>NC_090443.1:820298127-820959377 GCF_031143425.1 Pleurodeles waltl | reverse complement strand
TTGTCAATGATGCTATCAAAGCTGTCATGAGTGCAGTAATTTGTCAGCTAATTAGCAGTCCATGGCGAGGGTATGAGTTATAGTTACCTTAGAGCATAAGTTATAGTTACTTGAGATAACTCTAACTATAACAGGTGTATTTGTATGGTTTAGTACATTTAAAATGTGAGCCTAAGTATAATGTCCCCGCAACCGTTGTTTATTTAAGTGAATTTCTATGTTTTTTAAATTCTATGTCCTAACTATAATGTCCCTGTAACCTTTGGGGTTTTTCAGTGACTTTCTATTTTATTTTAATTTTATTTAAAGTAATTTTCAGTACTATATGTTAATCCAGCCACCGTCGTGCATGGCCTTTGGCCATTTGGGCCGTCGGTTGGTTGCAGGGCCTAGCCTGTGGCCAGGTCCTGCAGCCAACTCGCTATAACCGACCAACTTTGCGCCACGACCGGCGTATGGTTGGCTGCAGGTCCTGACTTGCAGCCAGTTCCTGCAGCCAATCCCCTAACCACCCAACCCCACGCTGCCCGTGGCCTTTGGCCATGTGCAGCAGGAGTTGGCCGCAGGTCCACGTGGCCCCCCGTCCCAGCCAATTTCAGCCTCGGGGACCCCATTCTCCAAGCCCTTTACATTTCCATGGGGGACTGTGCGGCCCCCTTCCAGGACGATTTCGGCCCTGGGGACCCGTTCCCCTTCTAAAACATATTTTTTTGAGCACAGGCTACATGGCCCTCCATTTTGTTTAAAGCCCCGGGAGGTGGTGGTCCCTGGGGCTGTGAGGAGGCCAGGCAGAACCCCCACATTTAAAGGAAGGTGGCGGTTTCTGGGGCTGCAGAGGGACCAGGCGGCCCTACTGCACTTGATGAAATATATTAGCCACAGGGATCTGGCAGTCCTCAGGGCTGTGGGGGGTGCCTGCTGCACCCCCCACATTTGGTGAAACATTAGCCCCAGGGAGGTGGTTGTCCACGGGGCAGCGGAGGAGCCAGACAGCCCCTTCCCCCCCGCATTCAAAATTTCAATGCTCTCCACACCTGACCCACCCAGGGGCTGTATTTAATTCATTTTTGTCTGATACACGGATTTACTGCGGCTCCCACCAAAATTATTATTATTTATTTTTAAATGCTTGTTTGCGCTGAGGGGTCTTTATGGGACCCCAGCACCAGAGCTTTTTTTAAAATCTTTTTTTCTGAGACGTGGCTGAAGCCGCGTCTCAACATGGCTGCCAACACTTCCTAGTTGAAGTGTTGACAGCCAATCAGATCTTAGCACAAGATCAGGAGGGTTTGCGGACCCTTCACATCCCTTTATATACAAATGTGTTTTTCCTTTAATTACTCAAAAACTACTAAATGGATTTACACCAAACAAGAAAAAGGTCGCTTTGTGGACCAAGTGCTACCTTTCTGCCAAATTTTGTGTAATTCTATCCAGTGGTTCAAGCGCTATTCCCGTTCAAAATCCTTATGGAAAAATGCATGGGGGGGAAAAGTGTTTTAACTTAATGTTAAAAAATAATGTGTAAAAAATATTTTATTAGACAATATTTGTATTAGCTTTTTTAATTTAAAAATAATTGTGACTATTTAAAAACATCAATTAATTTAAACAGTTTGATTTAACGTAACTTTCTTTATGTAACTGTTATATAATATAAACATTTTACTTTAGGTAGTCATTTCATTCATAATTTGTTTTTCCAATTATTTCAATTTAATATATTTAAATTCATTATTTAGCTCACAGGTGTTGTAGCATTTTTTAGTTCATTGTACATTTAAAATAGGTTTATAGAATTAATTGACATTAATATTTAGCATAAAATAATTCCACTTATTTTGCATTTTATAAACTTTTTAGATTTGTATATTTGTTTCTGTGGGAGGATCTCCACCCAGGTGGCAGAGACCTCCGTTTACATGTAAAAAGTTACTAATAGTAACTTCACACTAGTAAATTTGGTTCCACCCCATTTCAGGGGGTGAAATCATGTAAGCCTAACCTTTGTAGTAGCTGTACACTCTAGAATGGTAACAGCCAAACATAGTAAACGTGTAAGAGTACATTTTCACAAGTAGATTTACCCATGCATACATTTTTCTTGGTGACTAGGCCCCTAAATGTTAGCATCGGCTCTTATATAGAAATCACAAATTTGATTGGTTAAGATCAGAGGATAGTGATTTAAGCCATTTTAGGGCTGCACTTATAATCTCCATTTCTGTCCCTACCAGTTATAGTGGACCCTGTACCCATATATTTCATAAGCCATCCACAGATCACGAAGCAGTAGAACTGTTAAAGTGTTCTAGGTTATACATTTGAGAACGGGCGGTATTAAGCTTGAACTCAGTTTAATTGTGTGCAGTATTCTTATTCCCAGCCCCCTTCCAGAGATCCTGGTCAGAGTGTCTCGAATTATGGAATTATCCATTTCCTGTCAGCATTCTTCCTAAATTATTAAACCACAACAGATCTGCTCCATTGTGCATTGCATGCCAATTTACTTCCCCAGTGGAGCTCATGACTTTGAGTATTGAGTATACTGGACAGTTAGTTTAATCAGCTTATGGTTCTGGTCCCAAAGGAATTGGGCAATCCAAATGCATCATCATTAGGTGATATGTGCACTTTTAAATTATTCTACCAGAAAAGCAAACTGTCAGTTTCCAAGACACACTGTGGACTCATTCTGAGTAAGCAGGTAGTTTAAGAGGAGCAAGATTGTAGAGCATCTCCATGAAGATTGTTTAAAATGTTGTCTTATGTGTTTGGAACTGACAGCTCCTGATTTTCAAGAATGCAAAGCATCCCTCAGGAATCTGTTGAGATAAGGGCTCACTCTTTGCTAATATCTTCCCCATAACTCACTTATTAGTATTTGCATTTGATATATGAAAGAGGAAATGCTAGAGAAGCAACATTTCTGCTTACAGCACTGAAATCTGCAGGCTACGCTCCATACTGTCTTATTTTCCCTTCTTAAATTCTAGCAGGCTTGACCTGTCATAACTTACCAAAGGGTGAGGTACTGTGCGGTAAATACCACCAACACAGAATTTGACCCTGCACAAACAGGGTTTTGGAAAGGTCTGACCAACTCAGAATATGGACCTAAATACGGTCGATGGATGGGTCAACTGCATCCCCCAAGCTCTAAATCAGGCTGTCAGTCTCTTTCTAGTGCGCTAATGGGACTGCCTCAGTGCATTTCCTGTTTAACTTGCAGAAGGGAACAAGACAAACTTCTGAGGCAGAGCCCAGCCAGAGGTTTGGGTTGCTTCCAACAACCAAAGCATGAGCCAAGTCAGCTAACCACTTTTCAGCTTAAACATACAATAGAAGCACTTAAACAAAACATTGCAGGAGTGCTACAGTAAATCAAGGATGCACGACCATCAAACTCATCGCATCCTTTGTTATGGAATAATGTAGCCCAGCTCCCACAACTTCCTACACAAGAGGCCAATTCGGTCATTTTGCTCGAGCCTCCTGTATCTTGCTTACTCCTTTCAGCTTTTCATGTCTAAGTAATAACTAATCATGTGTTCCCAAGTCATTTACAATAGAACCACCGACACTGTTTTTTTACTGTTTCTTTCAGCAGCATTGGTGAATATATCACAGGAAGACATTATCCTCTCTCCACTCATTCATACTTCACACACATCATTTAGTAAAAGAAAGCAAACTTTTTTCCGTTCGTCTCCTTCGTTTTTTTTACTTTCTTTCTGTTTATGTGTTCTTTCCCTCTCTTTGTGACTGCTCCTGTTTTCAGTAGTTTGCTACTTTCATAAAACATTTCATTAGGTTGCTGTTTGTTTTTGGCTTGACTTTGTCATTGGTGGAGTTTCCGGCACCTTCCTGCTTCTAAAGTGATCTGACAATTCACGGCACATGAATTTGGCACATGAAACGGTGACGAGAGTGTCTTTTATTTGTGATGATAATACTTGGTTGCTTTTTCACCTCTGGCAGTATTGATCCTTTTCCCTATAGTAGCCTCTGTTGCTTTACTTTCTTCCTTATCACCGACACTGACGCCTACCACTGTTGCTAGAAGGTCTTATGGCTGCCTAAGAACAAAGCAATTTGCCAAGTCTCAAAAACGAATGTACTTGAATTTTTTATTGTTTGTACTTTAAAGCTGCCAAAACGAGGATAAAAGTTTGTTCTGAAGCTCGTATGCCATCACCTAAATAATTAAGGCATGGTATGACTGTCAGTCCTCTGCACAGCCAGTTGGTGTCACATTTTCGAGGTTCTAAAGTGAATACACATTCTGCGTGTGCCTGTCCTTATTGTCCTTAATGGCACACGCAGCAAATCAAAATTACTAGATGTAAAGGTTATCAGCATGCCTCTCGCTTGCAAGAGATTGTAAACCACAAGGGGCCTGTAGCCCGCCCATTGCTTAACATTTATTGGGTTCATTGTCACTCTTCCTTACTGACCTCTAATTGGCCAGTGCGTGCTGGCTTCTCTTCCTCTTCTCTCTGCTGGAGCATGGACCAAGTATTGATTGATTCAGCTTGATTGCTATCCTTCTGCTGATTGCGCAGTGATTGAGGTACTACTTTTATTTTTATTATATTGTTCCCCGCCACCCTTGTTGAACCTCTTGCCGTTTGTAGCCATGCTTTACTGTACCTCAAAAAAGACCCTGTTTCCTTTGAAATGGATGTTTATTGTGACAACAGATGTTGTCTGCTTTTACTGTGGCAACTGAGGTTATCTGCTTTTATTTTGCCAACAGATGTTATCTGCTTCAAAACGTATTTTCACTAAGACATAGACATGGGCGTGATTGCTTTCTTTATGTGGCAGGTTTTTTTTTGCCAAATGTCATATTTCTTTCTTTTTCACGCATGGGGAGATTAATTGATTTGCTCAGAATCAAAGGAGTGTTGTGCAGAGACTAGCAAGCATTGGAAAAGCCAATAGGTCCCTGATTTGAGACAATTGGCTCTACCATTGGCTTTTGTTCATGCCGTACAATATGGGCATTGCCAACTTTGGCAATGATTTGTAGCTATGCTATAGTATAGCAGTGTGACTACTGCTCAGGTAATAATAATAATAATAAAAAAGAGTACCATGCATCCAGCACTAAAGCACTTGTTATAAAAAAAATATAAGAAAAAGACGCATTAGCCCTGGCTGCATCGTAGCGCTTCCTTATATTAGTTTTAGCTACACTGCAAAGTAGCCGCACCACTGTACAGCATGGTTACAAAACATTGCCAAAGGCAATAGCTCTCATAGGCTTTGCCAATGCTTGCTTTCATTTGTTGACACGTTCCTGGGCACTAACTGCCAGCTGCAAGGTACTACATAGTGTCAGGATGGGTGTCGATTGCGAGTTGAAGAAATATAAACTGTGGAGAGGAGGAAGTATTGACACATGATTTCCATTTGGGATGAGCTGAGCATAACCCCAGATAAAAATGAAGTGTCCCCACTTTTTTGACTGGGTTTGGCTGCTGCGTTCAACACAGTCCACCGCTATTTCATTCTAGCAGGACTGTAGGAATCTGGCATTGAGGGAAGCATTTTAACTAGATTACTTTCAGGCTGACTTTCTGAGAGATTCAGCATCATCTCTCTGCTCTCATTGACATCACCATCTTTCAACAGCAAGGCTGGAACATCTCACCTCTCCCTTTGCACACTACTGTACTTTATCAAGTGGTTTAACCTGACAGAGTACAACTATGTTGATGACACTCCATTAATCCTAAAGCTAGAAAACCTTAGGGTCCAAGACTTGTCAGGACTAGACAACTGCCTCCAAGATGTCAGCCAGTGTCTGCTGAAAAAGCACCTTAAGCTCAAATCTGAACTAAAGCACCACCAGCTCGGACTCGTCTAGCCCTAGTAACTCAGTGCATCACTGATGTGTCCACTGAAGTGATAAATCTGTTAGTGATCATTTACTTCAACCTATCCTTGAATTCCGGTGGCCAACAAGATGGCTGACCGGACGCACTAGGTGAGTGCTCCGGGACCCGGCATCTAAGTCCTGCACCATCCTGCCAACCCGAGGCTCTGCAGACCCGGCGGTCCAATGAATGAGAGGTGGGGGTCTGTGGTGATGACAGAGTGAAGGGCCAAATACAAGCTGCGGAGCCACACTCGCGATGAGTGCCTGACTCCAACATGGAGGCCTCGACAGTGGTTGCGGGCTGGGCCATCAACGTTTAAGGCCAGACCCGGAAACGGGTGCGCTGATCTGGAGAAGCCCGGCGAGGGACACCTGATGAGAGGGAAGCAACCTGTTTTGTCTGTTGCTTCCTACCTGCCCACCATGCGACAGCACCAGCGCAGGCTACAAGGGCCTGGGCCTGGAGGACCACCTGGTGCGGCCTAGTGGACCACGGTGAGAGGTGCGGTGAAGGCAAGGTGGCCCAGTGGAGAGACAGTGGTGCTGAGAACGGTTCTGTTGTGGCAGCGTTGGGGCACCAAATTTGGCATTTGGCCCCGTGGAGCATACCAGAGTCTGGTGAGATATCGTGCTGAGCTGGGGAAGGGGGCTGAGGAGCTCTGGAGGTAGCTGAGGCCCTGTAATCGGGCCGGTTGCATTGGACGCTGTCGCCTCCATTCACCCCCACCTCCCTGATTGCCCCAGCACCAGGTGATGGGTACTTGAACATTGTGCTTCCTGCCTGAACTGGAAGGTACCTGGGGAGGTGACAGAGACCAGACTCCAGGACTGGTGCTGAGCTAGACGCTCTGGCTGTTTGGCGCTAATACGACGGAACTGCTTTCTTACTGGCTTCGACACGACAAAACAAGACTACCAGTGCCCCGTTGGATTGGCGGAGGCCGATGCTGTGAACTTTGTGCAATATGGGCAAAGACAAATCTAACAAAGGGGATCAGTATACCGCCCAGAGCGCAGGAGGGAGCCTGCAGAAAGACTCGACTGGGCCCATGGACAAGGGAGGTGAGCCCACCGGAGCACAGATCTTGGCAGCTAATAATGCGTCTGGACAGGCCATGCCGACACAAATTGCTGCTATGGCGGTAGACGTTAACTTATTGAGGGCAGATTTGAGGGTAGTGGCACAACACTCGGTAGCCACTGAGCAGCAAGTGACTTGCATACAGATGGACATGGATACGCTGAAAGCCATAGTGGCCATCCTTGAGGCTAAACGAGCAAGCTGGAGGTGTGATCTAAAGATGCAGAGGGGAGGGCGAGGAGATGCAACTTACGAGTAGTGGACTTCCTGGAGGGAGCAAAAGGGAAGGCCCCTGTGGCCTTTCTAGAGGAGTGGATCAAAAAAACAATGCCCACTGCTCCCCTATCACCTGTGTTCGTGGTTGAACGGCGCACAGGGCCCTTGCCCCCCCTCCACCCTGCTGGGAGCTCCCCCTACAACAGTTATCGCCAAGATTCTCAGCTATAGGGATCGAGACAGGAAGTGCGCAAACACGGAGACCCAACCTATGAGAATCACACTATAGGCTGCTTTCCGGATTACACTAGGGTGGTATAGCTCCAAAGGCAATCGTATATAGGTGTTGAACATAAACTGAAAGAACTGTGCTACACTTATACGCTGCTATACCCTGCCAAGTTGAAGGTCCTTTATGCGGGCCACTCGCATTTTTTCCAGATGCCCGAAGCAGTCTGGGACTAGTTGGAACTGAGAACTGGTGAGGGGCCACCGGAAACCCTGCACAGAGGGAGTACCGAAGGGCAGGTGACTCACAGGCCACTGCACACAGGAATAACAGGCACCGCCGCACCAGCCGAGAAGACAGGGTAAGGGTGCGCCCAGATTGCACCCTGAGTCTGGAACGGAAGAGACAGGGGCGTGAGGAGGACCCACTATCAGTCACTTCGGAGGCATCGTCGCGCTCTGGATCGGCGCACGGTGAGGATGGCCTGACACCTTTGCAGATACCTGAGAGACGCTACCAAAATGCTGAGATGGACTGCTAGATCTAGACCCCTACCAGGCTTGGAAATATTGACCCCTTTTTCCTGCTCTCCTCTCTCTTGCTCTCCCCCCCCCCTTTCCTACTATGCTACTTACCGGTGCTGGGGGAGACGGGTACTCGGAATGACCACAATTCGATGGGTGGGGGCGATCTAACAAGCATGCTCCCCTATTTTCCGCCACGGCAGGCCCGCCCCGTACTTCTATATCTGGGTGCAGTGCGTGCAAGGTTTGGATGGTGGTGTGAGAGGCTTTCAAGAACTACTTGCGCGTTGGCCACACCATCTTGAACAGTTCCTTGCTATCGAGTGGGGGAAGTGGTTCGCCCTCCCTCTCCCCTGGATTTTAGAGTAGATAGCGGGGCACACACACGGATTGGGTAGATACTAGTTGTGGGAGGTGTTTACCCGGGGAGGGTTGGGGATGTTGAATGTGGTTTTGTATTGTAGTTGGTGTTCTGTTTTATATTCATTGGATACTTTATGCATTGTGAGGAAGAGAGGAGATGGAGTTGCACTAATGAGTGTGTGCTGGACCGGAATACACGATTGGGGCAGACACGGACGGGGTGGGGTGGGGTGGGGTGGTCATGAGGTGGAGCTGCTGCTGTTGGACGACATAGCTCAGGATGAGTACCTTAATGCAAATTGTTACGTAGAATGTAAGGGGTGCTGAACTCTTTTGTAAAGCGTTATAGAGTGCACACCTACCCTAGACGAATAGGCACCCAACTTGCCCTCCTACAGGAGACACACTAGTGAAGGACAAAAACTACAGAAAGAATGGAGGTGACAGTTGTACTCAGCGACATATTCCTCATATGCTAGGGGGGTCTCTGTCTGGGTTGCCCCTGTGATGCCTATCCA
Source organism: Pleurodeles waltl (assembly GCF_031143425.1). Taxonomy (NCBI): domain Eukaryota; kingdom Metazoa; phylum Chordata; class Amphibia; order Caudata; family Salamandridae; genus Pleurodeles; species Pleurodeles waltl. The sequence continues at coordinate 820,950,559 of NC_090443.1, read as the reverse complement.
CTTCAAAAGCCCAACAGCAGACATACATGGCCGCTATATATTCTTGCATGGAGCATTGGATGGGCGCAAAATCTGCATCCTGAATATATACGTCCCCAACTCATATGATGCAGAGTTCTTGAAAACACTGCAACAAGAATTGGTATCCTACACGGGAATGCCCGTCATCTCGGCGGGAGACTTCAATTGTGTTCTGGATGGCACTTTAGATAGGAGCCCACCAAAACTGGGCACTAAGCCACATATGACAGCCAAACTTCACGAGGTCATGAGTAGCCTGCACTTCGTAGACATATGGAGGGAACTACACCCCACCTCCACAGTATATTCATGTTATACGCCCACACATGGGACGCATAGCAGACTGGACAGATTTTTGCTGGCAAACATCGGAACACTAGATGTTCGTCATGCTACCTATCAGGTGAGATTTCTGTCAGATCATGCCCCCTTGTATTACCTAGGCCGATTATCCCTCTGTGGAGAATGCGGTCTGAGCTACTCGGGGACCCTGAATATAAGGGTGGCGCTAGATGGATATTTTAGCATGAACTGGTCTACAACCCAGACATGCAGCATAGAATGGGAGGCCCTAAAGGTTGTTCTTAGAGGGGAGAGCATTGGTAAATCCTATGGTATTAGGAAAAAACTGGAGCAGGAGCTTACGCAGCAAGCGGACATGCTAGCTGCTCTCCAGTGCCGCGTGGCCAGTGGAGATGTACCTGAGACAGTTTTTCGCGAGGTTCACACAAAAATAGGAGCTATTTAGGATAGACTGGATAGTTATATACGTAGGGACTACAGACAGCGTTGTACCGTGAGGGAGACCACTCAGGGCGCATGCTGGCTTGGCTACTTAAGCGCGAATGGCCTCTACCAGTAATCCTGTCACTTCAAGGACTGTCCGGGGAGAGGTATTTGGGACAAATACGTGTGAATCTGCTTTTATGGGATCACCTGAAACACATATATACTTCGCCGAAGAGCAAAGATGGCAGCCAGATGTCCAGGTATCTTGATGGGCTCCAAATTCCATGGCTTGAGGCACAGACTGAGGAGCTAGAGGAAGCTTGGGGGGCCATGGCGCACGGTAAAACGCCAGGCCCCCAAGGTATACCAACTGAGTTTTGTCATGCATATTCTGCAACGGTTCTCTCCCGATTACTGGAAACATTTGCAAAGCCCATGAAGAAGGCTCGCTGCCAACACACATGAGGGAAGCACTGATAGTTATGATACTGAAACCAAGAAAGGATCCGGTGCACCCTGGCTTCTACAGGCCACTTTCTATGCTCAATGTTGATGTGAAAATACTTGCAAAAGTACTGGCAACCCGCATACGGCGAGTTGTAGCCCATCTAGTATGGGATGATCAATGTGGATTCATTCCGGGGAGAGGAACCCATATGAATTTGCAGAGGTTATCACATGTAATACATGAGATGTGCAACTCTGCAGCCCACATCACGCTAGTGGCCCTTGACATAGAAAAGGCATGTGATACCTTGTCCTGGGACTACCTGTGGGAGGTGCTATGCAGAATGGGAATTGGACTAAACTTCCTATCAAGGGTGCGTCTGCTGTATACGGTGCCGCGGGCACAGGTGCAAACGGGGATGATAGTATCAGACTCCTTTGATATTGAACGGGGCACACGGCAGGGCTGCCCACTGTCGCCGCTGCTGTTTGTGTTGGCAATGGAGCCTCTGGCCATACAACTGAGGGCAGGCTTGAAAAGATGGGGCATAAGGGTGTGGACCTGAATACAAATCGTATCGCTGTATGCAGACGATGCCCTGGTGTATGCTACTGACCCGGAATGATCAATTCTGTTTTTGCTACAGATGATGGCTGACTTTGGAGGGATATCTGGCCTCCAACTCAATTGTCGGAAGACGGTGTTGTACCCCATGGTGGGGCTTACAAAAGTTGAGGCGGCGATGCTGCCGCAGGTAGGGTTGACGTGGGAAACCGAGTCCTTTCAGTCTCTGGGCATGCAAATAGCCCACTCTCCTCAACTTCAATACAAATTGAACATGAGTAGAGTAATGGATGGCCTCCGAGCCTCTGTTCAATTTAGGATTACCCTCTGTCAGTAAGGGGCAGAATTGCACTTAGTAAAATGGTTTTACTCCTGCGGTGCCTGTATGTTATGCACAATTTGTTTCGTAAGCTGCCTTCTCTGTTTTCACGGATTGATAAACTGCTGCGATCCTTAGTCTGGGCAGGTAAGAGATGCAGAGTCCGCCTCAAGGTCTTGAAGTTAGATTTAGCTGACGGGGGATTGGGGCTACCCGACCTCCACCTATACTACATGGCGTGCTTGCTGCAGTATGCGACCATGTGGTGCAGTGATACCCCCACCTGAGAAAAAGAATTACTAGAAGGTCCTATATGTATATCTCGATTACCAGGCCTGCTCATGTGCGGATCTAGAATACCACAAGATATCCCTTTCCTAGTGTCGCAGGCGGCACGGATGTGGGAGAGGGCTGTCATGCGGGTGTTGCAGAGGGCGCCATGTGCGCGCCTATTTCCGCTCTGGTGGATTCGCCCTTTTGCTAGTCACTGAAGTACTAGATTTTTCAAAATGGCGAGCAAGTGGATGTAATAACACTGGTGATTTATACTAAAATGGCGCATTCGTCATGCGAGAGGAGGCTGAGACCCTCTTTGGGGTTGATCAGGGCCAATTTATACGCTAGCCTATTGCGGACGGCTCAGGAGATTTAGACCTCCTTTCCTACGGAACCCACTGAATCCCACCTCGTGACGGCTATTATAGACCCAGGATGCAATCGTGGGCTACTTTCCTGCACCTACAAGGCCCTAAAAAGAGATAGACAGATTAATCTAAACGGGACGAGAACTAGTTGGGAGGTGGATCTGGGATCTCCTCTTACTGATGGGGAGTGGAATAGGGCCTGCTCACTATTGCGGGAAGGGACCAGCAATGGCAGATTTAAACAGAAACATTTTACTATGTGCACAGAGTATATCTGACACCGCAGCGCCTTCACAGACTATTCTCGTCACGTTCTGATGGATGTGCTCGATGTGGGGAGACCCCCGCCAATTTCGAACAGGTCACATGGACATGTAACTCTATTCCCCCTTTTTGGCCCAAATAGTGCAAACACTGAGAGATGTGACAGCTGTGGAATTGCAGGTAACAATGAGCCATTGCTTGCTGGGCCTCCTCCCAGTCCCTAAAAAAGGGCGCAAAATGGCATTCAGATTCATGCAGCTGGGGCTTGTTTGGCTAAAAGGCGCATTGCGATCCGAAGGGCAAATCTGACCCCTCCAACACAGGAGGCGTGGCTAACTGACCTCATTGAGTGGGGAACTGCGGAGGAAGGTCGCCTATGTAAGATACATATGGATGAACATGCAGAACGAGATCTGGAAGTCTGGCATGGTATGATCGAAGGACTGCATGGGGAGCCTTTGGGGGAAGATGTGGACACCTCGGCTGATGAACACCAATAACGAAGTGCGAATACTGTTATGAATTTTTGGGCGGTAAAGTGGCGGCGGCAGATATGTGGTTGAGTGTGTCAGAACGATGACACCCCCCTTCTCTTGTCGCCTCTGACCTGCCTCACCTCTGCTCCCTCCCTCATCGTTCGATCCTCTTATATAGCCACAGATTAGGTTCGGCTGACCCAATTAAGGGTCTAAGCTGGCTAGATTTTGTTGACTGGTCTGGTGGTATGCGTCAGCTGTTCTCTCTTCATGTTTGTATCTGGTAATATGCACTACAGTATCACAGTTTAATTGTTAAAAATTAATATACTATGCACTGTATCTGATATGGACAGGCTTGCCCATAACTATTGTATGCAAATGTTACATAGTCGAGACGAAACATTGTATACCTACTAGTGTATTGCTCGATCATATGTTGTGTATTGTAACATACCGGAAACAACTGCGAATAACAGAGTTGACATGGAATAATGTTATATTCGATGGAGCGGGATAAGATGTATGGTTCCTGAAGTGAGATTATCATACGGTGAAGTTGTTATACTTGCATAAATCAAACTGGAAAAAAAACTATCCTTGAATTCCCAAATGAACAAAAATACAAGACTCACCTTCTACACATGCAAAACCTATATTGAATTTGCTGATAGCTAGCTTTCACGCAGCAACTACGGGCTAGTTGTAGTGTGGTTTATTGCGCCTAAAACCAATAAAAAGAATTATATAAAAAAAAAAAAATCATGGTTACCATCGCCCTCATTCTGTCTTGTGTTGATTATGTAAACAGAAAACAGAAGTTTTGTGTCACAATTTGGTTCAGTACATCATGACTTACCAGGTTGACTGCAGAGCTTATTAAGAAGACTGTCAAGCCACTACTCTGGCAGGTCATGGCTAGGAGCGTGTGCTGCTGGATAGGATGTGACAGCCCAAGATATTTTTGGAGGGTGTGTGGGAGGGGAATGTCCTCTGCCTGGAAAACAGGTGTGTGCCCCCGCCCTAAGTGCCGTGCAGCATGTGATCCTGGTGTCCTTGCTTTTATTTTTGACCTGGTTTAACACTAATTTACAGTGTGCACTTAGGTCTAAGCCCCTTTCTAACAATGACAGATGTCCTGTTCTCCTGTGATCTGGAGGGGCACACCAAGCATGTCCTCATATCAGGCAATATGAGAGAGCTTTTGTGCATTTAGACTACAATGTGCATCTCTATCAGTTACTTTGCGGTTCATTTCACACATGCATGCTGACATAAAGAGATTGGAAATGAAACACAATCATTATGATGTGCTAAAACGCGTTTTTCCTGCCTTAGGCAAAGGAGGCATCAGTTAGGCCTCAATGTCATATTGTTCAAAATTGATGCTGTTTCCTAAATTTCAAACTATGTTTATATTTCTCACCTGAGATTACATGCAGGAGGATGTGGATTGCTTAGTTCTGTATGACACTGTTCTGAAGAGCTCGCTAGAGGAAACCGCTTTGCTATGTTTTCCAATTAGTTCCTTCTTGCACACTTTATTTTACTTATTCTCAGTGGTTTCATGTTGTTTATGTAACCAGTTTGTTTTAACACCTCCCGATGATATTAGGTCAGAAGGTGCGAATCAATATTCATGTAGTCGGATTAGTGCTAAATTGATAAGGGCATGTCATTTTTAAAATGCGAAAATGTGATTTGTTGGAGTAATGATCATAAAGTACTGACAATGCAGTTCCTGTGAAATTCCATGCACATAAACTATACATATAGCCCTGAATTTGGGGACGAACCAGAATTTTTTTTAGACCTTTCCTGAGCCTAGGGTGCTGTCCGATTAGACAGTGTTAGACTGAACACCTAGGATTTAGCATTTCTCAGATTTTTGCTTCTTATAATAGTCTATATTTGGTGACCTTCATGGCAAATGACTTCGCTGTAATTCAATGAATTAACAGCCCCATCTGTATTTTATTTTTTCCGTATCATACTTTTACGTTTTGTAACATACCTTTGTGGTTTTCTAATTTCTAATATTGAGCTCTCTTTTTGAGTCAGCCATTTTTATTGACTGTATTTTGAAATTATGTTTTGAATCTTGTCTATAGTGACACATTGCCTGAAAGGTCTACCTAGTGTTTGTCATGCCACTGTCATGCAGACTTCCAAAGGCCCTGTTTCCCACAGGTACATCACGTAAATTGGTAGTGGCAGTATTCTGTGAATTTATAGTGTGACCAGATATTTTTGTGTATTGGTTAGTGAGAGCACGGTGTACTGACCCCTCTTCTGTAAAGTTTCACTGTTATGTGAGACCCAGAACCTTGCACTAACAGTCTGTGGGTTGTCTGTGTGTTTGTTAAGTGTGTGCAAATGGGCAGTTCGTGTGCAGTATACGTCTGGTAGTAGAGCTCTATGTGTTGTCTGAGTACTGAGACTGTGGGATCCATTGTAAATGCCTCTGGTTTTGAATGGCACAAGATGGAGGGAGAGGATAGCTTCCCCAGACAGTCCAGGTATATTACTTGCATTCCTATGGCTGTAGGAAATACCCAGACACTGAAGGGAGGAGGATAGAGACATGGCTACCTGTAGTTTGTTGCTAGCAAACGTCTGCTGATTAATCCTTTCAGAGCACTGCCATTTAGTCAATGGTAGGCTTGAGGGGTGGGACTACAGTTTCTGTTATTAGTGTTAAGCCATTTCTAGGTAGGTCCTATCTTTTTGTTTGTCTCTAATTATTGCTTCAAGAATGTAATGGCAACCAGGTACAGAGAACTGACACTTCATTGTGGTCATATTTTGGACACCGTTCCTCGGAGCCAGCCCCATTGCTAGCTTCTGCGACAACTATGACTTGGCACAAACGATGAATCTGGAGAGCATCCAGCGAACAACATTTGAAAGAGAACTAGCTCAAATAATTTCAGAAGCTATGGACCCAAACCAACTGTGTGGAAAATGTGTTTAAAAGTGGAGTCCAAATCACTCCACTTGGTTCCAGTTACGAGTCCTTCAAGACCACGGAAGGGAGCACTCCCCCGCGTACACGGAAGACTGCTGTGCGACCATGGCTGGTGTTTGCATGACAACAAGTCTAACAAAGTTGAGGGGATATCACCTGAAAACTTCGGCTTGCTGGAGAACCTGAGAATCTAGTAAGTGCCCAAAGAGAGAAGGAGAGTGCCTTGCCCTGCAGGAGAAGAGGCTCTCCTGGAGGAAAAGCCAGTGTGTTCCCAGGTTGTGGAGCAATCAGAAGTAGTTAACTGCTGAGAAGGAGCAAAAAAATGATAATGACCTGAACCATGCATGATCCCCTGATCTCCCGTTGCAACTCCAACCATGAACTGCATAAATAAGTAATCACCAAGTTGTCACTATATGGCCCAATGTTCCTACCATCAATTCTGAGGGCCTAGTGCTGCCACTTGAGGTGCCCACCCGAGAGGAGCTGCTGAGTCGACCTCCAGGGCTGCATCCTCCTGCACTAGCTGTAATGGCCACAAAGACCAAAGATAAATGCCCGCCTGTAATGACCGAGGGCCGTGGTTGCCGACAAATCAACCTAGTGCATTGGTCAGCACCTGTGATGCTGAAGCAGGCTAAACTGCTGCCCATGGTCTCCTGCTCTGGCACCAAATTCCAAAAGTGTGAAGAAGCTGACTGTACTGTCCTGTGCTTGGGACTCACTAGCATTACTGACCAAGTAATGCAGGACTGGCTCTGCAGAAAGTTAGAAACTGTACCTGAATGTGAGCAGAGGGAAAGTGGGACAGACTTGTTGAGCCAAGGCACAATGGAAATAACCTAAGTGCAAATCTTTGGGGTAATCATTAGGAGTGTGCACCTCTGCGTAGCAAATACCTGTACACACAGCTTTGAGTGAGTCACATGAGACTGATATATGTGCATTTCATTAGATCCCATTGGGGGGCACACAAACTGAACCTCCTTTAGAATGTGTAGTATTTAGTAAAACTGTGCCATTAAAGTACATTTTTTTAAATTAAAAGACTAACACTGGCCTGCACAAGACTTTTGTTGTGTAGGTGTGTTGGTTTGCTGCTGGGTTCAGAGCTCTTGTCCCCCCACTCTACTTTTCTGGGAAGTCCGCAACTGTTTGACCTTGCTACCCTGAGAGTCAAGTGTGGAAAGGGTTGTATTTGACCCAATTTGCACATCCATAGTAGGACAGACCCCAGCAGCTGTGTTTGGAGAAATGGGTGGAGGGCTCCAAGAAACAAGGATATGGGATATCCTTGCTAGTTTTGGTAATGACTTGTTAGAGAAACTGGGCAGTAGGAAAGAAAATGAGCAGTAGGGAAGAAACTGTTTTGGACCCTGGAGAGGGTGCCATGTTAGGAACTCAGGGACAGAGTGCTATGATGTCAGGCTGTCTGAGTCATGGTGTATTGCATGATTTAAATGAATGGGTGAGATGAGTGGAGGAAGAGGATTTTCATGCCCTGAACTGGTTGGTGGTTACAGAGCGACTCAAGAAGGAGTTGCTCTACCTCACTTTGTCAATACCTGTTCAGGCTTGACAGAAAATAATCCAGAGAAGCTCGAAGCATTGTCTGACAAGTGGTTAGCTAACAGGGTTATCAAAGGGCTGAAGCAGCATAGCAGCATTGATCTAAGCCAAAGCAAGAGAGGAATTCTCAATGGCTGGTTTCACACCAGAGACTAAGGGCCAGGACGATTCCCAGTGACCCAAGAAGGACAGTCCACATGGCATGGACTGTCGGCGATTAGAGTACATACTGCATGCCAGTCTCAGAAAGAGATTGGGGCCATCTCAGATTTGCAAAGACCAGAGGAAGGTAGTAAGCTGATTAGGGCAAACTCTGAGAACGTACTGGACACCCCCACCTTTTTCAGAATGAGAGGAGGATGAGGCACCCGAAGCAGACCAGAAGTAATTAATTCAAAATAAACATAAAATACATTCCCATGAACATTTTAAAGAAATAACGTTATGATGTGTATAAATTATTAAAATTGAAAGACACGAAATTAACATATGGAATTATACATAAAATTATACTGAAAATGAAATCAATTTAAAGATGTAAAAATTAGATTTAAGATACTTCCTTCCCTATTACCCTACAATTATAATTACCATAAAATAAATTACATTAATAATAAAAGATAACATACACCTTAAATTAAAAAATAACACTATAAAATGATTATACAACAAACTTTAAACCTAATATAGTTAATGATTTTTAAGTTATTAAAAAAGTTAAATAATTAACACAATCAAATTATCTAACTAACCATTTAACAAAAATACCATATGTTTTTTAATTATCTATTACATAACTAACAAATGATAGTTCATAATCTAATTGACAGATTAAAATTTAGAAAGAGCTATATCATAATCAAATAAAAATAAATTGTTAAAAAAACTTCCCATCCTCTTCCCCTACAACCCTAAGAACCTGCCATAAAACATTGACATAAAATAAAACCCTTTAAAATATATTACCAAATAAAAACCCAAAACCCCACAAAAATAATTTAACATATTCATCACTAAAACTTATAAACGTATAACTTATAACCAGCACCCTCGCCCAGAACCCGCCTACCGACCCGGACACCGCTGCCGTCAACCTCCAATAGTGGATCCTCAACTGCGCAAACACCCTTGCACCACTCAAGAGGCCCACCGTCAACCAAGAAAAGAAAAAAGCAGCCTGGTTCACAGACGAACTCATCACCTCCAAACGCACCTGCCAGAAACTTAAGAAGAAATGGCTTCTCGAACGCACACCTGACAGCCTGACAACCCACAAGGAAGCCACCCGCAAGCACCACCAACTAATCCGACTCGCCAAATGTTCCCACTTCACAGAACGCCTAAACAACAACGCACACGACAGCAAGGAGCTCTTCTGCATCGTGACGGAGCTCTCCAACCCCAGCGCCAACATCAACGACGTCCCACCATCCCAGAAACTCTGCGACGCACTCTCCACCTTCTTCTATCAGAAGATCGCCGTCATCCACGACAGCCTTAACACCACACCGCCGCCAGACCCCACCCCGACAACTCCTCCTACGCCAACCGCCTCACCACCTGGACCCACGTAAACGACGCCGAAACTCGCAAGATCATGAACATCCATTCAGGATCCCCTTCAGACCCTTGCCCACACCACGTCTACAACAAAGCTGACTCCACCATCGCCCCCCAACTTCGAAAGATCATCAACCTATCCTTCGAAACCGTGACTTTCCCGGACAGCTGGAAGCACGCCGATATCCAAGCCCTCCTCAAGAAACCCAAGGCTGACCCCAACGACCTCAAAAACTTCCGCCCGATCTCCCTCCTCCCCTTCCCAGCGAAGGTCATCGAGAAGATCGTCAACGCCCAGCTCACCCACTACCTCGAGGACAACTCCATCCTGGACCCCTCCCAGTCCGGCTTCAGATGCAACCACAGCACCGAGACTGCGCTCCTCGCCGCCACAGATGACATCAGACAGCAAATGGACAACGGCGAAACTTCAGCCCTCATCCTCCTGGACCTTTCCGCTGCCTTTGACACGGTCTGCCACCACACCCTACTAACACGCCTCCACGAAGCCGGAATACAAGACAAAGCCCTCAACTGGATCTCCTCATTCCTCTCCGGCAGAACCCAGAGAGTCTGACTCTCACCCTTCCGCTCCAAAGCCTCTAACCTCATCTGCGGCATCCCCCAAGGCTCCTCGCTAAGCCTGACGCTGTTCAACGTCTACATGGCACCCCTCGCACAACTGGCCCGTCAGCACAATCTCAGCATTCTCTCCTACGCCGACGACACCCAGCTCATCCTCTCCCTCACTAAAGATCCACACACCGCCAAAGCCAACCTCCATGAGGGATTGAAATCCATCGCCGAGTGGATGAGAAACAGCCGCCTGAAATTGAACTCCGACAAGACGGAGGTCCTCATCCTCGGACGCACCCCCTCGGCCTGGGACGACTCCTGGTGGCCCACAGCGCTGGGACCCCCCCCAACACCAGCCAACCATGCACGCAACCTCGGCTTCATCCTCGACTCCGCCCTCACCATGTCCAAACCGTTCAACGCAGTTTCCTCCTCCTGCTACAACACCCTCCGCATGCTCCGTAGAATCTACAAATGGATCCCGACAGAAACCAGAAAAACGGTGACCCAGGCCCTCGTCAGTAGCAGACTTGACTACGGCAACGCACTCTACACAGGCATCCCAGCAAAAGACATCCAACGACTCCAACGCATCCAAAACGCCTCCGCCCGCTTGGTCCTCAACGTACCCCGCCGATGCCACATCTCCCACCACCTGAAGGACGTCCACTGGCTCTCCGTGGACAAGAGGATTACCTTTAAGCTCCTCACCCACGTGCACAAGGCACTCCACAACGCCGGACCCGCCTACCTGAACAACAGACTCAACTTCTACGTCCACTCCCGCCAACTCCGCTCTGCCAACCTCTCCCTCGCCATCGTTCCCCGCTTCCAACGCAAGACTTCCGGCGGCAGATCCTTCTCCTACCTCGCCGCCAAGACCTGTAACTCCATCCCGACCCCCCTGCGCCAGACCCAGGACCTTCTCACCTTCAGGAGACTCCTCAAGACCTGGCTCTTCGACCAATAGCAGCCCCCCCCTCCCCTCAGTGCCTTGAAACCCTAACGGGTACGTAGCGCGCTTTATAAATATTGTGATTGATTGATTGATTGATAATTCAAAAACTAATAAAACTCAACCAAAAAATGTTAAAATTATATTATATACAACTAAATAAAAACAAATACGATATAAAAGATATATATTTCATCCCACAATATGTTTGACATCATAATGTTTTTGGCAAGATTCTTGTGTCTCACAATATTTTAGAAACAACATTTTGTCAGAATATCATTTTTAACTTGGTGCAGCCAGTTGATTCTTATGCTTTTAGGTTTCCAAGTCTTAAACATTCTACTAGTCCTCATGCCCACTTGCAGAAGCGAGCTCTACAGTGGAACCATTGCTTTCAAAGGTTAGTGCACTAGGGTTGACTCTCGGACAGCACCCGTATTTTGGATGAAACCTTCAATGGTGGGCGAAGGATGCCAACCTGAGATGCAGGTGACATTTCCCCTTTTCCATCCAGCACTTACATGGTGATAAGTGTATCATCTCTTGGCCCTGAGGGGGTCATCTGGACGAAGTGGGATCAGAGGACTCTGGTTTTCAATGGAGCAGAGGCACCATATCAACCTTTAGGGCTGTGTGCCATCCTTTTGGCCCTCAAGGCCCCCCTGCCTTATGCCCCGGTCAAAACTCTTCAGGTTCTGACAGCATGAGCACCATGAGTTACGGCAACAAGCAGGGCAGAGTGGGGTAGTCTGTACTCTTCCAGGAAGCCCAGAAGCAATAGCAATGGCTGTATCTTCAAGGGATTCCCCTGATGGTATTGCACCTGGTGGGTTTTCTCAGTTCCAAGTTGAACTCAGCAGATGTCATCTGGCAGACCACAAGGGGCATCTGCGTCTGGAGGTGGTTCTAGAACTTAAGAATGCTTAGTTGTATGCCTTTTGTGCCTTGGAATTTCTGCCTTGAGTCATTTGTGAGTTTCATTTCACATTCCGTAGCACTCTGAACTCCTTTATGGATTTCTAACTCTGCCAGTGCTTTCCCTGAGTTCTGAAGAAGGTCATGAGGGAATAGCCCCGGTTTGGACTTGGAGAGTTTGGGACTCTGAGCTGCAGCGTCTGTGCATCTGCCCTCTGCTCTGTGTGCCTCTTCAAGAGTACCTGCTGTACCACAACATGATAGGATTCCTCATCCAAACGTCTAAAACCTACACCTCTGTGTTAGATTGGGCATAACCATTTGAGTGTTTTTGACCTTCATGCAGAAGTGGTGAATTTCTTCCAAAAGTGGTGCTGTCCTGACCTTTGGGGCAGTCCACCAGGCTTCAAGGTTTCTTCTCTCTACCTCTGGAAAAGAGGAGAGGCGTCATTCATTGAATTGGAAGAGAGTCCTTAGGATTCTATACAGATTAGACTAAGCAGCACCAGGTGGATGGCCAACTCTTTGTCCAATTCACTGTTGTAAAGAAGGAAAGGACAGTTCAAAACAAGATCTTATCAAGATGGATCATTCTGTGTATCAATACACGCTATGCCCTAGTCAAAAAGAAGCCTCCCAAGGGTGTTCAGGCTCCTTCCACCCTAGTCAATAAAGCTCCTACGGATTTGGCTGGAAGTGTATCAGTGCTGGACTTCTGCCAGGCTGCTACATGGGCATTCTTCCACACTTTCACAAGTAGGGATGTGCAATTCCTATAGTCCAAAGCCCGAGACATATTGTTTGGGTTCAAGGGCAACAAGTTTTCATGTTTATTTTGTCCTTGGGACAAGTAGGCCCAGCCCCCTGCAGCACAAACCCTTTGGCTGCCAGTTTACAGAGAAGGGAATTGTCTGCAGTTGAGGTAATATGTGTTCATATCTTAATGCCGTTCAAACTTGTATTTATGGTTTATTAACAAAAAAACATTATTATTAGGGTGAGCCCTGAAAATTAACGTTTTAAGGTCACACTGCACTACTGACAGTTTCAGTTACAATATGAGATTAAGATTAATGCTCCCAGAATGCACTCTGATTAGATGCAAGTGTTTGCAGAAGCTTTTAAGCAAGAGTGATGATTCTTTGCTTTCAAAATAAAATGTTCAGAAAAAAATGCAAGTAGGAAGGAAACACTATGCTACTATGAACTTTGAGGTGCTATTTCTTACTAAAATGTGTTGATGCATGCTAGTATTTCCCAAAAATATTCCTAATGGAAAAATCAGTGTAACCATTTTCAACAAGATTATGGGAAGCATGAAAATAAAAAAGCACTGGCAAAGCCAACCGATCCAACATTTGTTGTGAGTCTTTTGGTTTCGTCAATGTGTGTCTTGTTTTGACATTTCTTTCGTAACACTTTATTGTTAAAGGAGTTGCCAGGCCCTCACCATTGTAACGAATACTGACAAAAAACAAAAAAAGTTTTTTCGTCTCAAAAAGCATGCATTGCCACCAGTGGCATAACAAAAGCCCCACAGCGCCTGCGGTGCGGGGGACCCCTCCAAGGACCTCTTCAGCACATCACCTGCCCTGAGTGAAGCTGGAGGGGGGCCTCCTCCGTGTTCTTTTCAGGAGGGCCCCCTCCAGTTTCATTACGCCACTGATTGCCACAGTAGTTCCTGGCACTGAGCAAAACTACTTTGTGTGCCATATGTTCCTTGTGGAAGAGCAGAATGCAATCACTCACAGGAAAGCCATCCCATAGATAGATAGAGAGAGAAATAGAAGTTTAATAAACACAAAATGTTTAACGCCAGACCTAATTAGGGATCCAATTCTAAAAACAAGCCACAAAAGTGCACCCATGGTATATGTCTTTGAACTAGTGGCTTTCATGAATTCACAAGAACTTACAGAAGTAGACCAGGAAATCGTACTCCTAGAAAATATTTGTGAACTGTATTTTAGCACGAGCAAATATGCATGTGTAGATTTGCTAATGTGAAAATCTATTGAGCGTTAGGTTCACTTTCCCTCCAACCACTTTTTTCCCAACCCTGGAAGAACTTCTACCTCTGCTGTTGTCGCGAGTAAATTTCCAACCTTTCTCAGTATAGGAAAAGATTAGAGAAGAGCTGGTGAAAATCCTTTAACATGCAAGTTAGTAGGATTGCAGACTCAAAGACATCCCAGCCCTGGAACTATTGCTTACTGCTTCCTCCAACCCCAATATGTAGATCTAAGTAAAGGCGGCAAAATAAGGAAATTGCTATATTAGGGATTGAAATTGCAAGTATTCAAGCCCTACTATAGTAGTAGCCAACGCATAATCAGAAAGGCTGTTATCAGAGGTCTTATATAATGAGATTGCTGCTATAATTTGTCGCCGAACTACATGACACCAAAAGGACAAGTAGATTGTTTTACAGGACAAGTAGATTTAAGAAGCAACCTGTCCCATGGACAAGTAGATATTTTATTAAATTCCACACCCCTGCACCAGGCACTATTTTATTGACTCTCAGGTTCGCAAGGAAGCCAATTTTGTTTGCTTGGCCCTGAACAGCCTCCTGGTGCAAGCTCCACTCCACAAATCCACCACCTTTTGGGGTTGCTGCTTGGGAATCTGTTCAAAAGATGAAGAATCTGTGATTAGAATTATCCATCAGGAGAGCAAGTTACTTACCTTTAGTGATGATTTTTGTGGTGGATACTCTAACTGCAAATTCCTCACTGACCCACTGTCTTCCCTGTTCTGCGGAATGCTATGCTTTTTGCCACATTCAGTACCTTTTCTCTTATATGTATTCTGTACAGATAACAAATATTTTCACTATTTCCCCAGCACTCGCAAAGCCAATAGGAGAGGCTTTAACATGATTAACAACATTCATGTACACAATGCATAGACCCAGCATTTGTGAATCCCTGTGTTTACATTTGTTGGTACATTAAAGCCAGACATATTGGCTTTGCCAATACTTGTTGTGAATCCTAACACTTAATCAATTCTAGGGACAGGAATATGAAAACACTCCAGTTTATCCAAAGCCTTTGGAACAGCTGAGGCCTTAAAATGTGGCCATTCCTTTCTATATTGCCCTATATTTTTCTGAATTTGAATCAGATAGTGAAAATGTGTTCATAACTTTCCAAATATATGGCCTCATTATGAGTTTGGCAGTCCCACCGCGTGACCGCCAAACTCGCGGGGAGGACAACACTACCCTCGCAGTAGCGTCCTCCACATCTCTATTACAAGCTGACCGGTCTGACCGACACAAATATTGCAATAGAACGTTCCCACTGGTCAGACCAGCAGGAACAGTGCTGGAAGGCAGCACTCGGCTCCCTTAAAGGAGTTGAGTGCTATCAAAGAATAGAGGGTGCTGACCAGCACCCTGGGAATGTGCACTGTCTGCATAGCCCCCAGCACATCATCACTGCCAACCTCTCCATGGCGGTGAGGAAAGTTTTAATCACCCAGGCGGCACTGAGTTCAGCACCGCCTGGCTGAGTACGACTCTGACTGCTGTCATGTTCCCGGCGGGGACGACAGTCGCCTGGCAGGTCCGCCTGCCAGAGTTGTGCGGTCAGACTGCCCGGAGTGTGGCTGTCCGACCATCAAGGCGAGTGTGGCAGTCCTCAGACTGCCACACTTGTAATGAGGCCCATAGTTTAAAACATTGCTGCTGAACAGCTGCTGCGACCAAAAGGAAATTTAACATCTGGAGTTTATAATATATGGTGCAACTGAGAAGTAATAATTTGATTATAAAAAAGAACTGTTGAAGAATCTAATATGATCATGTGCATGGTCACTGCAATAACTGGGAAAATCTTGAAAACAAACTTTGTGCCTCTAAATGACTTCGAATTCATTTGACCCCCTTATTTCATTTATAATTTTGTGAAGTATTATGTAATTTCAGTTAGCATTTTTGGTCTAAAGATGGAGTACAGTTATATTAGTGAGAACACGCACTTTACGCAATGCAATATGTTTTATTTTACACAGACAATGCTTTCTAATCCTGTTCTGGAAAATGCAGTCAATATGGAAGCAGCAACAATGCTGAAGGACAACCCTTCACAGTACAGAAAAATAGTTTCCGAGTGCGTCAGAACTAGTCGGGAGTTGGAAGGTAAGGCCCTCTCTTTTTTAAATGACTAATTTGGTGAATTAATTTACAGCTAGAGAAATAGATGTGGATCAAAGGGTTGAAGGGACAAAACGTTCCCCTTGAATAGGATGTGTTGAATTAATCCACTGAAGTGATTTCTTTGACACAAAGTCAAAATTAACTTTGTGTTCCACAGTGACAAATGTAGGAGAAACTTTTGAAGAAGTGGATTGATAGTTTCCCTGAATCTATAGACCAGAGTAAGTAAACGCCTATAGTGACAAACGTGGTTTCAATTTTATGTTTAGGCCTGAAGGCAGTCTATCAGCTGGGTGGGGAGAGGTGATTAAATTACACATCAAGTTGCAATTGAGAAGTCAATAGGTTCTTCCTGAGTTTGGACAAAATCAAATTACTGTCTTAACCCTTTTAAAATGGTGGTTTAATTACGCTATGCTTACAAGACAAACGAAAGCGACCAGCAATGATTGAGGCGTTGATCGTTTTGCAGTAAGTTGTGACTAAGGCTTATGCATTGTGTTTGTATACTGGTGCCCATAGTGGAGTACTTTGCGAACTTTGGGCCTGATTAACAGTCGGTTTCAGCTGTAAGCCAAAACTGTCTCCATTCATGCCTGCCAGGAATTCACAGAAGAGTTCTCGACAGGCATAAATGGCAGGGTTGTAGTATGGTCAGTAAGAGTGGGGGTGTGTGAGCTTTTCCAACAATCACGCTGGTGTACAATGTCAAAATACATTATATGTCAAGTAGGGCACATGAGAGAGACTAAAGGGGCAGTGGAAAGGGAAAGCAGGGGTACTTAGTGAAGAAAACATAGGCCCTCATTACAACATTGGTGGTAAAAGCTGCTTACCGACATGCAGAAGACCGCCAACACACCGCCGTGGCCGCGGAATTCCGCCACAGCTATTATGACCCGCAGTTCTGAATCCGCCAAAATCTAGACACCAACACAAGTCCGCAACACCAAAGGTCAGTGATAAACTGGCGAAAACAAAACCTCCACCGTCACGCCAACAGAAATACTTCCACACTATCACGACCCACGAATCCACGTGGCGGTCTTTCAACCGCGGTATTCCATTGGCGGTACACACCGTCGCGCTCAAAATACACACACATTTACAAAACACAACCACATTGGACAAATCGAAATACACCTGATACACGTACGCACACCACTCCCACACACCCAATACAATATAAGAAACACACACACATACCCCACAAACCCTTACGACAACAAATCACGAATGAAAGCCAGAGAGAGACAGCACCAGCAAGAACAACAGCATCCACAGGCACACAACACCATCACCCACATAACTTCCACGCACCTCACACAACACCACACTACATATCAGTACACATATCACCCCATACTCCACTCCACACATCACCTACACCACCCCATGGCACGGCAAAGACACCCCAGGTTCTCGGAGGAGGAGCTCAGGGTCATGGTGGAGGAAATCATCCGGGTAGAGCCACAGCTATTCGGATCACAGGTGCAGCACACCTCAATTGCAAGGAAGATGGAGCTATGACAAAGAATAGTGGACATGGTCAACGCAGTGGGACAGCACCCAAGAAATCGGGAGGACATCAGGAAGAGGTGGAACGACCTACGGGGGAAGGTGCATTCCGTGGTCTCAAGACACCACCTGGCGGTTCAGAGGACTGGCGGCGGACCGCCACCTCCTCCCCCACAACTAACAACATGGGAGGATCAGGTCTTGGCGATTCTGCATCCTGAGGGCCTCACAGGAGTAGGTGAAGGAATGGACTCTGGTAAGACAAATCTTAACTATTACATCCCCCACCTACCTGCATGCCAGCACATACCCCACCCTCACCCCCAGCACTCCAACTCCTCACATATGTCCCAACATCACAAACCACCCATCCCAACACCAAGCCCTGCATGCAACAACAAAGCATGGACACCCATCACTAAAGCATGCCCACTGCACATACCCATACACCCCCTAAACCATCATCACACAAGGTCCCACACAGGAATGCTAGCACAGAGGTACACGGTCACCCACCCACTGCACACCATGCCACACACAGATGTAATAAACATCCTTTTATACCCCTGCAGGACCCCTACCCAACATCACAGGACAGGAGGGTCCACACATGTCCACACCACCAACAGAAGAGGCCCACAGTGATGACAGCAGCTCTGTCCAACTGGATCTAGATGACCAGCCCGGCCCATCGGGGACCTTAGGACAGTCGGTTCCCATCACACAGTCACAGGCCACTACAGAGCTTCCCCCCTCTGGAAACACCAGCACAGCACCCACCCAGCGGGCCCATACCTCCGTCCCCAGGACGCGTCAATCAGCTGTGTGTCCACCACCACAGGGAACCCAGGCTAACCCACCTCCCCAACAACAACAGGGACCTGGGGGCAGTGCTAGTGGGCATACGTTCCAGGGGACGGAGGCCCAGGAACACAGGGGAACTGGGAGGGCTGCTGTGCAATAGGGGGCGGACAGGCCAAGGGAACCCACTCTCCACGAGGCCCTCTCCTCCATCATGGGAGCCTACCACCACTCCCAGGAGACGATGGCAATGGTACTGGCCAAGTTTCAGGAGACCCAACGCCTGCAGGAGGAACAGTATATGGGCTTCAGGGAGGAACTCAGAACCATCAGCTCCACCCTGGGCACCATCGTAGGGGTGCTGAAGGAAGTACTCCACACCAGGAGGGACACTGTGGCACTACAAGGGGCCCCTGACACTAGCATGGACGATGAACTGCCCACCACCTCCGCCAGCACTAGTGGACAGGACGCCCTGCCACAGGACCACCACACCAGCACCCCAACCCCTGCAGAGGGAGAACCACCCCGCAAACGGTCCCTGAGATCCAGGAACAAGACAGAGCAGGATGCCAAGACCCCCGCCAAGAAATGAGACCACCCTGTTTGTCATCCTACTGTCCCACTTTGTCACCCTGTCCATACTTAAACTGCCCCAGCTCCACTTCCTATGCCCATATGGGCAATGCACCTGTGAGACTAATAGACTGGACTCTGCCATGGACATTCCTCCGCCATCACCCCTCACCATTTTACTACCCCCTCCAATATTGAGCACTTAAATAAACACCCTTAAAGCACAAAACAATCTGGAGTCTGTCTGTGATTTCGAAATAGTGTATTAGCAATTACAGTGACAAAATGCTCTTTCAATTGTAATGTCAACATACCTATGTCACACAGCTCTAGTCCATGAGGAATCTAACAGATGTCACTCAGTGGGACCCACATCTGTGAAATCGTAAGGGAAAGTGACAACTCAGTGACCATACACTGGGTGAAAACGACAGACAGTAGAGAGGCAGTAGTGTATAAGTACATGTAGTAGGCAGGTCTGTACTCTTACCTGTATCTCACTGGAAATATTGCTGGATCACTGAGTCCCTGTTGTTCATGTCTTCTTCCTCTGCTTCCTCGTCTTCACTGTCCACAGGCCCCACAGCTTCCACAACACCGCCATCTGGACCATCCTCCTGCAGAAAAGGCACCTGTCGTCGCAAAGCCAAGTTGTGAAGCATACAGCAGGCCACGATGATCTGGCACACCTTCTTTGGTGAGTAGAATAGGGATCCACCTGTCATATGGAGGCACCGGAACCTGGCCTTCAGGAGGCCGAAGGTCAGCTCGATCACCCTCCTAGTTCGCCCATGGGCCTCATTGTAGCGTTCTTCTGCCCTTGTCCTGGGATTCCTCACTGGGGTCAGTAGCCATGACAGGTTGGGGTAACCAGAGTCACCTGCAAATGGTGAGGGACAACTGTTAGACACGCACTAACCTGTAGGGATATCCCCAGACCCAGACAACCATTACCACTGTCTTGCTTCCAGGTGCTCACCTAATAGCCACATACGGTGCCTCTGGAGTTGACCCATCACATAAGGGATGCTGCTATTCCGCAGGATGTAGGCATCATGCACTGAGCCAGGGAACATGGCATTCACATGGGAGATGTACTGGTCTGCCAAACATACCATCTGTACATTCATTGAATGATAATTCTTCCGGTTTATGTACACTTGTTCACTCCTGTGGGGGGGTACCAAAGCCACATGGGTCTCATCAATGGCACCTATGATGTTGGGGATATGTCCCAGGGCATAGAAATCACCTTTCACTGTAGGCAAATCCTCCACCTGAGGGAAAACGATGTAGCTTCGCATGTGTTTCAGAAGGGCAGACAACACTCTGGACAACATGTTGGAAAAGATAGGCTGGGACATCCCTGATGCTATGGCCACTGTTGTTTGAAATTACCCACTTGCAAGAAAATGGGGCACTGACAGCACCTGCACTTGAGGGGGGGATTTCTGTGGGATGGCGGATTGCTGACATCAGGTCTGGTCTAACTGGGTACACAGTTCCTGGATTGTGGCACGGTCAAGCCTGTATGTGATAATCACATGTCTTTCCTCCATTATCGACAGGTCCACCAACGGTCGGTACACTGCAGTATGCTGCCATCTCCTCACATGTCCCAGCGGACGGTGCCTACGAAGGACAACAGCGAGCACAGAGTCAAACTACTCAGAGGTATGTACCCACAGTTTACACAGAACATCATTCATACACAAAAAGTGGCCTGTATGTGTGTTGAGTCTAGGCCTAGGTATGTGTGACGCACTTGAAAATGAAGCCATGTGGGCCCCTGAAATGGTGGCTGCCTGACCTCTAAAGTGGGACAATGGGATGTGAGGTAACTGCGCTGGCGTTGTACACCATCGCGGTAGGCGGTCGAAGACCGTGGCGCAATGCTGCATTGGTTAACATTGGACCCTATGGGTCCCAGGAGCCAATGACGATGTACGCCGGCGGTAACGGTACGCACCGCCGCGGACGTGACCGCCATTTTCTATCTGTTCAATCACTCGATACCTGATCTTCGACAGGAGAGGACCTACACTGCAAGTGCTGCTGTGACCTCGGTCTGGAAGAGACAATGGCTCGAGTGTCTGGGGAAAGGGCCCCTGCCTTCACATCGGAGGAGTTGGAGAAACTCGTGGATGGGGTCCTCCCCCAGTACACGCTACTCTACGGTCCTCCAGACAAACAGGTAAGTACACAGGGAGCATGATGTATGGGCTATGCCTGTGTGGAGAGGGCTGGATGTAAGAAGGAAGGGGGGAGAGTGCAGCGTGCATGAAACGACGGTGAATGCATGTGCCACATGGCAAGGGTAGGGATGGGGGCCAATCACTTTGAGAGTGCAGTTGCTAATAACTTACTCTTCCCCTTGTACATTTCATGTTGGTCAGCGCCCACCAGAAAAAACATATTTGGCGTGCCATCGCCAAGGACGTCCAGACCCTGGGGGTCTACCACAGACGGAGCACCCACTGCCGGAAAAAATGGGAGGACATTCGCCGCTGTAGCAAGAAGACGGCGGAGGCTCAGCTGGGGATGGCCTCCCAACATGGGAGGGGTGCCCGTCGCACCATGACCCCCCCTGATGTTCAGGATCCTGGCGGTGGCCTACCAGGAGTTGGATGGGCGCTTGAGGGCATCACAGCAGCAACAAGGGGGTGAGTACACTCTCATTCTGCTGACTTTGCGCTCAGTGGAGGGGTCTGGGTGGGGAAGGTATGCTGTGGGTTTCCCTAGGCCAGGGCGAGTTCCGTAGGCAAGGTCCCTCCGTAAGGCAGGCCATGTGGCACCCCACCCCACCTCTGTAGAGTGCCAAGTACACCTAGTCATGCCCCTGTGTCATCTATGTGTGCAGATGTCGTCCATAGCCTTGTAGGCCATTTCCCAGGAATTGAACAGTGGAGCCCAAGAGCGCGGCGTAGTGCAGGGGGCTTGGGTGTCTGTCGTGTCCGCCAACGGTAGCGGTAATGCATGCACTCAACATGTCTTTCTTCTGCCCCCCTCCCCCCTTTTTGTGGTCTCCCTGTTCTTGTGTGCATTAGCATCATCAGGCGAAGGAGCAGTGGCACCGGAGCACCAGGGGCTGCATCCCACATGGCCATGGAGGGCCACACTACGGACTCGGACTTCACCAGTGGGACGGAGTGCGAGGGGAGCTCCACGGCGGGGACAGGGGCTGAGACCAGTGACACAGACTCGTCCTCTGATGGGAGCTCCCCTTCCAGCACTGCCCTCCCAGCAGCCCCTCAGCCTTTGCCCCGTGCCCGCTCACCCAGGAGGGTGGGAAACACCTTCGCCCCAGGCACCTCAGGCCCTACCCCATTCACCCCTGCTGCCCTCAGTGAGGAGGCCATTGACCTCCTCAGGTCCCTCACTGTTGGGCAGTCTACCATTTTGAATGCCATCCAGGGTGTAGAAAGGCAGTTGCAACAAACAAATGCATTCCTGGAGGGCATTCATTCTGGTCAGGCGGCCCTTCAGCAAACTTTTCAGACTCTGGCCTCAGCACTGATGGCAGCCATTGTCCCTGTGTCTAGCCTCCACCCTCCAACTTCCTCCACCCCGACCCAATCCCCTGTACCTCAGCCTATCCCAAGCACACCTACAGGCCAGCATGCACACACGTCAACACACAAGGGAAGCTCAGGCAAACATAAGCACCACACATCCCACAGGCACTCATGCAAGCATCAGACACATGCAGACACACCAACATCCACTGCCTCCACTGTGTTCCCCTCCTCCTCGTCTCCCTCCTCCCTCCCTGTCTTGTCTACACTCACACCTGCATGCACTACCTCTAGAGCCACTACGTCCCTCTCCAGCACACCCACCACCACACCCCGCTCACGTGCAGTCACCTCCCCACTACCATTCACACGTCCCCTGTGTTCTCTCCCAGTGTGTCTGTGACGCCCCCTCACAAGATACACAAACGCAGGCACACACCCACCCAACAGCCATCCACCTCTTGAAAGCCTCCAGCGCATGCACCTTCACCCAAAGTCAGCAAACGAACACCTCCTACAACCACAACCTCTTCCTCCACTCCCAAACCCCCTCCAGCTACCCGTCCCAGTGTGTCAAAAAAACGTTTCCTGTCCAACCTTGACCTTTTTCCCACACATCCCCCACCCCGTCCGTCTCATAGGTCCCGAACTAGCACCTCAGCCACAACATCTCCGGGACCAGTGGTGCCTGTAGTCACTGGAATCTGGAGTGCACCGGCCACCAGGGCAGCCAGTGTGGCACGGAGCCACAGCACAGACAGTCCCCCACCTGTGAAGCATCAGAAGTTGGCCAGTGCCCGGCGGGAGAGGGGGAAGACTCCAGCCAACAAAGCGGCTCCCAGGGGTCCCGGTGGGAGTGTGGAGTCAGCTGTGACACCTTCCCAGGTGGGGAAGGGCCACAAGAAACCAGGCAAGTCTGGGAAGAGCAGCACGGCGGAGAAGACCGCCATCATCCCCGCTGCCCAGGAGGCCACCTCCAGCACCAGCCCACCTGCCCAGGACAGGACCGCCAGCACAAGCCCACCTGCCCAGGACAGGACCGCCAGCACCAGCCCAGCTGCTCAGGACAGGAACGCCAGCACCAGCCCACCTCCCCAGGACATGACCGCCAGCACCAGCCTACCTGCCCAGGACAGGCCCGTCAGCACCAGCCCAGCTGCCCAGGAGAGGCCCGCCAGCACCAGCCCACCTGCCCAGGACAGGAACGCCAGCACCAGCCCACCTGCCCAGGACAGGACCGCCAGCACCAGCCCAGCTGCCCAGGACAGGACCGCCAGCACCAGCCCAGCTGCCCAGGACAGGACCGCCAGCACCAGCCCAGCTGCCCAGGACAGGCCCGTCAGCACCAGCCCACCTGCCCAGGACTGGACCGCCAGCACCAGCCCACCTGCCCAGGACTGGACCGCCAGCACCAGCCCACCTGCCCAGGACAGGACCGCCAGCACCAGCCCACCTGCCCAGGACAGGACCGCCAGCACAGGCACAGCTGCCCAGGACGCCACCGCCAGCACAGGCCCAGCTGCCCAGGAGGCCACCGCCAGCACAAGCCACGCTGGGCCATAAAGGACCGCCAGCAAAAGCCCCGCTGGGCCATGAAGGACCGCCAGCACAAGTCCCGCTGGGCCATGAAGGACCGCAAGCACAAGCCCCGCTGGGCCATGAAGGACCGCCAGCAAAAGCCCCGCTGGGCCATGAAGGACCAGCAGCAGCTGAGTCCCTGCAGTGGAGACCGCCGCCTCAAGCACCGCTGCACAGGGCACCGCCGCCTCAAGCACCGCTGCACAGGGCACCGAAGTCTTAAGCACCGCTGCACAGGGCACCGAAGTCTTAAGCACCGCTGAACAGGGCACTGCCGTCTCAAGCACCGCTACACAGGGCACCGCCGTCTCAACAGGGCACCGTCATCTCAAGCACCGCTGCACAGGGCACCGCCGTCTCAAGCACCGCTGAACAGGGCACCGCTGGCCCATGAGCGGCAAGGGCACAGACGCAACTGAGTCCGTCACGGGGTGAATGATGCACTCTGGACACAAAGCCCCCTCCAGAACCAGTGGAGACTGTCATCCACTACCTCTGTCCTTAGCAAGATGAAGCACTCTGGGCACAAAGCCCCCTCCAGAATCAGTAGAGTATCACATCCACTACTTCTGTCCTTAGCAGGATGAAGCACTCTGGGCACAGAGCCCCCTCCAGAACCAGTGGATATTGCCATCCACTACCTCTGTCCTTAGCAGGATGAAGCACTCTGGGCACAAAGCCCCCTCCAGAACCAGTGGAATATCACATCCACTACCTCTGTCCTTAGCAGGATGAAGCACTCTGGGCACAAAGCTCCCCCCCCCTCCCCCCAGAACCAGTGGATATTGCCATCCACTACCTCTGTCCTTAGCAGGATGAAGCACTCTGGGCACAAAGCCCCCTCCAAAACCAGTGGAGTATCACATCCACTACCTCTGTCCTTAGCAGGATGAAGCACTCTGGGCACAAAGCCCCCCCCCCCCCCCCCCCCCCCCAGAACCAGTGGAGTATCACATCCACTACCTCTATCCTTAGCAGGATGAAGCACTCTGGGCACAGAGCCCCCTCCAGAACCAGTGGATATTGCCATCCACTACCTCTGTCCTTAGCAGGATGAAGCGCTCTGGGCACAAAGCCCCCTCCAAAACCAGTGGAGTATCACATCCACTACCCTCTGTCCTTAGCAGGATGAAGCACTCTGGGCACAGAGCCCCCTCCAGAACCAGTGGATATTGCCATCCACTACCTCTGTCCTTAGCAGGATGAAGCACTCTGGGCACAAAGCCCCCTCCAAAACCAGTGGAGTATCACATCCACTACCTCTGTCCTTAGCAGGATGAAGCACTCTGGGCACAAAGCCCCCTCCAGAACCAGTGGAGAAAGTCATCCACTACCTCTGTCCTTAGCAGGAGGAAGCACTCTGGGCACAAAGCCCCCTCCAGAACCAGTGGTGAAAGGCATCCACTACCTCTGTCCTTAGCAGGATGAAGCACTCTGGGCACAGAGCCCCCTCCAGAACCAGTGGATATTGCCATCCACTACCTCTGTCCTTAGCAGGATGAAGCACTCTGGGCACAAAGCCCCCTCCAGAACCAGTGGAGAAAGTCATCCACTACCTCTGTCCTTAGCAGGATGAAGCACTCTGGGCACAAAGCCCCCTCCAGAACCAGTGGAGAAAGGCATCCACTACCACTGTCCTTTGCAGGATGAAGCACTCTCGGCACCATGCCCCATCCAGAACCAGTGGAGACTGTCATCCACTTGAGAGACTGTGGCTTTGCACTCCCCAGGATTGAACAGTTGGCAAACCACCCACTGTAAAGACTTGAGAGGCTGTGGCTTTGCACTCCCCAGGATTGAACAGTGGGCAAACCACCCACAGTAGAGACTTGAGAGACTGTGGCTTTGCACTCTCCAGGATTGAACAGTGGGCAACCCACCCACTGTAGAGACTTGAGAGACTGTGGCTTTGCACTCCCCAGGATTGAACAGTGGGCAAACCACCCACTGTAGAGACTTGAGAGACTGTGGCTTTGCACTCCCCAGGATGGAACAGTGGGCATGTGGCCCCCTCGTGGATTTGCCGTTGTGCACTCAACCGGCTGAGGTGCCCCTCTTTTCCCTCCCCCTGAGGTGCCTGTTTAGTTGCTCTCTGATGCCCCTGCAGTGTTCTCTCCGTCATGGTCGGGGATCTTGTGTGGGCCTCGCCCATACCGTGTGGTGCCAGTGTTCCACGGACTTTATTAGAGCACTACCTGGACTACTATGCTTGGTATATATTTTGTACATGGTGTATATATATATTTCTGCCTACTTGCTTTTAATATATTACAATGGTTACACTCATTTTCTATTGTCTTTGCATTCTTCCGGAGGGTTTGGGGGGCGTAACTGTGATGTATTGATATGCATTAGTGTGTGTGTTGTAGTGTGTGAGGGTGAGGGTGGGGGTGTTGCGGGTGTATGTCCCTGTTTTTTCCCTCCCCCCTCCCCTGTGTCATAGGTGCAGTACTCACTGTGGTCTTCGCCGCCGGCGTTCGTGCTCCTGGTAGAGGAGCAGGAAGACTATTGCAGGTAGAATTTGGAGTTCCGGATCCATGGCGTCCTCGTTCCTCGTGGGGTGTGTAGAGGTGAGCGCTTTTCCTTCGGTATTCCTGTTTCTGCCGTGTTTTTATCCGCTGTGAATCCGCCCCGGAAAAGGTGGCGGATTGGCCTGTTGTGATACTGTGGGCGGTACATTGTCCTCCGCCTGTCTGTTGGCGGTGACCGCCAAGCTGTTTGTTTGTACCGCTGTGGTGGTCGGAGTGTTAAAGTGGCTGTCTTTGTTGGCGGTTTCCGCCACGGTCGTAATAGCTAATTGTTTTCCGCCGGCCTGTTGCTGGGGTCTTACCGCCGCTTCTTCACTGTCTGCCAGGGTTGTAATGACCACCATAATATTTTGTAAAATAATTAACATTGTTTAACACTTTCAAAGCAGTGAGGGAGAGAGTGTGTGCGTTTTTGTCTGTTTCTGTAAAAATTTCTTGTGAAATCCAAGAGTCACCTCACCATACCCGGCTGAAAGCATTTGTACCCAACTATTCTCCAGAAAATGCATTAGGGGTCTGTAACACCCCAAACGCCCCCTCTGAAGCTACAACTCTGATAAATGGTTTTACTACTCTGTAATTCTCCACCAAGTGTGTATAGAATTACACAGTTGTAGAGGGTGGGGAATATGTGGTGCAGAGTGTGGTTTGCCTTGCAAATTATAAACACCCACAAAAGTAGGACCTTGTAGACATTCACACAATCTGTAACATTTTCCCATCTTGCAAATGGGTGGTGTTTTACTTCAAGAAAGGGGTGAAGTAAGTGAGGTTCCACGTTGGGAAATGGACTGGATCAACCACATACTAAAGAGTAATTAGTGGAGTCGGTTTCTCTAGCAAGAAAAATGTATTCCCCACAAATTAAAAAATACAATAAGAAAAAATCTTCACCTGCGTATCATGCTGGATTTTCCCAACGCATGTAAAATTACTAATTGAGAGAAATGGGGCCTGGTGAATACGTCAACCCATTCCGGCATTTTGGAATGCAGTTGTTTTTGGACGACTCGCAACTGGACGATACTGAATGTTAGACGTAACACTGGTTGAGACAAGCTGATTGCAGTGGGAATTAGGATGAAATTAGGATGAAAGATTGAGCGATTGTAGCATCAAGACATTGTTGCCTTTGAATGATTAAAGCGTAATTGATACATCGGATCACAAACCTGAGGGTTAACTGCTAAAGACATCATTAATTATTGTAAGTATAATGCGTAATTCCAGTTCTGGAGCTAGATGTATTTTTTTAACAGTTGCAAACTCTACTATGAATCAGAGTTTGCGACCACAAAAAAAAAATACTTTTTATTTGAATTAATCCCATTTTCAGAGTTGATAAGGATTTGCTGACTCCTAAAATGGTATTGCAACTGGACACCAATTTAGTATTGGGGACTGGCATGTTTGGGCATCCCTTCCAAATACGAGTCTGTACCATAGGTATCAATAGTTTGCAACCATTATTCCAGTCACAAGCTATTGAAAATTTACTGACCCTCCCACTCTAAAAAAACGTTTCTCTGGGAGTAGACAGTGGTCCAAGGGACCAGTGCCAACTCCCAGAGACGCTCTTGAAATTGAAATCACTTTAAAAAAGCAGCTGTTTCCTTTAAGGGAATTGTTTTTTTGTTTTTTTTGTTTTTTTTTGTATCTTTATTTAAGTGCAGTCACAGGTATGGAGGTCTTCAGGCCATCATCCCTGTGATTGTGTCCAATTAGAGTGGGTTGCAATATGCAGCTTGTCTACCTAATGAATATTAATTGGGTCAAATTGCATCCCACTCAGATTTGGAATTTTATAAACCAACCTATAACTACATTGGTCAGTTTCCAAAATTCAGTACTGGTCGCAAATTGAACGCTTTTTTTGCAACCAGTGTAATGAATGATGCATCTGGCACCTAGTGTTAAATGTAGCACTTATAGTTATATTTTTCTGGCAGCATCCCTCATCTTAACCTTCTGTACACCCCTCATATGCTAATCTCAGAATACATATCACAAGGGGGCAGGTCTAAATCGCCCATTGGATCATGCCTGAATATTCTCCTACGGTTTCTATAAATAGGAAGTTGTGAACACCAGTTAAGCATTCTCACTATAATTGTCAACCGTTCCATCCTATTTTATATTTTCACCATACTTGTCAACCTTTCCATCCTATTTTATAATTCTTTGAAACTGTATTATACACTATGAACCCATTCTTCATTGACTCATACCCCCTCTTTTTTGTTTGTAGTATACAGCTACCCTGATTCCTTGTGAAGCCCAAAGCCACTATACAAAATTAGTGTTAAATAAATAGACACAAATGAATGTGTAATACCACTTTTGTAGTTAAACTTACCACTTGTAGATAGATGCAACTTATAATCAGTAGAGTAACATCTGTGGCCCCCTGGAAGCCTCCTTCTGGTTTTCTACGTTATCTTATTTTAATTGTTCTCCCTTTCTTCTTTAAACAGAAGACATTTTCTTTTTTAATAATTTAAAGCGTTGATTGACGGTGACTTTAATATGTGTGATAAATCTATTGTGCTATTTCAGAGTGCGAAAACTTCTTCCACCTACTGGAATAAGCATTATCTGGTGGCCGAAACTACCAAGAGGGAGTCTGGACACAAGTACCTTAACTCTGCAGCTGGAGTGCAATAGTACTTATACCAGTGATAAATGTCAATACCTGCCAATGATACTGCCCAGTGACCTCTGACAGCCGTCTACTTTTGCCTTGCAGATTGAGCTGTATACTGGACCTTCCTGTTCGTTTATGAAATTGAATGGATTAGACTGTAAAACGCGACAGCTGGTTGTTACTAGCATCTGCTATTTCATATTTAATTTGCTATTTTTCCATTTTATTACTTTCCTCTTCATTCTTCCCTGTGGCCTTGTGTATTTTGGTATGGTGTGTGTTGGAAACAGCCCTTTTTGCAAGGTTATCCCCAAAACTTTGCTTCCGACCTCAGGACTCTGGGCACTTAACCACAGGCTGACCAGTGCTAAAGTGCAAAGAGCTCTCTGTCTAAGCGGTATTGGTGATTTGTTTATCCATGATTGGCATAATTGATTTACTAGTAAGTCCCTAGTATAGTGCGGCATGTGTGCCCAGGGCCTGTAAATCAAATGCTGCTGGTGGGCCTGCAGCACTGATTGTACCACCCATATGAGTAGCCCTGTAAACATGTCTCAGACCTTCCACTGCAATGTCTGTGTGGGCAGTTCTAAACAGCCATTTGGACCTGGCAAGTGCACTCACCTGCCAGGACCAAACCTTCCCTTTTACTAATGTGAGTCACCCCTAAGGTAGGCCCAAGGCAGCCCCCTGGGCAGGGTGCAGTGTATTTAAAAGGTAGGACATTTACTGGTGTGTTTTACATGTCATGATAGTGAAATACTGCTAAATTTATTTTTCACTATTGCAAGGACCATCTCTCCCGTAGGGTAACATGGGGATTGCCTTGAAATATCTTTTAAGTGTAGTTTCTAATTGGGAGCAGGTAGAGATTTTAAGTTTAGAATCTCTAAACTCACAATTTAAAAATAAATCTTTGGTGAAGTGTTTTTTAAATAGTAAGTTTGAAAATGTCACTTTTGGAAAGTAGGCATTTTGTTGCTTAACCATTCTGGGCCTCTGCCTGTCTGTGGAATAAACGTCTGGGTCAGGGTGACAATTGGGCTGTTTGTGAATTCACTCTAGACAGTGACACAAAGGGAGCTGAGGTGTGCCCTGCATATCCTGATGGGTTTTCCAGAGCTAGAGTGCTGGGGGTAGCTGACACTTGCACCTTAATAGGGCTGTGCCTATCCTTACACAAAGCAGTCTCCAACCCCCTGGAGTGTATCTCAGGCCAGGGCAGAAAAGGCAGGGTCTTGTGCACTACAAAGACTTTTCTTTGAAGTTTGCCTACTTCAAAGCCAGAATTGGGTATAAGTACTGGACCCATGCCCCACAAAGTTAGAGTCCTTTTGGATGAGGACATTCTGTTAGGAAGAAGAGCTAGAGGAGGGACTGCTACTCTGCCTGTTGCTTTTCTGTGCTGGCCGGCTGCTTGCTGCTTCTGTCCTGGGACTGAAAGGACTAGTCTTTGCTTTCTACATCCTGCTTTCAAGGGTTTTCCAAAGGCCTGGACTGAGCTTGCCTCCTGTTAAGAAGTCTCAGAAACATCAAAGACTTCATCTGCCAAAGCCTGGGCTCTCTTGCTGAGAGTCCTGACTCGCCTTGTGGTGCCAAATCCAGCTCCTGGGACCTTGGGAGTGAGTTCTGGTGTAGCCAAGAGGAAACAAGCACATCGACTCCAGAGCGACTTCGGAACCAATGCCGCTGTCCAACTCCACGCAGCCGTCTGCACCGGAGCCGTGGTCCCTGCTGAGAGCAACGACTGCCGTCACTGATGCCGCATGCACTAAGCCGCAGCAGCTCCTTCGAAGTCCCACCACAGTGTGAATCCCTAGCGCTGTGTCACTGACATCTGTGATACCCAACTTGGACTCTGCCACAGCCCCTGTGGCCCCATGGTGTGATTGCGACACCGCTAGGTCGACGCCCTGCGTCTTGACCTGCTGGATTCATCGACCCCGCTGGATCGTAAGAAACCGACGCCTTGCCACCGATGCCACATCACCTGCCCTGCAACCATAAGAAACCGACCCCTTACCTGCCCTGCGTAGCAGTAAGCAACCAACACCTCACCACCCCTGTAGCAGTAAGAAACCGACGGCACACTGGGTCCAGTGACGCCTCACCTCCCCGACTTCGTGCAACGTCTTTGTTTCCTTGTTTTCCAAGGTATTGTACCGGGGGTCCATGTGAGTCCATGACCGGCCCACACTCCCTTGCGAATGGTGTTGGACTGTTGGGAATGACTCCATCAAGACATTGTGATAGCCCCAGTTGAAGCTATTGTGTTTCTAAGCGCTTTACTAAGATTTATTCTTAGAAAATTCTTATCTTTGCTTGTGTATGTTGGATGTTTGTCGTTTTGGTCTTGTTTTATTCAGATAAATATTGGCTATTTCTCTAAATGGGTTTGGAGTATTTTTGTGTTGTTTTCACTGTGCTACTGTGTGTATGTACCATTACTTCACACATTGTCGCTGAGATAAGCCTGACTGCTCGTGCCAAGCTACCAAGGGGGTGAGCAGGGGTTATCTTAGCTGTGTGACTCCCTTACCCTGACTAGAGTGATGGTCCCTACTTGGACAGAGTTCAAACCACTGCCACACAGAGACCCCATTTCTAACAGTATGGAATTGAAAAATGTACAGCCTTACGTTGTTTTGAACCAAAGGCACAAAGGTGGTCATTAAAACCCTGGCGGTCGGTGTTAAAGCGGCGGTAAGAGCGGCAACAGGCTGGAGGTAAAATTTTTGCAATTACGACCGTGGCGGAAACCGCCAACAAAGACAGCCACTTTAACACTCCGACCACCACAGCGGTACAAACAAACAGCGGGGCGGTCACTGCCAACAGACAGGCGGAGGACAAAGTACCGTCCACAGTATCACAACAGGCCAATCCGCCACCTTTTCCGGGGCGGATTCACAGCGGATAAAAACACAGCAGAAACAGGATTCCGAAGGGAAAACGCTCACCTCTACACACCCCACGAGGAACTCGGACACCATGGACCCGGAACTCCAAATTCTCCCTGCGATAGTCTTCCTGCTCCTCTACCAGGAGCACGAACGCCGGCGGCGAAGACCACAGTGAGTACTGTACCTACGACACAGGGGAGGGGGGAGGGAAAAAACAGGGACACACACATGCAACACGCAACAACCCCACCCCCACCCCCACCCTCACCCACTACAACACACACACACTAATCCATATTGATACATCACAGTTACACCCCTCGAACCCCCAGAAGAATGCAATGACAATATAAAATGAGTGTAGCCATTGTAATATAGTCTCCACTGGTTCTGGAGGGGGCATTGTGCCCAGAGTGCTTCATCCTGCCAAGGACAGAGGTAGTGGATGGATCTCTCCACTGGTTCTGGAGGGGGCATTGTGCACAGAGTGCATCATCCTGCTAAGGACACAGGTAGTGGATGGATCTCTCCACTGGTTCTGGAGGGGGCATTGTGCCCAGAGTGCTTCATCCTGCTAAGGACAGATGTAGTGGATGGATCTCTCCACTGGTACTGGAGGGGGCTTGGTACCCAGAGTGCTTCATTCTGCCCGTGACGGACTCAGTTGCGTCAGTGCCCTTGACGCTCATGGGCCAGCGGTGCTTGAGATGGCGGTGCCCTGTTCAGCGGTGCTTGAGACGGCGGTGCCCTGTTCAGCGATGCTTGAGACAGCGGTGCCCTGTTCAGCGGTGCTTGAGACGGCGGTGCCCTGTTCAGCGGTGCTTGAGACGGCGGTGCTCTGTTCAGCGATGCTTGAGACGGCGGTGCCCTGTTCAGCGGTGCTTGAGACGGCGGTGCCCTTTTCAGCTGTGCTTGGAGCGGCGGGCTCCTTTGCTGGCGGTCCTTCATGGCCCAGCGGGGCTTGTGCTGGCGGTCCTCTCTGTCCCAGCGGGGCTTGTGCTGGCGGTCGTTCATGGCCCAGCGGGGCTTGTGCTGGCGGTACTCTCTGTCCCAGCGGGAATGACTGCTGTGGCCTCCTGGGCAGCAGGGCTGGTGGCGGTGGCCTCCTAGGCAGCTGGGCTGGTGCTGGTGGTGGCCTCCTGGGCAGCTGGGCTGGTGCTGGAGGTGGCCTCCTGGGCAGCGGGGATGATGGGGGGTCTTCTCCACCGTGCTGCTCTTCCCAGACTTGCTGAGTTTCTTGTGCCCCTTCCCCACCTTGGAAGGTGTCGAAGCTGACTCCACACTCCCACAAAGCCGGGGAACCCAAATCAGCTGGCAGAGGGAGCCTCTTTCGGGACAATCAGTCCTCCTGGCGTTGCGTCCAACCCAGAAGAGAGTTCCCTGTGCCAGCTGATTTGGGTTCCCCGGCTTTGTGTACGGCGGAGGGATGCAGACGCTCTTTTCGGTGAAGCTTTTCAATTTATTAAGTATATTGTGTGTGCGTGCGTAATATGCACTTAGTCTTGCAGTCATTTTCATGCTATTGAGCATTGAAGTATATTGTGTGTGCGTGTATTATATGCACTGACTCTTGCAGTTATTCACAGAGTGCTTATATTCTCACCATTATTCTCATGTTATTCTCTTGATATATATATGTATATATATATATTAGTGTGGTTAGTTTTGCCATATGAGAACTTGCCCCTTAAAATAAACTTGATTATTTTACCCACTAAGGTGTCTGAGAGTGATTGCTTTACATTGTGCCTTAAAATATCCTGAAGTGCATAGTTTTGATATTCTGAAGAGTAAAGCAACACAAATTGGCGTAGTCGGCAGGATTATAGGACATTGCCTTCCAGTGCCTTTTCGCTCCAACATATTTTGCGGAGCCATCCGTGAACCACACATGTTTTTTGTCATCCGCAGACAAGTCTGCGAACGGCTGGCCCCACCCTACTGGGGATTCACACACTGAAGGTACATCGTGCAACATTTCGGAATTCTCCACTGGAGCCTGCGCTACCTGCTCATGCAAAACGGCAGTTCCTTTTGGACCCGCTCGTGCCCTGTCCTGGACATACCATTTCCATTTTATAATGCTGGCTTCCTGCGCATGCCCAATTCTATGAGTTTTAGGGGAACTCATCACCCACTGCATGATGGGAATTTCAGGCCTTAAAATCACATTGTGTCCCAGTGTAATTTGCTCAGTATCAACCAGGGCCCAATAGCAGGCCAGCAGCTGCTTCTCAAAGGGAGTATATCGCTCTCCTGCCTTGGGTAACTTCTTTGTCCAAAATCCCAGGGGCACCCTCTTTCTTCCTTGTTTTTGCCATAAACTCCAATTAGCATACTGCCCCTGGACTGTCACATTCAACTCAATGTCTCCCTCTCGAATCGGCCACAAATCCAAAGCATGCTGAATGGCGTCTTTCGCCAATTCAAACGCGCGCTGCTCCTGCTCTCCCCATTCAAACGTATTCTTCTTTCGTGTAACTTTGTACAATGGGGCCAAAATCTGAGACAAATGGGGTATATGCTGTCTCCAATACCCGAATAGTCCAATAAAACTCTGGTCTTCCTTCCGATTTCGCGGCACTGCAAATTCCTTAATCTTTTGTTTCACTTTTGGCAACACTTCTCTGTGTCCCTGATTCCACTGAATGCCCAAATATTTCACGCTCTGAGACGGTCCCTGCACTTTCTCGGGGTTAATCTCCCACCCTTTATTCTGCAAATGTTCCACCACCCTGTCTAGCTGAATCTGCACCTGTTCTTGTGTCTCTCCCTGCATCATCACGTCATCTATATAGTGAGAAATTTGCACTCCGGGAACCACTGGTACTTCATCCAAATGCTCTGCCACCAGCCGGTGGCAGATAGTGGGGCTATGTAAATACCCCATGGGCAATCTACAGAAGGTGTACTGATGCCCCGCCCACTGGAATGCCAGCTGAGGCTGGCTCTCAGTAGCTTTTGGTATCGTAAAGAACGCATTGGCAATGTCAATGGTGGCATACCAAGTCCCACTGTGTTTCTGTATGTTCTCAATCAAGGTAATGGTGTCTGGGACCGCTGCAGTCAAAGGAGGTGTATGTTTATTCAATTGGCGATAATCAATGCAAATCCTCCAACTGTTATCACTTTTACGAACAGGCCAGAGGGAATTATTCCACGCAGTGGTGATGGGAACTATTACCCCGGCCTCCAGTAAGTCATGTATAGTTTGGCTAATCTCCTCATGTCCTCCCGGTATTCTGTACTGTTTCATTTGAATCACCTTAGTAGCTTGGGGAAGTGTTACCGGAGGAATCTTCAACAGCCCCACCCTTGCGGTGGCTATTGATATAAATCTTTTGGAACCAAATTGATAACATCCATCTTCCAAATGTAAGGTCATCCCTTTCAAAATGTCAATTCCAATAATGTACTCGGGAATGGGCACAATCAAGACAGTGTATTCTCTCTTTGGCAGTGCCCCTATTTTCATGGAAACCACTATCTGCACTGCCGGGGTTTCTTTTCCGCCCAATTCCGTAATGGTGAAGTACTGTCCCCTGAATTTTCTTGGGTTGCCATGAATCAAAGTGGCCTCCGCTCCGGTGTCAACGAGGGCTCGTACTTTTTGAACATTTCCACGTTTCCAATAAATTTCTACTTTGACATGAGGTCTGTTATCTTTGCGAGCCCATCCCTGCACCGGAGTTTGACCTGTTTCCTAATCTATTTTCACTCTGCGCACATCAGAGTCTGCCCAAGTCAGATCTGGATACAGAGTGCTTATATTCTCACCATTATTCTCATGTTATTCTCTTGATATATATATGTATATATATATTAGTGTGGTTAGTTTTGCCATATGAGAACTTGCCCCTTAAAATAAACTTGATTATTTTACCCACTAAGGTGTCTGAGAGTGATTGCTTTACATTGTGCCTTAAAATATCCTGAAGTGCATAGTTTTGATATTCTGAAGAGTAAAGCAACACATTCTGATGATGCTAATGCACACAAGAACAGGAAGACCACAAAAGGGGAGGGGACGACAGAAGAAAGACATGTTGAGTGCATGCATTACCGCTACCGTTGGCGGACACGACAGACCAACAAGCCCCCTGCACTACGCCGCGCTCTTGGGCTCCACTGTTCAATTCCTGGGAAATGGCTTGATAGGCTATGGATGACATCTGCACACATGGATGAAACAGGGGCATGACTAGGTGTAGTTGGCACTCTACAGAGGTGCGATGGGGTGTCACATGTCCTGCCTTACGGAGGGACCTTGCCTATGGAACTCGCCCTGGCCTAGGGAAACCCACAGCCCACCTCCCCCACCCAGACCCCTCCACTGCGTGCAAAATCAGCGGAATGAGAGTGTACTCACCCCCTTGTGGCTGCTGTGATGCTCTCAAGCGCCCATCCAACTACGGGTACGCCACGCCAGGATCCTGAACATCAGGGGGGTCATGGTGCGACGGGCACCCCTCCCACGTTGGGAGGCCATCCCCAGCTGAGCCTCCGCCGTCTTCTTGCTCCAGCGGCGAATGTCCTCCCATCTTTTCCGGCAGTGGGTGCTCCGTCTGTGGTAGACCCCCAGGGTCCGGACGTCCTTGGCGATGGCACGCGAAATATATTTTTTCTGGTGGGCGCTGACCTACATGATTTGTACAGGGGGAAGATAAACTTATTAGCAACTGCACCGTCAAAGTGATTGGCCCCCATCCCCACCCTTGCCATGTGGCACATGCACTCACCGTCGTATCATGCACGCCACAATCTCCCCCCCCCCCCTTCTTACATCCACCCCACTCCACACAGGCATAGCCCATACAGCATGCTCCCAGTGTACTTACCTGTTTGTCTAGAGGACCGTAGATTAGCGTGTACTGGGGGAGGACCCCATCCACAAGTTTCTCCAACTCCTCCGATGTGAAGGCAGGGGCCCTTTCCCCAGACACTCAAGCCATTGTCTCTTCCAGACTGAGGTCACAGCAGCACTTGCAGTGTAGGTCCTCTCCTGTCGAAGATTAGGTATCGAGTGATTGAACAGATAGAAAATGGCGGTCACGTCCGCGGCGGTGCGTACCGTCACCACCGGCGTACATCGTCATTGGCTCCTGGGACCCATAGGGTCCAATGTTAACCAGTGCAGCATTGTGCTGCGGTCTTCGACCGCCTATCGTGACAGTGTACAACGCCAGCGCAGTTACCTCACATCCCATTGTCCCACTTTACAGGTCAGGCAGCAGCCATTTCAGGGGCCCACATGGCTTCTTTTTCAACTGCGTCACACATACCTAGGCCTAGACTCAACACACATACAGGCCACTTTGTAGATTATGATTGGTGTTCTGTGTAAGCTGTGGGTACGTACCTCTGAGTTGTTTGACTCTGTGCTCGCTGTTGTCCTTCATAGGCACCGTCCGCTGGGACATTTGAGGAGATGGCAGCATTCTCCGGTGTACCGACCGTTGGTGGACCTGTCGACAATGGAGGAAAGACATGTGATAATCACATACAGGCTTGACCGTGCCACAATCCAGAGACTGTGTACCCAGTTGGAGCCATACCTGATGTCAGCTATCCGCCATCCCACAGGAATCCCCCCTCAAGTGCTGTCAGTCTTCCATTTCCTTGCAAGTGGGTCATTTCAAACAACAGTGGCCATAGCATCAGGGATGTCCCAGCCCATGTTTTCCAGCGTATTGTCCAGAGTGTTGTCTGCCCTGCTGAAACACATGCGGAGCTACATCGTTTTCCCTCAGATGGAGGATTTGCCTACAGTGAAATGTGATTTCTATGCCCTGGGACATATCCCCAACATCATAGGTGCTACTGATGGGACCCATGTGGCTTTGGTACCCCCCTCCCCCCCACAGGAGTGAACAGGTTTACAGAAACCAGAAGAGTTATCATTCGATGAATGTACAGATGGTATATTTGGCCGACCAGTACATCTCCCATGTGAATGCCAAGTTCCCTGGCTCAGTGCATGACGCCTACATCCTGCGGAATACCAGCATCCCTTAAGTGATGGGTCAACTCCAGAGGCACCGTGTGTGGCTATTAGGTGAGCACCTGGAAGCAAGTCAGTGGGAATGGTTGTCTGGGTCTGGGGATATCCCTACAGTGTAGTGCGTGTCTAACAGTTGTCCCTCACCATTTGCAGGTGACTCTGGTTACCCCAACCTGTCATGGCTACTGACCCCAGTGAGGACTCCCAGGACAAGGGCAGAAGAACGCTACAATGAGGCCCATGGGCGAACTAGGAGGGTGATCGAGCGGACCTTCGGCCTCCTGAAGGCCAGGTTCAGGTGCCTCCATATGAAAGGTGGATCCCTATTCTATTCACCAAAGAAGGTGTGCCAGATCATCCTGGCCTGCTGTATGTTTCACAACTTGGCTTTGCGACGACTGGTGCCTTTTCTGCAGGAGGATGGTCCAGATGGCGGTGTTGTTGCAGCTGTGGAGCCTGTGGACAGTGAAGACGAGGAAGCAGAGGAAGAAGACATGGACAACAGGGACTCAGTGATCCAGCAATATTTCCAGTGAAACACAGGTAAGTATACAGACCTGCCTACTACATGTACTTTAACACTACTACCTCTCTACTGTCTGTCGTTTTCACCCAGTGTATGGTCACTGAGTTGTCACTTTCCCTTACGATTTCACAGATCTGGGTCCCACAGTGTGACATCTGCTTTGATTCCTCATGGACTAGAGCTGTGTGACATAGGTATGTTGACATTACAAATGAAGGAGCTTTTTGCCACAGTAATTGCTAATACAGTATTCCGAAATCACAGACTGACTCCAGATTGTTTTGTGCTTTGAGGGTGTTTATTATAGTGCTCAAAATCGGAGGGGTAGCAAAATGGTGAGGGGTGATGGCGGAGGAATGTCCATGGCAGAGTCCAGTCTATTAGTCTCACAGGTGCATTGCCCAAATGGGTATAGGAAGTGGAGCTGGGGCAGTTTAAGGATGGACAGGGTGACAAAGTGGGACAGTAGGATGACAATCAGGGTGGTCTCATTTCTTGGCAGGGGTCTTGGTATCGTACTCTGTCTTGTTCCTGGATCTCAGGGACCGTTTGCGAGGTGGTTCTCCCTCTGCAGGGGGTGGGGTGCTGGTGGTCCTGTGGCGGTGCCTCCTGTCCATTAGCGCCGGCGGAGGTGATGGGCAGTTCATCGTCCAGGCTAGTGTCAGGGGCCCCTTGTAGTGCCACAGTGTCCCTCCTGGTGTTGAGTACTTCCTTCAGCACCCCTACGATGGTGGCCAGGGTGGAATTGATGGTTCTGAGTTCCTCCCTGAAGCCCATATACTGTTCCTCTTGCAGGCGCTGGGTCTCCTGAAACTTGGCCAGTACCGTTGCCATCGTTTCCTGGGAACGGTGGTAGGCTCCCATGATGGAGGAGAGGGCCTCGTGGAGAGTGGGTTCCCTGGGCCAGTCCGCCCCCTGTCGCACAGCAGCCCTCCCAGTTCCCCTGTGTTCCTGGGACCCATCCCCTGGACCGTGTGCCCACTACCACTGCCCCCAGGTCCCTGTTGTTGTTGGGGTGGTGGGTTAGCCTGGGTTCCCTGTAGTGGTGGACACACTGCTGATTGACGTGCCCGCTGGGTGGGTGCTCTGCTGGTGTTTCCAGAGGGGGGAAGCTCTGTGGTGGCCTGTGACTGGGTGTGGGGAACCAACTATCCAGAAGTCCCCGATGGGCCGGGCTGGTCATCTAGATCCAGTTGGACAGAGGTGCTGTCATCACTGCGGGCCTCTTTGGTTGGTGGTGTGGACATGTGTGGACCCTCCTGTCCGGTGACGTTGGGTAGGGGTCCTGCAGGGGTAGAAAAGCATGATTATTGCATCTGTGTGTGCCATGGTGTGCAATGGGTGGGTGACCGTGTACCCCAGTGCTTGCATTCCTGTGTGGGACCTTGTGTGATGATGGTTTAGGGGGGTGTATGAGTATGTGCAGTGGGCATGCTTTAGTGATGGGTGTCCATGCTTTGTTGTTGCATGCAGGGCTTGGGGTTTGGATGTGTGGTTTGTGATGTTGGGACATTTGTGAGGAGTTAGAGTGATGGGGGTGAGGGTGGGGGTATGTGCTGGCATGCAGGTAGGGTGGGGGATGTAATAGTTGAGATTTGACTTACCAGAGTCCATTCCTCCACCTACTCCTGCGAGGCCCTCAGGATGCAGAATCGCCAAGACCTGCTCCTATCATGTTGTTAGTTGTGGGGGAGGAGGTGGGGGTCCGCCGCCAGTCCGCTGAACCGCCAGGTGGTGTCTTGAGACCACGGAACGCACCGTCCCCCGTAGGTCGTTCCACCTCTTCCTGATGTCCTCCCGATTTCTTGAGGTCTGTCCCACTGCGTTTACCCTGTCCACTATTCTTCGCCATAGCTCCATCTTCCTTGCAATTGAGGTGTGCTGCACCTGTGATCCTAATAGCTGTGGCTCTACCCGGACGATTTCCTCCACCATGACCCTGAGCTCCTCCTCCGAGAACCTGGGATGTCTTTGCCGTGCCATGGGGTGGTGTAGGTGAAGTGTGGGGTGGTGTGTGGGGTGATAAGTGTGCTGATATTTAGTGGTGTGTAGTGTGAGGTGCGTGGAAGTTATGTGGGTGATGGTGTTCTGTGCCTGTGGATGCTAGTATTGTTGATGGTGGTGTCTCTCTCTGGCTTTCGTTCGTGATTTTTGGTCGTAGGGGTTTGTGGGAGATGTGGGTGTGTGTTATATATTGTTTTGGGTGTGTGGGAGTGGTGTGTGTATGTGTATCAGGTGTGTGTATTTCGAATTGTCCAATGTGGCTGTGTTTTGTATATGTGTGTGTATTTTGAGCGCGGCGGTATGTACCGCCAATGGAATACCGCAGTTGAAAGACCGCCGCATGGATTCTTGTGTCGTGATAGTGTGGGTGTATTTCTGTTGGCGTGACGGTGGAGGTTTTGTTTTTGCCAGTTTATCACTGACCTTTGGTGTGGCAGACTTGTGTGGGTGTCTGAATTTTGGCGGATTCCGTGCTGTGGGTCATAATGGCTGTGCCGGTTTTTCGCGGCGGTGTGTTGGCGGTCTTCTGCACGGCGGTATGCAGCTTTTACCGCCAATGTTGTAATTACCGCCAAACTGTTTTGGGCAGGTTAGGCTTCACTCAGCCAATGATGGTGCAGTATTCATAGTCACCCATTTTGTGATCTGGTTTCTCTTTGCTAATGACTTGATGCGAAGGGACTCCTAATACCTTTCTACTTGCCTCGTCTTTCAGTTTTACTGTTGCTTTCTAGGGGATTCATGGGTTAGGGACGCCTGCTCTCTTTCTGAAGGTGACCTTTGTTCTCTCTTCTGCTTTCCTTGGTGGATGAATGCACTTTTTTTTCAAAACTGTCTGCACGAAAGTGGGAAATTCAGGGTGGTAACTCCACAACTGACTCAGTGACTAACTGTGGTTTCCTTCATCCGCCTTAACTTTGTATGCCTAACTTTGTATGTCGGTGCTCAACCCAGCTCCTCGTCCTCCCTTAGCCCGCTGTTAGGCACATCTCTGTGGTTGAAATGAGAACTTTGCTTATATGTACGCGAAGGTATTGGGGAATCTGATTTCGGCAGTTACAGTGGTCAGGGTGGTGGCAGATCTAGGTGGTGGAGTGGATGAAGAGGTAGCAGAAGATTTCAGCACAGCTATACCTGCCATTACTTGTGTCATCATCCTCTGACCTCTTCTTCTGGGCTCTGTAGGTTCTAGTAGCAATATCTGTGGAGCTGAGGCTC
This sequence comes from Pleurodeles waltl, assembly GCF_031143425.1. Classification (NCBI taxonomy): domain Eukaryota; kingdom Metazoa; phylum Chordata; class Amphibia; order Caudata; family Salamandridae; genus Pleurodeles; species Pleurodeles waltl. The sequence goes on along the minus strand of NC_090443.1, from coordinate 820,908,571 downwards.
ATTTTGCTCCGTGGAAAAATGCATCAGTTATGGGGCGGATTCAGGGCTCCCTCTTTCAGTGTCCAGTTGCATCATAGCCATTCTCCAAGCATGCTTTTCCCAATTCAGTCCTTTATTACTGACATACTTGGTAGAGAACCCGGAAGCTCTTAGAAAGCCACTGGATCCCAATGGACGCCAGATTGAGGAAGAGAGAGGCGTGAGCAGGGATGTATTGCCATGCCCACTATCCCTCTATCGCACTATAATTTTCTTTTTCACTTCCATATTCACATCCTGTTCTTTAGGCAGTTAATAGGCCTTTCTCTATCTCCTAATTCACACAAGTAGCCTCTTTTTCTCTCACCAAATGATAAAAACCGTATGAAACAGTATTAACTCACGCATAGCGATCTCCCTGGCCATATGTCACTTGGATCGTGCTAGTGGAGAAGGAGTCTTGAGTTTCCATGGATCTGAAGGCTTCCCCGGCCTGTAGCGCCGCAGAAGCAATCCATAACAAGACATGAAATAGCCCTTTGTTGGCTCAGACATGACTCTTGTAGCTTTTTGCCTGTCATCAGAACACTTTTCTTTTCACTGTTTATTTCAGATGTTATTCTAAGGTTTTTATGGGACATATATTTATGAAAACTACTGGGTTGTTCCAAGCGTACTAGAAACATTGAGTGCAGTTTCTATGAATCATTGCGAATGGGTCAAAAATGACAATTCAAGATGTGAAACTTAGCAAGAAAAATGTTGGCAGAATTCCTGAACAATAAAAAAGTGTCTGCAGGAATCAAAAGATGGCAAAAGAGAAGATGTAAAACAGCATGAAATTTTATGCTGCAAACCTCAAATAGACAAATCAGCTATTTTTGGCCGTAATTAATATTTATTCGGTTACTCCTTTGTTTTTCCAGATGTTATTGAGTGAGTCTAGGGCTAAATTATTGAGCGCATAACTTACATATACCACAGAAGCCAGTATATGAAAGAGCTTTTTAGCCTGTGGTTCTCCATAGGAAAGCGCTCCTGATAGCATGAACTGAGTTCATGAGTAATGAGTCATGTATATGAGAAATGTTTGTTCTTCTTGGCTTCCTGCTTGACCATAGTCATCTTAAACTCGACCTTTTGGGAATGATTGACTTTGATTGGGTGCAGCATTCCCCCAACCTTAGAAAAACTGCTGTTCGGCATTCTAAGTGCAAAGGAAGAATGACCCTGTAAATAGTTTCAGGAGACTGAAACTCTCCTATATACCAATAAGTAATCAATCAACAACGTCTGCTGTTCAAAATTTGGGGCCTGTAAGTAAAGAGAAGAATGTCTGACTGCAAGGATGTTAGTCATTTTCAGCTAACTTTGCTGAGTGGTGGTAAAAAATGTCATAACTACCTTTCATCACCACCTCATTTAAACGCTAGAGGGTTTTTCTGTCCATCATCGAAAAAAACACTCTGTGCAGAGCTTCTGCCCTTAGTGATGTCATCAGTGGGGGCCTCCCTTTTTAGGGACCGGTCTTCTGGCTTTTGTTCCTGTCAGTATCTGCCATGTACACCATGATGGTCCCAAAGTGAAAAAGTGCTCAAATGTCCTAAAAAATTTGGGAGAAACCAGGGGCCATATGTACGAACACATTTTCCCATTGACACAGAATGGGAAAAACCCTTTGCTAAATGTGGCCCCAGGTGTATTAGGGACATCGATTGTGTTATTCTTTTATGATGGCAGAGCACCACTTTCGGGGTCTGTCTTTGGATGATAAATGCGTGCTGAGAGTACCACCATGCTTCCTTGGTACAGAGGCCCACGTCCTTATTGTTCTTTTTCACCCTCATGTTTAAAGTTGCCCACCTCTCTGGTGGTGGAATTGTCACCGAAAGTACTTTGCCAACAATGGAATACTAGGTGGCCCAACATCCAATGATGCTGCTCTGGGCATTGTTTTTGTTTTTCAGAAACGACCCCCTTTTTCAAATACAAAACAAAATGTCCGTGACACACTGAAAGCTTTCTTCCTGGGTGAGGGGAGCATTTCTGCATTCTTCCTCTTCGTTACCTCTATGCCTTTCATGAGGGCTTGAACTGTCATATTATTAGAGTGGCGTCCTTTCAATACTGGGAAGCTGGAGGCACTGTGGCCCATGCACTGCCTAAACAGTATCCAATGACAGCACTGACTGTGACTGTGTTATTGGACACTCTGCAGTTCTGCATCATAGGATCTTCATTGCTAAACATTGAATCATTCCAGCTGCTTGCTTGGACCTCTGAACAGCTCAGCATTGGAGAATGTTTCACTTTAAAGTTAATTTCGTATGAATTCTCATTGTAGTGTGTCAGTGATGTCATTTTCTTTCTGAATGCTGAGAACAAAATTATGACACTGGGTAGCTTTTTAAATGTACATCATCTGTCATGGAATAAAAGCTGCCTTTAGAATAAAGAGCATGAAGAACAAATGCAGTCTGATAGGCTTACACTGAGAGAAGAGGAAAAAGAAGCCTCTTCCTTTCTGGAACTAAGAAGTAAATCAACTGATACAAGGAGGATGTTCAGATCCAATTTCTCATCTAGTTTTTTTAAGCCATGCACATATTGATGTCAACGGTATTCAGTGCTTGAAGTCTTTCCCCGTTTATCTGCGCCCTAAGCACATTTCCAAATGTCTTGCTCATTCTCTAGACCCTGTGAATAACATATGTCACATAAACTCTAAAGCGTGTGCTAAATACATACTACTTATAAAGGCCATGCTCTCGCCTGAAGAAATGAAGAAGTTTCATTCGACTTCAAACATAGAAACAAATGATAGTTTATCATAGGTACGGCTACAACACAAAAGTTTAGAACACTGACATTTGACAGTTATGGTTCGATAGACTATCTAAAAGGTGCATCCCACAGCTGGTTCTGGGCCAAACCGAGTTCGCCATGCCACATCAGATCGAAGAGGTCTGCACAGCTGTGCTCCTGATTTGTGGATCCTTACCCGACTCCCTCTAGTGCACCATCAGGCTCTAAAGAGCCAAGAGACCCTTCATCTGGAGTTCCGCCCTTAGCCCCTGTTGGGCCCTGTGAGCCGAATCTTGCCTCCGGCTCTCGTGCCAACCCTGCTTCCAGCACCATAGGCTATGTGAGCTCCAGAAACTTTGATGCCAACTTCATTGATGCTGGCATCAAAGGAGGAGATCCTGATAACTCTGAGACAAATTGTCGAGCTGAATTGATGCAGGCCCAATCTTGATAGAAGTCGCACCCAGTACTGCCGGAGGTGCCACTTCCCCCACTCCCCTTGGATTACTGCCTCCGCAAGGGAGAACATACACTCTGCATTCGCTTTTCTGTATGAACTCGGACAACGAATATGACTCAGGTGATAAGTTCGCTCACCCATCAGAATGATAATTTGTACAATGACTTACAAGAGGTTAGAGGTCTCAATACCGCCCCATAAACAGGCCTACTCTCGTCCCCTGAACCGCCACAGAGGAATCTGCTTCCTACGCCATGGAAATGCATAGGGCGGCTGAAGTACTTGACCTCCAGCTCCCACACATTGGCGGTTAAGACCGATTTTTGACAGAATTCCTCCACCAGGGACAAACATCTTCTGAGTCCCTTATTTTATTTAATGAAGCATTCAGGGATACCTTATTAGGGGCTTAGGCCAAACCTTGCTCTGGAGTCAGTCAACAAATATGCTAGGTGCCAGTGTCCTACTCCAGATGACCTTGCTTTTCTCTTGCAGCACGCTTCCCCCAAAAGGCTTGTGGTGCAAGCCTCCATGACTAGATATAACCCCAACACCTTCCCTGCCACTCCCCTAAAAGGAAATCTAAGGGGGTAAAAATGTTTGTGAAACTGGTGGTTTCCTCCATCAGTCTGGCAATCCATTTGGTTAGCGCCAGCTGCTTGTTGGGATGCAATTTCCACTCCCTTTGGGACTCAGTGGCACAAGTCCTCCCAGGTGTATCCAAAGATCTCTGACCTGATCTTGCAGCCAAATTCACCATTCAGCGTGCCTTGGACACCATTGATTCCATCAGACAGGCCACCTGCACCAGTTTTGCATTTCACTGACATGCTTGGCTGTGATCGACTCAGTTCTCAGACGATGGGCAGTCCTCTTTGATGGGCATGTCCTTCAACAGGACTCGTCTGTTTGAGGACAAGGCTGATTCCGCTCTGGAGCATTTTAAATAGACCAGTATTACTGCATGCTGTCTGGCCTGTCTTCCCCACCTCACCACCCACAACAGTTCTATAATTCCTTTTGTGGATATAGTCACGGTGCTACATTCTGCCGGCCTGTCCAGCCTCAACAAACAACCCAAAAGTTTTACGGTTGAGGTTGTGGTGCCCACTGTCCCTGTGGCCATGGTCATCAGGAAGCTTAGTCTACCCCTCCACCTGCAGCACCACCTGCCAAACCACTTTAGCGTATCCTTATAGGAGCACAGCCACCCAGTGGGAGGAAGAATCCGATTCTTCCCGGGTTGGCAGGCAATGACATCGGACATGTGAGATCTGTATATTGTCTGCAGGGGATATACATTACTCTTACTCTCTTCCCCGCCACACACTCTCCGCCCCCTGAGCAACTGGCGGGAGGACCATCTCTCCATTTTGCAGCAGAAAGTGCAAGCCAAAGGGGCTGTCAAGAGTGTACTGGTGCCAAAAGTCGGACATGGTTGTTATTCTTGCAACTTTCTGGTGCCCTAGAAAGATGTGGCCTGCAGCCTATTTTAGCCCTGCGCTCTCAACGCCTTCCTCAGGAAGGAAGAATTCAAGATGCTCACGCTAGCCCAGATTCTATCTCCCCTAGATCATGGAGACTGGATGAGGGTGTTGGGTCTGCAAGACGCCTATTTTCATATACCCGTCTTGCTGGCACACTGGCGCTACCTGCGATTTGTTGTATGACTGAAGTATTTTCAATTTGCGGGATCCCCTTTGGTCTCACCATTTTCCCCTTGAGTCTTCACGGAAGTGAAGGCATTTGTGGCAGTTCATCGTCAGCAGTCAAGGGTGTCAGTCTTCCCCTACCTCAATGACTGGCTGTAGAAGGCAGGCTCATCCCAGGCAGTCAACCACCTCCAGACTAAAGCGAACATCTTGTCATCCCTGGGGTTTACTATGAACATGCCAAAGTCACACATTACTTCTCAGATTCACCTTTCATCTAAGCCAATCTGGACATGGTTCGATTTTGTGCCTTTCTCCCGGGAAAGAGTCCAGGATATTCAGGCTGTGATTCTGATCTTTCAGCTTCAATCCTGAATTTCAGTGATATAGGCTGCGGGCTGGTGGGGCTGATGCCCTCTTGCATCCTGCTGATCGAGCATGCCAAGGGGCATATGCTGACTCTGCAGGGGTAAGTGAAGTTCTAGTGGGCCCAACACCGAGGGGACCTCTCCAACAACATTCAAATTTCGGAAGAGACTATGAAAGACATATAGTAGTGGTTACTAGACCTTGGTTGGGTCGGACTCATCTCTCTACCTCACCCCGAATTGACAATTGTGACTGATGCATCATTTCTGGGTTGGAGCAATCAGCTGGGAGAGGTGGGGATCAGAGACCTCTGGTCTCTGGTGGAGTTGTGGCTCCATATCAACCTTTTAAAGCCTAGAGTCATCCACTTGGTGTTGAAAATCTTCCTTCCACCTGTCAAGGGGAGGCTGGTTTAGTTGCTCACGGGTAACACCACTGCCATGTGGTACTGCAGCAAATAGGGTGGTGTGGGGTCTCAGACTCTGTGCCAGGAGAAGCAACGTCTCTGGGAATAGGTTGGCCGCCAGGGAATTTTCCTGGTTGCAAACCACCAGGTGGGCTCTTTGAACACCGGGGCAGACTAACTCAGCTATCAGTGCCTAGTTGATTACAAGCCTCAGTTACACCTGGCAGTTGCACAAGCCCTCTTCCACGAATTGGGAGAATGTTGGCTCAATCTATTTGCCCGCTCCAAGAACATACAAATTCAGCACTTCTGTGTTTTGGAGTTTCTAGGATGTCTCTTGCTCGGAGACGCATTCTACCTTGAGTAGACCTCAGGACTCCTGTATGCCTTTTGGCTGATAGCCCTCCTGCCCTGAGTTCCCTAGAAAGATCAGGACTGAAAAGGCCCAAGTCATCATAGTGGCTCCAGGCTGGGCACAGACAGTACGATATTCAGAACTCCTATCTTGAGCATATGTCCTCCGATTAGGTTGCCCCTCTGGGAGGACCTGTTGTCGCAGCAACAGAGCAGGGTTTGGCACCGGGCCTTTTGTAATCTCCACCTTCATGCTTGGAGATCGAGCAGCAACAGCTGAACGCCTTCAACGTTCTTCTGTAGGTGGTTGATGTCATCTTGCTAGCCAGGCATCCCTCATCAAAGACTGTATAGGTCTGTCTTTGGGACAAAGTTGTGGTTTGGTGCGGCATATGGAAGATTAATCCCCTCCAGGCCAAGTTATCTGATGTTCTCTTGCTTGTTTTGTCTCATTCTCTTTCACTTTGTTTTGAGCATGGTTAAGGGTTGTTGTTCAGCCCTTTCAACCCAAGTTAATCCAGTTCCTGTGCCCTACCGGATCCATCATCCTGTCAAGGGAACAACACAACATCCTCAAACCCATGTCTTTGTTCTCTTCTCTGGGAGCAGTTTTCACTTCTTTTCAAATGTTATTTACTGGCTGGCAGAGGTAGGAGAGCAAATACAAATGGGGCTTCTGAGGCTTTAGCCAGGGAGAAAGTAACTTTCTAAAAGCACTTTTCCTTAATATTTGTAAAAAAAATATCCTATTTCACCATTGAATTAGATTTTTAATAATTATTAAATATAATTGTTTAATTATTTTTCTAGCTGTTTCCTGACCTAAATTAACATTATTAAATATAATAATAATGTAAACCAATGTCTTCCCAATGAGGGCTTTTTCACTGTGAGGATGTTAAATTCCTACATGCCCTACTTTTAAATATAGTGAACCATGGCATATAGACAGCAATGCCTACATAGACGTGACATAAATATTTTAAAGGAGGGTTTAGACCTGTTGAAAGGCGTTATTTTGAGATATCAAATTTGCAGTTTAAAACTGCATTAGCCAAGTTACAAATGGTAGGCCTGCAGTCATGTTTTTACTGTCACTATAGTGGCACAATGGGTGCTAAGGTCCACTAGTGACATTTAACTCACGTTATGTGGATTTGTATGGTGCACTTTATCACCCTTGACAGTATCCAGGTGCTGGAGCAGAGCGTGGGCCCAGCGGAGCTCATAGTTGAACACAGGTGCGGCCCGTCCTTTAGGGCGGAGGGGCCACACCCCCCCACCTTTTGCTCCTCATGAAGAGTGTCTGTCAGGCTGAATAAAGGTCAGCCTGACAGACACTCTTCATGTTCAGGTCAGGCAGCCAGGAGCAGACTTGCGCGATTTGCGCAGACTCCTGGCTGCCTGACCTGAACTTTGCTGGGCTGAGGAGGTCACAGCTCCTGTGGGTGTGACCTCATCGGCTTAGCAAAAGTGCCTCAAGGCCCTCCCCTGGGTGATGAGAAAAGCGTCACCCATTGACTTCGACCTGGGCGCTTCAGGTTTGAGCCCTGAAGTGCCCAGGGCGTGTGTCAATCAGTGACACTTTGTCACAGAGTGGGGTAGCGTCAGCAGTCTCACTGACCCCATCCCACTCTGTGACGAGGCTGGGACTGCTGCCTTCCCTCATTGGCTGGCCTAAAGTCAGCCAATGAGGGAAGGCAGCAGTCCCGTGTGTGTGTGTGTGTGTGTGTGTGTGTGTGTGATCTTTTAAAATGAATGTTTGGTGCGTGCATGTTTGAATGTTATGAGTTTTGTTAATGGATGTGCGTGCATGCGTGTGTGAAAGAATGAGTGTGTGTGTGTGTGTGCTTCACGCCCGGCCATCTCCCTCCTAAGGCTGCCGGCAGCCACTGGTTGAACAGCCAGGTCTTCAGATTCTTATGGATGCTGAAAAGTGGAGTGGCAGTCCTGATCTGTAGAGGAAGCTCATTCTACTTTTTGGCAGCAATGAAGGAGAAGGCGCACCCTACTGACTTGCTCTTGCGGATGTAGGGGACTCTACTGAGGGAGAGAGAGGTGGAACGTAGCTGTCTGGAAGGTTGCTAAAGGTGGAGTCAGTCATTGAGGTACTCTGATCCTGTGTTGTGGAGGGCTTTGTGGGCATGGATAGCAGCTTGTATTTGCAACATTTCTGGATGGGTAGCCCGTGTAGTTCAGTGAGGATGGAGTGATGTGAGCGCTTCTGGAGACATCTACGATGAGTCTGGTGGTGTTTTAGCTGGTCTGGAATCTTTGTGTGAGTTGGCTGGAGATGGCCACATAGAATGTGTTGCCGTAGTCGAGTCTGCTGGTTATGAGGTGACCTTCTGTGCTTGGTAAGCCATTTGAAAATCTTGCGAAGCATTCTGAGGATGTGGCAGCAGAATGCAACCACAGCATTGATATGTTTGTTCATCGTGAGAGCGTCGTGAAGGATGATGCTATGGTTTCTGGTGTGGTCTGTGGGTGTGGGCCTTAAATTGGGTGGCCACCAGGAGGAGTCCCATGGAGAGCTTTATTTCCAAAATCAGGGCCTCCGTGTTAAGTTTAAGGTTATTCTCTTGCATCAACTTGGTCATGTTAGACATTGAGGCTGTGAAATTGGTCCTGGTGGTGTGGTTCGTGTCGGTGAGGGAGAAGAGCTGAGTGTCATCAGCATAGGATACAATGTTAATGCTATGGGCTCTTATGAGGAGAGTGAGTGGTGCCATGTATGGGAGGTGCCATGTACACATTGAACCGGGTTGGGCTGAGGGAGTAGACCTAGGGGACAACCGCAGACAAGGTTCTTGTGTTTGGAGGTGAAAGTGGAGAGTCTGATTCATTGTGTCCTGTGCAGAAGAAGGAGGAGATCCAACTGAGTCCTGAAATCTGATGATGAGGGTGTCATGGGAAATGGTATTGAAAACCACAGAGCGGTCCAGCATGATGAGAGTGGTAGTTTCTCCTCTGTCGATGATGAACTGGATGTCATCTTTTGCTGCCATGAGGGCGGTTTCCATGTTGTGATTGCCTGTGGAACCCTGACGGGGTGGAGTTGAGGAGGTAGTGCTGTTCAAAATGGTCAGAGAGCTGCTTGTTGATCTCGTTCTCCAGGACTTTGGCTAGGTAGGACAGGAGCGAGATGGGCCTGTAGTTGCTGTTTCTTTAGGAGAGCTGTGTCTTCTGTGTGTTTGTAGCTGTCCACGAAGTGTCTGCTGAGGATAGAGGAGTTGAAGTTGGTGGTTGGGCTGGCGCTGATCAGTGTGCTTCCCGAGTTTTACACTGGGTGAGGGCAGGGGTGTGTCGGGGATCCTAAGTGGATGGTGTGCATGATTCTGGCAGTGTCATCTGTGGTGAGAGTGCTCCAGTTCATTTGTATGTGGGTGCTTGTGTTGATGGTGGGGAGGTGAGAGATGATGTACTCTGCTGTGGTTTTGGGGTGCGAAGTTGGTGTAGATGTTGAGTGCTTTGTTGTGGAAAAAGTAAAAGTTTGGTGCAAGGGATCTGTGAGGGGATGATGGTATTGAAGGCTACTGCTGGGTTGGTGAATTCTTTGACTAGGTACATTTTGTACCATGCACTAAGGATTTGCAGGTAAGTTAAACACTTTGTAGCATACACTAAGGACTGGCAGGTAAGTTAAACATGCTAATAAGGTGTGTACCAATTTCATTATGTTTTAAGTGGGAAAACAGTCAGTAATTAGCAGGGGTATAGTGCATAAAATTCTACAGCTAGTAAAAATAGATAAGACAAAAATCTGTGGTGTACCACGCAAATGATGGTCAAGTCCTACATGTCTAATGTGCAAAAAAGAGTTATTTTTTTATAGTAGTGGTTTCATATCATTATATGACGTATTTATAGGCATATGACGTGGTTTAATAATTGTGTAACTAATATAACAGTAGTTATCATTGTAGTTTATGCGGCACACAAAGTAAATAATGATATACTTAAAAGTATGTATGTTGAGCCGAAATGATCAGAGTATTGGTACCATTGGGTGATGTCATATGTAATGTAATTCGAGGTGTCATCAGAAATATCAATTATGTCATTTAACATGATCACGAGAGATGTAATATGTGAGGTCATTAGCAGTACATAAAGGAGATGCAAGTTATGGCTTGTTTCCTGAAACACAACTTGTGATTTTCAGTGTTTTAAAGTTTTGTTTTATAACCTTAACTGCATTATAACTATTTTTTTTTCTGTGAATGTCAGTGGTTTTTATAAATATATCTAATGGTCTTATAAACAAAGCTAACAATAACTTCACTTTAACCTTTGTTTTTTCTCATTGTATTTCTGTATTTTTGTATCATACTGCATAAGGAACTGTTTTTTGGACTTTGCACCTTCTGTTTATAGCTAACCGTCCCTGTACACAGACTTTGGTTGCGGGCCCTGTGCCAAAACTGCTGTAGGCGGCTAACCCTGGTAGCACATGGCCTTTAGCTATCTAAAACAGGGTATGACTGCATGACTCCAGGGTAGCCAATGGTGCAACCCTGCACCCTACCCTTCGAGTGTTGCCACCCCTTGCCGCATATGGCCTTTGGCCATGTGCTGCTGAGTTGAGCTGAAGAGCCTGGCATCCGGCTAGGTACTGACCCTCACCCTCTTCAGGTGGCTAACCTTTCCTAGGCATGACCTTTGGGCAAAGGAACAGGTCCTATTGCCACAAAATTGCAGGCATTTGGCTAGATTTCATGGAACTCATAGTCTGTTCTGGGACCTGGGAATCCTACTGTAGAAATGTGAACCCTGTGAAAAAATATCCCTTTCTAAAAATATTGTTCTTTGGTAGGTCCTTTAAGGCCCTCTCACCTCAGACAGGGGGTCATGGGATGCAACCTTTATTCGCTATTGACTCTTTTTGTTACATATTTCAAGGTTGAGGACCAAAGTGACAAGTCCTGTAATGGCAGGAGTACAGAGTTTGCTCCCTATGCGGCCAACCAGTTAGAGAGCCTCAGTGTTGCCCCAGGGACCTGGCCCACCCAAGCAGTATTTTCAAAAAAGATCTGCCTTTTTTTTTATAAATTGTGCAGCAGATTCACTGATCCTCCACAAATTTGTAACATTATTTGAAAAAAATGTTTATGTCCCAAGGTGGGTCCCTGGGTGGTCATGGTATCCCTACCCTGCCCCCATGCCTTTTTTTTTTTTTTTTTGCTTAGGACTCAGGACTGAATCCCGATTCTTAAGATGACTGCCACCACTTACTGGTTGATGTGATGGCAACCAATCAGATCTCAGCTTGAGATCTGTCAGCTCTGCGTCTCTAGATTTTATTTTTAGCATGAATTGCTGAAAAACTACTGGATGGATTTATTCCAAATTACAAAAAGCACTCTTTCTGGACCAGGATCTAGCTTTCTGCCAAATGTGGTGTAAATCTTTTCAGCGGATTGGGCTGTAGTTTTGTCTATGGTTCCTATCGAAAAATGAATGGGGAAAACAAGTTTTGGCCCCCCCCCCCTTTTTCTTGGCCCCTTCTTGATGAGTCACCCTGAAACCTTCCATGTGCACAGTAGTCAAAAAGTAGTCTTTTTTTGGAAAGTTTTGTAGGGATTTCTTAAACAGCGCCAAAGTTATTAGCAACACAAAAAGGCATTTCCCATGGAAACACAATGGTAAATGTAACTACCCATATACATAATAATATATATGTTGATTTTCTTATCATTTTATTACTGTTTGTCTAATCTGCTTGGAAGTTAGCAGACATTTAGCATGTTCAGCTCAGTTTTAGTGTTTATGCTGATTCATTAAGGGGACACATTTACAAGGGGACAAAAAGCTGTTTCATAAATCAGCATGAAGTTTGACAAACCTTTAGCATGTTTAGTTTCCTGTTGCTATGTCCTATTTTATTCAGTTTAATCAAGTCAAAGCAAATGTAAAAGGTGATGCCAAAATTATTGCTATGCTAATAACGGTTGTGCCTTCTCACAGATCTGCATGAAATTTGTCAGAACAGTATCATTTTTAGCTTACTCTTGATATATTGAGTTCCGTGCAAGGACATGCAGAGTTAAATAGGGTGTGGCAAAATCAGTGTTAATAACTTATAACTTTGATGCTGGTTAATGAATCTGCTTGGTATTTCATAGGCCGTTAGCAATATCTGTTTAAAGGGGTGGGTGGGCTGAAAAAAAGCCTTTAAATTGTTAATACTTTTGGTGCTATGTCAAGGATTTGTATCACATGCGGCAGACCCTCAGCATGTTCAACTTACCTTTAGTACATGGAATTTCATGCAAATCCGTCAACGGGGGCCACATTTTTGTGAGTTAAGTATTCCTTTTTTAATATTTTGCTAACCTGCAGCCAACCACCAACCACTGTGCACTGCCCCCAAACATGCTTGGAGATGGTGTTATAACTGAAGTGTTCAGTGCAGCTTTGAAGTGAAATAGAAAACTGTGTTTTTGCAGATATCTACTCTTATTCATGTGGTGTAGCACTCAATAGCATCTAGCTTTTGAGTATTGTGGCTGCCTCTCATCCTGCAGATAACTTTCCCCTTATTAAAGAAATAGGCCCTCATTCTGACCCTGGCGGTCTTTGACCGCCAGGGCGGAGGACCGCGGGAGCACCGCCGACAAGCCGGCGGTGCTTCAATGGGGATTCCGACCGCGGCGGTAAAGCCGCGGTCGGACCGGCACCACTGGCGGGGTCCCGCCAGTGTACCGCGGCCCCATTGAATCCTCCGCGGCGGCGCAGCTTGCTGCACCGCCGCGGGGATTCTGACCCCCCCTACCGCCATCCAGATCCCGGCGGTCGGACCGCCGAGATCCGGATTGCGGTAGGGGGGGTCGCGGGGCCCCTGGGGGCCCCTGCAGTGCCCATGCCACTGGCATGGGCATTGCAGGGGCCCCCGTAAGAGGGCCCCTACATGTATTTCACTGTCTGCTGCGCAGACAGTGAAATACGCGACGGGTGCAACTGCACCCGTCGCACAGCTTCCACTCCGCCGGCTCGATTCCGAGCCGGCTTCATCGTGGAAGCGTCTTTCCCGCTGGGCTGGCTGGCGGTCTGAACGAGACCGCCCGCCAGCCCAGCGGGAAAGTCAGAATTACCGCCGCGGTCTTTCGACCGCGGAACGGTAACCTGACGGCGGGACTTTGGCGGGCGGCCTCCGCCGCCCGCCAAGGTCAGAATGAGGGCCATAATGTAGTTGGGTCCCCAAAAATCAGTGATAGCAACAATAGGTGAAACAAGTGTTTAACCTAACAAGAGTAGGTGCAATATGTTGCACCTGCAATGGTGGGTGACAAATTAAATGTTAAAGGAGAACATATGCTGTAAGTGGGCGATTTATGGAGCTACCCTTTCAAGACCTCTCAAAGCTGGTAGTATTCTGGTATGCAGTTCCCTCCCCTGGTAAGTACACTGCATGCTTACAATTATGCATCAAAGAAGTGTATTTATATATTTTTTTAATTCTTATATTTCAGCTGGTATTATTAAAGAACCCGGTTATGTGAACAGGATCCTCATACCGGACAGTGCTAGTCAGACCCATGAAAGGTAACAGATGTAAATGTGAATGTTTTTTAACTGAATACCATTGAGTTAAGTTTAGTATCTCAAATCCCTGGTAACTAGGACACTATAAGCCCGATTTAATTCCTGGTGGTAGGATACTCCGTTGCAATGGCCTTCGGCTTAATCACGGCAGAGACTACACTGTCTTCACCATGAGTATTCCTCTTTTGACGGCCCTGGGGAGTAAGGGCCCTCTGATAAAGGACTACGTGTCCACCCACCCAGCTTAAAATTCTTCCGACACAGCCCTGTAGCAAACAGTAAAATGCATGGACAGGAACTGCTGTGGCACTGGTTCCTGCCACTGCCTTCTGGCAGTCATTTATAAATTTGGCAGACGGAGTAGTCCCAGCCTGGCGGACATAAAGTCCTCTGCCAGGCCTATATTAACTTAGTGACTAATTTAGGTGTTTTTTTGGCTAAATTAGAAATCTAGCAGGTCTCATATACAGGGAATGAAAAATGGCATGGGTTTTATGTTACAATGTTCCTTCACAATGGACTGTGTTGTGTGGGGTGATAAGAAATAGTACTTGGGACAGGGTTAGGAATTTAGGAACGAGGATAATACTTGGGATGGAGAATAGGGGCAGAGAAACTGGCAAGGTGATTGGTACGGGGGAATGAGTCTGCGAAAATGGTACAGTGGTAAGAACGTATAAGAATAAGGAACTAAGAAATACAGGATGGGGAAATAACCTGGTGGCTGGAGACAATGCCTTATCCATACTTGACAATTCTAAGCTTTAGTAAGGACAGTCCACCAGTCCACAATTTTGCTTTGAAAGCAGGAGATGGTATTCTTCGCTGGTAAGTCCTCATCTCAAAATTCTGAGCTGACTTGTGCAGCTGATACATTGCCTCTGTTAAGAGCACTTCTGTTTTTTGCCTGCCTAGAGACATCTGCTCATGTATTATGAAAGAGCCTCTGGAATCGCAAAGCATAATTCAATAGCTTAAGGAGGATTGCATTGAACTTCAAGTGTGTCATTAATTTCTCTCTGTAAAAAGCTGCCCCTTGACCCTGGTGATCATAACAATTTTTGCCCTAGCTATAATTTTCCATAGACTGCTGCACTGCTTGAAAAGGTAATCACTAGCACATTTCAGGAAAACATTGCGGTATACTGGTTCCTGTTACCCATCCAAGCCGGATTTAGGGCGAGTATGAAGAGTGCTCCATCCTAACTGCCCTGGTGGATGAGCTCCTTCACTTAGCTGTTGGCAGTGGTATCTGCACTATCATACTCTGTCATCTCTGTGCTGTATTAGGAACCATCCACCACATCTTAGTTGGACAATTGGCAGATATGGGAGTGCTCTAGTTGATGCCATTCTGAGCCTTACTAAAACGTGTTAATTCCCCCTTTTTATTTTGCATCGGTTGCATTGACCTGCAGGATCCCTTAGTATGGACCTGTTCAATGTATATCTGATCCTTCTTGTTAAACTGATTATGGCTGTTGCCTGTGACTCGCAAATTTAATTTGAAAAGTTCATTTCAGATCTGGAGGATGATTCTCTCAACATTAGTGGGCTTTCTTTATTTTCTCATTTAATCAATAGATATGTTGCTCTCTTAAGGCTTTATTGAGACACTTGAAAATAAATTATCATTCTGATCCTAAGAGCACAACATTGGGCAACTCACCAGTAAATACGAGGAAGTACAGCGCAGATCGCAGTTCGTTGTTGGAAATGGTTGTAGTTCTCTCAACAACATGCCCCTTTGCCCTGTTGTTAGACACTGCAGGAGTAAGAACTTTTCTTCTATGAACAGCAACAAAAACACACGAAGAGAGCACAAGGGGACACCAAGGTTAAGCAGTCTGTTACAGAGTAATTCTCGAATAGTTTGCTCTCACTGCTAACTGTCATTGTAAAAAAGAGGGTGGGGTTATGGCCATACCCCCATCTCAAATAAATTCGGGACAAAGTTGTTCTGCCCCCCGGTGGGCAGATGGGGCAATTACCCCCGATCCACTTACTGGGTGGTGGGGTGGAGGGGGGGTGAGCAGAAAGCCCACTAAATGCCAGGTAATAAAAAAAATGTTTTAAAAAGTGCACTGGTGGCTACCGACTAGTATGGGCATGACAATGCCCCCACCCCAACTGAAGGGGGTAACAGTCTTTCACCTCTCCCCCCGCCCACTAAAAGATCATTGGATTATTTTGGGTTTTGGTTTTACATTTGGGCCATTAAAGCTTGTCTAACTCTCAAAATCGTCCCACTTGGAATGGTGAGGGCTGGCCTTTTTGGACTTTGGGGCGCTGCCATGTAGAAACATCCATGAGACCTAGACACATCTGAAAACTAAATATCAGGGTGAGTTCAGGGTGGTGTGCTTCAATGCACCACGCACCATTTTCTTACCCACAATGCCCTGAAAACCTCGAACTTTGCTTGAAATCACACATTTTTCCCACATTTTTGTGATAGAATCTTCCGGAATCCACCAAATTCCTAACACCCAGCATTGTCACATCTATACCGATACAAATTCTGCCCCACATGTAAGCCTAAAACATTTTTTTTTTTAAACTGCCCTTTTGGACCCACTTTGGTTCCCCCTCAATTTAGACATGTTTTTGGCTCTTCCCTGTCATCGGCACTTGGCCCACCTACACAAGCGAGGTATAATTTTTATCTGGAGACTGAGGGGAACGTTGGGTGGTAGGAAATTTGTGCCAGTGCTTTGATCCCACACAGAAATGTGGGGATTTTTTTTTTTTTTTTTAGCTAAATTTGAGTTTTGCTTAGGATTCTGGGTAAGAAAACACTGGGAGACCCACGCAAGTTGCACCTCCCTGGACTCTCTGGGATGTCTAGTTTTCAGAAATGTCTGGGTTTGGTAGGTTTCCCTAGATGGCTTCTGAGCCCAGGACCAAAAACGCATGTGCCCCCCACACCCTGCAAACACAAGTAGTTTTGTATTTGATAATTTTGATGTGTCCACGTAGTTTTTTGGGGCATTTCTTGTCACAGGCACTAGGCCTACCCACACAAATGAGGTACCATTTTTATCAGGAGATGTGGGGGAATGCTGGGTAGAAGGAAGTTTGTGGCTCCCCTCAGATTCCAGAACTTTGATCACCGAAATTTGAGGAAAAACAGTTTTTTTTTGCCAAATTTTGTGGTGTGCTAAGGATTCTGGGTAACAGAACCTGGCGAGAGCACCACAAGTTACCCCATCCTGGGTTTCCCTAGGTGTCTAGTTGTCAGAAATGTCCAGGTTTGCTAGGTTTTCTGTTGTAAAAACTACAAATAAACCAGGTTTGTTTTGATGAGCGTGGTTTAATCGACCCACTCAAGCGGTGCCGTCACCCTCGTTAACCGCTCCTTCCTTTCAAAAACTCCACATTCCGCTCGCACGAGCGCGTTCGGGACTCGAGTAAACGCTCGAGCTCCCTTAACGCGCCCACACAATAATATTACACATCCCCCTCCGTCATCAATTTTTTTTTTTTTAACAAGAATACTACAATAATAACCACATATTAAAAAAGAATTATAAACTGTTCAGATTAAACAAGAAACATAAAAATTAACCAATAGCTCGACATAAGCTAAAAGGAATACATTTCAAGCAAAGTTTCATTATTTTTGTTTAAAGAAAAACATAAGAATTAACCAATAACTAAAGAGGGAAATACATTTCAAGCAATATTAAAATCAAAAGTTTTCAATCCAGTTTTCCGCCATCTCTCACATAGTCATTCAGATAAGCAGGAGGTCTTCTCACTCTACCACTCCCCTTCTTGAATTCTGTCTTATTTTCTTCATTCTCCACACCAGTTTGTCCCTCCAAAACCTCAGCGCTATTCTCATTCTAATGCGAAGTGTCAGCATCCTGTCTCTCAACACCTCCCTCAGATAGCATAAATCCGCTGCATCCTCCATCTCCATTAGTAACGATTACGTTTCCTGCACTTCCACCGCCTTTCTCATATAAGGCCACTCTCCTTTTGTTCCATTTAGTGCCATTCGCCAAAACCACATTAAAATTTCCTACGTGTTTAACCTCAAAAGGACCGCAAAACTTTGTCCAACCTGCACCCACACGTCCATCCTTAACTTTCACCCAATCGCCAACTTGTATACCAGAGTAACCTCCTGTCTGTGGCATCTCCACTTGATTCCTTGGTTTGATTCGATCACCCTCCAACCAACCAGGCACTAGCTTTGATCTGGCCTTACGCCCTCTCATGAACTCAAATGGTGTTCTACCCTTATCTCTCAGCTGTGTGGTGCGATGAGCCCATATCGCCTCTTGCACAACAGAACTAACATTTTGGTTCCCCTGCACAGCCAACTTAATTGTACCCTTGACCATACGATTCATACGTTCCACAATACCATTGGCTTGGGGATTGTAAAGTGCAGTACGCCTATGGGTGATACCATGGGTTAACAGAAACTCCTTCATCTCCAGGGAGATCAACTGTGTACCATTGTCAGTAATGAGTGTATGGGGACACCCTTCTCTTTGGAACAGAACCTTTAATACCGAAATAATAATTCTTGTCGACACTTCCCTCATAAACTCAACCTCCAACCACTTAGAAAACACGTCCACCACGACTAAAGCAAATTTTTTATTGTGGCCCAAACCGGGCAGTGGCCCAACAAAGTCCATACAAATAGTGTGCCATGCTTCACCTGGATCCTCAATATGTCCCATCCAAGATTTGTTTCCCAGCTTTCACTGAACACTCTCTTCCACCCATTGAGCAGTTTGCAAATCGACCCCTGGCCACCAAAAGTTTTCCTTAACTCTTCTTTGAGTCAGTGTTTGTCCCAAATGCCCTTCATGTGCCAAATGTATGATTTTTCTACGTAACATTTCCGGAGGTACAAATCTGTCACCCCTCATTATTACACCTCCGACCCCCAACAACAACTCATCCAGAACCTTGATGTAGGACCTTACAGACACTGCCACAGCACTCTCTCTCCTTCCTCCCTCAACAATCATTTTATTCACGTACTGCAGTACCGAGTCATCCCTCAAACCTTGCAACCACTCTTCTTTAGAGAAAGCCGCCACTCCATGTTGTATCAAGTCCTCCACCAATGCCACCGCTCCTTCTTCTCCCTTCAACAATTGTGCCTCCCCATCAACCAACTTCCAATCCACAGCCATCCGTGAGAGAGCATCAGCTTGTATGTTCCTCCATCCCTGAATGTATTCCACGTTGTATACATACTCCTGCAAGCGAGCTGCCAATCTGGCCAACCTCGCAGAACCCTTACCCGCACCACCTGCTGATAAGACCTTTACTAAAGGTTTATGATCAGTTCTTAATTTAAAAGAAATACCACACAAGAATGTTCTAAAATACTCTACAGCCCATGCAGCTGCTAAAGCCTCCCGCTCAATCACCGAGTAGTTCCTCTCACTCTCAGTGAGAGAGCGCGAAGCAAAAGCTACCGTCCTCTCTTCACCGCGGTGAACTTGAGACAGAACAGCACCTACACCAGACACACTAGCATCCACAGTCAGTATAGTGGGAGAAAATGTTTCAAAGGCTACTAAAATCTTTGCAATACACACCTCTTGCTTTATGTTATCGAAACATTCTTGCTGCACTTTTGACCACACAAAATTACAACCTTTGCGCAACAATATTCTCAACCCCTCTGTTTTGTCAGCGAAATTCTGAACAAATTTGGAGTAGTATTCAATGAGACCCATAAAGGACCTCAACTCATCTTTGTTCTTTGGTGACGGAGAGAGTTTGATTGCCTCCAACAAATCTTTTTTTGGTTTAACTCCTTTGCCCGAAATGGTGTGTCCCAAACATTCAGGCCCTCATTCCGAGTTTGGCTGGCGGCAGTAGCCGCCAGCCAAACGGGAACCGCCACTTGGCCGCTGAGGCCATTCTGGCTTTCCCGCTGGGCCGGCGGGCGCCCGCCAAAGGAGCGCCCGCCGGCCCAGCGAGAAAGGCCCTGCAACAATGAAGCCGGCTCCGAATGGAGCCGGCGGAGTTGCAGGGGTGCGACGGGTGCAGTTGCACCCGTCGCGATTTTCACTGTCTGCAATGCAGACAGTGAACAGCTTTCTGGGGCCCTGTTAGGGGGCACCTGCACTGCCCATGCCAGTGGCATGGGCAGTGCAGGGGTCCCCAGGGGCCCCACGACACCCGTTCCCGCCATCCTGGTTCTGGCAGTGAAAACCGCCAGAAACAGGCTGGCGGGAAGGGGTCGGAATCCCCATGGCATGGAGGATTCTCCCAGCCGGGGGTAATCCGGTGGGAAACCGCCGGACCCGGCTGGGCGACCGCGGCTTCACAGCCGCGGTCGGAATACAAAAGGAAGCACCGCCAGCCTGTTGGCGGTGCTTCCGTGGTCGTCGGAATGACCCCCTCAATCTCTTTGGTCAAGAAAACACACTTCTCTTTTCTTAACATTAGTCCCACCTCCAAAAGTTTCTTTAATACTTTCCTTAAAATTTGGTTATGTTCCTCAATAGTTGACGCAAAAATTAAAATGTCATCCTGAAAGAATAAGACATTACTGAAACCCTCAAAAACATTTGTCATCATACGCTGAAAAACACTTGCAGCCGATGATAACCCAAAGGGCATTCTAACGAAACGGAAAGTACCATCCATGGTGATGAATGCTGTAACATCACATGAATTGTGGTGTAGTCGTATCTGGTGATAGGCGCTTTTGAGGTCTAATTTGGAGAAAAAAAACTCCTCCATTAAGCAACATAATGAGTTCATTGATGTTCGGTAGAGGGAAGTTGTCTGTCACTATGTTTTGATTGACACTGCGGAGATCCACACAAAATCTCAATTGTCCATTTGATTTCCTCGTAATGACCACTGGAGAAGTCCATTCTGGAGATTCAACCGGTTCAATCACCCCCTCTTTCAACATATCCTTCAACATCTTGCTCACCTCTTCTCTAACAACAATAGGTACTTTCCTCAGTTTGTGTTTCACCGCAACGGTTCCTTGCTTCATACGAATCTTATGGACATAGCCCTTTAACTCTCCCAACTCCTCTCGAAACACCTCCCCCACTTCCTCCAGGATCGCATTGACATCTCCGTCATCCACTACCAAGCTTTGTTCCTTACCTCTGGGATTCACAATTATATTCAAGTCGTATTGGTGCATCCAACCCAAAATTGGTGGCCCGGACTCGGCCACATACACTTTGCTGAAGGTTTCTCTTGATTTGAAGCCTATGGCAGTTGGAAAGAAACCCAAGATCTCAATCTCCTCCCCTTGGTAGCCCCCAGGACAGATGTCTTTAGACTTCAATTCAAGCTGAGGCCAATTCTTCATGAAGATATCTTTGGGAATTATTGTGTACTTAGATCCAGTATCCACCATCAGCTCAACACTCACTTTTCCAACAGTGAACCATGCTTTGGGCCTACTTTCTCTCTTACCGCAGTAACCTTTATCATCCTCGCCTAGGCTAAGAATGCGGTCCACCACCTCATCTCTCTCCTCACAAACCGCCACTCCTTTTGACTTTGACCACTCAACACACATATGTGCATAATGACCTTTGCGCCCACACTTTCTACATTCCTTCCCCACTGCAAAACACCCCTTAAAATCACTACTGTGTAAACTACTACAACATCTGTTACACTTCTTCTTGTTCGCATTCGTTTTCTGGGTTTTCAGAAGATCCAGTGTTTTCTTCTCTACCAAAGCCACACTGTTGCTTTTGTTTCCCATGTCTCCCACAACCTCCTGGAAGACTTGTTGCTCCCTACTCCCATTGCCATATCTTCCCATCTCTTTCATGCAAAGTTCCGACTCTTCCACAACTTTCGCCATGTCAGCAGCATCTTTCAAACAAGGATTTTTAGCAGCCCACAGCCTTTCTTGAATCTTTCTGCTCTTACATTGAATCATTAATTGATCCCTAATCATCTTGTCACACATCTCCCCAAAATGACATTTAACTGACAGCTCCCGTAATCTGGATACAAATTCTTCAATAGACTCCTCCACCCTCTGTGGTTGGGTATAAAACTTGTACCTTGCTAAGACCACATTGGTTTCTTTAGCAAACCTGTTGCTCAATCTTAATCTAGCTTCCCTAAACTCATCTGAAATACGTGCCCCATTGTCTGTAGCCGCTGGCATAAATTTGAACAATCTCTGCGCTTCTGATCCTAGACAGTTCAATAAAATCGCTTTTTTACGTGCAGGAGAAAACTCTTCACTGTCCAACGCCAACAAATAGTTGTCAAACATGTCTATCCAGTCCTCCCACTGGATTGCTGGCGTACCTGGATGTATAAGAAAACTAGGTGGTGCAGTAATTGAGACGTGCTCCATTGCTCACAAAAATAGGTGAGCCCACACTCCAGTATACAAATCCCAGGCAAAGAAGATCTTTGCAATGCTGTGAAGTGTTTCACCCTTATCCACGTTGATGACTCCAACACACGAAGAATATCTATCGTTGCACACCGTTGAAATTAAGTCACATAAAAAAAATATACAGAAATGCTCACCGCCAACAATCACAGTTTCAGAGATTACTTCTTCCTTAATTTTCAGGAAACCAGCAGCTAATTGCAAGAACTAGCAACTTCTAGGGTGGTTTCCCCCTTAAATTCTTGCTAACTGGTAGCTTCACAATGACTTTTCCTTTTGCCGCACTCCCCTTTAGTTGTAAAAATACAGGAGCTTAATGGGTGACTTCTCCTTTAAGATCACAGGCAGAAACTGGCAGTTTCAGGAGTGACTTCGCCTTAAAACACTCCCCTTTAAAAATATGCACAGCAGCTCTCAAGATAAAGAACACGCCACGCCTCTTTCTCCTGAAAGGAGGCGTTGTTCCAGGAAGGCAAGACAGACAGCTTCCTTCGTCATTCTGATCTTCGGACATCAGCCTGCTGAAAAAAAAAAAAACGCCGCTCGGTAGGTCAATGAGTAGGGGCCAAAACTCGTCGCCAAAAGAATGTTGTAAAAAACACAAATAAACCAGGTTTGTTTTGATGAGCGTGGTTTAATCGACCCACTCAAGCAGTGCCGTCACCCTCGTTAACCGCTCCTCCCTTTCAAAAACTCCCCTTTCCGCTCGCACGAGCGCATTCGGGACTCGAGTAAACGCTCGAGCTCCCTTAACGCGGCCACACAATAATATTACATTTTCCTAGGTGCCGGATGAGCTAGAGGCCAAAATCCACAGCTAGGCACTTTGCAAAAAACAGGTCAGTTTTCTTTGGGAAAATGTGATGTGTCCATGTTGTGTTTTGGGGCATTTGTTGTTGCTGCGACTAGGCCTACCCCCACAAGTGATGTACCATTTTTATCGGGAGACTTGGGGGGGAATGCTGGGTGGAAGGACATTTGTGGCTCCTCTCAGATTCCAGAACTTTCTAACACCGAAATGTGAGGAAAACGTGTTTTTTGCCAAATTTTGAGGTTTGCAAAGGATTCTGGGTAACATAACCTGGTGAGAACGCCGCAAGTTACCCCATCCTGGGTTTCCACATCTCCTTCAGCTCACAACCCACGCAACAGTACTTTAAAAGTTGTGTAAGCCTATTGATCTTCTAGAAACCCCCATTAAGTGGCCTTCCCTACCACACATACAAAGATAATACCTAACATCCTGCCTCCCTCATACAACACCCTCGAAAATACTCTCCCTTGCCCAAGTATTTAAAAAAAAAAAAAAATACCAGGCATTCTGCCACCGTCTCCCACCACGTTTTATATCTCTCTCGCCTCCATCCGGGCTAATATATAAAATTCATAAATACCTGGCATTAAGTCACTCCCAGTAGCCGTACCAGCATAAAGTGGCCACATGGCCCCCTGCCACACTCACATGCCACCCCCTGCAGGTTTCCTCCAAGTGTGCAGCCACAGCTGTGCTCCCCATTGGAGAAGGGAGCAGGCACCACTTTGTCAGGCTCTGTGAAAGCAGCTGTCAGCCACATCTGGAATCCCGTCAGTGCAGGTCTGCGCTGAAACAGAGGCAGCACCTACAAATTCTCCTCTGTTCCTCTGTCAGCTTTGCAGAGATCCGAGAGATACGGGATGGGACAGAATGGATTATTAATTCCCATTTCAGAGGCTTGCTTGTGTCTCTGTAAACCTGTTTTAGGTGGGGGACACCTGGTAATTTAATAAGTCCCCTATCCCTTTATACAACTGTATTTTAACTATGTTTTGCCTTAGATAAATTCCGCAGTTGGGACATTTCATTGTAAAGAAAAGTGAAAAATAACAACAACAACAAATATTTAACTCCAAAATAAATATTAAGAGAAGTGAGGCCACCTAAATTGTGCCATGAAGATGAAGCTCATTTCTCAAATAGTAGCGACTGCCCTTCAATAAATAAATTCTACTGCAGTCTTTTCTAAGCTGTCAGCTTTTCTCTAAGCTGTTTTTATTCAGTGCCACAAGAGAGGTACTGTTAATTTTATTGGGTATTGATGAGAACATGCAGAATTATTCATCTACGTTTCTATGTCATAACATGGCTGTTACAAGTCTTGACATTGGATAGCCATTTGTAATGTTGAAGCAATGCTTTGTTTCTGGATATGAATCCAGCATTCTTGATACAAGAGGAGGATTGGAGGTTAAATTGATGCGGCTACTGAACCAATTATAGAGTTCCTGGCTGCATTTGCTTTGGTCTAGGCTATACCAATTTCAGTATGCCATTTGTTATGCAATACTTATGTAGAATTACTTTATAGAAATCCCAATAAAAACACATCAGTAAAAGATGAGGCAACCCGCCATTCTTCTTTCTTTTTGGATGCAAACGAGGAATACTAAAAAACAAACAACCTTCAAGATCACAGTAGCACGTCTTTCCTGAGAATGCACGAAGGATAGACTAAAGTAATCAAAACTCAGAGGGAACACAGTTATTGTATGGTTGACAAATCAATGCCTGGCAGCAATGCCAGCTGATATGCTGTAACTTGGTCCAAATTAAAAGTGCTTAAAGTAGAATCAGTGGGCCAGTCCTCAATATTCGGGATTCTCAGTAGACTAACGCCCAAGAGCAGAGCTTTAGAAGCCATTGCTGCCTTGTTGAATGTGAACCGGAAGCAATACCCATATTAGCCTTAACCAAACGAGAGTAATAAGTGGGAACACAAACCGCCTTATGCAGAGCTGGAAAGTATATGAAGAGCAGAGGAGTGTACCTGACAGCAACAATCCACCTCTCATATTCCCCAACACATTGTAAGGAATGCTGGGAAAAAGGAAGATAATCTGGTCCTGATGTATATTGAAAGAGGAAAACAAGCACCTTCCAAGTAGAAAACCATGGAACTGACATTTAAAGTCCAAAAATCTGATGTCCCACAGCAGAGTACCAGAGAGAGGAGCTTAATGAACTAACCTGTTAAAGTTAATGTAGGTATTCAGAACTAAGAAGGCTAAACGGGTCAACAATTAACAGCATCTATGAGCGAGTTATTCCTGGTCTCTGGGGAGCTCTGCATCCACATACACCCCAAGAGTCTACAAATCAGGGGTGACTGTCACAGATGAATGTCTTCAGCCGATGTGTGTCATGCCGGAAAGGCAGGATGGTGTCCTGACATCCTGATGAATGGGATAGGTCTCAGAAGACTGGCCTGCAGTTCCTAGATTGGGCACAACACACTATGTATCTGCTATAAGGTAGAGAGTATGTACTAGCTTTGGACAGCACTAGCGATAACTGTTTACACTGATTTCAGGATTCTGCTGTAAGTGAGTCGGAGCTGCATGAAGAGATGCAACTTCTAGTGGTGGATTGCCTTTCTATGTGAGACAATTGTAAGACTGACTTACCCATGAAATCAAATCGAACACCATTTTCATGCAGAGAAGATTAGTTTTTGGCATATGTCTTTGGAGGAGCAAGGATCATTTTTCTTGTGACCGTAGGCCCAGAAGAAGCAGGTCTCCTGCGAAACACTTGTTGGCTGCTAATTTTGGCCTTGGCTGCTAATATTGAGACTTTCTCGGCTTCTGTTAGGAAATCTGAAGGAGGCGTTTACTCTTACAGATGCCTTCAATCAGTTTATAATAAGATATTTTTATTTAGGTGAAAACTTGATATGCTACATAAATTGTTGAATATGAATTGGTTAAGCTGTATTGTATAAAGAGACGATTCATGGGATAATACATTATTTTTCTGACATTTTATCTCTAGAATGTTTCGATATTTGATTATTTGGTATTGTGGTTGAATCCTCCCTTCAACCTTTATAATGTACTTAAACTGTGAGCAGTGGGGGTTTTCTGGTGTGTGTCAGGTAGAGGATATGGGGGCCACCTTAGCTGACTCACAACCCCTTATCTTCAATGCTTTAAAAAAATTTATTAACATAAAAAATTAAAGATGCAGAAAATTGAAGGCCATGTTCTGTTGTTGAAAAGCCCAATCTTACTAAGGAGATGATAGGTACATATTTCAAAATTTCGGTAGAGAAGGGGATAAAAGAGTTAGGACCAATACAGGCACCAGGAGTGTTATTCCCTGTTATTATTATCCAGACGTAATATGGGATTCTGGCGAGCCCACAACTAAGGAATTGGTTTGTTTTGGAAAATAAGATAGGGGAAAATCCGAGCATTTATGATCTTTTGGTCCAACGGACATTTAGCAAGAATGCCATCAATAAGTGAGTAAGTATACATTTTAACACGAATTTTAAGAATATAGTAGGTATTTGTAGGAAAAAGATTGACTAAAGTTTACATTCTCACAAAAATATCACTGAGTGAGCAACAGGGGAGTTACCACCTTTGTGCGTGGCTTGCGTCGGTGAACTCCCTCCCCTACACCACAGCACTACTATAGGGGAGTTCAAAGGACAAGTGAGTTTACATCCCATACTGCCCCTTTGGTAAATCCGGCAAGATTGAATTGGGGGAACTGGTGGAATGAGGTTTGGCATACTCCAACTCAGTCTTCTCCAACAGCTCCTCTCATTTAGAAAAGTTCAAATACATATCTGTTTCATTAATTTGTTTTCCCTGGCTGATTTGTAAGCATCTAATTACCCTTATGGATTTTCAGTGCTCAATAAATGAATTTTCAATGTTACTATTATATAGAGTTAAGTAGAACCCTCGGACCTCTCGTAGCCAGCGAAAATACCGATAAAATGTACTTATAATTGTTGGTAGCGGCCATAATCGACTACAACACAACAATCCTTGTTCGGTTCTTTATCAGTTACAGTCAGTCAGCCAGTCTTGGAGACCCTTAGCAGTGGTGGCTGGTGAACCTTGAAAGCAAAGCACTGGGGAGCAAATACTTTCCCCTGCGTGGAGCATGTAGCTTGGGTAATGATTCCCCCATGAAAATGATGAAAGAAGGGTCCCAAGTTTTGCATTTGGCAGCACAATTTCACCAAGATATTCGTGTAACGCCACCTGGGTCCGAGTGTACGAGTGTATCACTGCATAGTAACATGAAGCAATTACATCACTCTGAAAACTGAGTGAGCACAAGGAATAGATATGCAGAGCTGGGTCTGAGCGTTTCTACTTCCCAAACCAGATTCCAACAGGTCATTCACACCAAACCCTCCAAGAGAAGCCTCAATTCTTTGTAATCACTACAGTGGGCACCTTCTGTATGTTCCCAAGAAAGTTAAATGATTGACAGTCCAAGCGGAGAAAAGAAAGCTTGTTTTGTTTTTTTAATAAACAAAAGGTAGTTCCTGGATAAGAAATCTGTGCACGCGTTGATCGATGGAGCTGGAGTCTGGTCAGTAACAGATCTGCAGCGGCGCACACCCTTTACCTGGGAAACTCACATTTTTGTGAGCCTTTGTCTGGTTGACTACATGTGCAATACGTCGATGCTTTTAGTCACGTGGTAAGCATTTCGTATTTAAAAACACGTGGATGCTTGACTTTGTCATCAACCGTTTGCTCACACATTTGATTTTAAAAAGCGTTGATATTAATAACGAGACGATGCCTGCTCCTTTTAATGCATGACAGGGTTAGCAGAAACTTTCCAGTAATGCAGATATACCAGTGTCCACCTCATCTGCTTCCAATAATCGCAGCTTGACAGGACCAGCACTCAAGAATTGTAGGCATATCCACTGGCACTGAAATAATCATATCCTTCATTTTTATGTTTTAAGTTAGTGTGTGAGTCACAACATCACTGCCTGTTGAGGACCCGACTCAGTTGCCCCTGTTGGTTTGAGAATCACCTGCCAGTTGTTTTTGAAGATAGCCTTCAGAGCAGGTTATCAGCAGATTCTGTCCCTAGACAGGGGCGTCTCTTCACGAAAATGCCAGAGGTAGCGGAAGTGACATCACATCACTTACCCTTTGACCCTAATGACATCATAGGATGTGACATGATATGACTGTTGATCCAGCTGATATCTTAGCAAGTGGTGCCACACGACCTTTCGTCACAGTCACACTATAGGAAGTGCTCTCTCAGCTAAAGTGTAAGGTTTCAAAGTAGCAAAATATTACTAAAGCAGGTAAAAAACTAGCATAATTAAAAGAAGGACAGCTATGCCAATACATTAAAACAGTTCATTGTGCACCTGTTTTGGAAGACCTGTGCTGGTTTCTACTGTGGTTCTGCATTCTGTTTTGCAGAGCATATATTCATACAATTGTGTCAAGTTTGATATTCTTTATTCTTCAGTGTGGTGCATTTTAATGTGGTTCCTTTGGCAATTTGCAAATGTTTCACTGTACTGTAGTCCTTTGTATTTGCACTGAAATTCTCTTACCCTCCAACTTCATTATTTGCAAGCTGTTCTAGAGTGTAGATGGAGCAGCCATAAATTATTCGCCAAGGATTAGTACAAGCATCTCCGAGCTCTGTTTTTTTTTTATCTGATCCGAGAACACATTTTTGTGCTTGTAGTTTTGGTTCTTGCCATTATTGTTTCCATATTTGGATGGATATTAGATATCCAAATGGTGGAGGGTGATATTTCCCATATATCCAAGAATCAAACTATTAACTCTTGTTAATAAGCAGATGCATGAAAGTAGAATATTGCATGCCCCTCACTCTGAAGGTTTTTTATACTTATGAAGTCTATTTCCAAGTTTTAGCTGAATATGTTAGAGTCCTGGAGATAGAGGACCACTTTGTTTGTTTCTATCTCCCAGACTCTGCAGCCAAGGGTGCATTATATTTCCATTTGTACTTATCCTACCCATTCTCCTGCATGTTTTTCTTAACTAGTTCTATCTGCAGCACCCTATCAAACTGCTATATACTGATTATGATAATCCTTTAGAAAATGTGCCATTTATGAAAGGATCAAATAGGTATTGGAGGTCTACTAAGCATGCCTATTGTTTTTCTATAATATTAAATTATTTACTGCTGTGACTAATGCAAGTACTACTATTCAAAGCATGCATGACTTAACCTGAAAAGCGGCAAGGATGAGAGAATTTTTGTAGATGAACTAAACAAAAGAATAAGATAAGATAAAGAGAAGGGAAGCAAGAGAATTAACCTGGAACACATTAGTTGAAAGGGTAAGCATAATCTAGAGGATCCACCCCCATAGTTTTGATGTCACAAAGAAGGGAACTTTATGTATGATAAGTAGACAGGATAGGAATGAGACCACTGAGATAGTGGGTTGGAGGGAATGGAGAATGAGAGCATAGCTATTTAGTTAGACAAAGATATTTTGCTGAATTAGAGGTATTAAGGGTATATATTATGTGTGTGGTAAGTCAGCCTATTTCCAGTTGTGACACAATTAGGTAGGTAATATGTTAACTCAGATCAGATCAAGTCAATAAACTGTATATTCGGTTGAAGAGATTACTCCTTCTATGGCTACTCTATTGTCTCTACCCTATCTCGAAACCTATAGTGATTTCTACTGTGTATCAGCTGGATGCCTAAGGCTCTGTAGTCCTCTGACCCTTACCCAAACAATTTTTTCCTCCTTTTTGACTTTGTCAGCAGTTGTTAAGATTGAGTTTTTTGTTGTTTTTGACTCACGGAGGTTTGTTAATGTCAGTCAGACATTAGTTTCATTTGATGCCAATTTTGGAGTAGTATGTCCAATCAGGACCTGAATACTTTGCGACTGGTCTTCCTCTCTTGCCTGTATCTTTTAGGGACTGTCAAGTCTCAACACTTGTCGCCAATATCTAGTCATTCTAGATTTGTTTCCCTCTAACTCCCTAACTTCTCTTCTCTGCTCTCCTAGTTGTTGTCAGTAGTCTCTTTCGTCAGGTCCTAGTATTTGGTCAAGCTTTTTCCGTTGAAACTGTTCGCTTTCAGAGGCTGAACTTTCTCTCTCAATGCCACTCTCTGATTCAGGTGAAATTGTCCTAGACAGATTGGACTCAGCTCTCTGTGAGTTCTTACTGTCTCTGCGAACGTGTCATTTTAGTCCTGAGTCTAGAGTGTCAGTCATGACTGAAAGAAAGGTACAGTCATCCTTCCCTTAGGCTCGTCTTCCTCTTCCGATGCCTCAGAAACCTCAAACCTTGGTGAACTCGAGAAATTAGAGGATGCGGGTTCCGCTCCTTCCTCTGCTCATTTCACCCTCTTGGTATGGGAGGGATGTATCCAGTTCAGCAGCCTGACACACTTCATGACAGTGTCAGTAACCGAGATCACTCGGTATGGGTCTCTCCAACGTTCCTCCAGGAACAACGTGTGAACGTGCTTCTTCACGGTATTCCAGGCGCCAGGGCTCGGGTCGTGACATGGAGTCTCTCACTCAGCTGAAGTCATGGCGTCGACCTCATGCGAGGTATAACATACCACATAAGCAAATCCCTTGCAGTATTTGAGGACCAGATTATCTTTGATATTTACAGGAGCAGCAGCTGGAATAGAGGGAATCCTCCTGGCTCTCTGTATCAACACCTCATGAGGAGATAGTCCTGTTTGCTTGCACGGTGTGCTTCGACTTTCAGAGATTTTGAGCACAAGGTTTGGCCAATTTTGTGTTAAACATCCCAAGTAGCCTTTTGACTGCCCCTGAGGCATCTGGCTTGTAGTTTCAATTAAATCTTTGGTCTATCCGTAGTGTTGTACTTTGCAAGTGCATCACCTAGTTCTTGACATGGCTTACTTGATCTGATTCAAGAAGAACTGGCATTCCAACATGTGGGATCAACTCCTGAAGTAGTAGTTTGGTAACTGCCAGGATGCCACATCTGCTGGTGGGATATTCCTCCACCCAATGAGAGAATATGCATACAACAACCAAGATATACTGTAACTGATTGCATCGGGGCATCTCAACAAAGTCAATCTGGAGACGTTCGACAGGACCATCAGACTTGATGGTCACTACAACCTTTTTATCCACATTTTGCTTTTGACAACTCACTCAATCCTGGCAAAGATATCCTCCATCATACAAAAGTTTGGATTACACCATTGCTGTTTGAATGTCATCACCATCCTGTCTCATCCCACGTGTTGGTCCATGCTTATGTCTCACTATAGCCTGTAACATTGAATGTGGAGTACACGCTTTGTCTCAACTGATACCCAGATGTCACTCACATCCTTCAAACATCCCATTCTTTCCTGTATGGCGTTTTCGATCTCTGGAGCTGATGCTGCAATTCTGTCCACTCACTGGAGGTTTGTACAGTGTTTAGTGGCATGCTTGAAGCTGGTTCTCCCTCAGCACTGCATGGCTCACCCATGTGTAAGGTGCTGGAATCAAGAGCACAATATTGAGCAATCTCATCTGCAGAGCTGTTGCCTTTCGTGACCAAATCATCACCACTCTTGTGTGCAGCACACTTTACCACAGAGTTTTTTTTTGGCAACTGAAGGGCTCCCAACAGATTTGAGACATACAACGCATTCTTGATGGAGGACTCAGCAGAGCTCATAATCCTCTCTGCAGCCACAATTTACCAAAGTTGTGCTCAATGCTAATCTGTACTGGTTGTCAGTGTAAATAGTAACCTGTGAACTTTCTGAAGTGCAACAGGCTCGGGTAAGGGCAATCAATTCTGCCACTTGTGCAGAGGTTACATGGCACAGGTAAGATACTTCAGGGTACATACAGCATATGCACTCTCAAATTCCCCGTCTTTCTCTCAAGCAAAAACCATCAACAGTATGGTTATGTCAGATTCAAGAAGGTGGACATCCATTATATCTGGTGTCAGCTTTGTGCATAACTCGGTAACGCTTATACAGTCATGACTGAACTCACTTTCATCGTCTTCATCTGAGATGAGCAATAAAGAAACAAGATTTAAAGTGTTATGCCTCTGCAAAGAAACATTGTCTGCAGCCAATTTAGTTCTCTCATAGCAGGTTAAGCGGCTGTTGGTCAGATGCTGAATGTGAGTCATAAGAATTTCAATGGAATTAGGCACCATTACAATGAGAGGGTGACCCATCACAATTCCTTCTGTTTTCTGAAAGCTTAGGCTGACCACTGCAACTGCTCTGAGACAACTAGGCAACACTGCGGCTACTAGATCAAGAGTTGCCAAGAAGTAGGCTGCTGGTCGTTTAGCCTCACCATGGCTCTGTGTTAACACAGATAAAGCACACCCATTGCGTTCATAACAAAAGAGTATAAACTCCTTGGTGTAGTCTTGCATTTCAAGAGCGGGTACACTGCAAAATAAATTTTTGAGCTCCTTGAAGGCTTCCATCCTCTTGTCAACATTTACTACCAAGTCACTGACATTAGTGTGCATCATCCTCAGTAAAGGCTTCGCCACAAGTGAAAAGCTTCAGATCCACTGTGGGCAGTAGTCAACCATTCCCAATCTTCTCTCCGTGTGGTCAGGAATTTAATTTTAAGAACAGTTCTGATGCCTCATCGGACATTCTTCTGTTTGCTGTCTCAGTTAGATGTTCCAAATCATGAATTTCTTTTTGATAATACTGCAGCATTTCAGGGGAACCCTTATGCCCATTCTCTGCAAGACAGTTGAGTAGGGTGATGGTGTCTTGCCTAGAAGCTTCTTTTGTGATCATGCGATGAGTATGTCATCAATGTACTGTACTAGGGTAGAAATGTATGGTAACAACAAGGTCTCAAAATTCTTCTCCAGTATCTGGTTGAAAAAGTTTTTCTCTTGAAATCTAAAGGCGAAGAGAAAC
This sequence comes from Pleurodeles waltl, assembly GCF_031143425.1. NCBI lineage: Eukaryota > Metazoa > Chordata > Amphibia > Caudata > Salamandridae > Pleurodeles > Pleurodeles waltl. The sequence goes on along the minus strand of NC_090443.1, from coordinate 820,875,907 downwards.
TGGTTCTCTTCATGAAGGGGAACAGAAAAGAATGCCTGACATAGGTCAATGATCGTGAACCATTCAGCATCTGAGGGAATTTAGAATAGGATTACAGCAGGATTTGGTAACAAAGGATAGTATGGAACGACTATTTAGTTTATTTTCTTACATCCTGAACTCTTCTCCACTTTTTATTTCTTTTTTGCTCGGCTATAATCGGAGAATTACATGGACCCCCCCATGATCTTCTTTAAAATGCCCTGTTCTAGCATACTTTCAATAGCAGGGGTTATTCTTGCAATGGCTTCTGCGGTCAGTTTATAAGTACATGTTAGGGATAATGCTTCATTGAACCAAAAGTTATCTTTAGGCATTTAGCACCTTTAATCCTTGCCTATGAAATCCTACATATCTACTCATACTGATTCCTTTAGATCTTAATGTAAGTCCTCTTTAGTGAGAACCAAGTATAATCTACAGATTCTGGTGTCTGCAATTTGAACTCAGTGTCAGCTGCTTGAGTTTCCAACCCTACTCCATCTCATGTACAATATACAACACAGTTAAGCTTATACAGTATGTCCCTTCCCAACAAATTTAGGGGACTTGAATCACATAAAACAAATTAGTGATGCTCTTTGATGTCCTCAATTTTCACTGGGACGAAGAAGTAGTGTGGTAATACACAGCTGATTTGTAATGCCAACAACTTGGACTTCCTTTCCCAAGAGGGTTAGGTTTGGGACCTTAACTCTTCTAGCAGTTAAATGAGTGTCTCCTGTGTCTATCAGAAAGGATACCGATGTCCATTAGCCTCTCCATCTACAATTCGGCCACTCTGATCCACTTCTGGGACTGCGCCAAGCACACACTCCTACTCCTCCCTCAGGCACCGTCATTGGGCCTGTTCGAGTTCCCTGAAGCACCCAAACATTATGGGAATGGGGGCAGTCTGAAATGTGAATGGGATGTGCTCAGTTGTTAGACTGCAAATGGAGATTTACTCCTTGCATCTGTATGAGAACAAAGGCATTCTGTGGTAGACCTCTTTTCTAGATTTTCAAGATTACCATAGAGTTTCTGGGTACATGCAGTTCTCCCTGCATCACAACATTTGAGGCTTGAGTAAGTCATCGCTCAATCAGGATTATGGCGGCACTCCACTTCCAGTGGCCAACTTTCTTGCAAATGTTACTGGGGGTAACCTTCTTTAAATCAATTGTATTGGTTCTGGGCATACTTCCTTGTCCCCTTCCCATTCCTTGGGTATTGCCTCCATACGTCATGGAAACTCCCTGTATGGTTAATACTACTCTGGGGTCAAGGTCTAGCCATGGACTAGGCAGCTTCATTCCCTTTGCACTTCTATTTTGCCCTAACTGGGTCTGTGCCACCATAAATATTTCCTTTAATCTCCTTAATTTGGCATACAGCATATAACTGATATATTTTTCATACTGTAGGATGTCATATATAGGCTTTCTCTGCCAGCAGAGAACAGTTTGTACGATCTGAGTGCTATTTTCAGGTTGTAGTCCTTGCACAAAACGAAGGAGACAAGAAACCCTCCCATGTTCTTTCCAAGTGGGCCAGTCAGACCAATATGCTCCTTGTACACCTTAATCTCCTAAAGTATGCGTGTACAGATTCTTTGGGCACTTCAAAAACTCTTGGGCCAATTTACCTCCTTTTGTGTAACCTTAATCTTAAGGTGAGCAAGGACTGTGTCATATTTAGTTTTGACCGATGGCACATTTGAATTTGCTACTCGCTCTAGGGGTTTTTTGTATCGGCCATTCCACAGCTCTTTTACTTTCTGCCCACAGATCCTTTGGGACTGCCTCTTTGAAAAGCAAGTCCAACTCATCCACAAGACATGTGAAATGGTTACTGTCTGCTACCTCTGAGTGTACAGCTTGTCTGGATTCTCCCTTAGTCTGGGGAGAGAGTTTGTGAAATGGAAAAAATCTGTCTGAGGCCAGGGGTCATGTACATATGCTCCTCCCTGAACCTCCCTCAAGGGTATTCCTTTACTACTCCCTCAGTGACTTCTCCCTCGTGATTTCCTGTAGAATCTTTCTTCCATTTCACTTTCAACCTTTCTTTCGTAGACCACAGCTCCTTATGTTTCTCCACATCATTCCACTCCCTAATGCTCTCGATCAATTCCCTCAGGAGTGTCTTTAATCTCTTCAGTTTTAGCAGTCCCAAATCTGTGTTACCCATCATCATCTTGACGTTCTTTCACAACTTCTTTTTTCTTTATGTAAAATCAAAAATCTACATTCATCTGCCACTCTCTCCATTCTCACATACACTTCTCATACCACCCTCACAGCCTCTTTTCTCAGGTAAAGCAACTCATTCTGATTATAATAGCCGAAGCAATCTAACCCTACCATGCCCTTTACAATCTCTTCAAAATCTGTCTTTAGTTTGGGGACACTGACTCTCTGAGGGATCTGTTCTTTGTGTTGTGTGGGTAATTTGTGGAGTCGCAATAGTCCTGTGACAGGAGTCCCTAAGACTTCTCCCTGCAAATAGTCTGAATCTAACATACTTGATATATCTACTGATTTCAGAGAGACGATCTGAAGGGTACAGCTCTATAGCATGTTAGGGATTGTTGTCATGAGGAAGATACTTGGGTTATCAGATGATTGTAAGTGAGACAGTAGTCTCAGTGTAACTTACAGGTGCTCTAGCTTCCGGAGGGATCACAGTGGCCACTCCGTTCTCAGCAACTGACTGAGCAGTAGCAGCACATGCCGGTGGTGCATTGTATGGAGGTGGTCTTATTCTGAGGATTTCGCCTATGAAGGTGTTCTCCTTCTCGCCTTCTACTTCTGTCTCATCTCTAGGTTTCTTTTTGTCAATAGGCTTTTCTTTCTCTGTATCCTCGCTTTCCATCAATGGGTAAGCTCCTATCATCTCAATCACTTCCTCTCTCCATCGCTTCTGCCTCTCGGTGTCCTGCGCACTTATCCACAAATAAGCCTTATCACTGACCTTCAGTGCAAATTTCTTTCTCTTCTTTTCCTTTGCAACCGAAGATTCAAGACCTCAAATTGTGTGGGTCTACGCTGGGGTCCTAAATCATACATTCTGCTTCTCACATTTTCTGTTCATTGTATGTGGAAAGTGCCACTTAGAGGAAACAGTAATTGCCCATTCTTCACTGTGTATTTGTTCCACTGGCTGAGCCGCGTGCACATGTATAACACTCTCTTTGGTGCCATTTCCCTGGCTGGTGGGCCTTCATATTGCATCTTTCTCTTCTTTCTCTTTTTTTTTTTTTTTTTTTTAAAGCGATTTCCATTTTGTCAATATTCTCAATCACTACGTGTTCCAGTCTCACACTCTCTATTCTACTGAACTCATAATTCGCCTGTCAATACTAGCGCTTGTTAGTCAAATATCACCCAATCACTGCGCTGCTTTAGCATTTCACAGTCAATCCCTGCATGATGCTCTGTGACTTGAGCCCAAGTATACTGCACGCTTCTTCTGAACTCATCCCACCTTTTTCACTGTTAATGTGTGTCTTCTTACTCTAAACAGAAATTTCTGCTGTGCAGAGAATACTACCCGCTACATACACTAGTAAACTCTCAACCTGTGTGAGTTTACTGTACGTAATGCGCTCACTCCAGTGCACCTAGGAATGAGCAACCAATTACCTTGTTTAGCATTTTCTCACAACAGAAATGTTACATTCTTATCCTGATGTGACTGATAGTGCCTGACAGTACACCTGACCTTAGCAGACAACTCAAAATTTTTAAATGAGGTACCACTCTGCAACTTTCATGCTGTACACGTCTTTTATCCAAAACAGTTTGTCAAAAGTAAAAAAATAGTCCAAACCACAATAACCACTGTCCCCACAAGTCCAAGAACTAACACCACGTAATAGTTAAATTCAAAGTCTGTGTACCACATTTCACTGCAGCATTTCAAACTGCAAGTCCCAACATGCACTGCTTTATCTCACTTCTCATCCACATAGCAATCCCTTTTGACACTCATGTTCTTCTTTACGGGTTACAGACGCGGCCACCTCGTCTCCCCACTATCTTCAGAAATCAGGTCGGGGTCAATTTGAATCTTGCGTAAAACCATCTGAAGCATGAAGGTACTGTGATCGGGTCTATGGTCAATCCACCTCATCCAACCAGGTTAATCCAGTACTAGACGGATCGTCTCGGAACCATCACTTCTGCTACCAGATCTGTAGGCAGAAAACCTGGGTTTCATTTCCTTACCCAATGCACGCTAACTACATGGACCAGGAGCGTTGTAGTACCTAACAGACTTTGCCGCTCCCCAATGGACACATCTCTCCTTAAATAAATCTCACACACTAGAATGCAGCTGCAAGCATTCTCAGCAACATGACTTGTTACATAGTATGTGATTCGGTCTGAGATAGTTTGCTTGTCCCTGGTTAGGCACATCGCGTACAGTGTGACTGGGGAAGTCTCAGTTCTTTCAATATAAAGCCTACTATTCTTTATTACAGCCAGGTAACAGCAACAACAGTGATCATGTGATAGATTACAAGGTCACATCCAAAACAGAAAAAAGCACAATAGAGAAAGGCCAACTGTTTGGGAGCAGATGAGGACATAGGGCTGCCGGCTCGGACCACCACCGTTGTAGGCTGCCTGCCAATACACGCTGGGAGGACTACAATACCCAGAATCCTCTGGGTTTCCCGTGCGCCAAGTGGCGCGAAAGTGCTGTTACGCCCCCGGGCCTTTAAATTGCAACAGGGCACACCAAGGTACACCGCGGGGACGCGCGCGGGCGGCACCGGGCAAGGGGCGGGCCCCCTCAGAGGCCTGAAGTGAGGCCTGAAGAGACTGGACTGGGCACGGGACTCTGCCTAAAACTGTAAATTAGCTGTATTACATCTTGATTACGCGGTTTTGTGTTTTGTATTGCTGAATTATAGCTGGTGGTACTTACTGCAACCAATCTATGATGGCTAACTGTAATAACTCCGCCAAAAATCTAGGGGCTACTATGCTTGATAACTACCTGGTTAAAGTGGTTAAAAAGATTAATAGCGATCGCAGAGTCTCCCTAGGGAAAGGAGGTTCCCCCATTCAGACACACCCTAGTTCCTCCCCACATATAGTGTCTACTTTTGAAGATCTGGGCGCCAACACTGACAAGGATATGATACTAACTGAGGCACAGGTACATTCTAATCCCTTAGACTCAATGGGTATAATTGGCGAGAGCCCATCTAGCCCCGTGGTTATGGCAGAGATTCCCCCCCAACCAGCAAGAGAAGTTAGGGCTTGTAGAAAGTCGTTGGGCAAAAGAGGAGTGGGGAAGGTCAGCAATTCTCGAAAGCCCCTCGAAGCAAAAATTCATACTATTAAAACAAAGGGAGTAGACGGGGGATCTGATAAGCCAGTGGGTTGCTGTCATAACAGGCAGTATATAGAAAATATACTGGCAACAGTAGAGGATAAGTTAGCGACAAAAATGGCTGAAATTTTTAGCACATTATTGTTGAAAATTGAAGTACTCACCCAAGAGGTTCATAGTCTAAGGGTACAAGTAACTTCGACACCAGCAGATGTTCTAACGGTACCTCTAGATTTACCATCTGGAAATTGTGTTGAGCAGGCAATACTCGCGGGAAGCAGTTTAAGACATAAAACCCCATGTAACGAAACAAGTTTGGAGGCGGAGCCCACTATACCTAGGGAAGTGATCCGAGGGTCCCTAGAGGGTAGGTCTCAACCAACTTGAGTCCATAAGGACGCAAGAGAGCACAACAATAATTATAATGTTAGGATTGATCTCCCACCGGAGGCCGCTCCATTTGTATGTATACTGTCAGGAGTCCCAGAACTTAGTTCAGGTAAAAAAGAAGGTTCCAATGACTTAAAAAATAAAGTAGCCTTCTGGCTTACTAAGAATAGACCCCTCCTCCCTTCCATTGATGGTAAAATCTTAAATGTGAGAAGGGTGGGTTGGCTTGGCCACATGACTAAAGATATTCCAGGTGATCTGGTAATAGTTAATTTCAGGAGTACAAATGTGGTCCCATTTTTGAGAGGCTGGTGCCCACAACCTACAGATGGACCAATAGTCACGTGGGAACTCCCTGATTTTTATCCTACGGTGTATCCCGAGGTGAAGGTGCCATCCCAGATTAACAAAAATGTCATTAACCCTCCCAGGGGTTGGTTCGCACCAGTAAGCATTGAACCCTTGATTACTGCCGGGAAATATGGCCCGTTATCCTGCCTAGATGAGAATGATTGACTCACTGGTAGAGAAGAAATAGATAATTTAACTTTATTGAAATCCCCCCACATAGAAGATATAAGTTGGAAGGCTATTGCCACAGATCAAAGTAATAACCCTGACATTATCCCCGTTGGTACATTGTCTGCATTACCCAATTTTAGTACGGACTCACCCTCTGCTTTTGCTGAGCCTGTTGATATGGTATCAAGGTATATATCCTGGAATATAGCCGGTCTGGAGTCCAGCCAGTGTATTCCTGATTGGAGGGACTTCATAGATCAGGGCGACATAATTGCATTCCAGGAAACATGGGCTATCACACCGATATTTCGGGTGGGGTATCTGAACTTTAGCAAGCCAGCAATTAGAGGCCAGAAAGGGCGTCCTGTTGGAGGTCTTACAATTTGGGTCCGCCAAAGTGCGGGTGTAAGAGTTGAAGAAGTGACAACTGATAGTCCAGACATAATTGCCTTAAAGATAAAGTCCAACCAAGGTTTAAGCATCCTGTTGGTTAATATTTATGTCAGGGGCCTACAGGGAGGAAGGGTTTCTCCGACCCTCCTCCTGTTGGATGACATTTTATCTGGATCAACGACCGATGGCCACAAGATTGTGATGGGGGATTTTAATACTTGTTTTGAGCCTTTGGGTATTGAGGACGGCCCGCTCACTGAGGATGAGGATCTATCCTGGGGTATTCCCCAACTCGAGTTACCCTCGATTGCTAAGTGGTCGAGCTCAGCCACCTATATCAAGGGGCTATGCCTGGATATGGGTCTGAGAGCTGTTAATGGAAGGGTCAAGTCTGATAGGAAGGGTAGGCATACGTTCAACAACGGCCGACACAGTAGTCGTATCGACTATATTTTGGTCGATGTGAGGCAGTGGTTTGCAGTTGTTGATATGCTAGTTACGGAACGCCCAGAGAGCGATCATGACCCGCTGGTTTTGACCCTAAGGGATTCCAGCTTTCAGAGGTCTGTGGGCAGTGGTCCTAATATAACAGGAAAAGAGGTCATTGTGAGCAATGATATGCGCAGGGTACGCTGGTCCAAAATAGCTGTGGACGCTGGGGCCCGTAGGGCGATAAGAACCTTAGTGTCTAGTTCTGTGGAGCTTTTAAACAATTGTGGCTCACAGGACGAGATTAACAGCAAACTTATACGTACCCATTCTGACCTGTTTCAGGAACTTAAAAAGTTGTTCATCAAATTTATCCCTAAACAACCTAGGACCAAGAAATACTCATCCACTACCTGGTTTGATAAAGAGTGTAGTAAGACAAAAAGAGTTCTCTTTGAGGCCATTAAAAACAAAAATCATAGCCAGATTAGATCTTGTAGAAAACTCTATAATGAGGCAAAACGCAAAGCAAAACAAAAGTGGGACGAGGAACGCTGGCTTATGCTATCAGTTTAAGTGTCATACAGTAGAAGAGACTATACCCCACTGTCTTGAGCCCGCCGAGCCATTAATATTCTCAGTTACTGAAGTCATCAATTGCCTGCACAACATTCCCAAAGGGAGGGCCCCTGGCCCTGATGGTATTCCAGCTGACATTTTTTTGGAAGACCAGGACCTGTGGGTACCTTATATACTCCACCTGGTGAATGCAGTTGCAGCAGGCACTAAAATTCCTGACTCATGGTACGGGGCAGAAATCCTGCCTATATACAAGAAAGGCGATCGCTCAGTACCCTCAAATTATCGGCCTATCAGCCTTATTGATGCGATCCAAAAAATTATAGCGCGCCTCATTTTAGGGAGGATACAGGAATGGATAATAGACTCAGATATTTTGACTCCGTTGCAGGCGGGTTTTAGACCTCATGTAAGCACCCTTGATCAAGCTTTTCGTTTTGCCCTGTTATATTGGAAAACAGTTTTTTTGGGTAAGGGCAAGTTGTATGCAGCTTTTGTGGACCTAAGATCTGCATTCGACTTGGTCCCTAGGACTAAATTATGGGATTGCTTACTGGAACAGGGAATGCCCAGGGCTCTAGTGCGACTCTTAATGAATCTCCATGCATACACTTATGCCCAAGTCCGCTGGGGTAAGCCTGGCGAGGTTACGGACAGGTTCCATGTTTTGAAAGGTGTTAGACAAGGATGTGTTCTGGCTCCCACTTTGTTTTCCCTGTTTATTAACGGGGTTACCAAATATTTTGCAACACATCCCACGGATGCTCCCCAGATAGCGGGAATGAAAGTACCATTGCTCATGTTCGCGGATGATACCTTGCTATTATCTAAGACAAGGCAAGGGCTCCAGCAGGCCCTACTCAGATTTGAGTTATTTTGTGACGAGCATGAGCTAGAAATAAATGTCTCTAAAACAAAATTTATGGTACTAAGAGGTCGAACACAAACTGTGGCAAGGGTCAAAATGGGTGGTGCTATCCTTGAGCAAACTAATGAATTTACATATCTGGGTGTGCATTTTAGTGATAATTTTAGTTGGAAACCCCAGATTGATATCCAAGCACTCAAACATGTTCAACTAGGCGGTGCCCTTCTTAAGGAACATAAAAGATCATTTACCCGCCCGATGTCCCCACTCATGGAAATCTATGGGTCAAAAATTCTTCCCTCAGTCTTGTATGGGGCAGAGCTTTGGGGTTATAGCAATCTGGACCGACTGACGTTGGCCCAAAACAGATTTACAAGAGGGGCGGTTGGTCTTCCGAGATCATCCCCACGTATCCCGCTCCTTTATGACCTTGGGCTCCAACCGGTGGAAGATCAAGCCAGATTTCGGCCCTTGGCCTTCTGGCGGAGGTTGTGGTCTACCCCAGAGCTGTTATCATATGCAAAAGCATGCCTCGAGGTAAGGGACACCCTAGGATCCGATAAGATTGGTTCGTTCAAGGGTGTTAGAACCACCCTTTGTGCCATGGGTCTAGGTGCCCTTTGGCTCAACCCAGACTCAGTTACTTTTCCTTCAAAAAAAGAGCTGAAACAACTATATTGGGAATGGGTGGTAGGCATAAGACACTCATCCCTTATAGGTAGTTCCCTTACAACAACATTTGTACACGTGAAAGATGCCTCTGCAATTGAAAAGTACTGGGATGTTATCACAAAACCTATGGACCGCAAATTATATCACCAAGTTAGAGTGGGCTCAATACCATTAAGGTGTTTAACCTCAACCTGGGGCACTGGAGGCCCAGATAAATGCCCATTGTGTACAGAAATGCGGGAAAATGTGAGCCATTTGTTTTTTGTCTGTCCATTATATGCTGCCCCAAGGAAGAAGTGGTTGGTACCCCTATGCAAAAGTCTGGGCACACAATCGGCCGAGACTGCTTGTAGGATCCTTAAAACTGATCTTTCCCCTACTACATCTATAGGGGTGGCCAAATTCCTGGGGTGGGCATGGATAATCCGTTCCGAATTACTAAAACAGCTACATGTTTTAGATAAGTAAACTATCTTGAATTTTAGAACTGAGTTTTTAAAGTAATGTACTCTCTTTTTTTTTAATTTGTCATAATATTTAACAAATGATGCATTAGATAGTTTTAATACGTTTTTAGTAGCTTTTATGAAATATTGTATTTATTGTTATAATCATTAGCACTGATAATTTTATAAGTATTATGATGTGTAGCATGTCTTTTATGATGAAATATCGAATAAAGACTTCATTGAATTGAATTGAATTGACTTACGTTAGCATAAGCTTTATTTCTTTTGTAGTGTGTTAAACATTACCAATTAGAAAAACAGATCCCACACTGAGGATATTCTAATCCATGCCTCCACTCTGGATAAACACTTTAGGCAGCTGAAAATGGTATTGCAGAGACCCTGAGATAGTCGTCTAACCCTGGCAAGTGCAGGTTTCTCAAAAACCCTATCAGTTTCTTTGGATGCTGTTTATCATAGGAAGCAGTGGCCCGGACCCCGACAAAGTGAAGGACATCAAAAAGGCCGCAGATCCTCTGTCACAGAAATGCAGGGTATGGTGAACTATTGTGGCCACTTCGCCAGCAATCTCATTCACTCTCCTTTTGAGAGATTTGACCAAACAGTCAACCCTATGGTCGTAGGAGGACACTTTCATCCAGACCAAGAAGGCACTGTTGGCAGAGACCAGTTTATCCTACTTTGACCTGACCACGGAGAAGGAGGTATCTGTAGATCCCAGCCCCACTAGGCTAGGTGCTGTGTTGTCCCAATGACAAAAAGGTGAGGACTGGGCACCGGCAGCATATGCTAGCAGATCTCCTACCCTAATGGAACACTGCTACTTCCAGATTGAGCTCCAGTCCCTTGCTGTGCATGGGGGGTGCCGGCATTCAACCTCTTTCTGTACGGCCATCACTTAACCTTGCATTTGGATCATAAAATGCTAATCCCGTTGATCAAAGAGCCAGTGTTGAATTTCCTTCAATGCATCAGCTGCAGGAGTACTCATTTAACATAGTGTATAGAATTGAAGCTCAAAACCCGGCCAACTGATTGTCACGCCATTATCAAGTGTGAAATCCTGACCATGAACGCAGTGCATTGCACACTGAAGAGAATGTCAGGATGGTTATTGAGGGGTCCCTGGCCCCGCCCAGTTATCAATAGAAACATTTTCAGGGCCACTGCACAAGAAAAGTGTTCCCAGCTGGCTCTTGGAGCTGGGCAGTTGAGGAATTGGAGCTGACAGCATCTGTCCCTTTGGATGACTGAAGCCCAGGATATTTTGATGTCTCTGCACAATGTACAATAGGAAATGATAGCCCTGAAGAAAGAGGCCCGTTGCAAGGACGCCAGCTGGTGATTCCTTGGAGTTTGGCCCTCCGCATTATACAACTAGCACATGGGGGTTATCAAGGTATGTTGTGAACCAATGGCAGATTGTGCCGTAAAGAGTGGCTTCCTCTACTTGATAAAGGAGTGAAGATTGTGGTTTGAGCGTGCCCTTTGTGTTAAGAGGCGGAACCAGTTGATCTGCCAGTCAGTGTGCTCACTAGGACATGCTTCTAAGGCTGTGGGTTAGACCAGTGCAGAATGTGGGAGTCTCACAGATGGGAGGTATATTCTAATTGTCATTGACGATTTCTCTAAGTAGCAGAAGTTGAAGTAGTGGTTTAGTACTGTTGTGAGGCTTAGTAGGGCTTTATATGCAAACACAGGCCTTTCCTCGCACTGCGTATGCTAAAAACGTCTCCAACACATTCAAGGAGTGAAGCACAGAAAGCAGGAATGCCAGGAGTGGCCCAGAATGAACTATGAGAAGCAGCATTGTTGGAATTGCAATTAGGAGTGGCAACACCATGGCTTGTACAGGCTGCAGCACTACCGTGTCTTGTATACACAGCAGGGCACATTGACTGTCACCATGAGAAGGTTTTCCAGAGAATTTGGGAGAATTAAAAAATGTTCAGATCAATGTCAGGACCTCAATGGGTTTTAGGCCGATTGAGTTGCAGGGATTCCATGTACTGCACATGACTGAACTCGTTCAGAAGTACCTTCGCTGAGTCTTGAGAAGTTTTACTGCTTTCTTAAATATGATTGCCAGAGAACTGCAAGGCCTCCAAGGCCTCCAAGGCTCATGTTTAAGTATTTATAAAAATGAGTTCAAGAAGTGATTGGGAAAGGTGCTTCGGCCCCGCACTATAGATTAGGCACACACCAATACAGGTTACCTGCATGTGGATTTGTTAAATGAATCGAAGGGGAGCACCTTATACTTTCGCACAAATATCAGCGTGAGAACAATTTACATCTATTAGGGCATTGAGTCAATATTCCGTGAGCCCTACTCAGTATTGCAATTCTAAGAGCACTATTCATTATAATTAGAAGAACACGGTCTCTTCAGGCACGATTATCCAGTCATTTTCCTGTTTAGGCAGTCACTTACACAATGTAATCATGCACACTGTCCTTTAACACTACTGAACCCAAATTATTTATGAAACTGTATATTCTTTAGCACCTGTTTCCCGACACAGGTGTTTTCTCATGGCCAAAACAAATATATATAGATATATTCAAAGCCCACTTTTAGTACTCAGTAACAGATAGAATAACCTTTTAATCTTGTGAGTTAAAAGGAAACATCAAGTTGATGTTCTTTTCTCAAACACATATTCCCTGCAAACTAAACAATACATATACATTGATTCAACTTTATTTAGCTTGGAAGTTAAAAATAGTTTACTGTTATCATTCATTTCCCAATACATGGTATTTCAGGACTGACGATTCATTGAGATGCTATACTGTTGTCATCAGGTCACTAATTATTTCTCACAACTGAATATTCATTTAATTATGTAGAATATGCAGGTTCCGAACATTCACAGCACAAAAAGTTATACATCATACAAGTAACTCTGTCATTCATCTTATCATGTAAGTTTTTTATAAACCCTGGTTTTCCTAAAGTTAATCTCAGCCAAGAAGACCATTGGGATTCATCACTTTATTGTTTATTCATGTAGACTGCTGTCATCCTCACTATTAGTGCAAAAATGAATATCCTTTTGATTCTGAGTGCTAAAAAGCTTTGAGTTCTTAAAATAGATTCCTTATTCTTTTCTAGGTGTACTTCCACATGTGACTTGGTCAGTCCGACTCAGAGGTTTCTGGATGGCACATTTGCATGGTTTTGCCAGTGAAGCACCTAAGACATGTATGAATAACATATAGTATTTTTAGGTTCTTAGGTTCTGTCATTGAACTCAATGGTGTGGAGATAACATGAAAGTGAAGTGAGATGGTAATCCCTTTTTCAACTAATGGGAAGATGTTGTCTAATTCATAGTGACTTGTAAGTCATTCAAACCTGTCAGGCTCAAGTCACAACTAACTCGTAGATCTGAAGATTGCTGTAAGAATGACAGGGAACCCACCAGTCTCCTCCTCCGTGGACATTACCAAACACATCCTTAACTGCGCTCGGTGCTCGCAGCAAAAAGGGGAGATAGGGGATGGGAATATGAAAGAAGGCATACAAGAGACATCATCGATTTGTAGTCGAACAGCTGTCTCGTCAGATGGAGGTTCTCTTGGATTTTCTCCAATTTCTCACAAGTGACCGCTTTTTTATATTAAGCAGAACCCAAAACTACTGTTACTCTCTGCTCTTGCATCAACTTAAAATACAGTTTTTTCATTTACATCTACAGGAAATCAGACATGGACAAAATGTACTCTCGTAACTAAAGCACTATGTAAAACGTTCAAAATATCAGTGGCACAGTACATTTATCTTTCTCTAGCCAAAAAATTGTGAGAGTGATGTTGGTGGTAATGCTCCACAACTTGAGACGCGTATCAGAAACAAATGCAGCTCAGGAGCTGAAGAGTCAGTTGTAACAGCACAACTTTGAGGGCAGGACAGAATCACAGTAAACAGAAACAGTGGACAGTACAGGGGCAGCAGGAGTACCACAATCCAAACACCTAATAATCCTTAACCATCACTGTGAAGACAACACTGTGAGAGGTTAAATAATTGTAAGGATGCAAGGAAAGTCTTTAAAGTGATGCTACAGAAGAAATTTCAAGAAGTGCCTTTTCTGAGAAGATGTTTGCGATGTCTGGCTTGAAGATAATCTCATCTGTCCAGCCGCAGTTGATGTTAGGATGTCTTTGGATTAGTATGGCATACAATACAATTGTTGAAGGAGTCCTTAAATTTTGTAGTTAGCACCTCTGTCAGGAAGTAAAGATCCTCTGCTACCACCTGCTTCGAACATGTTTACAAATTTGAATCAACAGAAAACCTGAAACCAAAATAATATTAAAATAAATTACCATTATGATGGCTAAAACACATCATTATAGAGCTACCATTTTGGAAAATGGCTGAAGGGTTGTTCAGAGGAGTTATTTTCTGCCTCAATCATACTACTTGACCCCCCAAAACCTATGTTTTGATACCAAAATGAAGTGTAGGTTTCATGGTTCCTGAAATATTACATCATCACTAAAACACATCCGCCATTTTTAAAAATGTTGTCTAGAAAAAGTTGGCCCAGATCAGCAATGTCTACTAACGCTAAATTACTTCTCTAATGATCCAAAAACACAAATCAAAAATTAAAATCTATGCACAACAATTTTTTTACAGAGGTATATCAGGGGGCCAGAATCATATATGAAAAATTAGATGTTTAGATCACTTTGAAATGTACTGCTGATGGAATCAAAGCTATGCCTAATGTTGCATGATATCAGTTAAAGACCCTTAATTATATTACTGTTTTTTGCCACAACAGTGGAACGGTGAAGATTATGTAAACTATTTTTCCTCACATAAGTTGAGGCTATGCCTACATATTGCACTTCAAGATAGGAGATGCACATGGATAAAACATGATGGGCACAAAACGCCTATGTTACTCTTCCGGATCAGACCGCAAACTGGCTTGGTGCTGCATGCTAATAATCAAATGTACTAGTCATGACCTTACTTAAATACAGGCCCCTCACTGTGGTTCACACCATTTCCTGGGAGGTTTAACCAGGCCAGGTAAATCTTGCATGGAACTGTCATGTTATTTTATAGAGATGTCCCCTCTCATGTTGCAATCATTCCTACTTCTACCTATTTCATATAGAGCCTCATCATGTGTCCACCTAAATCTAATGATACAAGAGATATACTTCAAAGAGCCACCTCTTCACACTATCTGTTTCAAAGACTCCACTATCACCTGTCCATGTGATTCTTACATTAAACCGTTTCATTTGTTAACATGCCATTATATGAATAGGTACCAACTAATGGTCAGTAAGGACTAATGATTGAGATAAACAGCTATTACCCAAACTAATACTTTTACTTTTGAGTAACAATTTACTATGACTAACAGTGAGCAAGTCACTCTAGTAAGGACAAGACGACTAATTAATATTAAATGTGAGGTATGGCTGATTGCCCGCATTTTTGAAGGATTGAAGGATTGGCAATTTGCCAGAATTGGAACTATAGCTTTCACTGACTGGCAGTGATACTAACAGCAAGCAAAATCCTTATTCTTGAATCCTTATAATTATTATCTCACCATAATAAGAGCAGAAGCTTAACACATTTAAACTTCATGCAGCTTGTGAGTTTCCCCTGGTTTCAATGATTTACAATTTGCTCTAAATTTGACCTTATCTTCCAAAGAGTTACAGCAAATTAAACTCATGATTGATAATTGGTAATAGGACTTACGTTCCACCTCATTGTTACCTTACACTTTTGACTCCAATTACATAACCTAAAGGCACTCTATTTTTGTACTATATGTTTATTCATGCATGTCTTAGGTGCCTCAACGACAAGACCACACAAATGTGCCATCCAGAAACCTCAAATGTGCCATCCAGAAACCTCTCAGTCTGACTGGACAAGTCACTTTTAGAATTATACCTAGAATTGAATGAGGTAATCAGTCATAAAAAGTCAATGCTTTTAAGCACCCGGAATCAAAATGTTATAAAATGTTGTACTAATGATGATATCAGATAGCATGAATGAACAATATAATATTGAATCTCTTCGGTCTTGTGGGTTGAGATAACATTTAGAAAAACTAGGGTTTATATATACGTCTTAAAAGATAGAATGAATACAGAGTTTAGATTACTTATATGATGCCTAACCTTTGAATTGTGCAAACTCTACATAATTCAGTTGTCATAATTAATTGATGACCATGTGACAACTATAAATCATGTTAATTAATTGTTGTCCTGCCAGAAGCATGTTTGTGGAAAATGAAGATAGCTGTAAACCTATATAATTTACAAGCTAAATAAAGGTGTATGACTGTATATATTTTTTGTTAGGAGTATGTAATTGTGAAAATGAATGGCAATTTCTTTTTTTTTTTTTTTAACTTACTAGCCCTCGTCTTCCTCTTTGATGTCAAGTTCTGGTGTGGGGTTACGGCAGAGTATTGTTTTTATGGGTCAAAAATCCTTTAAGTGAGACCCGGCGCCTACATCTAGACACCAATGCGAAACAGCACTGTAATGTAAAATAACAGAACACCCCTGAACGTTTTATCTAGAGACCCTTAGAGTTTCACTTAGGCTTGTACCTACCAGGTATATAAAGGCCTTGGGCCGAAACAGGGCCCCCTAAGGAGAGAGCTCTCTGTACTGCCGGAACTTAAGTCCCTGACACCACAGCTGTATTTATAGTAGAGATAATTTGATAATGTAACGCTTGGTTGACTTAATTTTCATCATACAAATTTATTACACCATTTCTCTGGACAATTACAATTTCTTGTCCTCAGAGTATCAAATTACCTGCTTTGTTTGCCCTGAAGAAGTCTTGTTCAAGACGAAACACATGTTGGCTCTTTAGACATATTTGGACACAGGTGTATACTTATATGTGGATATTGTCACCCTATAACAGTTTAGCATATGCACACAACTTATCTGAACAAGTATGTACTACATGTTTATCATTAAAAAAAACAATATTTTCCTATGATGCTGTAGGATTAAAATACATGGTTTAATAAATGAATGTTTACAGCCAGTGACTTAGGTTTTGGCACAACTTATTACTACTTGATGTGTGCTCCAGGCATTTATTGTAGATTATATGTAAGGACTGAGTTTTGACTCAGTTTAAAGGAGTATCAGTCTCTCATCTCATGCTATTGGCTGTGTGGTGTATCTTTCCATCTCTTATGGAGGGTGGATATAAACATGGCTATTTGGTAATAAGAAAAGTGTATCAGCTCAGGTGACACAGTACAGCAGTGTTAGGCTGATACAAACCTAGTTTTCTTAGGCCCCACATTTCTTCAGAATTGCATTGATGCAAGCCCAATTTACTATTTTTTGTTTTTATGATATCGTTATGAAGTTTTACAACATAAACAACAGTAATACACAACATCTTACATTACAGAGGTTCAACATGTTTCTAATGGAGAAAAACAGCTAAGTAAACCTGTATATGAGGAATGGTGTGTATAAAGTTTTTGAATGCTTCCAAGTGTAGCGAACTCTGAGTGTTAAGTTTGATAGGTCAGCTGCAGTTAGCGTCACTGTAGTGTAACTGGGGAGGGTGTGGTGAAGGGGTAGCAGGTGGGTTGGTTTCAATGATATGACATATAGGGTAGTGTGTGCAAGTGGGACAGGGGGCTTGCGGGTGCTCAAATGCATTGGGAATGTGCAGGGTTAGGGAGGGGCATAGTGCAGTTGTGTGCCAACATATTCGGTTCTGTTTGGAGAGAGATTTCTGTGTGTGTGTGTGAGAGGGACTGGGGTTTCATTGAGGAAGGTCATAATTTCTTGTCTCCTGCAAGAGGTGTGTGAGAAGGGTGAACCACTGGAGAGATATAGGTTGTTGGTGTATCCGACAAGCCTGCTCGTGTCGAAGTGCGAATTCCTCCACCACGCCCCATTTATGTACTGCCCCTCTCTATGCCCTTAGCCAAGGAGCCATGAGGGAGTGCCAGTGGAGCGTGAGTGTGCACTTGGCCAGGAGTAGCGTCCGGTCCGTGAAGCAGGCTCATATTTTCACCTTTTTCTTGCATTTATAGATCCCTATGGAGCATGCTTCACATGTGTGAATGTGTGGTATCTCTGTGACCGTATGTAATATGGTGTGTATTGAGTGCCAGTACTTCTGGAGGGATGGACAGGACCACAGTATATGCTTGAGATCTGCGTCAAGAATGCAGCAGTGTGGGCACTCAAACTGTGTCTCAGGAAAGGACGGTGAAGTTGCGCCAGGGTTAGGTAGGCCCCAGGCAAAATAAAGAACTGTATATTTTTGAAACATGAGTTGTGGGAAATCCTTTTAGGAAATTCCAGTGCCTGTTCCCACTCCTTATTGTGTAGTACCCTCCGGAATTCATCTTCCCACTTTTGGCAACGTTGTGAGGGAAACCGCTGTCAGCTCTCATATGGCTTTATAAAGCTAGGTGATCAAGTGTCAGTCAGCGCCCATCGTTAAGACAGACCAGAGCCCAGGGTGCAGTGCAGGTTTCTCACTCTCCCACCCCCGAAAGGTGCTTGAGGGTATGGCAGATGTAGCTGAGTCTTCGGTGCAAAAGAAATTGTCCAGGAGGAAGACCATTCACCTCGGCCAGTTGGTCAAATGTGAGGAGATGACCCTCAGCAAAAAGATCACCATTGCAAGTACCAATTGGTTGGTCCAGACCCTGAACTCTCCCACGGTATAGTAACCTCAGTTGCGAGGGAGGCCTTTAAGTGGTAGGTTTAGAGCATACAGTGGGGTTGCTTGGGATAGTCGGTGTATGCTAGCCATACTAGCCTTTGCTACCTTCATCTGAAGGGTCCAGGTAGCTGTGTGTTGTGTTTTTGGCAGGAGCAGGTGATGGCTCGTGGGGATTGGGAAGGGTCTAGTGTCAGTGCTGGCTTCCTTTAGGTAGCGTCCCGGTGTCCAGCGGGATAGCCACTGTATTTGTGCTGCGAGGAAGTACGCCTCAAAGCACGGGCTCTGAGGCAACCCTGGAACGGCAGCAGTTGCAGTTTAGCTAGGGCAATGCGTCTGCTCCCTGAGCCCAATGTGCATAATAGAGAATCTAGGTCCCTGAAAAAGGATTGAGGTGGTATAATTGGAAGATTTGCAAAATAATATAATAGGCGAGGTAGGTTGATCATCTTCACTAGGGCAATCTAGCATATGGAGTCCGGAGGGAGTGATCACCAGAAATATACCTGAGTGCGGATTCCAGCCAGGGCCTTGCGAAGGTTTCCCTAATATAGGTCCTATTGGCTGTGATACAGGTAGACCCTCAGGTAGCGGATCACCTGTGTCTGCTTATTGAGAAGGGGGTTTCCAAGATTAATAGTACTTGGTGGTTGATTAGGACATAGTAGCTGTATGGCTGATTTTGTTCAGTTAATGCTGAGACCAGCTACGAGAGCGTGCTCCTCCATGGTGTCTCTAAGGAATGCAAGGCTGGTTGTTATGTCTCCTACATATAGTAGCAGATCATCTGCGTATATAAGGATACTGCATGCATCCTACCTGCGAGCGGGATGCCCCACTCGTGACCCTCCTTGTGGAGCCATACGGCGAGTGGCTCCATAGCTAGCATGAACAGTGAGGGGGAAGAGTGGGCAACATTGCCTCATGCCGCGATTGACCGAGAAGGGGTACAAGACGACCAGACGGACTCGGGAGGTTGGCTTGGAGGAGAGCAACTTGGTGTAGGCCATTAGCCTGGGCCCAGTCCCATGAGGGCCAGCACCACGAATATGTATTGCCATGACGGTGTTGAACACCTTTTCCAGGTCATGAACAAGACAGGCTGATTGTGGGAAACGCCTTTGGACCTGAGCCTGAACATGAAAAAGGCGTTGAATATTCTGTAATGTGTTTCGTCTGGGAACGAAGGCATTTTGCTACTTGTATACCAGTTCCGGGAGGATCTGGGCATACCGATCCGCTAAGAATTTATCAAGGATTTTATAATCGCCACCAAGGATGGTGATGGGTCTGTATGAGGCTAGCTGAGGAAGTCTCTGCTTGGCTTAGGAAAGGGAACCACAAGGGAGTCTCAAAGGGAGTGTGAGAGCTCACCTTCATGTAGGGCCACGTTGTACATTTCTGCCAGGCGTGGCGCTAGGAGCAGGGTGAAGGTGTCCTAGTACTCCAGGGGCAACCCATCTAGGCCCGGTGTCTTGTTTCCGGCCAGGTCGTGGTTCGCCTGTTTTATGTCCGTAAATGTGATTTCCAGCTCTAAAGAGAGACTAGTGGAGGCCGAAATATGTGGAAGATCAATTCCTGCTAGGAATGCTAGCTCAAGATTTGGTGTTGTTTCGGATGGGGTCCTACAGACAGAATAATAATAATTGTGGAAGCCTTGCAAGATGTCTTTCTACGAGCAGACTGACACCCGCCAAGTTGATCACCTCTGTGATGCAGTGGGTTGCAGACTTCTGCCAACAGGCAGGCCAGAAGTCTGCTGGACCTGTCTCCCTTGCAATGGACTTTTGCCGCATAAGCTGTGAAGTTGTACCGCCCTAGGTCCTCTAAAAGAGCTTTGTAAGTGTTTTTTGCATCTGCTACTCTTGGGGCCAGTGCGGGGTCGGTATCCTCCATCCTGCTTAGCTCAACTAGAGAGCGTTCAGTCATGTCTATGTTCCTCTCTATGGTTCTGCAGACCCCAGAGATCTTCTGGATACAGGTTCCGCGCACTACCGCTTTAAATGTGTCCTATTCTAGTGTCCAGGAGGAGGCCGTGTTGTGGTTCAGAGAGAAATACTGTCAGATGTGATCTCCCTGCGTCTTCCGAAGCACTGGATCTTTCAAACGATCCAGCGGAGCAGAGGAATCGATCAAGCTGCACTTGCATGTTGTGTGGAATAGAGTGGAAGGAATAGAGTATTATTCCCAGGTTTTGAGACCGCCATATATCTGTGAGCGATCAGTGGAGCACCCAGCTCTGGAAATGGGCTACCTGTGTATGTAGAGTGCAACTGTGGACTAGGGTCGGATCAAGCACACAGTTATAGACTCTGCCTAATGCATATGGCACATGGGTCCTATGGGCAAGCTCAGCCGAGAGGGTATCCCAGAAGGTCCCCTGGTCAACACTGGGTGCGTAACTGCTACCAAGATGGAGGTGTTGGCCATACAAGCAGCCCTCCAGGAGCATGTAGCGGCCCTCCCCATCAGTGGTCATGCTCGTTCCTGAAACGGCACTCCAGGACACACCCAGACCATTGCGCCCCTCGCATACGCCGATTAGGTGATGGCACAGAAAAGGCCCCTCCAACATTTGCATAGGAGGTCAAGTTCACCTGTCGTGATATGAGTTTCTTGCAAGAAGACAATTTGGGCTCGCTGTTGTTTTATATAGGAGAAGACAGCGTAGCGCTTCCTGGCAGTGTGTAGGCTGCAGAGGGTAAGGGTCAGAAAGTGTATGTCAGTGATAGTCATGGCAGTGTGGAAGTGCCGAGAGTGCAAGTTGAAGGAAAGCCGCACCACCCCGCCTCATCGCCCTACTGAAGTCTGAGGAGCCATGTAATGCCCACCTGGTAGGATGGTGCAGGAAGATGGTGGAGGATATTCAGAAGCAACTGTAACAGCTAGGGAGTCAAAGTGTCACAATACTGGGGCCCTACCACAACTGATGGTACTCCTAAACTAAACAGATTGATTGTGCCCTAATGTAGCATGGTGGTGAGGCTAGTCGCTGATGTGTAGCGCTGCAGTGATAGTGCCTTTCGAATGTGGATAGTTGAGTGTGCCAGAGTTGATGTGGGGAGTGTGTCAGCGTACTCCTGGGGAGACAGGAGGGCTACGTAGCGTGAAGGGTACTCGTTGGGTGTGTTCGTGAGAGAGGTCCCCGGGTCAAGCGTAGTTCACATTGCGCTGTAATTGTAACAGAAGAGTCCACTATGATAAGCTGTAAGGAAATGTTTTCCTTGGCATGGTTACCCCCTGACTTTTTGCCTTTTGTTAAAGCCAGTTATGATTGAAAGTGTGCTGGGACCCTTCTAACCAGGCCCCAGCCCAACGCCAATGTTCTTTCCCTAAACTGTACCTTTGTTCCCACAATTGGCACAGCCCTGGCACACAGATAAGTCCCTTGTAAATGTTACCCCTGGTACCAAGGGCCCTGTTGCCAGGGAAGGTCTCTAAGGGCTGCAGCATGTCTTATGCCACCCTGGGGACCCCTCACTCAGCACATGCACACTGCCTCACAGCTTGTGTGTGCTGGTGGGGAGAAAATGACTAAGTCGACATGGCACTCCCCTCAGGGTGCCATGCCCACCTCTCACTGCCTGTGGCATAGGTAAGTCGCCCCTCTAGCATGCCTTACAGCCCTAAAGTAGGGTGCACTATACCACAGGTGAGGGCATAAGTCCCTACAGTGTCTAAGGAAAACTTAGACATTGTAAGTGTGGGGTAGACATAGAGAGTATATGGTCAGGGAGTTTGTCAAACACAAACTCCACAGTTCCATGATGGCTACACTGAAATCTGGGAAGCTTGGTATCAAACTTCTCAGCACAATAAATGCACACTGAGGCCAGTGTGGGATTTATTGTAAAATACACTCAGAGGGCATCCTAGAGATGCCCCCTGAATACCAGTCTGACTCCAAGTGCTAGACTGACCAGTTTCTGCCAGCCTGCCACAACCAGGCGAGTTTCTGGCTACATGGGGTGCCTTTGTCACTCTGTGGCCAGGAATAAAGCCTGTACTGGGCAGAGGTGCTTCTCACCTCCCCCTGCAGGAACTGTAACACCTGGTGGTGAGCCTCAAAGGCTCATGCCTTTGTTACAGCACCCCAGGGCATCCCAGCTAGTGGAGATGCCCGCCCCTCCGGCCACTGCCCCCACTTTTGGCGGCAAGGCTGGAGGAGATAATGAGAAAAACAAGGAGGAGTCACTCACCAGTCAGGAGAGCCCCTAAGGCTCCCTAAGCTGAGGTGACCCCTGCCTTTAGAAATCCTCCATCTTGAGTTTGGAGGATTCCCCAAAAGGAATAGGGATGTGCCCCCCTCCCCCAGGGAGGAGGCACAAAGAGGGTGTAGCCACCATCCAGGACAGTAGGCATTGGCTACTGCCCCCCAGACCTAAACACACCCCTAAATTTAGTATTTAGAGGCGACCCTGAACCCAGGAAATCAGATTCCTGCATACTACAACAATAAGAAGGACTGCTGACCTGAAAGCCCAGCAGAGACGATGGAGATGACAACTGACTTGGCCCCAGCACTACCGGCCTGTCTCCAGACTTAAAGAACCTGCACAGCGACGCATCCGACAGGGACCAGTGACCTCTGAGGACTCAGAGGACTGCCCTGACCCTGAAGGACCAAGAAACTCCCGAGAACAGCGGCACTGTTCAAAAACTGCAACAACTTTGCAACTTTAAAGCAACTTTTAAAGAACTCTCTCTTACCGCCGGAAGCGTGAGACTTCTCACTCTGCACCCGATGCCCCCGGCTCGAGTTCAAGGGAACTAAAACCGCAAAGAGAACTCCCAGGCGACTACCACGACGTGAGTAACCTGAGTCGACCCCCCTGCACTCCCACAGCGACGCCTGCAGAGAGGATCCAGAGGCTCCCCCTGACCGCGACTGCCTGGTAACAAGGAACCAGACACCTGGACCAAGCACTGCACCCGCAGCCCCCAGGACCAAGAGGAATCACCTTCCAGTGCAGGAGTGACCGGCAGGCGCCTCTCTTCCTAGCCCAGTCAGTGGCTGGCCCGAGAAGCCCACCTGTGCCCTGTCTGCATTGCCTAAGTGACCCCCGGGTCCCTTCATTGCTTTCAATAGCAAA
Organism: Pleurodeles waltl; assembly: GCF_031143425.1. NCBI lineage: Eukaryota > Metazoa > Chordata > Amphibia > Caudata > Salamandridae > Pleurodeles > Pleurodeles waltl. Next base: position 820,852,408 of record NC_090443.1, on the reverse strand, counting down.
CCTGATGCCTACTTTGCACACTGCACCCAGCTGCCCCTGTGCTGCTGAGGGTTGTGTGCCTGTTTGTGTCCCTCCCCCCCCCCCCCCCCCCCCCAGTGCTCTACAGAACTCCCCTGGTCTGCTCCCCGAGGACGCAGGTACTTACCTGCTGGCAGACTGGAACGGGAGCACCGCTGTTCTCCATAGGCGCCTATGTGTTTTGAGCCCTCCTTGACCTCTGCACCTGACCGGCCCTGTGTTGCTGGTGCGTTGACTTTGGGGTTGCCTTGAACCCCCAAAGGTGCACTGCCTATGCCCAGTAGACTGTCTGTGTAAGTGCTTTACTTACCTGAGAAACCTAACCAAACTTACCTCCCCCAGGAACTGTTGATTTTTGCACTAAAATAGCTTAGGATGCGGATGTGGCTCCTGCGGGAGCGCCTTTCCAAGTCATCTGCTCTGTTTTCCAGCTGTGTGACCCCTGCAGGTCCCAGATCGCTGACTTGTTATCCTTTGTGAGGGGCTTCATAGGGGAGAGGGTCTTCTCACTGTCGGAGACATTGTCCGCGAGCTTCCGGTGCTTATCTTGTAGAAAGCCAGAGTCCGCAGCCAGGGAGCCCAATCTGGCTCCTATGGGGATTCTGGAGTGTTCTATAGCCACCAATATCTTGTCCCCGGTCCCCAAGCCTCCAGTGAAGTTGCTGCGTGGATAGAGGGTCTGAACTCTGGGCTCCTCCCACCAGGGTGACTCCGCTCCCGGTGCACTTCTTGGTGTTAGCACCGATGTGCCGTTTGTACTGGGTAAAGTGGTGACCAAGAGCCCCTCTCTGGGAAAACGCAGCTTCTTTATCTGCTGGGGGACTAAGGGCCTGAGTAGTGGGAGATCCAGTGAGGTGGAACCCATAGCAGTCGGGTGGCCGCAGGGGCGGTGAGAAATGTAATGTGTCGCTGTCTCTCTGCCCCCACGCCTCAGTTGAGGCGTTGATTTTGGGCTGCGCGGTAGCCCTCACCCAGTCATCAGGCATCCCAGCTCGCTTGTGCTGCCTCCCATCTGTTGCCTCAGTAGGAGCCTGAGTGCACCTCCGAGGCCGTGGCCTGCAATGAGGGTATGCCGTCTGTCAGTGCATTTGGGATCTTGTACTGTTGGGATCGGGCACCAACAGCCTCGCGCCTCTCCGTGTGTGTCTCAATGGTGGCACCAAGATGGCTGGGTCAGCTCTGCACAAGACTAAGGTGCAGGTGGCGTAGATTTTTTACTTCTGTCTGGGGAAAGCATGTCCAGGTGTTTATCAGTGTCTGTAGACGGGGGTCGAGATCCCGCCTCTCCAGCCCGCTCCAAGGATCGCTACCCTCTGCCATGTTGTCAGCTATCACGAGGTGCACGGGCCTACTGCCATAAGGTGTCACCCAGGCTAGATTTTGCACTTTGGGTAACGGGCAGCTCAATCCTGTGGGTCACCCATGACCTCCGGTATCTCTCCCCTCATACTAACGACCAGGATGTGCAAGGATTGTCGGGCAAGCAGCTGGGGCACTAGGAAGATGCGTCCGCCATCTTTGCTGGCTAAGTCACGAACCGCCACAAACCCAATTTTCTAGAATACAATATCGCATGCACACTTTTATGATGAGACAAAGTTGCAATGAGTTTATACTGCTGAGTGTGTCTGTGTGTGTGTAAGGAAACCTTACAGTGCTGCGTCCTGTGTAACTGTTGTGTAAGGGATAATTGAACCACTGTTGGCTCTGTTGTGACTACTCTTTGCTTGTGAGGAAGCCTTGTGCTCACTACTGCTTAACATGCTATATCTATCCTTTGGTTTCATTGGCCTTAGATCTGGCACTGCTGCTTTTACTGTATGCATTCTGTGTTGAGAAAACGTGTACTGGTGCTGCCAGCGCTGGGCCTCTGCTTTTTAGGTTGAGCTTAGCAGTGCACAAGCACTGCTTTTCTGACGTGGTGGAATGTATCTGGGCTTTTAACCACGCCCACCCCTGTTACTGGTTGGTGGGCTTGCCTTTCGAAAATCCCTTGTTTTAGTTGGTAACTTCTTTACGACTGTCCCTCCTTAGGACGGTTTTGTTACTGCCTTGGCCATCGACCCTGTTACACGGATAATTGCACGTTTGCTGATAAGTTTGACTGCTAGCGAACTTCTTTTTACTTTTGTCTCTTTTTTTGTGCTCATGGCGCGCTTTGGATCTGCTCGCTTATGTCAACTGTTTTACTTTTTATTTCAAGTTTTTGTGGCAAGAAAAGTCCAGTTAGGAATTTACAACGCTAATAGCTCTACCTCGAGCAAACTCGAGACCCATTGCATTGCAAATGCTTGTTGTGTTTGTAAAGCTTGATATCATCTTTTCACGTCACAAATGTAACAACGTCTGGAATAGGGTAGATATTTATACATTTAGTGTTCATTCACAAAGTTTTAGCGCACATATGTAGAGCTTGCGAACATTTGCAAAAATACAGATCTGGGTACAGAATTTCCCTGATTCCAATTCACGAAATATGTTTTGCTAAAGCCATAATAATTTATGTGGTGATACCGCCCTCCTGTGGTTCCAGTGTGCGCAGGCTTGGTTGAGCAATAACTGAATAATCAATAGGCCCGAGTAAGTGTGTTTTTTGCAGCTAGCACTGGGTATGGATTTGAGTAGGACGGATTAATGTTGGCTATCTACAGTTCTTTAATGCCATGAATGTAGGAAAACGCAATGCAAGAACGTCAGTTACATTGCGCTGCATTTTGTTTTTTTAGCACCCAGCAGGTCGTTTTAAAGCACCAGCGCTTTAAAGATGTGATAACTTTTTGAGATTTTGGCACAGGATAACTAAACTTTAAAAGTTGAAATACGCTCACCCTTAGCTTTTTCAATGACCCTATTTTCTTGTCAGATGTTCTGATGGAGGTCTGCGGTGTAGGCTCTTTAAACTGTGCGTTAGTTTGTTTTTTCTGTTAATCACTAGCCATATGAGTGAAGTTGAGGAATAATAATAAAAAACAACAAAGTGGAGGGCATAGCTACATGAGCCAAGATGGTGGCCTCTTAATAAAGTCGCTCCGCACTGGCGCAACAATCCTGACCGACCGGCGAATCTGCGGGAGGCATCTACACCCTTAGACCCCCGCAAGGTATTTGGGGGTCCTCTAGCTGTCCTGTGAGCAGCTCTGCAGCGGCGGAGATGGCAGAGGAGCCGGGGGTGACGGGCGCGAGCTGGGCGTGGCGGCTGCCAGGCCGGCGGCTCTGCTGCGGGATGTTTTCACCGGCCACTGGAGACAGCGGTGATGTCCAGGTGAGCGGCGAGTGACTGCGGTGACCCCCTTTCCGCCTGCTTGCAGACCGTCGAGGTGCTTGGTTCAGAATGCGGGGGAGGGAGCGCAGCAGTGCGGCCCGGGATGCAGCAGTGATTGGACCTGGACTGTGTGGGCTTTGAAGAGCCACTTGGAGCGGAGACCGCAGGTGAGGGAGCCTGTGGCCCCCGACGGTAGATGGTGTAGTGTTGGGGGCCCTGTGCCCTCATGCTACTGAAATGATGTGACGTAGACACAGTGGCATGGTGCAGGTAACTGACCCTGGGCACGTGCGCCCGGCACTTTTTATTGGCAGGGTCACCTGACTGGTGACGCCTGTGTTGGATGGGTGTGGGGTGTGTGTGTAAGGCCAGCCCTCAGCCGAGTGGCTGGTGAAACACTAGAACGAGTCCAGCCGTTCTACAGATGGTGTTGCCAAACTTGTAAAGGGGAGAAGTATGATAGCCCCAGCAGCGGTGTTGTCGGTGATGACCTGGCTACGATGCCAATAGGGTCAGCTGGAGCCTTAAGCCCTCAAGGGGAGTTGCAGATGCTGGTCACCGAGGTGTGCAGTCTGGAGGAGTAGCAGCTCCCTCTCCCGATCGAGATGAGCAGCAAGTGACTCCATTTCTTGATGCGTTACAGCAGATGATGCATTATAGCAGAGTGGCTGCAGGGTAACGCCACAGGTGAAAGAGGGGGCCCAGGCTAGCTGGAGGGCAGCTGTGCTGGAGTGCATATTGAGAGACCAAATGGCAGAGTAAATCATGGGACATCCTCTCCTTTCCCTTCTCTCCTCCTCGTTCCTGAATATTCAGTGCGCACTTCAGTGCACACACTGGGAATGGGACTTGGCCCTTGGAGACAGGGACCCGGGAGCCACCTGGACCTGCTTAGGGGGCTGACATGATCCTCTCTTGGCCACATATACATGGGAGGCTGCCTCTGGTCACAAGGGTGCAGAGCCTAGTTGGGTGACCAGGGCCTGATGTAGAGAGGGGTCGCAACCTCAGGGAGGACCCCACAGGCAGCCTGCACTGACAGCTGTACTATTGCCTCAGACCTGCCGCTGTGTCTTTTCCTTCTTCTCTGTTGCTCTGAGGCACCTCCTAGAGGAGAGGAGCCCGGTGGGAGACATCTCTGGAGACTGTAATGTGCAAATCAAGGGGCAAGTTGCAGGGACCACCCTCCCCCAAGAGGTACAGGAGCCGTAGAAGGTCACTGAGGAGACAGCAATGTCACTGGACGCGCCTCAACCACTGAAGCACACTTTGGACAAAATCCTTGAGGCCATAGTAGATGCAAGGACCATGCTGCAGTGGGAGATTAGCTCAGTGGGCCACCAGCAGGGCCTACTGCAGGCAGACCACCACAAACTGGCTGACTGACAGACTCAAAGACTCGGAGGTGGCCATAACTGAACTGCAACCAGCACAGAAAGCTATGAGCATGTAATGTACTGGGTGTGCAAACTCAAGCAAAGGGCGGAAGATGCAGAAGGCTGCAATAGACGGAACAATGTGCCAGTGGTGGGTATTACTGAAGAGTCTGAGGGCTCTGATATGATGAGCCATTTAGAGACATGGCGGAAGGACACAGTGGCCCCAACTAGCCCCCTTCTTTGTGCTTGAAAGGGCACACTTGGTCCCGGCCCAGCTGCCAGCGCCCAGACAGTCACCCAGGCCGGTGGTGGTCATATTCCTGCACTATTAGGAAAGGGACACCTTCCTGCAGCGGGTTTGAGAGGCGGGCCCATTTAGGGTGGGAAATGGCCAGGTGACAGTGTTTCTAGGCTACACGACGGCCTTCCAGGCAAAGAGAGCCTTTTTTTTTTGGAGGTCAAGAGGGTGCTGCTTAAGGAGGAGGGACTTCGATATTACCTTCTGTTCCCTGTAAAACTTAAAATTATGGAAGATGGCATTTCATATTTTTGTCAAGACCCAGAGGAAGCATGGTCCTAGATGGAGGTGTACCAGGCAGGAGAGAAGAGACCAGCACCAGCCAAGACAGGCTGTGAAGAACAATGACAAGGCAGGAAGCGACCATGGAGGTTGGCACACCGCTCAACATTGGGAAAACCGACCAAATCACTAGTAGACAAGGCAGAGACCCTGCAGAGCCAAAGAGACAGACACGTATGGGAGCTCAGCCTCGTGGCATGGATCAGGAGACTCGGAATCTGAGGGTCTGGTAGAGACCGACGATAGCCCCCTGAGCGTTACCCCCTCCGCAGGCGGATGAGATCCTGTAGGGGAGTTTTTGGGGACGCCCTACGATTTGCTGGTGGGGCCACAGGCGCTGGCTGAGATTCCCATGAGTCTCTGGTGGGTGAATATGGAGGTAGGTGTGGTAGAAAGACTATAGAGTACTTGGTCGGACTTTGAGCCTACCCTAATCTCTGGTCCTTGGTCTGGGTGAGGGCGGGTGTCCCCTTCGAGACCTCTCCTGTTAAAATAGACAAGGAGGGCAGATACATCCTGGTTGAGGGCCGGCTGTGTGGCAAGCAGGTAGTGCTGGGGAGTGTGTATGCATGAACCAAGAAGACACCCCATTTCTGAATTCCCTTTCAACACAGCTAAGTCATTTGTCTGAGGGTGCCTTGCTCCTTGGGGGCGATTTAAATGTGTCCTAAAATACCACACTGGACAGATCAACCTCTCCCCTCTCCCTAATGCCCATAGGACAGCAGATTGCTTCAGAGAACAGTTGGTGCATTGGAACACACGCAGCATGCCTTGGATAGGGATTACACGTACTACTCAAACATGTATCAGGTACACACTTGAATAGATTGCTGAGTTTCCTTGTGAGGGCTGTGCAGATCTGTAACACATACTGAATACCTTGGTCCCATGCTGTCCAATCATAGCCCACTCCTCTCATTCCAGCTAGTTGATGAAGGCCCCAAGATTCCTACTTGGTGCAGGCACTCCGCGGCCCTCACAAACCTCGTATTCCGGGATATGTTATTGGATCAGATAGTACAATACTTTAATATGAATGCTGCAATGGCTTTGAGAAGCTTGATAGAATGAGAAGCCTTCAAGACAGAGGTGTGAGGACATTTTATGGGTCAGACAATAGGGATACGCCAAGAGCTAGATCTAGAACTCGATGAAATGCACCATAGGTTAATACATTGGGCACAGAACCGGATGCTCTCCCTTAGCTTTTGGAATCTAGGGAGCAATATTGCACACTATGGAGCACCTCATGTTCCATAATTATAGGAACTGTATCACTCGCGCTCACAAGGAGGGTAGACTGGGGAGGCTCTTGGGGTGGTTGATCCACCCGGAGGTCAGGGGTACATCCATCACCTGAGTGAAATCCCTGGGAGGGGACACGCCATACAGAGATCAACTGGGCATTGCGGGACTACTATATGTTGCTCTGCAAACCACATGGGCAAACCAAACGGAGTCCCCCAATGCCCTTCTGGACCGCATGGCACTCCAAGGTCTCCTGGCCGAAGTGGCAGGGGAACTAAGAGAACCAATCCCTGTCCAGGAAATAAAATCTGCTATCAACAGCATGGCTACTGGTAAGTTGCCAGGCCCTGAAGGCCTTAGAATTCTATGTGACATATACTGAGGTGTTGTGCTGAGATTGAAAACCATGTATAAAGATGCCCTTGCACTGGGGAGACTTCTGGACTTGATAAGAGAGGCCCTGATGGAACATTTACCAAAACTAAAGCCCCTCACACCGGTACTTCCAACTTCAGACCACTCTCCATGCTCAATTCAGATTTCAAGGTTTTGAACAAGGCACCACCCACCCAGTTGCGGCCGTACGTGACGACTCTGATAGATGCCAATCAGAATGGGTTTGTCCTTGCATGCAACACCTCCCTCAACCTCCGAAGACTCCAAAACATGTCCACAACCATGATTGGGCAAACCACCCCTTGCCATGATCATGTCGGTGGACCTAGAAAATGCCTTTGACACAGTGCAGTGGGACTTTCTCCAGGAGATCGTGCTTTGCATGGGGCTTGGTGAGGGATGGGCGAGATGAGTGACTCTGTTGTACTTACTCAAAGTCCATGGTGAGGGTAAAAACAGGTCACACCATTTCGGACCCCTATGACATCTTCCTGGATGAGTCAGGGATGTCTGTTGTCCCCACTCCTTTTCGCCATATCTACTGATCCTTTGGCGCAGAGATTCCGGGCTGAGTGTCAGGGGTAGGGGCCTCGAGGTGGAGAGGGAGGAACATTTCATCTGTCTATCTATTTCACACAAAAAATCCTACAGGAATATGGTTCCTTCTCGGGCTTGAGGGTTAACAGGGCCAAGATGTGCGTCTTCCCATTGACCTGCCGGATGCCTACCGGACATCCTTTGGGTGCCCCAAACATTTAGGCACTTGAGTAGTAATATTTATTACACAGTTGATGACTTGAGAGAGGGCAATCTGGATAAGGCAATGCGCTTCCTGAAATTGTGCGTCCCGTTCTGGCCCTGTCTCCAACTGCCCATGATAGTACGAATTGTGGCACAAATTTCACTATACAAGATGAACCTGCTCCCAAAGCTGGTTAAGGTTTTTTGCAAATGTGCCGGTGATGGTTCCAGTATTGTGGTTTCGACAACTAGTCTCACTATTGCAAGAACTGATCTGTGATGGAGGCCGCCAAAGGGTGTCACTTGCCACCCTCTGCCACCCTACCCAGGAGGGGGTACTTGGAGTTACTGATTCTGAACTCTTCCACTTGTTGCCACAACCTCAGTGGATCATATGGGGCAGGGCTCCCAGAACTAGGTCAAATAGGGACGAACCAAACCAGGGATCGTTGATGGCGAAGCTTCTCAGTCCAGCACTGCGGATCCCACAGCCGGGTCTCCTTCTGGCAATGGCCCTGTTCTGTTGGTATCATTGCCTAAAGCGCGCAGCTGGGATGGTGCTGTATACTCCTGAGTTCACGCTTGTAGAGTTACCACACGGAAACCCACTAACATACTTCAGAGCAGGGTAGATGAGCTCTGGGACAGAGGCGGGGATAGTGGTGGTTTGTGATTGCCATCAGTTGGGCACCCTCATACCGATGCCAGATCTGATTGAGAAGGCCCTCCTGGCAGGCCAGTTTCTAACATATGAGGCAATCCATGACCTCTGGGGGCTGGGAGATACAGAGCTGACGGCCCACCAAGTTCTACAAGTACTGTGGACGATGGGGACAGGTAGACATCTAATCACATGGTTCTACCAGGCATTGAGTGCAATGCCTGGGAAACGTCTGGAAGCCCTTTGGGGATGATGGACTGCCATGCTGGGCCGTTGAATCCCAGACATTGAGTGGGGGTAGTTATTGGCATACCCTCAGAAAGTGTCCCGTAACACCCACCTCAAATATGTCCACTACAGTTACACTCACAAAACATATTTGACACTCCACAGGATCAGGGCCATATATGTAGGTGAACCGAGGCCGTGCCCCAGATGTGAGATATGAAATGCGGATTTTAGACACATCATGTGGGGGATGTTCCCACTTACAAGAGTTCCGGGGGACACTCTTAGCGAAACTCACAGCGATGCTGAACCGCCGCACCCTCGAGAATACAATAGAGGTCTGTCTTTAGGTGCGTTCCCCAGACCCAAAACTAAAAATGTCGGGAACAGATTCTTGGACCTAGCATGGATATTGGCAAGGAGGAGAATCACCTAGGGCTGGAAATTGATAGGGGCGCCTAGAGTTGAGGCATGGACCAGGGACGTTGTTCCTCCCCACCCCTCCATGCGCGGACTGGCTACACCCCATCCTGCTCCCCATAATGCTGGCAGTTACTCCATCAGAGACATAGTTAGAAGAACACAGTTTGGTTATGGGCACTCCGACGAGGTAGTTTGGTAGACTTCCACACTCTAAACACACACACACTGAGACCTGACTGTTGACTCTGACACAGAATCCCAGGGAGGTTCCGACACAGTTGGTGAGTGGTGGAAGGTATTTAACCCGCCTGCTTATCACGCACCTTTGGGCCACTACGGTCGTTCAGTGCAGGTTTTGAATATCCAGTCTTTATGCCATGCAAACATAGAGACCCAGGGAACCTTGGTAAATGGTTGTGATGCCACATCGATGGGAGTAAGACCAGGAAAATGCATATTGTGATGTGGAAAGTTAATAACGTGTTCTTTCTGCTAAATGCCAATAAAAATAAGTTTAAAAAAAAGGAGTGATGTAAAATTGGAGAAAAGCATGGTCAAAGTCTGAATAAGAGATAGGCACAACACCCTCACCTTGTACCATGCCACAACCAGGGCCATGCAAAATACATCTGTTCTTGCTAAATAGGAAGTTTCATGAGAGACTGTTCACCTGTTTCTAATGATTATTTATCATACGTACCTAATATAACACTATCCGCAAGCAAATAAACTATTTTTCTATAGTTTTGAGTCCTAAGGAGACATGCAGTATAAAAAAATTCCTTCTCTGTAGTTCCATGGAAATTACCTTTACGTAAAACTTGAGATTGTCACCTCTCCCTTTCTCTTTCAAATGATTCTCCCACTAGTTTCCCATCCTCTGCATGACTCCTGTTTTGAGCACAGCCTACTTTAATTCTCTTGCATGTTCACCTTAATCCCACATTGTATTTCTGCAAATTGGCAACACATTATCTCAAAGATCACAACCACTCCCTTAAAAGTCATACCCCTGTAAGATTACAATATGTATTCTCCTGCAGCTCCTCTATTAATACTACCAACCATTTTCATGGCTCCCCTTCTCCCCAAATCCATTAATGATCACACCTAACTATTAATTTAATCTACCACATAGAAACTGGAGTAAATGCGTGGAAATGTTTCCTTAAAAGCACATGACTAATCCCAATAACTATGAAAACCCCCCACTAATCTTTGGTTTGAAGGCAGTCCAGCATAAAACGCTTTAGTGGCTCATCAGGTGTAGTAAGCACTCAATATATGCAATTACAATACAATGTATAACCCTAGTAGCCCACTCTAATATGAATACCATAATATTCAGCGGTCAGGCAGCCAATTGTAGTTCATACAGACTGCATAATAATTTCCTTACATCATTCAACACTCTCACACTTGTGTGTCATGTCCATCGTCCATTACTGTACAGTCCACGGTAATAAACCACCCATCACCAGATGAGCAAGCATAGCAAAACTAAAGAGATCTGCTGCATGCAGTTGAACAATGGAGGACTTTAATTTAGTCCACCACTATATGTCCCAACAAGCTTCACTATGACTGCATCTTGACATCTCACAAAGACTATCCGTTATGCAATGATATTACCAATGTTCATCCCTCCCAATGTTTCCACCATGTCTTTCTCCAACCTGTGCCTGCTCAGGACCATAAACTTTAAACAATATATCTCACAATGGACTTCCCACTGCAGTAACCACCTAATTGGACTATGGTCTTAAAAAATACCATAAAGGGACCTACATGTAGCTGTTTAAAGTTTCTCGTGCACTTCTTCAGTCATCATACTGCTATGCACTATGTACGATAACCTAACCCAGTGGTTATGTTCCAAGACATGGAAGTACTTACCACACTGGATTAATACCAAGACAACACACTTCCAACCAACACCTTACACGTTGTAGCATGCTACCCATAAAGACAAGCACTTCAGCACCCCACATAGGGGTAGTAAGTGATATGTAAATGTTGTAATACAATAATCTAACCATCAATATCCAACTGAAAAGTCACAAAATGTACCAGGGTGTCATGTCAAGCATGCTGTGGCGAGCAGAGGGACACTAGGATCCTAGGGAGACACCCACTGGCCACAGACATTTCCTGTAAAAGGCACCAGTTGAACAGGAAGTAAGGGAACAAAGGGCACTGTAGGGAATAGTACAGCAGAAGGATCAAGTAGCTGAATAAGAGAGGGATATTAAATAAAGAAGTACCACTACACTAGTCAAAATCCATAAAATAAATAACAGACTACAAGATCCCTGTGTTGAGTGTTGTGTGTAATGTAGTCCTTTATTCCCCGGAAAACAATCCCCTTGTGGGCAAATGCTGGGCTTTGTGTCTTTAAAGGAATCCCAGGGAATTACTAGTGATGCCATTCTGGGACCTTTGGAAGCAAATGCCATTGACACTTGCTACTATGACATGCCTTTTGAGACTGGCAGCCTCCCAACCGGTCAGTACCTTGATAAAAGAAGGCCACCAGATAGGTAAGCCAAACACGGATTGAGCTGAGTGTAAAAACATGTCAGCAAACTATGAAATTATAAAAATATTTTTCAAATACAACTAAACCAATGATTTGCTCATCTGTGTGTTATAGTTAAGGGACTGAAATATTGATAAGTTCTTTCTTCCTCAAATCTTTTTTATGTAATAATAAGAAGACATAAAATGTTGCACTTATATAAAAATCATATGTAAAAAGGCATATCAAAGGTGATAATAAAGAGCTACTCTTCTTCCTTCTGGACCCTAATCCAACCCCTTCCCCGTCACTGCCCACCTAATTTCACATCCATCTAATAAAATTTAAAGACCTTTAACTTTTATGTTCTGTTAAGCTACACTTGCATTTACACCTTTCAGCTGGTTTCAATGACTAACTCTTCTGGCTACTTTATTTCAGAGGCAACTTGAGATAAATGTATATGTTGTGCTAGGCAAACAGTTTTAGTGGAAGGGATCTAGTCTGAGACTAACTGAAAGCCCCATTACCAGTGTGGTTGAACTGTTGGGGTGGAGTTAGAGGCACACAACCGCTTTACAGCTATCTGTCAAGTAATCATTAGCTAAACTGGGACATGTTTGAGTGTATGCCAGTGTGAATTAATGTAACTGCATTTACGTTTGTGGTTGTCCGGGGGTTCAGTTGATAGGCATATTGTCAGAGGGTGATGGGTGCTTACCATAGCCTAATGGTACTGATACTCAGCATCATTTTGGCATTCCAAGGCCATTCTGGTTGTCTCTCTGTGATACCTACCCACCTATCACTTCGTGTAGGCATTCCTTGTTACATTATGCCTGTGTTGTCTCTTTCTTTGTAACATTCCACCAAATTCTGAACACAATAGAGTTTCATTCTGGGCATGATATATTGTGACCATTCTGGACAACCATCTGACCATCCATTATATAGCAGCCAATCTTTGACTTACTGCATTCATTTTTACACATTTCTGGCTATCTTTGCAACAAAATAGAAATCCAGAGTATTTGATGGCCATGAAGCCTAACCCTAAATAAACCAGTGCTCAACTCTCTGGTAGCTTGGCACAGAGCAATTAGGCTTAACTTAGAGGCAATGTGTAAAATATTGTGATCCCATATCAGGTTACAAAAATAGAACTTTCTTTAATAAATAAAACAAGATCAAAATGACAAAAATCCACTCAAATAACTTTTGAGGATCTCAGGGAAAATAGTGTTAATTGATGAAACTGCAAAGATGATGCAGGCCTTTGCGACGGGTCCAATCCATGCGTCAGTTCTGCTTGGGTGTGCACCATGCAGCAGAGGAGCTGTGTCAGTTTTGCTGGCTCCACAGACTGGCAGAGCACTTCAGGCCCACTTCAGAAGGTCCAGGACTGGGGTGGCACCACTTGACAAGATGGTAGGGTCCAGGTGTGCTTGTAAAGGTGTTGAATGCCTTTTATGTCCCTGAGGCGTCCAATCAGGAGGCCAGCCAACTAATCCTTGGACTCACTCTGGATTCAAGAGATGCAGGTCCAGTCCTTCTCACAGGCAAGAAGGCAGCAGGTTAGCACAGCAGGACAGCAGTCCTTTAGAGCAGCAGTCTAGCAGAGTGGCAGTCCTTGTAGCAGTACTGCAGTTCTTCGTCCTGGCCGATTATCCTTAGTTCCAAAAGTGAACTGAAGAATTGGTGTCTGTGATCCATTACTTATACCTAGTTGTGCCTCTGAAGTGGGGAGAAGCTTTTAGAGGCATGCCTTTGAAGTGCATAGGTATCCTGCATGCCTGACCCGGCTCCAGACTAACTACAGGGAGTATGCAGCCCTTTGTTTAGAGACAGGACACAGCATATTCAAGTGAAAGTGGGGCCAAACCCAGCTCCTCCCTCCTATTCTGTCCGTAATGGCCCCATCAGTCACACCTAATCTCCCCATTGTGTGTGGCTGTCTAGAAGGATTACACAAAGCCCAACTGCCACATGCACCCAATCATGTGACCCAGAGACAGGCTGCAGGCACCAAATTGTAAGGCAAGGAAATTTCAGCTTTCTTAAAGTGGCATTTTCAAAGTTGCAATTTACAATCTTACTTCACCATAAGTTTGGAATTTAAATTCTAATTCCAGAGACACCAAAAATGAACCAGTTACCTGTTTGCATTTGGAAATTACACCTATAAACGGTAATAAGGTAATTCCAATGTTACTCAAGGAGAGAGGTAAGCCTTGTAGTAGTGAAAAATGAATGTAAGAATTTTTCACTACAGGGACATGTAAAACTTAAAAGTTCATGTCCTAGATTTTAAATACAATACACCTTGCCCCTTGGGTTGTTTAGGACCTACCTTAGGGGTGACATATATATAAAACAAGCATTTTCAATGCAACGGGTCTCGCATTTGCTCAGGTTAGAGCTATTAGCGCTGTAAAGCAAAAAAAACGCAGCGCGATTGCGCTATGTAAAATACAGCACGATCGCGCTGCGTGTAAAATAAACAGATAAAGTAGTCCGGACCTCAGGCTGAAAACATGGAGCCTCGTATGTTTTTAAAACTTTACCGGTGCTGTGTAGGTGGGCTAAACACCGGAAAAGGCATGACATATTCATGCCCTTCACAAATGAAAGCAAGCGGCTTTTAAAAGGCAAGCTCACGAACCAATGTAAGTGACTGACGTGGAATGGGCGTGGTTTGAAGCCCAAAAAGAGATTACAGAATGGACGGAGCACTTTGCGCTCGCCCATAAAAAGGAAGGTTTGGGCCTGGCAAAAGGTTTACTTTGCCAGGTTGAAATGGCAGCTTAAAATTGCAGACACAGGCTGCAACAACAGGCCTGAGACATGTATAAAGTGTTACTTGTAATAAAGTGAATCCACACCAGATGAAGATATATGGTAGGAGGTATTTATTACAGCCTCAACCAACAGCCAGCATATCAGCTGTCATGCAGAGAACCCTCATGACAGAACCTCAGAACAAGCTGGTTCCATGCCCAGTGTTCTGGCATGGAGCCATGTTACATCATTACACTTCTTCCTCTTTGCATTAGAACAGAAATAACATGAGAACAAAAAACACATTTGAACAGAAAGAAACAGGGGGTAGAAAGAACTACACAAAATCACGCAAATGTAAAGGAAACCTGCGTGTTCTGACACTCCTACGAGTATTATCAGACCTTAAATCAATGTCAGAGGGAAAACGATAAGAAGTATCATCTCTCCTGTCGGCCACACCACACCCCCCAAAATGTGCTACACGACTATGATTCCAGATGCGACCATCATCCGTCTTGACAGCATTTTTAAACAGCTTAATGATAGTTTTTGGAGAGGTATATTTTGACCAATTTTGACACCCAACAGGAGCTTTGACCTTTACTTTATCTCCAACCTAAAAATTTGTAACTTTCGCATTATTCCTTTTATCAACATAAATCTTCCTTTTGCTTTGCAGAGACACTTCTTTGTCTCTCCATTCCCCAATACCATTGTTTTTCAAACCCTTCCCAGCAACCATCCAGCCAGGACACAAACAAGTATTTGGAGACCTTCCCCTGAGCAGTTCAAAAGGAGTCTTCCCCGTTGATGCATGAGGAGAGTACCTGTAAGCTGTTATACGACCCTGCAGTTCTTTTCTCCAATCTAAACAGTTTACCTTTGCTAATTGTATACTCTCCTTTAAAGTCCTGTTAAATCTCTCCAAAGCACCATTCGCCTCTGGATGATATAACGCAATTTTTTTATGTACAATTCCACATTTTTACAAAATACTCCTCCATCTGAGCAGAACAGAACTGCGGACCATTGTCAGAAAGAATACAGTTAGGAAAACTCTCGCGTTTGAACACAGATTCTAAAAAACTGATCACAGATTGAGAAGTGATCTCTCTCACCAAACTCACCTCCACCCATCGTGAATACAAATCCAGCAACACCAACAGGTAAGGAGTCTGATGTTCTCCATGCAATGGCCCCACAATATCGATAGCTAATTCATCCCATGGACTTTTTGGTAAACTTCTACAAACCATAGGTGAACATCTTGGTTTGAGTACCTTATCACTAGCTTGACAAGGTGTACACTCCCTAACAGTACGTTCCACCATCAAATCTAATCCAGGCCACCAGAAAACCTGACGGATGCGCTCTTTGGTTTTAGAAATGCCCATATGCCCTTCATGAGCCATGTTCATGATGACTTCTCTCAAACTCAATGGGGGAATCATTCTTGTGCCCCTCATTAGAACACCATCAACAACGGCTAACTCATTTGCAACTAACGACCAAGGTTTAACCAGACTTCGAGACTTATGCTGATCCAAAAGAGACATCACAGAACACAATTCACTATCCTTTTGCAACTCATCCCTCCATTCATCTTCCTTTACAGCCCCCAGCGTAACATCACAAACTCTTATGCCACACTCAGCATCACATTGATCATTTTCCTCCTGAGATTTATCATTCTCTACCACCTCCACCAATCTCGACAGACAGTCGGCCGTTACATTTGTCTTTCCCGGAATGTATTCAAACATGAAGTTATACTCCTGTAAGGAAATGACCCATCTCCTGATCCTCGAGGAAATCGAGTCCAAACCCTTCTTCTCAAAAATTACTTTCAGGGGTTTATGATCAGACCTGACTACGAAAGAAGATCCCACACAAATTTTCTGAACTTGTTTATGGCCCAGAATATTGCCAACGCTTCCTTCTCTATAACAGAATAACATATCTCTGCCCCTTTCAAGCATCTTGAAGCACAAGCTATTAGCACCTCTTGGCCCTTCCTGATCTGAAAAAGAAGAGCACCCAGCCCCTTTATACTCGCATCAGTAACAATGAAAGTGGGATTCCCAGGTACAAAAGCTTGTAAGTTTGGTGCATTCCTGAGATAATTTTTTACTTGTTTAAATTCTGTACCACACTCTTCCGTCCAAACAAACTCTGCATTCTTACACATCAACTTCCTTAGATTTACTGTCTTATCTGCAAAATTTCATATACATTTGTTATAAAATTCTGCCATACCTAAGAATGAAGAAACCTCATCTTTTGTACACGGTTCTTTTAACATTTCGATAGTGTCCACCAAATCCTTTTTAGGACTCACCCCCTGCCGTGAAATATGATGACCCAAATAGTCCAGTTCAGTGACTCCAAATTTACATTTGCTTCGCCTAAGAGATAACCCAGCATCAAGCATCCTTTTAAGCACAGCATGCACCCTCTCATCATGTTCTCTCACGTTTCTCCCACATATTAATACATCATCCTGGTAGCACTTTACGCCTGAAATGCCTTTAAAAAGATCTTCCATAATCCTCTGGAATACTGAGGCCGCAGAAACCAGCCCAAACGACATACGCAAAAACTTGAAGGCCCCCATTGGCGTAATAAAAGCCGTTAATTCTTGACACTCTTTACTCAACGGAACCTGATGGTATGCTGATGCCATATCCAGAGTGGTAAAATAGCAAGCACCATCCAACGATGATACTAATTCCTCAATATTGGGAAGTGGGAACTTGTCAACCACCACTTCTTTATTTAAGGCACGAAGATCCACACATAGACGGATTTCATTATTTGGTTTACGTGCCACAACAATGGGAGCTAACCACTCCGTTGCCTCTACAGGCTGTATAACACCAGTGGACAACAATTTATCTATCTCTTTTTGTACAGCGTCTTGGACACAAATGGGAATGCGTCTAACTTTTGCCACAACTGGTACTGCGCCCTGTTTCAACTTAATATGGTGATTGTACCCCTTTAAACACCCCAAGGTGTCACTGAACAATTCACCAAAAGCTCTCACAAACTTGTTTTCGTCACCCTCAATAGATTGTACCTGAACAGATGGATGTGCATTAGGATTGAGAATGACACCCAAGCGTGCTTGATGACTCCAGCTCAACAAATTATCACCCCTCTCAGCAACATAAATCGTAGCATCAGTGAACCTACCATTGTACTAAATGCAGTCATCAAAATAACCTAATAACTTAATTGGCAACCCACCATAACCCGTAGGTTTAATATTAGGTTTGAACAGTTTCTTCCTTCCTTGAAAATTCTTCATAAAAAAATCCTTTGAGAGAAACGTGATGTGAGAGCACAAATCAAATTTCATTTTGACTCTAACATTCCCCACCAAAACCCACTCAGAGGGATGTTCCACCTCACTCTCACTAACTCGAAAACTGACTTCCTTTATTTCTGATCTAGAATCTCTCCTATTCCTCATCCTACAATTTTTTCCAAAATGTCCTCTTTTTCCGCAAACATTACAAGTAATCCTATTAGCAGGACACTCACTTGCATTAGCCATGTGTCCAAATCTTCCACATCTGTAGCAATTTCCTTGAAAAGGTGTTGCAAACCTCCTATTCCCCTGTGTCTTTCGTGCGCTATTTTCTATTACAACACCTTTCTCACGGACACCCTCATACTTTTTTTCCTTCTCATCTTTTTGTATGACTGGACACTCCACTTCTTGTGCTTTTACACTGACCTTGTCTTCTTTATGTGCTTTACTTAGTTCTCCAACACACTTTAACATATGCTCTACCCTTTTTGCAATACTAACAACCTCATCCAACGGTGGCTCGTCCTTTAGCCAGAGTTCTTCCCTCACTTTATCACTGCAACACCTCAGCACAAATTGATCTCTAATCCTTTCTTCTACCAACGCCCCAAATTTACAACTTGAAGCCAACTTCCGTAAAGCCGTAATATATTCTTCAACACTCTCCTCTTTCCCTTGCTCCCGCAAACCAAAATGGTACCTTTCCATAATAGTACTAATCTTTGGCAAGTAATGTAAATCTAGTTGTCTTGCACATATTTCATATTCATTCAACCCCCTCTGATCAGCTTGCGACAATGGAGGTAGATTTTCCAACACCTCCTGTCCTTCACCCCCTAAACAATGTAACAAAAGTGCCTGCTTCCTTTCACCACTCAAATTCGTACCACACACCCTGGCATAATTCTCAAAAATCTTTTTCCATTTCTTCCACTTAATAACCGGTTCTCCTGGATCTGACAAGAAAAACGGCGGCGCCGTAACATTCTGCATACTCACAAGAGGTGTAAAACACTTCTTCCCCACAATATATTCCAAACCCTACTAGTTGCTAAAAGTACTTAAAGTCCAAAAGGTGTGCCAGTCACTGTATGTCCCAGCATGATGCCGCTATATCAAACACGGGTCTTCAGGTGTGTTTGTCACCGCAGAGACGACCTTTTCAGTTTAATTCATTTTACAACGCCCAATACTTGTATTCCACAAGTGCAATAAAGTTTCCAAAGAAATTTATATTCCCGTGACCACAAACCAATATAGTGATCCTTATCCAGTCTCCGTCTAAGTTTCAACTTCCAATAGACCGTCGATGTGCTTCTTCGATGTCCTCCAACAATTGCGCTGTAAACATTTTTTACAAAAAATTCCTTCTTCCTCATTTAAGATGGCCGCCACGAAACATTTGGTCTGTTTTCTTCAGGCAGTTGGGCTTGCTTTCTCTTTGAGCAATCTCGGATCGTTTTCCTCACTCAAAATGGCCGCAACCAAACATCCAGTCTATTTTCTTCAGTCAATCTGGCTTGTTTTTCTCCTTCCACCACACTCAAGATGGCCGCCAACAATTCCCACAGCTTTCAGTCCTTTTCCAATTGCTCACTGACCTTCTGACGTCGTGAAGCATACAGAGACCACTTTGATGCTCAGTAAATGCTCAAACAGCTTTCCACAAAGCCCCTACAACCGCAATTTCACACTTTTCTCCGCTAGAACATGCTGCAAGACGCTCGATCCTCTCCCAGCACGTCTCTGTAAGTTATCTCCGTTTTTCTCTTAAATAATCCAAGCTCTTCCTTCTTTGTTGTTGTTGAGGCTGTCCCTTCCTCTGTGTTCCTTTCTCCGCCCAAGCGTCGCCAGTGTAATAAAGTGAATCCACACCAGATGAAGATATATGGTAGCAGGTATTTATTACAGCCTCAACCAACAGCCAGCATATCAACTGTCATGCAGAGAACCCTCATGACAGAACCTCAGAACAAGCTGGTTCCATGCCCAGTGTTCTGGCATGGAGCCATGTTACATCATTACATTACTCAAGTGGGTGGCACAATCAATGCTTCAGGCCCACCAGTAGCGTTTAATTTACATGCCCTGGGTGCAGGTAATGACACCTTGCTAAGGGTTTACAAGTAAATTAATATGCCAATTGGATGTAATCCATTTCTACTATGTTTTAACAAGAGAGCACAACCACTTTAGCACGGGTTAGCAGTGGAAAATTTTGCAGAGTGCTAAAAGCCATCAAAAATGGGTGCAGAAAACACGAGGGTAAAGCCAAATGTTTGTGGTTGACCCTGTTGAAAGGACAAAGTCCGGCAGATACATATTGCTGATTCTGGTTTGTTGGTGCCAGAGTAAAATGACTGCTGTGGTTTTTATTTCATGATTTGTGTTAAAGCATAGCCTCATACATATTGATTAGGCTTTTTGAGATATTTTTACTACTGTTTTGTGATGCCTCAGCATGTAAGATTGTGGTACTTTGTCCACATTTATTAGCTCTTTGTGATTGATCAGTTGCATTGCTTCATAAAATATACTGAAATTGTGAGATTTGTGCACCTTTTTGATTTTTTTTTCCTACTTCACCTTGTAGGTATATCATAAATCATAACAAATGTCTGAGAACCTGTTGTTTAACAATGCAGGATTTAAAAATGAAGTTAGAGAAGGTGCTACATACATTTGTTGTTTTGTTTTGGTGAATTCTTTGTTGATTGTATGATTCATCATTCATGTGCATCTAATGGCATCCAGCAATAATAGCTTCCTGCTCTTTGAACGGCATAGTATCTGGAGTCATAGGAATATACATTTGTGTGTGAAATCAGACAACAAAAAGGGAAGATTGAAAAAGTAATTAGGTATGTGGTGCCTGCGGTAGAAAACATGTAAGAAACAAAAATGAATATGGGAAGAGTTGCATCTTCAGAAAATAACATTAAAGAAGCATTTTCAATTGACCCTATCTTCTATCAATGATTGTGAAACAAGAGCCATATCGTAACGCAACAGTACCCTGTCCTGCAGGCATAATGGTCTCTCTTGCCTATTTCCCTTAGGTGCACTCCTATTCGATGTCCCTTGTTTCCTTTCTTTTGTTGTGCCTAAATTCAAGAGCTCTATTTCTACCGGTTTCCACAGCTCCTGTATCACTCACATCTAAGTTGTCTTAAGTGTCAATCTCATACGTCCTCCACCCGTACTCCCAATATCAAGTAAAATAAATGAGTTGGTACCCTAGTATATCCTAAAAAGGTAGACCATTGAGCAGCACCGCAGAAAGGTGTAATCGTGACATCTTCTCTCTTCCAAGTACAAAGGAGGTATCTGCATAAGGGATATGTGTGGCTGCTCCATGTAGAATTGAGCTGAGAAGATTTATCTTACAGAAAAGTCCATTTCAATAAATCCTCAATTTTTTCACTGAGTGTTGTCTTGGCACTGTTTTTCTGATATTACCTGGCTTCCAAGTCTTCATTTTTAGTTTTAAAAAGATTTAAGACCTTTTCCATATTAAAATATGTTTTATTTCTTGACTTTAAGTAATCTTTAATGTCAGACATGGGCTGTTCTGCTATAGCAATACGCTATATTAATACAGATTTTTTGTTTTCCCTGCTATTCCCTTGTATGATCCATCCAGATTGTGATTGACATATATCGTCATTGGTGGTTAGACTTTTCAACATAATAAAGAGCAGTGTTTTGACGTCTTGTTCTTTTGAAGCCGCTTCTGCTTCCATCATATTCCCTTATGTAGCAGGTGGATCCCTCTCCTGGGTTCCGAAATTGAATTTTGGTGTGTTTTTGATCTCCTGTGCCCATGTCTGAGGTGTGAGTCGGATCCCCTTGGGTTTGCAATGGGCCAGAATGATGTCAAAATCGTTTTTCTTTTAGAACTTCGATTTAACAATGTTAAGCATACACCAGCACTAGCAATACCAAAGGTGGAGAACTACTTAGTATGCTGTGTTATTTCTACACTACACTGAATTGTTTTCTCTTCTTCAATTTGTAACAGTCATTGTTGATTTTTGCAATCTTTACTTAAAGCTAGTTGAGGAAACCCTATATTAGGGCATTTCAGTTGTTCAGAGCATGCAGTGGCATCATACTGGTTTGGTACTCCTCTGTTACCCTAAATGGTTAGCTGATATTCCTAATAGCCACAGTTAGGAGGTGTATGAGTCCAGGAATCCAGCAAAGTACTCCAAGGGAGAGACATAGCACCCTCCTCACACAGTGCTGTTATTGTTATGGCTGGTGTATATGTGAGCTCACCGCTTTGTCTCACTTTCAGATGCTCTACTATACTCCAGAGTCAGCATTCCAGGCCGTGTCACCACAAGATCAGTTGGCTTCTGCTCCGCCATGACCGGTCCCACCACTCATCTGACTAGTGGCTTCAACAGTGCTTAGCTAGTCATCATGCTGAGTCCCGCTAATGCCTGTAATGCAGCCTCGGGCTTAGGCCTGCTGCCATTCTCAAGGGAGCACATCACCAGGCTTACAATGTTCCTCTCATTCTACGCGAATAGCCAAGACCCACTAGTTCCCACCTGCTCTCATGCTCAATATGTGCTCTCACCTTCTTGAGGCACCATGATCCTCTAGTGTGCAGTGTGTCGCGTGTGAGTCCCTCACTGCTACTGGACCTTCGCCAATGTCGTCAGCTTGTTCTAGCTGCGGGACAGACAGTGCAGGCACACGCCTGGAAAAAACACCACACCAATGGTCTTCGACACCAACAATAAAAGTATTTCAGACTCCTTGTGCTACGTTTATTATTACTATACATATCCAAGTGAGAGAGGTTATCACTGTGGAATGATTTTAGTGGATGATGTTGTCTGGTCCATGGTGCATCTCTACAGTTCGGCCATATTAGTTCCCAGCTCTCCAGAGCCACCCCTTCTTCAGAAATATTAATGTTAGAATGTCGTTTCTGATCAAAATTGTGTTTTGAACTTTATTTGTTTCACTTGCTTTGCCTATTGACAGTTCTATCAAGTAAATTGATCCAAGTGCTCAGGGACAACCTCCTACGAATGCATGCAGTGTGATGTCCAGACTTGGACAATGTAACCTACAGTGGAAAATCCCACACACTTTAGTCTATTCAGATCTATGCGTTCAATTTTTTTGTTATGCTGGAAAAAGTTGTGTGTATAGATGCACTTTAAAGAGGACCCAACATCCATAACTTTGCCAGCAAGCATAGACCGGTGTTTGTTTTATCTGCACTAATGGGGCACATTAATTCCAGGTTCGTGACATCCCCTTTCCCTCAGTTCTCGCGCTACGGCCACCTAATTTTCTGTGTTTAGGCGAATACAAATTAGTGAAATGTGGATTACAACAATTTAGACATGTTTAGCAATCCAAACATTTGAGACAATCTACGTCACGATATTCCTTCTTCAGTGTTTTACTGAACTTGGCTTCTTGAGCGAATGGACCAATAAGGAACTTTCAGATAATGTACCTTCCTGCAATGTAGAGTTATGTTTTCGTCTCGATGAAAATGTATATTTAATTGTATGGTTCTTACATTTGCAGAAAGATAAAGAACATATCGTTTGAAGATTACCACAAAGCCTGGTCTGAAATTGCAACATCGCAAACAGTAGAAGATTTGAAAAATCCTTGTAAGTTGCCAGTATCATAAATGACATAATTTGTTGTACAAGTCTAGCAGTTTAGCACAAGGTGCCATTTTCTGCCTTTAAATTGCAAACCTCCTGCTAACCCAATAATATGTCAGTCCGATTATACAAGGAGAACACCATTAAGATGTACACATATTTACTGTTAGGAAGTGCCAAGGGCTTCAGTGCCCTGCATGAGAGATTCTGAAGCATATAGGGTCATGTGACATTGAAGCGAGCACTGAGGTTTCTAATATAACCCTTGCTTTTTCCACATTTTTGGGCCCACTGATGTCTTAAATAGTTAAAGAGCTAGAGAAGCTGTATTTTACCACCTTAGGCATGCATTTACCTCTTCGCTACTAAGCCTTTTCCCCTCCTGTGCCGAGCCTTTTTATGGCTATTTGGGGCAGTTCGCGCTTAGGCCCCCATAACTTTTTGTCCACATAAGCAATACACCACCAATTTTGTGTCCCTTTTTTTCAACATTCTATGCATTCTAAAGGTACCTAGAGTTTGTGAGTTCCCCTGGAGGGGACCAAGAAATTAGCCGAAATACAGCTAAATTTGGTGTTTTTGGGGAGAAATGGAAACAAAATGCTGCAGAAGAAAGCATCTGTATTTTTCCCTGCAAATGGCATCAACACAGAGTTTGCGGTGCTAAAATTACTATCTTCTCAGCTTTCAGGAACAGGCAGATTAGAATCAGAACTCCACATTTTTCAACTCAGTTTTGGCACTTTATCGGGACATACCCCATTTTTATTATTTTTTGTGCTTTCAGCCTACTTCCAACTAGTGACAGAAATGGGTGAGGAAAATATGATTTTCTAGCTAAATTTGAGGATTGCAGGGTATTTTAGGTAAGAAAACATTAGGGGATCCACGCAAGCCACACACCCCTGGCCTGTCCCAGGTGTCTACTTTTCAGAATTGTCTGGATTTGGTAGGTTTCCCTAGATGGCTGCCGAGCGCGGGACCAAAAACGCAGGTGCCCCTCTTTAAAAAAACAAGTTGTTTTGTGATAGATAATTTTGATATCTCCACAACACGTCTTGTGCCATTCCCTGTTGTGGTCACTCGGCCCACCCACACAGGTGAGGTAGCATTTTTATCATGAAACTGAGGGGAATGCTTGGTGGAAGGAAATTTCTGGTTTATTTCTGTTTCTGAAGGGATATGGCATATAAATGCAATGAAAATGTGTGATTTTAGTCACATTTTAAGGTTTGAAAGGCCTTGTGGGTAAGAAAACTTGTTGGAATCCACAAGAGGCACACCACCCTGTACTCCCCTGGGTGTCTAGTTTTTATACATATCTTGAGTTGGTAGATTTTTCCTAGACAAGAAGCAAGCACGCTACCAAGTCTCTTACTTCTGTGATGTCCAAACAGTTCATTTGTGAAAAAACGCCCTTAGGTTTTGTTAAAAAGACCCTTCACCCACCAACCTAGATGGTGGCATGCGTCATCATTGGGGTCCCACCGAGACACCTAGCATGTCAGGGGCGTGCTTCAATGCCTGATTACAGCAGAGCAGGTTTTTTGTGAGTTGAATTCATTCCCAACTGGGAGGAAAAGTGCAATTAAATCGTTTTGTGGTTACCCACAAATATTGCATGTTTTTAATCAGGGTTCCTTGGGCAAAGGTTAAAAACTGTGATTTTCATAATTTAAGTCTTTGGGACATCACAGAAGTAAGAGACTCAGTAGCGTGCTCTCCTTGTCATTGTTGATAGTAATTTGGGAAGGTGAGAGAGCTCTCTCTTCTTACACTTGTCACTGGTATCTATTCGTACTGGTTGGGTTTGGCATGAGAGTGAGTGATGGTTCAATAGATCAAATTTCATTACCAAGAGATTTAACAAAAATGAAATGCGCTTTTAATAATTGATAGGTCAAAGAAATGAACCAATGACACAGTTTGTGAGCTGTAATGCCACAACAAGGCACCAACCGATTTACAGGCCATTCTCACTCCTTTAATACGTGACACACAGAACATCATTCACACCACCAGCCGCAGGCCCAGCACATTACAACATTTATAACAAGAGACAATGTAGCGACAATGGACACCCTGGCTGAGGCAGACAAAAAAGGCAATTATAACTGCACAACCATATATTCATCAAGTACACACACACATACTGGTTGGTTTTGGCACAAGGGTGTGTGATGGTTCAGTAGGTCAAATCTTATTGACAAAAGATTTCACGAAAATGAAATGCACTGCTAATAATTGATAGGTCAAAAAACAGAACCAGTAACTCACAGCTCGTGAGCTGTAAAGCCACGACGAGGCACCAACCGCTTTACAGGCCATTCACACTCCTTTCGTAGGTGACACACACACAATCATTCACACTGCCAGCCGTGGGCCCAGTACATTACAACATTCACATCAAAAGTCTTCACCATTCAAGGGCCCATCACTTTCATACACCCGCATGCCTGACACAGCAATCACACCGGTTGGCGGAGTGTGTGGAGTTACGTTTGATTAGCAGTGTGTGTAGTGACCAGTAGCAAGCCACTACTCACACACCGCCTGCCAAGCGCCAGCCCACACACACCGCCAGCCAAGTACCAGCTCACACACATTACCAGCCAAGCGCCATCTCACTCACACCGCCAACCAAGCACCAGCCCACACACATCGCCAGCCAAGTGCCAATCCACACATATGGTGAGCCAAGTGCCACTCCATGCACACCACCATCACATTTTTTTTAACAAAAAAGAAAACACAAACCAATGTAAGTAAATACAAAACTACATACACAACAGCTCTAACTAAATACATCACACTAATGCCAACATTTAAACTGAACAAAAAATATAAAACGATACAGACCAGTCAACGCTCACGGGTACTCCCAAAAGGTTTTTGGGTGTGAAACACTTGAAAACGAGCGGTCACACATAGTCCAGGGTTGGAAGGACACTCAGGGCAGTGCATGAAACTCTCCTTCCGCATGCCTCTTTGCATACAGGCTCTACATCTCTTAAAGCAATTGTTTTTTTGGCCGTTGGAGGAATGTGATCAGGAAAGTGGCGATCTTTCAATCTAGCCACATCCTCCACCACTCCAATTCTAGGAACACTTACCTGTTTCACTACAACAAGGCTGCTTATCACAGACTCCTGAAACTGAACAAACGTCATCTTTGACTCTGGAGAACAGTCATTGGAGACAACAAAAGCATAGAAGGTCGTTAGATTAAACAAATAGATATCCAACTTCTTATACCAAATGGAAGCCTTGTAAGGTTTCAACCTCTGATCTACTCTGTCTACTCCACTCATGTGTTTATTGTAGTCTAAAATGCACACAGGTTTGCACACTTCATCGAACTGACCCCAAACAGTCACAGGTGAAGTACTTTCATTATGGATGGTAGTCAGCATGTAGACATCTCTCCTGTCTGCGAATTTCACAGCTAGCAGTTCATCACTATGCAAGGCAATGCACTGTCCCCTCCCAAGTTTCTTTTTACACACAAACTACTTTGGATAGAGCAGACTGTGCCAAAAGCAACAGTGTTCACTTTGAACAATTCCCTGAACAATTGCACACCAGTGTAGAAGTTATCTGGGTACAAATGGTGACCTTTGTTAAAAAGTCCTCTACCAAGTTCCCACACAATTTTCTCACTATCTCCAAAAGTGGCCGGACAACAAGAGGTGGGGTCAGTAATGGAATCCCTAACAGTGTACACCCGGAAATAATAGACATATCCTGTACTACTCTCAGACAGGATATAGATCTTAATTCTATAACATGCCCTCTTGCTAGGAATATACTGCTTAAAAACCAAACAGCCCTTGAACAGGACCAACAACTTATCCACAGCAATTTCTTTCCCTGGAACATAGATCTCTGAAAATCAATCTACAAAGTGATCAAGGGCAGGCCGAATCGTAAAAAGAAGGTCACAATCAGGATGATATTGTGGCAAAGCTAAAGCATTACCAACAAAATGCAGCATATGAAGCAGAAGCAAATACCGATCACTATTCATGATTGCAGGAAATATGGATGTTGCCATCAAGGAACTGGTAGACCAATAGGCTTCCTTATTAAGCCCATCAAAAAAGTTAAACCCAAGAACTTCTTCAACTCTTCCAGATTTGTGCGAGCCCACCAGGTAACTCTAGAGCGGGCTTAAATCTGGCACTGTTGTCCCTCAAATATTGTTCAGCATTCAAAATACATCATCCGTAAACAACTGAAAGAAATTTATAGGCAAGTTTTCAGTATTCACTCTACACCATGTGACACCAGTGAAGGCAGCCAAAGGCAGCTGCACCATGTTTTGGGCAACCCAGAGTTCAGCTCTTCCAATGGGAAACAGCAGTCGAGATGCCTCTTGCTGCACTATCGGCACATCAGTGTCCTCCTCAAAAACAGGCACTTAATCTGCACTGAGAGTGGCTTCATCATCAGATGATTCCTCTCAGACACAAAATTCACTGCCAGAATCTTGCACTTCCTCCTGTGCCCCAGATGCAGAGTCAGCCTCATAATCATGGTCAGAGGAAGATTTGAAAAAGCACACCAACAACTTGTGAGCAGTAATCCTACAACTAGCCATGATCCTTACTAATAAAAGTAACTTAACAACTAAGTCAGCAACAACCAACACTGTGTAAAATAAGGAATAAACAAAGTGTGGCTTTATCACAAAGACCTATATACTCAAAAACAAGATCACTCACTTGCCAGAGACAGCTAGAGTCACCAGCACCTACTCTGCACAGTCACAGCAAGCACCAACGATATCCTTCTGAAAAGGGAAAACAAAATAAAATTACACATAAGACAACACAGTAGACATTGTGTGCAAATCTAAGGAGAATTTCACACACAATATAATATGAGCTAAATATGCTGCTATTTTTACACCATTTGCAAAAAACTCATTTGTGCATGGCAACGATTAAATACGAGTAAATAGTACAAAAAAGTTTTTCTTACCAAACACATGCAACTTCATGCAAAGTGCAAGGCTCCCATTGCCAAAACTACAATCATGAGTCAGAGCAAAGGAATCAAAAGCTTTGAACTATAATAAATAGGAGAAATAAAACTTTATGATCACAAATGCAGATAATGTGCTAGTCCCCAAACACCGCACCACCAAACATTCAGAAACTTTCCCGGTGTCTAATGAGTTTCTGCACCCCTTGGGGGCAGATGGGCCTAATAAAATGCCCAAATGGGCAGAAATAGGCAAAACACGTGCTCTGCAAAGAGGAGCAACCCTTTCTCAAGAGGCCGCTCCCCAAACACAAAAATAATGTTCCAATTGAAGTGCCTGCTGAATAGTGGTCTCTGCCTCCCTTGAGGGCAGATGGGCTCAAAAGAAAGAGACCAAAATACATGTCCCCCAAAGGGGATCGATCCTTGCCCAAGATGCTGCTCCCCAAACACACAGATCATTATCCTAAAGAAATCCCTGGTGTCTAGTGGTTTCCGCCCCCTTTGGGGGCAGATGCAGCTAAAATAAGGAGGTCGATCTGCCCCCAAGGTGGAGGCGGGGCAGAAACGGCCAAAATACATACCCCCAAAGGGGAGTAACCCTTGCCCAAGGGGCCACTCCCCCACCACACACAGACACAATTTCTGGTGTCTAGTGGTTTCTGCCCCCCTTGGGTTGCACTTAAAGTCAAGAAACCTCCCTGTTAGAGCACCAGTGTCTGGTTTAGAAAGCCAGTTTTCATGGATGTAGTTCCTGTATCTTGTCTTTACAGGCCTAACATTTCCATGTTAATCTGCTCAGGTTCATCCCAGGAACCCCAACTTGTACATCCAGGTCTTAATACGTCGGAGCCAGGGTATTAGCTTAGTCTTATCCTGAGTCTTCACCTCTAATAGTGCTTGTCTGACTGGAATAAGTAATTTCCCAGTCCAGACCCTAAACCAGTAGTTGAAGGATTTAAGGGTTGCAACCAATGTTTCCTCTATTTTCTTTTCTTTATGTGTGGCAAAAAGGTGCTTTGTGCACTACAGTGAAGGCTGCATGCACTGAGGACAGCAACAACTTAGTACGCAAGCATATACCATGTGCATGCTACCAAAATCAGTGGCACAGCAAGGGTATCATCGGCCCTAATCTAAACCAGATTTTTTTTTAGCTCCCCTCACCTTTGGGTTGGTATTAACAGACACCCATTACAGAGGTGCAGTGGGCTCCTTGCACCTCTGAGCACTGGTGACACTGAATCTTGCGCCCTAATCATCCTACGTATCATTCCTCTCTCTTCACTATCGTCATGAATCTCTTATCTCCTATTTGCACCTTTCGTTATCCCTATCCACTTCCATTCTATCTCTCTTGCTTGTCCTTATCTTGTTCCTTCCTTTTTTTAAAGTTTGTCTTGTCTCCTTGCTCGTCCCTTAGTCTTCCCACTTTTCTTTCTCCCTTTCCGCTCTCCTCTACTTTCGCTCATCCTGCCTCCTCTCTCTTCAATCTACATCTTACATCCTCCCATTCTCTCTTCCCCAAACTCTTTCTAATCTGCCTGTCCTCTCTCTAATTCTACCTTTTCTGTATCAAATCTACATCTTGACTATTCTGCTCTCCTACTCACCTTGCTTCTAATCTCTGACCTTCTTGGTTGTCACCTTTGTCTACCTATCCCCTTTTTTGAAAATCTGTTTTATTCAAATTTTCAGTTTGTTGCATTTGAAGAAGACAACTACAAAACAACCCCCCCCCCCAAACTCGGATGACAGCTCTTACCCTGCAATCATGTGCAAAGCCACATAACTACTGTACTAATGAATTTTGTTCCCTATGAGATTAACCTATTGGCCAAATGTGTCTGAATTTGCCCTGATAGACTTCTAATTGTTTCTTTGAATCCTGTCCCTCCCCTCTTGTTACCTAGTGCCTTTTGTTTCTTCTTATCGTCCTTTCTTCACTTAATCTCTCCTTTTGATGTTTCACACCCTTTTCTTTTTTCATTTTCCTCAGCATTTCTTGCTTATTTCCTTCTTTCTTTTTACTTTCTCACTCCCATAGTTCATCCTCTCCTTACATGTCCCCTTTACTCTACACTCAAATCTTCACTTTCCCTCGCCCTCTCCTTCAAATCTTCTTCCCTCTCCATCTTTCCATTATTTCTGTTCTTCCTATTTTTCTGATTTTCTATCCTGCACCTTTTCTTTTTTTCCAGTTCCTGTTCTTATCTTTTCTCTAATCTTCCATCTTCATTTTCATTCTGTCTTTCCTTCATCCATTTTCTAATGGTATGACTCCCCTGTCTTTATTCTCTCTACTTCATATCCCATTCTATGCCCCTCCTTAATTTCCCTCCTCAGTACTCTTCCGTAGTTGCCCACTCCTCCTCCAACATCTTTCTATCAGGTCCAATTTAGTCTTTCTTCATTTCTTTTGCCTTTTCACCTCATCTATCAACTTCCACCCTGTCTCCTTGCCCTCTTTTCTTTTTGACCTCATGACAAGCTCCTACACAAACCTGGTGAATAAACTCTTGGCCTGTGCAGTCGGGTGATGTAGGAAGTTGGCTCTGTATGTGCTATTTCAAAGTAAGGAATAGCATGCACAGAGTCCAAGGGTTCCCCTTAGAGGTAAAATAGTGGTAAAAATAGATAATACTAATGCTCTATTTTGTGGTAGTGTGGTCGAGCAGTAGGCTTATCCAAGGAGTAGTGTTAAGCATTTGTTGTACATACACATAGACAATAAATGAGGTACACACACTCAGAGACAAATCCAGCCAATAGGTTTTGTTATAGAAAAATATATTTTCTTAGTTTATTTTAAGAACCACAGGTTCAAATTTAACATGTAATATCTTGTTTGAAAGGTATTGCAGGTAAGTACATTAGGAACTTTGAATCATTTCAATTGCATGTATACTTTTCAAGTTATTCACAAATAGCTGTTTTAAAAGTGGACACTTAGTGCAATTTTCACAGTTCCTGGGGGAGGTAAGTTTTTGTTAGTTTTACCAGGTAAGTAAGACACTTACAGGGTTCAGTTCTTGGTCCAAGGTAGCCCACCGTTGGGGGTTCAGAGCAACCCCAAAGTTACCACACCAGCAGCTCAGGGCCGGTCAGGTGCAGAGTCCAAAGTGGTGCCCAAAACGCATAGGCTAGAATGGAGAGAAGGGGGTGCCCCGGTTCCGGTCTGCTTGCAGGTAAGTACCCGCGTCTTCGGAGGGCAGACCAGGGGGGTTTTGTAGGGCACCGGGGGGGACACAAGCCCACACAGAAATTTCACCCTCAGCAGCGCGGGGGCGGCCGGGTGCAGTGTAGAAACAAGCGTCGGGTTCGCAATGTTAGTCTATGAGAGATCAACGGATCTCTTCAGCGCTGCAGGCAGGCAAGGGGGGGCTTCCACGGGGAAACCTCCACTTGGGAGAGGGACTCCTGGGGGTCACTTCTCCAGTGAAAGTCCGGTCCTTCAGGTCCTGGGGGCTGCGGGTGCAGGGTCTTTTCCAGGCGTCGGGACTTAGGTTTCAGAGAGTCGCGGTCAGGGGAAGCCTCGGGATTCCCTCTGCAGGCGGCGCTGTGGGGGCTCAGGGGGGACAGGTTTTGGTACTCACAGTCGGAGAGTAGTCCGGGGGTCCTCCCTGAGGTGTTGGTTCTCCACCAGCCGAGTCGGGGTCGCCGGGTGCAGTGTTGCAAGTCTCACGCTTCTTGCGGGGAGTTGCAGGGTTCTTTAAAGCTGCTTCTGGAAACAAAGTTGCAGTCTTTTTGGAGCAGGTCCGCTGTCCTCGGGAGTTTCTTGTCTTTTTCGAAGCAGGGCAGTCCTCAGAGGATTCAGAGGTCGCTGGTCCCTTGGAAGGCGTCGCTGGAGCAGAGTTCTTTGGAAGGCAGGAGACAGGCCGGTGAGTTTCTGGAGCCAAGGCAGTTGTCGTCTTCTGGTCTTCCTCTGCAGGGGTTTTCAGCTAGGCAGTCCTTCTTCTTGTTGTTGCAGGAATCTAATTTTCTAAGGTTCAGGGTAGCCCTTAAATACTAAATTTAAGGGCGTGTTTAGGTCTGGGGGGTTAGTAGCCAATGGCTACTAGCCCTGAGGGTGGGTACACCCTCTTTGTGCCCCCTCCCAAGGGGAGGGGGTCACAATCCTAACCCTATTGGGGGAATCCTCCATCTGCAAGATGGAGGATTTCTAAAAGTTAGAGTCACCTCAGCTCAGGACACCTTAGGGGCTGTCCTGACTGGCCAGTGACTCCTCCTTGTTGCTTTCTTTGTTCCCTCCAGCCTTGCCGCCAAAAGTGGGGGCCGTGGCCGGAGGGGGCGGGCAACTCCACTAAGCTGGAGTGCCCTGCTGGGCTGTGACAAAGGGGTGAGCCTTTGAGGCTCACCGCCAGGTGTTACAGCTCCTGCCTGGGGGAGGTGTTAGCATCTCCACCCAGTGCAGGCTTTGTTACCGGCCTCAGAGTGACAAAGGCACTCTCCCCATGGGGCCAGCAACATGTCTCTAGTGTGGCAGGCTGCTGGAACTAGTCAGCCTACACAGACAGTCGGTTAAGTTTCAGGGGGCACCTCTAAGGTGCCCTCTGGGGTGTATTTTGCAATAAAATGTACACTGGCATCAGTGTGCATTTATTGTGCTGAGAAGTTTGATACCAAACTTCCCAGTTTTCAGTGTAGCCATTATGGTGCTGTGGAGTTCGTGTTTGACAAACTCCCAGACCATATACTCTTATGGCTACCCTGCACTTACAATGTCTAAGGTTTTGTTTAGACACTGTAGGGGTACCATGCTCATGCACTGGTACCCTCACCTATGGTATAGTGCACCCTGCCTTAGGGCTGTAAGGCCTGCTAGAGGGGTGTCTTACCTATACTGCATAGGCAGTGAAAGGCTGGCATGGCACCCTGAGGGGAGTGCCATGTCGACTTACTCGTTTTGTCCTCACTAGCACACACAAGCTGGCAAGCAGTGTGTCTGTGCTGAGTGAGAGGTCTCCAGGGTGGCATAAGACATGCTGCAGCCCTTAGAGACCTTCCTTGGCATCAGGGCCCTTGGTACTAGAAGTACCAGTTACAAGGGACTTATCTGGATGCCAGGGTCTGCCAATTGTGGATACAAAAGTACAGGTTAGGGAAAGAACACTGGTGCTGGGGGCTGGTTAGCAGGCCTCAGCACACTTTCAATTGTAAACATAGCATCAGCAAAGGCAAAAAGTCAGGGGCAACCATGCCAAGGAGGCATTTCCTTACACAACCCCCCCCCAAACGAAAGAGGATGAGACTAACCTTTCCCAAGAGAGTCTTCATTTTCTAAGTGGAAGAACCTGGAAAGGCCATCTGCATTGGCATGGGCAGTCCCAGGTCTGTGTTCCACTATAAAGTCCATTCCCTGTAGGGAGATGGACCACCTCAACAGTTTAGGATTTTCACCTTTCATTTGCATCAGCCATTTGAGAGGTCTGTGGTCAGTTTGAACTAGGAAGTGAGTCCCAAAGAGGTATGGTCTCAGCTTCTTCAGGGACCAAACCACAGCAAAGGCCTCCCTCTCAATGGCACTCCAACGCTGCTCCCTGGGGAGTAACCTCCTGCTAATGAAAGCAACAGGCTGGTCAAGGCCATCATCATTTGTTTGGGACAAAACTGCCCCTATCCCATGTTCAGAGGCATCTGTCTGCACAATGAACTGCTTAGAATAATCTGGAGCTTTTAGAACTGGTGCTGAGCACATTGCTTGTTTCAGGGTGTCAAAGGCCTGTTGGCATTCCACAGTCCAGTTCACTTTCTTGGGCATTTTCTTGGAGGTGAGTTCAGTGAGGGCTGTCACAATGGATCCATATCCCTTCACAAACCTCCTGTAGTACCCAGTCAAGCCAAGGAATGCCCTGACTTGAGTCTGGGTTTTTGGAGCTACCCAGTCCAGAATAGTCTGGATCTTGGGTTGGAGTGGCTGAACTTGGCCTCCACCTACAAGGTGGCCCAAGTAAACCACAGTTCCCTGCCCTATCTGGCATTTGGATGCCTTGATAGAGAGGCCTGCAGATTGCAGAGCCTTCAAAACCTTCTTCAGGTGGACCAGGTGATCCTGCCAGGTGGAGCTAAAGACAGCAATATCATCAAGATAAGCTGTGCTAAAGGACTCCAAGCCAGCAAGGACTTGATTCACCAACCTTTGGAAGGTGGCAGGGGCATTCTTTAAACCAAAGGGCATAACAGTAAACTGATAATGCCCATCAGGTGTGGAGAATGCTGTTTTCTCTTTTGCTCCAGGTGCCATTTTTATTTGCCAGTACCCTGCTGTCAAGTCAAAGGTACTTAAGAATTTGGCAGCACCTAATTTATCTATGAGCTCATCAGCTCTAAGAATTGGATGAGCATCTGTCTTGGTGACAGAATTGAGCCCTCTGTAGTCCACACAAAACCTCATCTCTTTCTTTCCATCTTTGGTGTGAGGTTTGGGGACTAAGACCACTGGGCTAGCCCAGGGGCTGTCAGAGCGCTCAATTACTCCCAATTCCAGCATCTTGTGGACTTCCACCTTGATGCTTTCCTTAACATGGTCAGACTGTCTAAAGATTTTGTTTTTGACAGGCATGCTGTCTCCTGTGTCCACATCATGGGTACACAGGTGTGTCTGACCAGGGGTTAAGGAGAAGAGTTCAGGAAACTGTTGTAGGATTCTCCTACAATCAGCTTGCTGTTGGCCAGAGAGGGTGTCTGAGTAGATCACCCCATCTACTGAGCCATCTTTTGGGTCTGATGACAGAAGATCAGGGAGAGGTTCACTCTCTGCCTCCTGATCCTCATCTGTTACCATCAACAGATTCACATCAGCCCTGTCATGGAAGAGCTTAAGGCGGTTCACATGGATCACCCTCTTGGGGCTCCTGCTTGTGCCCAGGTCCACCAGGTAGGTGACCTGACTCTTCCTTTCTAGCACTGGGTAAGGGCCACTCCATTTGTCCTGGAGTGCCCTGGGAGCCAAAGGCTCCAGAACCCAGACTTTCTGCCCTGGTTGGAACTCAACCAGTGCAGCCTTTTGGTCATACCAAAACTTCTGGAGCTGTTGGCTGGCCTCAAGGTTTTTGGTTGCCTTTTCCATGTACTCTGCCATTCTAGAGCGAAGGCCAAGTACATAGTCCACTATGTCTTGTTTAGGCTCATGAAGAGGTCTCTCCCAGCCTTCTTTAACAAGAGCAAGTGGTCCCCTTACAGGGTGGCCAAACAGAAGTTCAAAGGGTGAGAATCCTACTCCCTTCTGTGGCACCTCTCTGTAAGCAAAAAGCAGACATGGCAAGAGGACATCCCATCTCCTTTTGAGTTTTTCTGGGAGCCCCATGATCATGCCTTTTAATGTCTTGTTGAATCTCTCAACTAAGCCATTAGTTTGTGGATGGTATGGTGTAGTGAATTTGGAAGTCACTCCACACTCATTCCACATGTGTTTTAGGTATGCTGACATGAAGTTGGTACCTCTGTCAGACACCACCTCCTTAGGGAAACCCACTCTGGTAAAGATACCAATGAGGGCCTTGGCTACTGCAGGGGCAGTAGTCGACCTAAGGGGAATAGCTTCAGGATACCTAGTAGCATGATCCACTACTACTAGGATGTACATATTTCCTGAGGCTGTGGGAGGTTCCAGTGGACCAACTATGTCCACACCCACTCTTTCAAAGGGGACCCCCACCACTGGAAGTGGAATGAGGGGGGCCTTTGGGTGCCCACCTGTCTTACCACTGGATTGACAGGTGGGGCAGGAGAGGCAAAACTCCTTAACCTTCTGGGACATATTGGGCCAGTAGAAGTGGTTGACTAACCTCTCCCACGTCTTGGTTTGTCCCAAATGCCCAGCAAGGGGAATATCATGGGCTAAGGTCAGAATAAACTCTCTGAACGACTGAGGCACTACCACTCTCCTAGTGGCACCAGGTTTGGGGTCTCTGGCCTCAGTGTACAGGAGTCCATCTTCCCAATAGACCCTATGTGTTCCATTTTTCTTGCCCTTGGACTCTTCAGCAGCTTGCTGCCTAAGGCCTTCAAGAGAGGGACAGGTTTCTTGTCCCTTACACAGCTCTTCCCTTGAGGGTCCCCCTGGGCCTAAGAGCTCAACCTGATAAGGTTCAAGCTCCAAAGGCTCAGTTCCCTCAGAGGGCAGAACTTCTTCCTGAGAAGAGAGGTTCTCTTTTTCTGACTGTGTTGCAGCTAGTTTCCCAACTGACTTTCCTTTTCTCTTGGTAGGCTGGGCCATTTTTCCAGACTCCAGCTCTACTTTTTCACCCTGTGCCTTGCATTGTGCTCTTGTTTTTACACACACCAGTTCAGGGATACCCAGCATGGCTGCATGGGTTTTTAGTTCTACCTCAGCCCATGCTGAGGACTCCAGGTCATTTCCAAGCAGACAGTCTACTGGGATGTTTGAGGAGACCACCACCTGTTTCAGGCCATTGACCCCTCCCCATTCTAAAGTTACCATTGCCATGGGATGTGCTTTAGTTTGATTGTCAGCATTGGTGACTGTATAAGTTTTTCCAGTCAGGTATTGGCCAGGGGAAACCAGTTTTTCTGTCACCATGGTGACACTGGCACCTGTATCCCTCAGGCCCTCTACACTTGTCCCATTAATAAAGAGCTGCTGCCTGTATTTTTGCATGTTAGGAGGCCAGGCAGCTAGTGTGGCTAAATCCACCCCACCCTCAGAGACTAGAGTAGCTTCAGTGTGGACCCTGATTTGCTCTGGGCACACTGTTGATCCCACTTGGAGACTAGCCATTCCAGTGTTACCTGGATTGGAGTTTGGAGTGGAACTTTTCTTGGGACAGGCCTTGTCTCCAGTTTGGTGTCCAGACTGACTACAGTTTCGACACCAGGCCTTTTTGGGATCAAAGTTTTTACCCTTGTACCCAGGATTGTTTTGTGAAGAGGCTCTGGGCCCACCCTCCTGTGCAGGTTTTTGGGGGCCTTTAGAAGGCTCTTGACTGTTTTTATTTTTGGCTGTCTCACCACCCTTCCCCTGGGGAGGTTTTGTGACCCCTTTCTTTTGGTCACCCCCTGTGGAAGTTTTGGACACCCTAGTCTTGACCCAATGGTCCGCCTTCTTTCCCAATTCTTGGGGAGAAATTGGTCCTAGGTCTACCAGATGCTGATGCAGTTTATCATTGAAACAATTACTTAACAGGTGTTCTTTCACAAATAAATTGTACAGCCCATCATAATTACTTACACCACTGCCTTGAATCCAACCATCTAGTGTTTTTACTGAGTAGTCTACAAAGTCAACCCAGGTCTGGCTCGAGGATTTTTGAGCCCCCCTGAATCTAATCCTATACTCCTCAGTGGAGAATCCAAAGCCCTCAATCAGGGTACCCTTCATGAGGTCATAAGATTCTGCATCTTGTCCAGAGAGTGTGAGGAGTCTATCCCTACACTTTCCTGTGAACATTTCCCAAAGGAGAGCACCCCAGTGAGATCTGTTCACTTTTCTGGTTACACAAGCCCTCTCAAAAGCTGTGAACCATTTGGTGATGTCATCACCATCTTCATATTTAGTTACAATCCCTTTAGGGATTTTCAACATGTCAGGAGAATCTCTGACCCTATTTATGTTGCTGCCACCATTGATGGGTCCTAGGCCCATCTCTTGTCTTTCCCTTTCTATGGCTAGGATCTGTCTTTCCAAAGCCAATCTTTTGGCCATCCTGGCTAACTGGATGTCCTCTTCACTGGAGTTATCCTCAGTGATTTCAGAGGTGTTGGTCTCTCCTGTGAGGGAACCAGCATCTCTGACTATTATTTTTGGAGTCAGGGTTTGAGAGACCCTGTTCTCCCTAGATAGGACTGGTAGGGGGGAATTTTCCTCCAAGTCACTATCCTCTTCCTCTGAGTTGCCACCCTCAGAGGGGTTGGCCTTTTCAAACTCTGCCAAAAGCTCCTGGAGCTGTATTTTGGTAGGTTTGGGGCCCATTGTTATTTTCTTTATTTTACAGAGTGACCTTAGCTCCCTCATCTTAAGATGGAGGTAAGGTGTGGTGTCGAGTTCCACCACAGTCACATCTGTGCTAGACATTTTGTTTCTAAAAGTTGGAATACTTTTTAAGAATCTACAACTGGTTCTAGAATCTAATTCAAACTTTTACAAACTTTTAAACTCTAAAAGAAATGCTAAACAGGATCTAACACAAGGCCCTAGCAGGTCTTTTAAGAATTTAGAAAACTTTTCAAATTGCAAAAATCAATTTCTAATGACAATTTTGGAATTTGTCGTGTGATCAGGTATTGGCTGAGTAGTCCAGCAAATGCAAAGTCTTGTACCCCACCGCTGATCCACCAATGTAGGAAGTTGGCTCTGTATGTGCTATTTCAAAGTAAGGAATAGCATGCACAGAGTCCAAGGGTTCCCCTTAGAGGTAAAATAGTGGTAAAAATAGATAATACTAATGCTCTATTTTGTGGTAGTGTGGTCGAGCAGTAGGCTTATCCAAGGAGTAGTGTTAAGCATTTGTTGTACATACACATAGACAATAAATGAGGTACACACACTCAGAGACAAATCCAGCCAATAGGTTTTGTTATAGAAAAATATCTTTTCTTAGTTTATTTTAAGAACCACAGGTTAAAATTTAACATGTAATATCTTGTTTGAAAGGTATTGCAGGTAAGTACATTAGGAACATTGAATCATTTCAATTGCATGTATACTTTTCAAGTTATTCACAAATAGCTGTTTTAAAAGTGGACACAGTGCAATTTTCACAGTTCCTGGGGGAGGTAAGTTTTTGTTAGTTTTACCAGGTAAGTAAGACACTTACAGGGTTCAGTTCTTGGTCCAAGGTAGCCCACCGTTGGGGGTTCAGAGCAACCCCAAAGTTACCACACCAGCAGCTCAGGGCCGGTCAGGTGCAGAGTCCAAAGTGGTGCCCAAAACGCATAGGCTAGAATGGAGAGAAGGGGGTGCCCCGGTTCCGGTCTGCTTGCAGGTAAGTACCCGCGTCTTCGGAGGGCAGACCAGGGGGGTTTTGTAGGGCACCGGGGGGGACACAAGCCCACACAGAAATTTCACCCTCAGCAGCGCGGGGGCGGCCGGGTGCAGTGTAGAAACAAGCGTCGGGTTCGCAATGTTAGTCTATGAGAGATCAACGGATCTCTTCAGCGCTGCAGGCAGGCAAGGGGGGGCTTCCACGGGGAAACCTCCACTTGGGAGAGGGACTCCTGGGGGTCACTTCTCCAGTGAAAGTCCGGTCCTTCAGGTCCTGGGGGCTGCGGGTGCAGGGTCTTTTCCAGGCGTCGGGACTTAGGTTTCAGAGAGTCGCGGTCAGGGGAAGCCTCGGGATTCCCTCTGCAGGCGGCGCTGTGGGGGCTCAGGGGGGACAGGTTTTGGTACTCACAGTCGGAGAGTAGTCCGGGGGTCCTCCCTGAGGTGTTGGTTCTCCACCAGCCGAGTCGGGGTCGCCGGGTGCAGTGTTGCAAGTCTCACGCTTCTTGCGG
This sequence comes from Pleurodeles waltl, assembly GCF_031143425.1. Taxonomy (NCBI): domain Eukaryota; kingdom Metazoa; phylum Chordata; class Amphibia; order Caudata; family Salamandridae; genus Pleurodeles; species Pleurodeles waltl. Next base: position 820,812,772 of record NC_090443.1, on the reverse strand, counting down.
GGAGTTGCAGGGTTCTTTAAAGCTGCTTCTGGAAACAAAGTTGCAGTCTTTTTGGAGCAGGTCCGCTGTCCTCGGGAGTTTCTTGTCTTTTTCGAAGCAGGGCAGTCCTCAGAGGATTCAGAGGTCGCTGGTCCCTTGGAAGGCGTCGCTGGAGCAGAGTTCTTTGGAAGGCAGGAGACAGGCCGGTGAGTTTCTGGAGCCAAGGCAGTTGTCGTCTTCTGGTCTTCCTCTGCAGGGGTTTTCAGCTAGGCAGTCCTTCTTCTTGTTGTTGCAGGAATCTAATTTTCTAGGGTTCAGGGTAGCCCTTAAATACTAAATTTAAGGGCGTGTTTAGGTCTGGGGGGTTAGTAGCCAATGGCTACTAGCCCTGAGGGTGGGTACACCCTCTTTGTGCCTCCTCCCAAGGGGAGGGGGTCACAATCCTAACCCTATTGGGGGAATCCTCCATCTGCAAGATGGAGGATTTCTAAAAGTTAGAGTCACCTCAGCTCAGGACACCTTAGGGGCTGTCCTGACTGGCCAGTGACTCCTCCTTGTTGCTTTCTTTGTTCCCTCCAGCCTTGCCGCCAAAAGTGGGGGCTGTGGCCGGAGGGGGCGGGCAACTCCACTAAGCTGGAGTGCCCTCCTGGGCTGTGACAAAGGGGTGAGCCTTTGAGGCTCACCGCCAGGTGTTACAGCTCCTGCCTGGGGGAGGTGTTAGCATCTCCACCCAGTGCAGGCTTTGTTACCGGCCTCAGAGTGACAAAGGCACTCTCCCCATGGGGCCAGCAACATGTCTCTAGTGTGGCAGGCTGCTGGAACTAGTCAGCCTACACAGACAGTCGGTTAAGTTTCAGGGGGCACCTCTAAGGTGCCCTCTGGGGTGTATTTTGCAATAAAATGTACACTGGCATCAGTGTGCATTTATTGTGCTGAGAAGTTTGATACCAAACTTCCCAGTTTTCAGTGTAGCCATTATGGTGCTGTGGAGTTCGTGTTTGACAAACTCCCAGACCATATACTCTTATGGCTACCCTGCACTTACAATGTCTAAGGTTTTGTTTAGACACTGTAGGGGTACCATGCTCATGAACTGGTACCCTCACCTATGGTATAGTGCACCCTGCCTTAGGGCTGTAAGGCCTGCTAGAGGGGTGTCTTACCTATACTGCATAGGCAGTGAGAGGCTGGCATGGCACCCTGAGGGGAGTGCCATGTCGACTTACTCGTTTTGTCCTCACTAGCACACACAAGCTGGCAAGCAGTGTGTCTGTGCTGAGTGAGAGGTCTCCAGGGTGGCATAAGACATGCTGCAGCCCTTAGAGACCTTCCTTGGCATCAGGGCCCTTGGTACTAGAAGTACCAGTTACAAGGGACTTATCTGGATGCCAGGGTCTGCCAATTGTGGATACAAAAGTACAGGTTAGGGAAAGAACACTGGTGCTGGGGGCTGGTTAGCAGGCCTCAGCACACTTTCAATTGTAAACATAGCATCAGCAAAGGCAAAAAGTCAGGGGGCAACCATGCCAAGGAGGCATTTCCTTACAGGTGAGAACCCTTGCCGCTGATTACCTCCCCCAGTCTGAGTAGCCTCTGGCTCTTACACAGTGTGGCCCGACTCTTGCCCCTTCTGACCCCAGGTTTCTGTATTTCAATCATTGTAAGTATATGGGGCCTAGGTTGTAAGCCAGTGGCCACAATGCATCTGCGGGCACCCTCAGCATGTGCTAGGCCTCGGAAGGTACCTATATCCGAGTAAGCCTCACTGCAGGCATATACATGCCCTGCATTTCACAAGATGGAATATGTGAAAGTAAGTGCGTAGGAGTGCTAATCAACCTTCAGCACCCATGTGCCGAGTTCTCCCTCTTCACAGAGCTGTACCTCCATCCAACTGTGCCAAGATTCCTTCACTGGCCCCTCTAAAGCCCAGTGCTGATGTCCCCATTCACTGGGAGCTCTCCACAGCACTGACATGGTTTTCTGCTGCAATCCCGACAAGCCAATCTATAAGTTCTTCATACCCTTGTGCTGACATGTCCCTCTCTGAGCCTCAGTCTTTCAAACTCTACCTCCAGTGCTGACACCTGCTCACTAGAGAGAGCAGACTGATTCTCGGAACTCTATTTCACATGGGTATGGATGATTGTATGCCCGGTTACTCATTCTCATGTGCATTAACAGAAGCATTCAGCCAAAGGTTATACCTTGAGGAACTGTTATCCAACTCATTGATGCTCAGTCTATTGACCTCGGATAAAAGGCTTACCTTACAAACCAAGCCTAAAATTCTCCCTAATCTGGCTAACTATTCCAAGAATAGAGCTCACCCCAACCTGCCCTCAGTGGGTCTGGTGCTGCTACAAGACACTGAAATTGTTCCCAAGACCACACACATGTCCGCTCCGTGTCCCCTCTATGATGCCCTTGAGTATGGCAGACTCCGAGGAGTGGAGGGTAGGTAGTGCCTGAGCAAGAAGCTTCTGGCAGTGGGAGAAAGGGGTAATGGGTGAGGTGGGGGGACTGAGCCAAGGGCGCCCTTAGGAGAGAGGATGGGACTGGAGCCTTGGCAGTGGATTAGACATAACAGGGGTGCTCTGAACTGGGCCTGCCTTATCATACCTACTCAACTATTGCCCAGAGGCCTTAAATACTGTATAGCTGTCTTTATTTGACCTTCAGTGATCGCAGCTAAAAGTAGGACTAGGGCAAGAATCTGGAGTTCTTGACTGACTTGGACTGGACTCCTATTCTTCTCGGTGACTGCTTTGGGAAACATGATTCAGTTTCCAGACAAAACCTAATTTTTCAGCATTGACTGATCACACCGCCCGGACGCTTCCCAACCAAGGCACACAGCACAAACAGATCTTGGGGCTGTGCCATTCCAGCCCTAACTGCAGATGCCAGCAGAGGTGAAGGGCCCCGGCCAGATCAACACCAAGCACAGTGATAATTTTACATTGAGATAAAAAGAGTTATTCAATTTTAAATAAAAACAAAACTTTATATATTTTTTTATAAAATCATATATTCAAACTAATAACTCGCATATCAGGTAAGGGTGCACTATTAAACCCTCTGCAAAGTGTTTTAAGTACATCTTGTTGAAAAGAAAAAAAGGGAAAAAAGCCAATTGACTTATTAATGGGAATGAGACAAGTACAAATCTTTAAAAAGCAGCACTATCAAACCTTGATCTCATGGTGTATATGGAATGTCTCCACGATGATCAACACACTACTTTCATAACGTCTGTGGTGGTGCACGTACAACAATCTTTTTGGTGACTCCCCCAACGACCTCCTTCCCCATGGATTCCCTCACTACCACCCTCCAGCAGTGTCTCTCTATCAATTGCCCCGCTCTCACACACCTTTCATTTATTATATACCACTACTCATACCAGTGTAGGGTGTCAGAGCACTTAACATCACACACCCACAACATAGAGACAATGAATCATACATGTGTAAATCAGTTTATAGGAATTGTTACATAAGACAATGAGGATTAAAATATATATGAATCCAATGTTATCAATACTATTAGGTAGTATATTTTGGGTGTGTTTGGTCTGGATATGCACAAACGTAGACTTTGAAAGGTATCCCAGTGGTTGGGGTTAACTTTACTAGTAAGACTTTATTTCCAAGCAAACAAACAAACCTTTTTTTTTTAGCAAAATAGGGTATTGAAAGAGGGGAAACAAAACATAAAGTTCTAACTTATATCATGCAGTTTGCAAGCAGCTCTTTGATAACAATTCATAGGTCTTTGTGCTATATTAGGATTGCAATTTATGCATTGCAAGCAACAAAGGGATCTTTGTGACAAAAGCTGTATCCCACAAGCTATCCACATAAATACAGTTCTGTGATTTGCTTGGTACATGTTCTTTGCAGCAGGCATATTAACCCTCTGCACTTAGATGAGTGAAAACTGCCATTAACAAAGATCTCACTCCAGCAGGAACGTTAATCACCAGAGGTATCTAGACATTTTTATTGTTGCCTGAAAACTGCTGAACACCCAGCACAACCCTATAACCAGCCCTGCTCCATAGGCATCCTAAGCTCCTTTTTGAAGGAACTCTTGTAAGAGATAATGGACGAAAGAGAGGCTAAGAATTTGCTAAGTCTTTAAACAAAATAATCCAGTTCAATGCCTTTATTTCACACTGCCCCTGATCGCCCTCCTGACATGCTCTATCCGTAAAGTCAGCAGTGGCCCCTTTGCCTTTGATACTTGTCCAGGGCCTCCTGCAGCACATGACAAAGGAGTTTCACATCCACAGTGTGGCGTTGGCGAAATGTCATTTTATTATGCCGTTTGGTCCTAGAAGTGTCCAGGGCGCTCCCAGAGACCGCCTGGGCGCAGGAGCAAACAATGCTGGGGGCGCGCACACTGCGCGCAGCCTAAAGGCAACATTACATTTTTTATAGCAAGCTCTAAGCGCATTGGTGTAAGAGGGGCACTTTGTGGCAACATAAGTATAGATCGTAAAAACCTTTTTTCAGTCTTCTCCAACCCCCCAGTTTGATCTGTGCCCCAGATCTCTGCTCCATACAGAGCTGCACCAAGCTGTCTTGCACGACACATTTCAAGGGCAGGTGATATCAGTGTGAAGTTAGAATTATTTAGTTTCTTCACAACCATTGACCCAGCGTGCTGTAGAGTCAACTGACGCTTGCTAATTGAAGTGCCAAAAATAAAGTACTGCCAATCTTTACACCCAGGTAATTAAAATCTTTGACTTGTTCCAGATTAGTAGATCCCAGCTTTACCTTCCCTCTAAAAGTCCTGTGTGGGCGAAAGGTCATGAATTCCACTTTTGACACATTCATTTGCAGGCCATACTTTTCCCAGGAGGATGAGAACTGATTCATTATGTTCTGTAATCCCAGAGGAGTTTTTTTAATTACTAAAGTGTCATCTGCAAAGCAAGGCAGGGATCCTCTGATCTGCTAATTTCGTGAATTCGCCATTACAGATATATAGGGTCTCAATTAGCCTGTTACTGTATGATGTAAAGGGAGACGGTGCTAAGACACATCTCTGTCAAACTCCCCTTTTAATATTTATGAGTTCCATTAATTCACCCTTCCTGCCCCATCTTACTTGGGCATAATTATTACTATACAAACGTATTATATAGTATGTAGCAGGTTAATTAGCATCTCTACATCTTTAAGTGCTGTTTCTCTCACGGTATCAGATTGAATGCTGCTCACAGATCAACAAATACTGCATATAAATAAATGCTCCTTATTTAAAATCAGAGTTTTCAAAGAATTACAATAAAATGGAGCACCTACAGTGTTTGTGTGTGACATGAAGCCCGCCTGGAGGCGTGACAGGACTTGACTCTCCAGGTTGGAATCTTAGTCAGCACCTGCCTGCTAAATACCGTCTGTGCATTATCTATCGGACTGATGAGCTATTAGAACATTGGAATGCTGGAAGCTCCATGGAAAACAATGGAGTGCTACGGGCTTTTATACATTCCAATGTTCGCTTTGTTCACAGCAACTGCTGTGAACAAAGCCTCACGGAGCCCGAGGGGATTTTAATCCCCTCGGGCTCCGTGAACATTTTTTTTTTTAATAGAACATTCTGCCCTGAGTGGCAGAATGTTCTAATAGCCTTAGAACCCGCCGTAGCGGGCTCTACCGGCTATTAAAGTCCCTCTCCCTTGTTAAATGCCCTCGCCTTCGGCTCGGGCATTTAACGCGGGGAGCAGGCCTTTAATAGCCGGTAGAGCCCGCTACGGCGGGTTCTAAGGCTATAATAGTTACCTGGAATACCTTTATCCCCTTTTTTATAGATCGGAATTCTTTCAGCACCCCTACATGCTTCTGGTGTCTCTGGCCCCTTTGCTATAGCATTAGATATCTGGTTCAGGATAGAGCCCAAACAACCGGCTCAGAACAATAAGGTTCTCTGGGTATCTTTTCTAAACCTGGAGCTTTCCCTTTTATCATGCTCTCTGTGGCCAGAAGTGTGTCTTCCATGGTGAATATAATTGTAGGAGCGTTTTTTCCAATCTGAATCTTCAATGAAATGTTCCTCGGCGACCTCAGGACCTACCTCTGGACCTACCTTATCATTCTGATTGGAATGCTAATGCTAGTTCTACAATGCTAAAATGCTGTACCCCTGTATATGGTTAGATATAAAATCTTCTTCCCTTACTACATGTGTTGTACCTTTGGCCAATAAGTGCAAAATGTCCTGCCATCTTTCAGTGTGGCCACTCTAACCAATCCTTACCATATTTTATCATCCCAATTCTTCTTTGCCCTGAATTGTGTAATTTTATAATATTTTCAGGCCTCAAAAAATCATAAAAATGTTACTAGACCTGCAGGTCGAGTGGCTGCCGGCCATAACTCTAATGTACTTGACCCGTAAACAGGTCTCAAATTGGGTGATCCTAGGCAAATATTTTAGTTTACAGAGTTGCCTTTTTTTTCATTCTCACATATGAGTGTACCTTCAAATACGTGAGCTCCGCTTTTCTGATGGGAAAAATAAATGTTTTTTGTTTTTTTTTATTAAATAAACTAAACGTTTGCTCCCTGTAAAAAAAAAAAAAGAACCTAGCCCAAATATAGGGGACATATGATCCATTACTTGCCTCTTAGTTTACTAATAGCATTGCTACCGGGGCAGGAGAGTTTATGTTTAAACACTCACTTTTAATAAATGTGTTACTAAAGCATGATGTGGTCGCGCACACTCATTTACAGACTGAAAATTCCCCAAAAATGTCCAAAAACCTTCCAACTAACTTGCAGCATGTACACAATCCCTACAAAAAAGTAAACCTTCATAATTTGCACAGTGCATGTGCAGTGATGCATCTGGATAGAAACAGGTGGGTGAGGAATTGGAACACTGAAAAACCCTTATTTTCCTATGCAAAATAGCCCCACAAACAAAACACCCATACATCAGTGCCAATCTCAGAAAACTGTAGGGGAAATCTGATTTAGGGCCCCATTTGTATAATGGCAGGTAGCCTGCTGTTCTGTCAAGACGACGGAGTAAATTAACCTGTCGCTGTAAATGACACACCACCCACCAAAATTATAAATGGCCACCAAGCTGGCAGTCGTTTATAAAGTCATTGGCAGGAACCTCTGGCACAACGGTTCCTGTCAGTGCATCTTACTCTTTGCGACAGGGCTCCGTCGGAAGGATGCCGCCCTGTAGCAAGCAAACAGGATTTTCTTTTTCAAAAGAAAAAATATAATACTCACCCTCGCCATGGGAGTTTTCTCTCCTGTAGAGGGGAGCATCATAACAAGTTTATGGTTTCTCACCACCAGGTTCCCTACCGCTAAGATTCACCTGGCAGTAAGGAGCAGTATGAAATGACTACATGTGTACCCATCTGTATTGGACGGGCAGATATGTAGCCACTTCTCTGATGGCCCTTACTACCCAGCGCCTTTGGGGAAGTTTGGCCACGTCAGAGACAGAGCGGTCTCCGCGGTAGACAAACTAAAGGTCCGCCCACAATTACAATTGGTGAGCGAACCACTATATTGGCAGGGAGGTAACTCTGTCACATCTTCGCCAATGTATAAATAAGGCCTTTAATCATGTTATCCCTAACTTTGCTCAAGGAGGTGCTCATAGTTCTCGTAGTTGAAAGTTTTAATAGATTTTAGTTAATGAGTAAACAGTTTGCATGATGGTTCCCTCGTCCTCCATATTCCTCTCCCCCTACAGGCCTGTCCATTGCTCATCTTTCTCCTGACACACACAGGGCATTAAGTTGGGCGGGTCAGGTTAAGAACATGACTAGAACTAATAGACACCGCACCTAGTCGCTTTTTATATTACCCCTGGTTAACTTTACTGAAAAAAAAAACACTGATTGATTTCTCAGCAATGAATGTAAAACCCTTAAAGTGTCCATGTCAGAGATGCAATCCTTGTTTACGTTTCACGTTGTACTTCATTTTCCATTCCTTCAGAGTGTTTGATTTTTTCAAGATGTGTTTCTGTAGTTTTTCCTCATGCCGCACGTGACCCTTATAGTGCACACTTTGAGGTGAATCTCCCCCAGCTGTCAGAGTCCGTTCGGGTTGTGGATGGGTATTTATGGCAGAATGCGACTGACAGTCTAAAGCAGTGTGAGATTCTTACAGTGAGTGGGTCATAGTGATGTGCAGACTATAAGGACATCCAAACCTTGAGAGTCTCAAGTGATACATACGGATCAGCGGTAATTGTGGGAAGGGTGCGATATTCCGAGGGGACAGCGAGAGACTACACAGGACTGTGGTGTGAAAGGGGAGAACAGGACACTCGGCAGACCATACCCCTTCTCGAGGCCTTAGTAACATTTAATTCAAGGTCTTATATTTTCAGAATTGAAATATATTCAAGGCTAAATATTTACAACAATATCATTGGTGTCATTCATATAGCCTTAGAACCCGCCATAGCGGGCTCTACCGGCTTTTAAAGGCCTTCTCCCCGCGTTAAATGCCTGAGCCGAAGGCGAGGGCTTTTAACAAGGGAGAGGGACTTAAATAGCCGGTAGAGCCCGCTTCGGCGGGTTCTAAGGCTATTAGAACATTCTGCCACCCAGGGCAGAATGTTCTATTAAAAAAAAAAAATGTTCACGGAGCCCGAGGGGATTAAAATCCCCTCGGGCTCCGTGAGGCTTTGTTCACAGCTGTTGCTGTGAACAAAGCGAACATTGGAATGTTGGCGCTGCGGGCTTTTACCGGCCAGTAAAAGCCCGCAGCACTCCATTGTTTTCAATGGAGCCCCTAGCATTCCAATGTTCTAATTTGGCTTCTAGTGCTAAAAAGGTTTGGCAAAGTCAATAGATGTGGCTTGTTCTAGGTATGTGTGTGTGCTGTGTGGCATGTCTGGATTCAGTAACCGAAAACACGCAGGAAGGCACCCGAATACTCGACAAGTGACAAGCTATGTGAAGCACAGGATTTCCGTGTCCATGTTTCAAGCTGCATGAGCCCCACGAGCCCCCTCTTTCTGCAACCCTTTGAAAACAATACAAACCCCTTTATTGCTGTTCGTCCTCGGCGGGTCATGCTGCTCTGCCTACAACCGAGCCGTCCGGAACACTTCTGGGGTGCATTCTGCTCCTGCTTAAGCGGACTACGTCCCTTTCGTTGAGATTTCCTTTCAGAGTGCATCATCTCCCATTTTTGTGGCTCTTCTAAAGCATAATTGTCCCCGTTCTGCACACTTTAGCATGTTTAACTCTCTCAAGCAGCAGTGCTTCCTCTCATTTTGTCCATTCACCCAGGGATGTGCTGGTGTTGGAGTTTACGCCGAGAAATTCTCAACACTGAACCTGCTGTGGTGAAAAATCTAGGTAGTTTAGTCTTCTTGTGCTGCTAACCTCTAGACTGCACGATACAAGGGTAGATAACCTTGAAACATCTTTTTCTCTGATCAGATCCAGACACTGCCACTGGTCCCCCAGGTATGGCACATTGCTGTTTTGTAAGACAACAGTAGAGGCCCACTTGGTTAACAAAATGAAAGAGGACACCTGCACACCACCTCTATGACCTCCTTTACTTACTCCATATCCACTTCTCTTCCCCTGCCTTTACGCCTACTGTTTCTCTGTCTCTCCACTCTCCCTACTCCTCCTAGCATAGGGCTCCTTTACTCCATGTATCTTCTATTTACCCCTTTCTGTCACCAACTTCCTCCACTCATCCCTCTCTCAGTTGGCCCCATTGCCCCCACTTTCCCTTCCTCTCCATTCCAGCTCTGTCCTCTCACCTCATTGTGTCCTTTGCCTCCTCTACATTTCAACTCACTAGCGCCGCCTCATATATACATGCACACCTGAACAAAAGCAAAAATACATCACTACATGCAGTACAACAGACTCCTCATCACACCTCTATCTTGTCACTTATCACCCCATCACGGTGCAGCCCTACCATAAGCAACACCAGAGCATAACTGAACTGCACAGCCAACAAAAATCCAACTAAAAATCTAATAACATGGTAACCTCCAGCAAGTCAGGATGACTCCCACACGTGCTGCCAGCTCCCACGAGTCCCCCAGTGTAATACCCAGCAACACTCAAAACGAACCCAAACCTTGACAAAATCGTTTCTATGTCAGGTATAGATAAGCCCACCTAAGATGTCCAAAATACAAACAGAGTGCACAAACTCACCAACACCAAACCAGGTTGAAAACACAGCTCTCAAAGCCCACACACCTGTCATCTATAGTATCTCCCGCAAAATGTTCAGTTACTTCAAGGAACCCCACCTCACACAGCCTATCTCTCAAGACTTCCTTTCACATCCACCTTACCCCTTGTCTGAAACCCAGAGGTTGGATGAAGACTACTTCACATTACAAGCCTTAAGCAACAGCCCAAATATCTGTACACACACACACACACACACACACACACACACACACACACCGGCAACCCACATAGCCCTCTTAAACCCTACCCACACGCTATACATAACTATCATCACCCCATAGACGAAGATGACAACCTGTACTATTTCTTCTTCCCTACCATTCCATCACCTAAACATACAAATACACAATTTCCATCTTTAGAGGCCATGAAAAACACACAGCTCACCCGTTCCCACTAACCAGGGTTGTGCACATTAACAGTATATTCTCCGTTGATGCACACAGACACACTAAAACAAAATGTCTCTGCTTGACTACTCTCATACCTCTTCTCCTACAACTCGCTTTTGCCCAGACCCCCAAAAATGCCTTCTAAAACTCCTAAAGCTGAAAGACCAAACACTTCTCAATCCTGACACACAAAACCACATAGCAGATAGAAACAAATGTCCCCTTATTTTCCAACCATTCCAAAGCTCTGTCTGCTATCAATACGAACGTTATCTATCCTACCAATCACACTGACCTCACCACACAAAAAAATTCCATCTTCAGGCTGAACTTCTACAGGTGTCCCGCGTCCCCAAAAACTGGAAATCTATCTTGAGCCCACACTTCCATTGATTCATAAGTCACAACTATTTCAAAGCTAGATCCATTGCACACCCACGAAAACACACTACCACTATGAAAGTCACATATATGTGAATATATGACTTCTTCCAAACATAACCACACACATCAACAACCCAACCTTTCACCATCTTAAACACAGTCCCACATTTGTAGATGGTCGAATATCCTCCACCCCTCATTTCCTCTACTTTCTAAGCTAAGCTCAATTCTGTCTACCCCTCATTTATCCCACCCCACCAGCCTCACATCTAACTACAGCCATATAATACACAGAAACACAACATCACAAAGAAAAACACTGATTGCTGCTATCCATTTCTGAGTGAATTCCTAACAATCTTCACAATATTGATCTAATTCCAACATACCCACTCTAACTGGCATATGTACACACAAGTACGTCACCCCCTGAATAAATATCTTCAGTCTTTCGAGAACCGCATATGTTCTCCTCCACTTCAGTAAAAGATAAATCAACGCCACCTTATGGCCCTATGCCTCCAAACACCATACTAACATCTTCGAGCTCCTCTGAGGAAATATTGATCCTGTGTACCTAACAGAAACCTGGCTCAAAGGCGACTGTGCTCCTATTCTTCACAAAGCACTTGCTATTCCATGCAAAACTATCTTCTAAATTGAGCCAAACCAGAGAAAAGGAGAAATAAGAATGGTCCAAAAAGTACACATCTCTGACAACCTCAGCCTTCTGGTCACCCCTAAACCGCCAGATGCAGCTCACGATTCTGGTCCTCACATCTATTAGGGCCCCTGATCTGGTACTCCCTTCTAGCTGAAGCATGTCACTTACCTCCTTCAGGTCTGCTCCCAAAGAGCACCTCATGTCAGAAGAATCCTAATCACCAACTACACTACATACTCTCCATCCCAAACCACTAGCTATTTTAAATATGTGCAGTTCAAATATGCAGTATGTACTGTCTTGTTTACTTTAACTACAAATTACACACTGACCCAAGAACCTAATTTACATAACAACTGCTTATGTGTTGTGTAGTTCGTGCTATCTACTTGTACTATGTTGTTGTCGAAGTGCTTCACTGCTGCACGTGTGCTGCTGCTAACATAAATATAGATTAAATAAATGTGTGCTAACCAATGTATCACCACAGCATCTGAACCCCTTCGTCTTCTCAAGTGTTCCACTTCAAGAACCAGCCACATGTCGTATGCTATTCAGACACTCTCCTACAACCTCACACTCATAGAAACACTCACATACTCCATAGCTAACATCTTTCACAAGCACTCATATCTCATATGGTGACTTAAATATCTGGTTTGCAGAGCAAGACGTACTTACAAAATACTCCTTAATGACCAACTTAAAAAGCATGAACCTGGAACAACTGGCCAGTATACTGGAAACACACTATTGTAATTGTCAGCTCTGGCAACACGCTAACAGTAGCTCAAGCCATCCCACTTTTGTGGGATGACCCCTTCTTTAGCTCAACCGCATGCCCTCTGGAGACCCCTTCTCAAACAAAATTAATTCACCATTTGGCTGCAGGAAATGAACAACATGGACATGCCCTCCTCCTCCTCAACCATACTAAGCAGATATTCCAAACAATAAACGGCCCTACCAGTTTATTAAAATCCATCTATAAATGGCTATGAGCAGCCCTTGTCAGACCTCAGAAAGTCCTTGCAGTCTTATCTAAAGAACGCTCCAAATGGTTTTCACTCACCGCTCCAGACTAAAATGGATCATCAGTTATTCAAAATGAAATGCACCCACCAGCCACCAAGGTAAATTGGACTTTCAGCATCTCAGCACAACTGATTAAGAGAATGACCTCTGCCACTTTTCACCAAAAGAGTCTATTTATAATGTTCCCTGAGTTTCACAATCCACCAGCCATGTGAAGCAACACACAGGCCGCACATTTTACAACTGAGGTTGCTGATACCTACCGGCACGTAACACATGAGAATCATACCCTCCACAAGAATAATAATCCACAGCCACAAAACCGGTGGGCTTACCATCTCAACGCAATGAGACTTTTAGCAAACTGAAAAGCATATCAGAATCAACTCTTGCCAATCTAATTCAATTAATCAGATTATCCGCCCCCCCTTGAACATTCAAATGCATTCAGATACACCAGACCCTACGTACCGTTCCCCAACTCTTCCTCTCCCTCTTTGCCAATTATAGTGAACAATGCAGAAAAACACAAATAAAACCCATCCTAAATACATCCTTCTCAGTCCCAATCAACTGGACCATCTACCTATCTGTCTGTCTCCAGTGTCTCTTTTCTGGATAAAATCATTTAATACCATATATTTAACCAACTGACACACAGCCTGGAGTCCCGGCCTTCCCTAGAATCAGCCCAAGTGGCATTCCAACCACTCAACATTTTTATCAGCGTGGGACAACCCAAAAGCCACTGATGGTGTTTTTACCACAGGGATCTTAATCCATTGGACATATTGGCAAACTTTAAGGCAGACCTTCCTCAACACATTGAAAGAATTAGGTATAGTGAGCTCCTCACTTAGATGGGCCTCTTCTTTCCTTTCAGACAGAACTCGGGTAGTGCACACCCCCTACCGTTGTTGACACAGGGGAAGAAGTAGCAGAATTCCTCAGGAATCCACTTTGTCACCACTACTTTTCAGTGCCTCATCATACAAATATATAGCACCCGTAAACTAAATGCATATGCCCAATTGTGGACATTCACAACTACTCCAAAGTTCACCCTCCTGCCACAAAGTCTTCCCCGCCAACTTCAGTTACTGCACTCCCACACCCTCTCCTCACCTCTAGCAACTTCCACTCCCTCAATTACATCTTTCTTTCTCCCACAATAATGTCACAACCCCTTTCAAGAATCTTTTAGCCCAATACCGCTTCCCCCTGATGATTTCTCAACTCACTCATTCACTCCATTCCAGCCTAGAATATACAGCCTCACACTCTCAGTAATTGAGCTTCCTACCTTCCCAGCCCCGCCTCTTCTGACACACATTGTTACCGGCTCCCTTTGCTCATTCGCTGCAGCCAATTTCTCTTTCACTCATATTCTGTCCATGCCCTCATTTCACACAGGCCACTCCTTCACCCTCCAGTCCTTACCTTTTTCCTTCTCCTTTACTTGCACAGCTCTCACTTGTTCTTGCCCAACATCCCGCTTCATCAACCTTACCCACCTTTAGATTCATACCAGCGCTCCATTTTCCCCTCCTCTCTCTTTCACTCACCATCCCTTGTTTTCTCTCTCCATACACTATATACCCTTGCCACAGTGGAAGACACAGATGTTATTTTTACTTACATTCGCTATAACGTCACTTAAACCTTTACTTTTTTTTAGTCAATATATCATATTCACTAAAACAATCAAAGATTAAAGCGACGTTCTAGTTAGGTTAAATTGTAAGTTATCACGTTATGCTTTAAACTAAAAAAAAAAAGCACTGAAATTTACTGGTTACAGTTAAATCAAGTAATTGTAACTTGCTCTTTCGCCATACACAGTGATATCATTAATGATGCCATTTTAGATGTCATCAGTGATGTTATAATGATATAATAGAACATGCCATGAGTGATGTAATTTATGAGGTCATAGGCAGCACTTTCAGACACTTATCGAAGAACTCCTATTCTTTCCTTCACAGGGGTGTGACATAGGCCCCTGCAGCCCTTGTGGCGTAGGGCAGCCCCGAACCTTTGAAGGGGCCTCCAAACCCTTTATGGACCCTCATTCAGCCCAAGGCCAATGTTTATCTGTGAGATATGGTAAACTCAAGGGACCCTCATCACATTCTGAAGGGGGGGGCTCCATCACTTTGTGTTACGCCACTGTCCTCTCATTACCCTTGGGCAGCCTGACCACACAAATTTTGTTGCACCAGCTACCCCCATTAATGCCCTCTACTCTGCCTTCCATAAATCTTACCTTGAAAATTAGATCTAAGACAGGCTTCAAGAAAGCCTCTGTATCTGATTTCAGGTCACTGAGTACACCATCTGTACACTTTATATGGTTGGTTAGTTTTTTCTGATTGCTGCAGAAGCAAAGATGTATTTTCCATTGTAAAATATTTCACCTCACCACTTGTCTACTCAAGCTTGATCAACTTCTTGCAACAATCTCTCAATTCTTCAGCAACAAAATCACCTCAATTTACAGCTACTTCAGCTCGCATCCAGACCCAACAGACCTCACCAAACACCTCCTGATCGTATTCAAAGTACCATTTGTAACCCAATTGCCTGTCATCACTGCAGAAGAAACTGCTACCATCATCGATTCCACCCACTCGGGGGCCCCAGTAGACCCATGCCACCACCACGTCAACTCCAGAGGACTGCAACTCATAAGCACCATGCTCACAACCATGCCGGGTGCCTCCACCTCTTCCACAACATTCCCAAACGCTTGGAAAGATGCAGCTGTCCTCCCATTGCTGAAGACACTTCTACAGACCCTTCAGTGCTCGCCAACTACAGATCGTTCTCCCTGCTACCATTCCTAACTAATGTCTTACAGAAAATCTTTAACAGACACCTCACTGAATACCTCAATGACTATCAACTCCTCAACACCACTCAGTCTGGTTCCAGACCCAGTCACAGCAAGGAAACTGCCATTATCGCTGACCCAGACAACATCTTCATAACTCTCGGCAGAGGAGACACGGTGACCCTCATCATCCTGGACCCCTCCACTGCATTTGACATAGTCTTCCACCCATCCTCAGGCAATGCCCACACACCATTGATATTAAAGTACACATATTCCAATGGATCTGCTTCTTCCTGGCTAGAAGGATACAGTCAGTCAGCATGGCACTAGACACCTTGGGCACCCGAGACCTCATCTGTGGAGTTATGCAGCAATGCTTCCTGAGTCCGATCCTCTTCGACTCACACATGAACACCTAAGATAGCATCACCAGCTCTCACAACATCAACGTCCTTTCCTGTGCCGATGACATGCAACTCATTTCCCTCCTCACAGGCAAGGCAGCCAGTATCCGGATCAAGTTCAATGCCCGCATGACTGAAATCACCTGCTGGCTGAAGACCAGCTGTCTAAAGCTGAACACTGATAAGATCAAAATCATGATCTTCAGCAAGAGCACATCACCGTGAGACTCCACCTGGTGCCCAGCGGAGCTTGGACCGGCACCCACCTCACCAAGAACATCGGGTTCATCATTGACAACAAACATGACTTGACTGCCCAAGTTAATGCCATCACCACCTCGTGCTTCGGTACCCTGAAGATGCTGAGGAGGATTTTCAAATGGCTCCCAATCAGCACCCAAAAATACATCACACATGCCCTGGCCACAAGCAAGCTGGACTACGGGAACACCGTAGATGCTGGGATCAACAAAAAACTCACCAGAATGCTGCAAACACAATTGAGAATTCTGCAACCAAAATCACTCCCAACCTCCCACCCTGCAGTCATATCACACGACACCTAAAGGAGCTCCACTGGCTCCCCTTTCACAAACATTCACAAACTAGCACAATTCAGACTCCTTTTTTACACTTTCAAGGCACTACATAACACTGGCCTAGTCTAACTCAACAATTGACACTGCTTTCACAAACTTTCTACACACCTCCACTAGACTGGACTCCTACCTGCACAAATGCCATGCAAATGGAAAACCAAATCTGGCAGCTTAGCCTCCTCCTACATCACTCCTAAAGCATGGAATGACCCACTGCTACACGTAAGAGCCTCCTCCTCACTTCTTGAATTCTGCAATGAGCTAAACACCTGGCTTTTCAAGTAGTCCCACTAGGCCTTTCGTGTGGCTAAACTTTCATCTGCTCGGTGTCAGGAAACCCTCCTGCGTGATAGCACACTTTACAGATCTGCATATCATCTTTATAACAGCAGAGCACAGCCATGCCAATTGTCACAATGTCAATGTTGTGTTCTAGAGCTTCTCTAGTGCAACAATGGCATTAAGGATTGAGTCTAATTTATCGGTGGGTCTGGGAGAGAATCAATGGGAACCGTTGTCCTTCTTTTGGGACTCATCAGTGGTCCACGTGGGGATTTGAGGGTCGGTGGTTGCTGCCCTGAAACTTTGTCTGGACCCACACAGCTCTTGGTTTTCCCATGCTGTAAGTATTCTTGCCCAAAGTAATTTTTGGCAGGGATATTGCAATATCAAGGGAGTGTTCACATGCAGCTAATTGTGCCCGAGGCCCTCCTTACTCCTTAGCTTTCTAGTCACACAATTTCAATTGAGCAGGTTTGGTACAGGGTAAATGCACAATATTTGCCAGGTGTCACTTTGATTAAGGACACCATGACAGATTCTTGTGTTAGTAGCTGACTCACCATTAGTCGTAGAGACAAAGCCATTGCATTAACACTAGGGTGGAGAGGGGATGGTTTGATTGTCCCTCCAACTGTGAGCTGTCCCCAGAGTTCCTATTCCACACCTGGTGGGTGTTCTCTCCACAGCGGATGTGTATGGACAGATCCCTTGGTTATAGGGCTATCACCACCTGCACCTTTGTCTTCTTTTCCCTGCAGGCCTCTGTGTTGTTGCCTAGGCAGTTGGGTCAGGAGTCCATTGTTACATCCCACTGGTTCACCTGTGGTGCCACTGTTATTCAGTAGGTGACTTCTGTGCAGAGATCTCAGGAGGTCAGTGTTGGCAGCCACCGACTTGTGTGTCAGTCAGCAGGTGCATCTGATTTATAGAGCTCCCACTGCCAGCTGCTTCATCCGCCTCTGCTCTCTTTAACCACTTCCAGCTGTTGTCTCTCTCGCTCTGGTTCTCCTGCAAATCCCCCTGTACCACACAGACCTCCTCATATTGGAGATTGGTCACAGTTGGCCTCCAAACCTCCCAGCTATATGTTTTCTGCCAAATCCCCCCATCTTGGACCTCAGCCATGGGCTGCGGCATGCCTATCACTCTCAGATCTCTGTTGTGTCTGCACCTCCAATCACCACCAAACTGTAACAATATAATTTCAGGGCGGCTTCAGCTGGGCCAACCCTCATGGATGGCAGAGGTTTTCAGGTTGTACAGTGTCCTAAACTGAAAGGTATGTGCTCCTTGAGTAGACCAATAACGCTCTGGGACATCACGCTCAGTATGCGAAGCAGGAAAGGTATAAAGAATAAGTATTCTTGACTTTTTACCAAAAAATCCTTGATGAAAAGGAAGATGTAATCAAGATACGGACAGAAAGATATGACACTTAGTGCCTGACACTAGAGGCCTGGACGGCGACATGTGATAGCAACACAGTATTATAGCTCATCAAGAGGTGTTGAGAGAGCTAATTAAATGTAGATGAAAGCTTATACATATCTATTAATCTTCAATAGATATAAAAGGCTCATGAGTAGCACAATATAACAGTCACCTGCTTGAAGGAAAGTGCTGAATGCAGTGTAGACAAGAAAAGAAGGGTGAAAAGAGACTAAATGCATTATCGCACCAAAGACAAGCGCAGAATAGTCACAGTGATTCAATATATCAGTTCCACTGCGTAAGCTCGTGGCCAGGAAAGAAGACCAAGCCCTAATGAAAAATGATTAAAAGCATGGTTACAAAAGCTGCACAAAGATGGAGAAAGGACCGTCACCTGGAGGTGGACAGTGTTAAAAGAGTATTATTGATATCATTGTAACCTTTAAGCAATCTATAAATCAAATAGGATCAGGAGTGGTTTAAATGGAAAGGCCACTACAGGAAATTGTAGACAAAAAGAAAGATTTAACCACGAAAATCACACACCTAGAAACTCAAGAAAATATATTTCAACTGAAATGTGAGGACTTAGAGAATGGGTAGAGGAGAGATAATATTAGATTTCTGAACACAAGGGAGGGCATGAGGGAGCTGACGTAGCAACCTATTCACAAGCAGTATTAACAGGTACCTCAACTAAAAGAAGGAAAACTGTGTACAGTACAGGGAACAGATAGAGCACAGCCCAGGAATAGGGGCACCATAGAGACAGACCAAAATGTATTGTGGTCAAATTCCCATTTTTCCCACAAAAAGAAGAGATCCTCTGGGTAGCAAAGAAACAATCCCTGATCCTTCTAAAATACCTCACCCAGACCCTGGAGAACTGCAATAAACCCAACCCACTTACAGAGACTTTGGACAGAAGAATAAAAAGTCTCATATCAACATTTCTATGCAGGGTCACCTTCCAATGAATAATAAGAAAAATCATGTTCATACATCCCAGGAAGGTCTTAAAATCTTTGGACAAAACTGAACAAAAACAGATGAGAGAAGCAACGAAAGAGGGGTGTGAGTCCAAGAGGATATTGGGTGCGAATGATTTTCATTCTAAGTTTACCATTGATAAATATTAAGATCGTTGCTTATCAGGGAATGAGGGAGAACCTCAATAGATAAGCATAAGCACACATAGGAGCATACAATACCATTAAACACATTTGTGAGGCTTTATTTCCCTTCTATATGTAAGAGGGTTTACACCTTCCTGACTTTGCAAAGACCCAAATAGTGGTAATGCTGGAAACACACTTAAAATATGGAGACTCTCAGATTCAAATCCACACAGTTTTGTACCAGTACATACAGGAAAACATGTAGTAGCCATTCTGATTTCAAAATCACTTCAATAATAGATAATAACATTTATAATACTTTATGCACTAAATCATGGTCAAGACAGCTTTCTGGGAAAGGTTAAGGAAGCTTGCTGCGTAGCAAAAGGGGACTAATGATTACTAAGTGGCTTCAACACAATAATTTAAGAAAGGTTAGACAGATCCTCTGGAGAATGGAGTTCAAGTAGAAAGATGTTGCCTAAGGTCACAGAGCAACTGCAGATCTATGCTTAGAGTATGCCTGGAGGGTCACACACCCTGGAGAGTGGGACTATTCGTTCTTCTCACCTGTGCACCACACAAGCTCAAGAATCAATATAATTTTACTTGCTAGCCAAAAAATTGAGATGCTTGCCAAGGTGGGAATAGGAGCAGTATTAGTTCTAATCATGCCATAGTCTGGATCACTCTGAAAGGGTTTACAAACAACACAGAGACAAATGTTAGAGACTGGATAAATATATCCTAAAGGGAGAAAATCTCAAAAGCCATAGCTGAATACTGGGAATTGAACAACTCAGTTGAGGTCTCCCCTACTATCCTTTGGGATGCATTCAAGGTTGTCACAAGGGGCCGGTTATGGCAAAAGCAACCACAACTAAGAGACAGACAGGCTCAATTAGAGACTTAACTGAAAATGGCAGAAGAGAAACACGAACAATCGGAGACAAGGGTAGATATGAGAAACACTTACCAGTATTAAGGGGCAACTTCGAACCATGCGAATCAACAAAGTGGAAAGAGCTCTCTTCATGTTAAAAAGAAAGTTTATGAGATGTGTGGCAAAGCTCACTGCCTTTTTTCTAACATGCTTAAACATAAAATTAATAGGGAAAGTACTCTGAGCCTGAAAGCAACTGACGGACATGTGAAGTATAAAAACGGGACAAAAGCAGAAATATTTAAATCATTTTAAGCAAAATTGTATTCTAAAGAAGGAGTGATAGGAATGCAGGGTATTTTCTAGAGGGTGTCGTATTGCCTCCACATCTCAGCAGAACAAGAAGATGAATTAGGTGCCTTTATACTAGAAGAAAAGATTAGAGCTGCAATTAAAACCTTGAAAGCCCAGAGCCAGATGTCATCTGTGATGAGTTCTACAAATCATATGTAGTCAAACTAATTCCTCTCTTTAAAAGATTGTTTCATATGGACAACGGGGAGGATCACACCAGCTCTGGAAGATTCCATAATCATGGTAATTACCAAACCAGGAAAAGACCAACCCAAATGTACAAGATCCAGGCTGATCATACTGTTGAATCTAGATGTTGAAATCTATATCAAGGTACCAGCTTTGAGACCTCCCCCATTGCCTCCAGACTGATAGACGAGGTCCAGACACTTTTTATTATGGCAACACAAACCTTAGACAGTGTTCTAAGTCTAGCTCTCTCTGTTAAAAAGGTGAGGCGCAAAAACCTAAAGACAATTCTTGTGGCACTGAACGCTGAAAAAGCCTTCATCAACATTTATGAAGTTGAATTCTGATGAATACTTCTAACTGTAAATGCCTCACCTTTTGAATATTCCCCAGGATGTCAGACAGGATCTGGGAAATCTTCAGTAGTACCATTGCATGCCAGCAGGTGGTGTTGTGCAGCTCCACACAGACTTTGCTCTGCTCTGAAAGTGGCATGCTGAATTGCATATAAGCATCAATCATGCTTGCTGACATTAGTTCCTTTCATTCCGTGCCACCAGATATGGATTTGGAGTTACCCCTTGTCTCTCTAAGCCTTAATTTCAGAAAACGAGTGTGCTAGGGAAAGTGTCACCTGTTAAAACTGCAGGACTCAAGCCTTGTAGGGAGGGTTGCAAACAAGTATCTATGACAGATCCCCATCAGGTTTGCCTGTGGTGCTTGGGGTCAGAACTCGACTCCATGGCCTGCAGTGACTTCCCCCTAATGAA
The DNA here is from genome assembly GCF_031143425.1 of Pleurodeles waltl. Classification (NCBI taxonomy): domain Eukaryota; kingdom Metazoa; phylum Chordata; class Amphibia; order Caudata; family Salamandridae; genus Pleurodeles; species Pleurodeles waltl. Next base: position 820,791,218 of record NC_090443.1, on the reverse strand, counting down.
TCAAAAGGCCGCCTGGGAACACAAAGCCAAACTCTATGTTGCCATGCACTGAAAAAGTGCATGCCGTGACTGGTCAGGTCGAGGTCGAAGGGCACAGAACCAGTCCTGAAGTCGTTCCCATGGCCGATCTTGGTCACACTCAAAGTCTTTAGGTAAGTTGAAGAAGACACAAAAAGTCCAAGCGGGACTCAGCCCCTTCCTGCCACTCTCAAGCTCCAGGTAAGACGCAAGAGTATCAAAGTACTTGGCCTCACTCCCAAAGCCAATCTGCATTAGAGCAATTACAGACCCTTTTTGCGAGCCAACCCAAATTTCTAGGTCAATCGGTGATGCAGCAGCAAATCCACAACTTTCATGATGCCATGTTTTGCTTATTTAGCTCGTTACTAGCTCCCTCTGGCACACACCTGGCCCCCAATTAACTGTGAGGACTTCCAGTTGGACCATCTGGACCCATACGGGTTTTGTCATGGCTTTGAAGGTGACTCTGATCCTGCCACCATAATCCATTCTGGATCATGAAGCATTGATGCCAGATGTTGAAGAAGCCACTTCAGGCGTTGTTCTGGCTTCAAGCCTACTCTGTTGGAAGCGCCATAACCCACCCCAGATCATGGAGCATCAGTGCTAGACGATGAAGCATAACCTATTTTGCTCTCTGATTCGGAGTCTGCTTCGATTCAACCTCAACCGGCATCATACCTTCATCTAGTTGGTTTGCAACCTTTGGGTATCCCTTCAGACTCAGGTACCACTACCCTGTCTCCTGGATGGGCCCACATACTACATGCCTTATTCGGAACAGATTCTGATAATGATCCCATGGTCCTGTAGGCCAAGATTTCCCAAACATACACTGATGATAACTGGTATGAAGATCTCCACGATGCCAGAGGCGTGGCCACCCCACCATACAATGGATTAGTTTCTTCAGCAGGCCCTGTAACAGAAAATTGCACCTCTTTCACAGTGCTTACATAGAGGGTGGCTGATGTCCTTGACCAACAGTTGCCCACAATGAAGGTGAAGACCGCTATCCTTACTGCGAAGCTCCAGCCTGGCCAAACCAATATTGAGCCGTTACTTCTACAAATTAGGCCATTACAGACACCCTTCTTCTGGCCTGTGTATAAACCTGTTCCGGACCTCTAGTAAAAAGGTAAATAGCTCTATCCCATTATCTGACCCTGACTCATCCTCATATCTTTTAACTCAGCACCCCATACCAGGAAGTCGTGCAGGCCTCAGCGAGTAAAAGTACCCCAAATGCATTTCCTGTTACGACTCTGTCGTCCCATTTCCAGGGGGCGCTGTAAGAGGACTGTCAGAAGCCTAGGAATCACCTTGAACACCTATCTAGAGTCCCTTGCTGACTCCTGTTTGATTCTCTTTTCTCCATGGGACACTTGTGTAGTACTACATTTGCTTCCTGGGACTGCAAATCCCATAATGCACAGCCTGGTAGTCAGGAAAGCCCGGATTCTGTTTCCCATTGTTTTCAATGGGAGAAGTCCAGTTGCTCCTTTTCACCGGATCCTCTCCTCCAGGACTTGCAAGTGTCTGAAACTACACACACCTGTGACCTCTCCTGTGCAGCCCAGCTTGGAACTGCTTATAAGCAGCCATTTCCTCAAGCTCCCCGTCGTGCATTGGACTTCGATTCCTTTGTGTTGCAGACCCTTTGTCGGATGGTGTTCCAGTTTTGCTCCTGTTCTGTTCCAGCTTGATCCTGTTTCCTGTTTCTCTGCCCTGCTCCTGATTGTTCCAGCCAGAGTCTGCTCCCTATCTCTTAGCCTTGTACCTATTTGTTTCTTCCAGAGCCTGCTCCCTGTTTCTCTGCCCCGCTCCTACCTTGTTTCAGCCTGAACCTGCTCTCTGTTTCCCAGTCCTGTTTACTACTCATCCCTACTCCCTGTATTCCAGTCCTCTCCTTGCCCGTTCCAGCCAGAGCCTGCTCTCAGTTTCCCAGTCCTATCTCTGTTTGTTCCAGCCAAACATTTGCACCCTGTTTTCAAGTCCTAGTCCCGCCTATACTTCAACCTGAGCCTGTTCCCAGTTCTTGCCTCTGCCTCTTTGTTTGTTCCCTTCTGTTTCTGTTTCTTCTTGGTTCTTTGTGTCTGGTAAGTGTTTTATCAGTCTTCACCAGTGTATAAGTGTCCTCCTTTGTACTGTGGTTGGCTCCTGGTTTCCAGGAGGCAATTCCAGCCCCCATCCTTGTCTAGTGTTATACGTTGTCTTTTGTGCCTAACAGTGACAGTGTGCCATTGCTGTTTTCTCAGGAATCGCCACTGTGTTTCCAGCTGGACCCACAAGAGCGTGTCCTGTGTATGTACGTACGTACTATCCTTGTTTGTGCTCTAGGGTCCAGAGACAGAATCACTTCTGCTGCCTCCTTTCTATGGGGCAGGCAGGGTGACTATCTGTAAGAGCAAACTGCACAGAGGCATTGAGATTCCCTGTCACTGTGGGAGGTTCTGCGCCTTACTCTGTGTACAACCCCAGCGTGTTTGTCCACTAGTATCTGTTTCCTGTTTGTTCACACAAGGGTTGCTCTGCTTTTACTTTCCTGTGCCTGTTCATAGCTGTCCTTTCCGTGTATGCCTTTAGCTGCTCTTCTTCCCCAGTATACTACCTCTTTAGGATATTCGGTGACCTCAAGGGGTGTCCCAACCAGAGTCCTGATCAGACCAGCCTGAAACCGTGACATTTCCTACACCTTCAGAAGAATAGGAATCAAAACACTTGGTAACATTTGGGAAACACATGTTTTAATCCACTACTGTGAATGCCAGCTGCCTCCTGGGGTGTTATACCCACACCCTTTGAGACTGTATTGCTCACATCATGCTTGGTGTTCTGAAAGATTTGCATCCCGCTCTCACATGAGCCGAGCAAGACGGCTGTAATTCAGCTAAATGTAGTATTCGAAGTGGCTTAGACACCACGGATTGCCTCAGTAGGATAATTGGCAATAGTGTGACATGATTGGATGAGGTCCACAGGCTTTTTCAGCGTCATACAGTCCACCTTAATGGACATGCCATTTGATGGTTATCACCTGTTTGCAGACTTTGAATGCTTTAAAAATAGTAGGGCCACAGCACGTTTGTTGCATCTGATCGTTCCTTCACATCAGACACACCACCAATTCTATCCCCACCGTGGCTATAGTAGGGCTTTCAATACTGCCAGCAGATAAAGCCATTCCAGCAAACTCCTCCGCAGCGTACAGCCCGATCTTCTGCCTTTCCACCTGCCACAGCTTCAATATCTCTTTAATGTGTCCTTCTCAGTACAGAGCCACCCTCTCAGAGGCAGGATCCTGCACTTTGTACCTGGGTGGCAGTTGGTGCCTTTGGACAAGTGAGTCCTACAGGTTGTGCAGCGGGATTACCCTACCATTCATTGCCACCACGCCGCAAATTCCACCATCCCCAGAATGGCTGATGGAGGACCATCTATCCCTTTTGCAGCAGAAAGTGAAGGCCCTTCTGGCTGAATGAGCCACAGAGTGGGTGTCACCGCCAGAAGTAGCGGTGGTTTTTATCCCCACTGCTTTCTGGTGCCAAAGAAGGACGGAGACCTTTGTCCAGTTTTATGCCTTTGTTCTCTCAGTGCCTTCCTGGCCCAGGTCCTGTCTGCCCTCAACTGAATAATAGCATTGGACCTGCAGGATGCTTATTTTCATATACCTGTCCTTCAGGCTCACAGATGGTATCTGCAGTTCATGGTGGGGCAGGAGCATTTCAAGTTTGCTGTGCCCCCATTTGGCCTCACCAGTGCTCCTTAGCTCTTCACGAAAGTGATAGCTGTGTGTGTGTCTCCTCTCTCTCTCTCTCTCTCCACACTCTCTTGCCCTCTCTCTTTCTGTCCTCTCTCTGTCTCTCGTGCCTCCTGTTCACGTTACCGCTGATACTTATCTTACCCCGAGTAATGAAGAAAATCTGGAATGACCGGGCCCAAGTCATTCAGTGGCACCAGACTGGGCAAGGAGAAAGTATTATCCATAACTCCTGGGCATGAGCATTTGTCATCCTATCAGGCTGCCGCTTCAGAAGGATCTTCTGTTACAGCTGCAGGGCAAGAGCTTGCATCCCCGGCCTGCACAGTCTCGACCTTCATGCTTGACAATTGAGCGGCAGCAGTTGACTGCTTTTGACCTACCTCCTGAGGTTGTAAATTTCAGTTTAACAAAATTAGTATACACCTGCCATTGGGTTAAATGTTGTGGAATCTGCGATGAGAAGTATTTTTCAGACCAAGTTATTTACTTTTGCTAACATTTTGATCTAGTAAATACTCTAACTACAGGTTCCTTACCAACAGTCCCATCCTCCCCCTTGTGTGAACTGGGCTCTTTTGCGCTTAAGAAGGTCCCCTGTCTAGAGATCTGCACACTGGTCCAAACCAATCTGTTATTGGACGCTGCGTCTGGGGGGCCCAGACAGGATTGAAAGCAACTGATATCAGCACACACGGGTGAAGCTTTTACGCAGTGAAGCACTTCCCTTCCGGAGAGGAACCAAGTCGGTGTGGAGTCACACTGCACCAGCTGTTGGCGCGCAGGAGTACTGCTGAAGATGTTCCGTATCCAGTCAGAGGTCTAGGGAATACACAAAAGGTGAGAAATGTGCAGTTTGATACATTATCTATCTCAAAGAAAGTTACTGAAAGTAAGTAATTTGTTCATTCAGCCTAAGGGACCAATTTCTAAATATGGAATTGGCTAGCTATCTTGGCCCAAAGGCAAGAGTGACTATACACAGAGTTTCTGGGTGAAAAAGACTGGTATGTCCTTTTTCACGTCATACTGTAAGTGTTGATGGAAATCATAAATACAATCAAGACTCAGGCTACAACATAAACAAGCAAAATACAAAATGATTACCTCTGGGGTTTCCTGGGGAAGGGGCCAAGGGATAGCTTAGAAGGTTCCCTTCTAGTTTATTGACAGAGTGATCAGGCACCTGGGCATACAACTGAAGCCCTCACTCTCAGGGTGGTATGTGGTGACTTTATGCAGAGTATGCAAACTTTATAGCAAAATTCAGGGTGACTTAAGGAAATGGCATAACCTGTATGTACCTTAGTTGGGCTGTATCAATCAAATCAATATAATACCCAGGCTGCTATGCTGCAGTTCTCAAACTGTAGGAGGATAAATGCGAGATGATTGTTTAATGGTGGGCGAATCAAATCTTTTGTTCAATATAAGAAAACATGTAGCCTACTGGAAACGGAAAGATTCTGGTGTAAACAAATCAGACAATGGATACTCCAACCAGACGTACGAAGGCAAAAAAGAAAAAGCACTGACAATAGGGGAGAAGCTCCTCACCTCATACCATGGACCCAGAGGATAGGTCTCTGCTCTTTATATATTTTTCAGCTCCTTTGAAAGAAAGAACCACGGTAGTATAGGACCAGTTAGGAAAGAGACTTAGACATAGAAACATGAGAGAGGTGGGAAAACCTTTTGCAGAACATATAAAAGAACAGCCAACTTAGAGATTCAGAGGTGAATTATAACTGGGTGGTTTATTACTGCAGAAACGCTACATAAGATGTCCTCAGGGAAGGCCAATACGTGCGGGAGATTGTACAGCAGGGAAGGCACATCTTTTCATATTTGGTGGGACTGCCATAAAATAGTGACATATTGGAAGGAGTTTGTTGCCTTTATTAGAGAAATGGTGGGTTTTGTCATACTCACTGCTCCAGCTGTTTCAATATTGTGTTTGCCCCCCTTGAAGTGAGAGGTGGTTACTCAAGGTACCAGGAAATAGATATACCAACAATATTTGTATAGCTAGAATTGCACTGGTCAGACATTGGAAATAATGTTTTAGCTCACTATGTACATATAGGGCCCCATTATGAGTTTGGCGGACAGAAAACTCAGTTCGCCAAACTCCCGACAGGGTGGCCGCTGCCTACGGGGTGACCACCCCGCGGGAGCTATTATTGGTTTCCTGCTAGGTTGGCGGGTAGACACCTAAGTTTCCGCCAGCCAGCCTATCGGTAAACAGGCTACAGCATTGTCTCCGGCTTGTAATCCAGTCAGCGGCAATTCTGTCGCCTGCAGGGTGCACCAGCACCCTCGCATTGCGAGGGTGCTGGCCAGGGAGACCCCCTACACTGCCCATGCCAAGTGCATGGGAAGTGCAGGGCCCCCTGGGGCACCTTGCACCCCTTCTCTGCCAGCCTTTTCATGGCAGTGCTATTGCCATGAAACTGCTAGCGGAGAAGGGGGTTGTAATCCACAGGGCAGGGCTGCTTGCAGCATCCACCATCCGAGATCCTGGCGGAACTGGCGGTTCCCTGGCGGACCGACCGCGAGTGCGGCACTCTATAGACCTCCCTACTTGTAATAAGGCCCATAGTGTTGAGGAATATGTAAGACCATGGCAGTCGAAAGGCTGTGTATACCAACAAAGCAAGGGATCATTTCCTCACCATGTGGGAGTTCCTGACTACGTAGGTAATTAACAGAGGGAGATGTTGTGCCCCCACCCCCAAACTCAGAGCCCTTATGATATTTTACCCTGAAGGACAGAATTTAAATGAACCTGAATGAGTGTTCAGTAGGGGATGAATTCGACTGAGAAATATGATGACTTCTTGATTTGTTTTGCTTTTACGTGTTATAGTACTGTGGCATTCCAGAGGTATTATATTGAGACCAATATACACTTATGTAATTTGTTTTTCTTGAGATTGTACTCGATAAAGACTGACGTAAAGTCACTTGTGAAAGAATGTCAATGAAAAGTATTTACACAAACATTTCTTTCATGGAAATATATATTCTTTCAAATGTTTTAACAGTACTGAAGGATCCAGTCCTCCAGATGGACAACTATGACTTAAAGAAAAATAAGAACAATGAACCAGACCCACGGGAATTGCAAGAGTAAGAGAAAGAACATCCACTCATGCCTAAATATGTCTAGCGAGATTTGAATGACTTTACTATTTGCATGGATGATTTACATACACATTTAAACAAAGAAAATAAAATGTCTCTACGATTCAAACGGTGTGTCCGAAATAGTACTTCAACATTTTAAGTTTATGTGTGAAACCATTCAATTGATATTGACTTGAAATGTATGTGTTAGGGGTGTGGTTAAAATGACATGTATAAAGTGTTATATTGATGTATTCCATATTTGTAAGGTATGCTGGGTTGCATTTATTAATCACTTATTTGGATTTTTAGAGCCCCACTGACTGTCCTGCGGTGGTCTGAGACCTCTGCGGGAGTGGCGAGTTGCATTAAATTACATTTGCCAAACTGGTGGTAGAGAAGATGTTAGTTCTCTGGCAGAGGTTTGACAATACATGTCGATAACCTGCAGATACATATGTACCCAACAAGATGCAAAGTTAGTCATAGGTGACTAACCAGGCTGGGACTAGGATCAAACTGGAAAAGGCTGTTATGTACCATATATAATTATCCATGTGCCAGAGTTAAGACAGAGGGCCTGATTCTGACCCTGGCGGTCTATGACCGCCAGGGTGGAGGCCGGGGGTAGCACCGCCAACAGGCTGGCGGTGCTACATGGGCAATTCTGACCGCGGCGGGAAAGCCGCGGTCAGAAAAGGGCAACCGGCGGTTTCCCGCCGGTTTACCCCTGCCCAAAAGAATCCTCCATGGCGGCGCTGCAAGCAGTGCCGCCATGGGGATTCCAACCCCCTTCCCGCCAGCCTGGTTCTGGCGGTTTTAACCGCCAGAACCTGGCTGGCGGGAACGGGTGTCTTGGGGCCCCTGGGGGCCCCTGCAGTGCCCATGCCAATGGCATGGGCACTGCAGGGGCCCCCTAACAGGGCCCCACAAAGATTTTCAGTGTCTGCATAGCAGACACTGAAAATCGCGACGGGTGCAACTGCACCCGTCGCACCCCAGCAAATCCGCCGGCTCCATTCGGAGCCGGCTTCATCTTTGCTGGGGCTTTCCCGCTGGGCCGGCGGGCGATCTTTTGAAGATCGCCCGCCGGCCCAGCGGGAAAGTTAAAATTGTCCCCGCGGTCATTTGACCGCGGGGCGGTGTTTGGGCGGTTTCCGCCCGGCGGGCGGCGCCCGCCGGGGTCGGAATGACCCCCTGAGTGTTGAAGGAACTTCTAAATTTGTGGTGGTTTATATTCAGTGTCAAATGAAGATGTAGGGTGTTCCGCAGGAAGGAGACCTTAACGTAATCTGATCAACCTCCATACCTACCGTATTTGAAAGATTCCGACTACAGTAGGCATTGATTTACAGACATGAGGCTTCTGGTCAGTTAGGAAGAGGTATAGGGCTTAGCAAGATAGCTGGGTGAGTGTCAATGGCATGCCATATGTACGAGGTAAAAGTGTTTTGAAGGTCTCTCGTTCATTTAGTGGGAGTCAGAGGAAGGATTTCAGGTTACATATGATGTCACTGATTACATTTCTAAATCTCATGAAACCAGGGCCATGTCTCTTGGAACTGATCTTTAAAAATGCCTGCGTACCAAACGAGCTTAAACGTCAGTTCAGCTTTACCCTGAAGCCAGTAATTGAGGGTGCCTTTCTTAAGTTTATCTGGAGTTTATTCTAATGCAGGAGAATCTGAACTGTAAAGTAGCGACCACCGCAAAATATGGGGTCTATCAGGGGCACCTTTTATAGTTTGGTGTGAAGATTCCCGGCGGAAAATAAGGCATGAGCTCAAAAGGTAAATAACCAGGTGCCAGGTAGTTGAGACACGCGAATCCAAAGCAGCTAGCCTTGAACTAAATGAGGCATGGTGATATCAGGTCTGTTCAGTGATGGCTCTAAAGGTTGCACTTTTTTAGATACCTGTAGTTAGTTGAGTGGAAAAGCTAGAAAGGACCAGCATATAGTGCATTATAGTAATCCACCTTTAATATTATAATGCCTCTCTCCACAAGCACTTTATTCCAGAATGAAAGCAAGTTTAAAATACGTCAGATTTTTTAAATTTATTTCTAGTGCCAATCCCAACCACTGATCTAATTTGTGGGATGCATATGCGTCAAAGGTTACAACCAGAACCTAAAAGGTGGGTTGTAAAGTCAAGAAAAGAAAAAACATATTGGATTTCGAGAGAAGAGAGAAGGGAACATCTGCTTTTTTGTCCAAAGATAATCATTTATTTTTTTACGAAACCGTTTTATAAAATCATGTTGTCTATATGTGCATGACAAAGGGACACTTTACACCTTAATTCATTAAACCAAGTCTACTATAACGTTAACATTTTGATTTAAAGCCTAGCTTAATTGGAAAACAAAATGAATATTAAAACAGACAACATATTACAGTCAAATTCAAGCAGAGCAGTAAAGGTCTGTGAGATGTTGGATCATGGACCTCGTATCTTAAAAATGATGGTGAGGAGTATGAAGCATCACACTGGTTGAGGGTGGCTTAGTGACATACACTTATGGGGGTGGTATCTAAAGGAGTGTTGTTAAATTGTTATGTCAGATCATTTGAGGGTTCATTGAGTGTCAATTCATGTCTGTACTGATAAATACTGGATGTAGTCAAGTCTTGTAATTTTTCTATTAGAGGGTGCCACACACTGTTGAAACGACCTATTTAGTCTTGCACATTCTTTATAATCCTCTCGTAGGAGACTAAGCGAAAAATCTTGGCAAGCCATTTCTCGTGTGTGGGGAGGGTCACTGATTTCCCAGTGGTGTAAAATTCACACTTTAGCTATTGTTAATGAGGTGGCCATCCATCTCCCCAAGTGGAAGGTACAACAGGTGTGTCCAGTAAGTCATGTAACAACACTAAATTCATAGGTGATTGAAAAGCCAATTGCCTGTATTTGGAGAAAGTACCTCCAAAAATATGCTGTCCTAAATGACAGTGCGCTACCACACATTGTTTTAGCTACATTAAAAACAAAACACTCCTATGTCCTTTAAAGCTAGAGGAGTGGCAAACGTTTGTTGTTCTAACAATTGTGGCCAAGATTCTAAAATGTTTGGGAAGCACTGATCTAATATCCTTTATTCGCTAATTATGAAAGTTGATGGGTTTGTCGCCTGTTATTATTGTGTCATTGTTCCATATATGTGTATCTAAGTGAAAGTATGGGTCAGTCTTCATCTCTAAGCAGATAGCCACACTAATACCAGTGAACTGGTCTCCAGGTCCATTCCATATAATGGAAATTTGGTTGTGGGATAGATATCTTTTTCACCATTATGCATTAGTAAAGTATTTAGTTAAAGCTTGGACCAAAGGGGTGGTGGGGAGGGAGGTGTCTGCTGTATGCGGATCAGTTTTGGAAAGAGCTCTGTGCTACATCTCTATTTGTGGAAGTCGTTGCCCAGATATCATTGTGTGTGCATGTAACTTTGCGGTTTAACACATGGCTCATCACTGTTCCATGGAAAACGTTTTATGTCTAGGTCAATTCGACAAAATAGGTGAGGTGGATAGCTGACAGGAGCATACTCAGCACATATATTTTATCTTGGAGCTGTCATAATTTTGATTACTTGAATATGTCCCCAAAGTGCTAGGTTTAGGGTCTTCCATGTATGAAAATCGTGGTTCAGTTCATGGGTTAATGACGTTTTGTGTTTTATATCGTTATAATGACATTGTCCATGTATAGAAATGCTTTTCATTTGATAGGAAAATCCCACGCCACTTGTTCTTGTGGACATTTATAGAGCTATTGTGATATAAAGCTGTCACCTAGATTAAATCACTAAGGTATTCTAAAGCGATAGTCCCACTCCACTCACCCAAAGCCTTCTCTGAATCGAAGGAGAAGGCCAACATTGGATTTTGGGACTTTTTGTATCCACAGCATGTGGGAATGAGTGCAGAGATGATGTCTTGAGTTCCTTCCAGGGATGAAACCCACTTGTGAATTATGAATCAGTGATGGAATGACCTCGTGGAGCCTAGTTATTAGATTTTTCTCCATGATCTTCATATACAGATTGATTAGTGAGATGATGCATTATTTAACATTGTATAAATGATCTTCGTTAGTTTTGGGAAATATTGTTATAATGGCTTTATTTGAAAAAAGAATAGAATACACCAGTGTTGTCTGCTTACTTAAAACCTGTATATAACAGTTTTGTAGTATGCTTTTCAAATTTTATGGAATTCACATTATTATGATGGCTTTATTGGAAAAAGAATCGAAGAAGCCAGTGGTGTCTGCTTCCTTAAAACCTGCATATTGTTGTTCACCATTAAGCGGTTGCTTCTTTTATTTCCTCTAAGAAAATGTCTCCTTCCAACAATTCTTTGCTAGCTGAGTTTGTAACTGGGAAGCTCATTAAATCTTCTTCTTTCCCAATGTTAGCATCCCCCCCCAACTTTTTCTACTTTTTTATGCAGATCTTCTAAACATTTGCAAAAGTATTTGCAATGTTTTGCCGGTGTATGTAGAGATTACATTCTTTATTTCAATTGTGTGGCTAAGAGCCCTTTCACATAATGTTCATAGTGTTGATAATACAATGTATGTAGGGAGTATTTCTCTTCATCAGTGAAAAGTGTGTTATGGTAAATTTTCCTTCTCCAGTTGTCTTGATCTCTCTCTCTTTCGCGATGAACATTGTATTCTTGAGTAAGATTAGTTATATAATGTGGTCCGCTTGCTTGAGTTTCACTTTTGTGCGTGTTGTAGTGCTCTCCTTCACCAGAGTCTCTCTTATAGTTGCTTGCAGTTACTTTATTTTACAGGGTCATCTCCAAACTTTTGGCTTCCTCCTCCTATTTTTTCTGACTCTTTTTGTTGGCTCTAGGACTCTGAGCACTTTATCACTGCTGATACGTGCTAAAGTGCATGTGCTCTCCCTTCTAAATCTGGTATGATTGGCTTACACCAAATTGGCACATTATTATTTACCTGTAAGTCCCATGTACAGTGGTATCCCTATAACCAGGGCCTGTAAATTAAATGCTACTAGTGGGCCTGCAGCGCTGCTTGCGTCACCCACAGAAGTAGCCTTTCAAACCTATCCCAGGCCTGCTACCACAGGGCCTGCATGCGCAGTTTACTGCCACAGTGACCTGGCATCTAAAATGACTTGCCAGGCCTGGTACTCCCCTTGTACTCCATATAAGTCACCCCTAAGGTAGGTCCTAGCAAGCCCTATGGGCAGGGTGCAGTGTGGGTAAAAGGCAGGACACTTGCCTGGTTGTGTGGCCTGTCCTGGTAGTGACAAACATACTGTCTAGTATTTCAGTACTATGATTGCTGCCTCTCTCATAGGATTGCATTGGAAATACTCTAACATATGTCTAGATGGTATTGTCGGATCTATGAGAGGTGGCATAGGCATGTTTGGTATGGTTGTAAGGGTAGTGAGAAATGCAGCTTACTGGTATAGGTGGATTTTTTTATCACCATTATAAAAATGCCACTTTAAAAAGTGGGCATTTCTCTGTGCTCATGACTGGTGTTTTACAGCTTGACTCCAATCCATGTCTGGGGCAGAGTGAGGCTAGGCTTTGTGCATACTTTTTAGACAGCCTGTACACAGGGAGGGTGCAGGTGTCACAAAAGTGCCTTTGCATATTGAATGGCCTTCCTGGGTTGGGAGAGGGAAAGGCGGGGCACACCTCCATCTATAAAGGCGGTGCCCTGACCTCATAAAAAGGGCTCGTTTAACCCCACTGATGTCTGAAGCAAGTGCTGGAGGAGAATGGGGACACTCCTGCAACTGGTTAGTACTGGTTGGAACCCCTTCTCCCTTTTTTGTGGAGGCTGCGCAAAATAAGTATAAGTACAGGGGGTTTTCCCCCACATTTTTATACACTAATGTACTACTGAACTGGACACTGGATGCTTCTGGAAGAACTCGCCAGGAACCGCCTTGGGACTGCTCTGCTGTTGTGCTGACCTGCGACTTGCTAGGTCACTGAGTGGGACTACCACTGCCTTTGAGCCTTTGTGCTGGCCTGCTTGCTTAGGCCCTGCAGCCCTGTGCCCCCATTACTGTCTCCAGGGGCTGGGTGGTGTGCATCCCCCCGTTTCCCCTGCATTTCCCCTTCTTCGAAGGGAAGGAAGAGTGCTTTGCCATCTATTTTTCCCAGTGCAAGGGAAGCATTGGTGGTATTATTTAGGAGTGCTTTACTTTTCTTTTTAATCCCTTTATCTGTGTGCACCCCGGGCGCAGGAAGAGCGCCCTGTGTCCTTGTGATTGCACCCCCCTCCAGCACGAGAAGCTGTGGAGCTAGCATGGTTGAACGCGCTCCGTGTCCTGCCCTGGGGCACCAGAAGGAACTCCCTTGGGAGAAAATACCGCCGCGACACAGACGGGTCCAGAGGAGTGGCTGCGCTTGTGGGAGGAGGCGCCAGGCCCTCAAGAAAAGTATCAATGCCTGCCAACTGGGCAGGACGGAGGATCTTCCTGCCGGTTGGGCTGGAGAGCTGAGTCACGCCTCCCGAGCTGGTAATTTCACTCAACTGGGGTGCGGAGCATGAAAGGGAGACGTAGCCGGCTTAAGCCATTCCGCACTCCCCCTCATCTGCCTGCGAGAAGGTACTGTGGGTTCCACAGGTCTGGGCTACCCCACCCCCCACCCTGAAGAGGACAGCAGCGACCCAGGAAGCCCTTTGGAGGGTCCGGGCACGCTCCCAGTTGGAGGCGGCTGAGCGCAGAGCCATTGTAGTTTTGTAGCCGCTCCACATGGACACGGGCAGCTGCCAGAGGTTTGTTCTGGGCACTCGGCTCTACACGGGGGACCCTGAAAGGTCTCCCCACTGCTAGCAGAGGCACTTGTGCCTTTTTCCCCATTTATCTTGGTATGGATAATGACACCCTTAAAGCAGGTTATGCCATAATGTCTCTCCTATGAGAGTGGGCCAGATGGAGTTGTTCCTTGGTATGGACCTCCATGATTATGTCTTGGCCTATCTAAAACTATGTTCGGAATGATATGTTCATTTTTTGGGGGCCTGACGTGCCTAATGGGAATGTTTCATTTTATGTGCACCCATGATGATGTCTAGGTATTCATGATAGTATGTTCATTCTGCCATATGCATTTGTGATGGTAATGACAACCTGACTATTGCTTGTATTGCAGGATACCGGTAACATCTGTGTTTATCTGACTACTGCTGACTTTTGCAGAGTACTGCAACCTGTTTTATGTTCCGACAACTGCTTGTGTAGCAGGGTATTACTGTTACACGTCGCTTTTAGTCTAATGATGTTTTATGCAATGCAGTTTATTTTTATATAACTGGGTGTTGTATTCCCTTTGTGGTGTATATATTGTGCCATGTGTGTTGTGTGTGTTTTGCAATCGCTTTACACATTGCCTCTGGGATAAGCCTGACTGCTTGTGCCATGCTACCAAGGGGTTGAGCAGGGGTTATCTTGGGTGTGGAAATCCCTCGCTCTTACTAGAGTGGGTGGGTCTGCCTGGCTTAGGTGCATACCCTAGCCAACCAGAAAGCCCATTTCTAACACTTTACCAGCCCCACACAATGTTTGTTGTGAAGTTACAGTTCCTTTGTTATATTCTATATATTGTTTAAATTGGGAGTACACCGGTTTCTTTTCTTCTGGTAGCCTAAATTAAGATACATTCATGATTTCATGGGTGCAATAATTCTTCTAGCATCTATGTCCAATATTAAGGGATTGTGGCTTGATAGCCCAGGTTCAAGGATTTCCTATTAGAAAACCCTGCTGGTTAAAGCTCTCAAAGTCAGGACATAATTGATTCTGTATCTCACACCATGTATAAAAGACATTAAAGTAAAGTTGTTTATTTCTTTAGTTGTGTAGGCGCCATTATTGATAAGGGAGTGGTCCCATATGATACCATGTAGCAATGCTCTATTAGAAGAGTTACCCCTGTCAGGTATTTCAGTGGTATAACATTACCAAGGAGGGCCTCTGGTTTATAAAATGTGTGATATTCCGCAGTTGGTGTACTGGTTTAGACTCCTGAGATCTAAGATTGGCATCTTCTTGTCAGTATCCTTCTCCATACCATCCCCTCCCCCTATATATAGAAGCATCTTGAGTACACTCCTGTGCCTTGGTCCCTAATAAGGTCTTATTTGGTCACTCATTTCAGCAGCAGAGTTTTCACCTCTTGCTGCAGGAGGACTATTAGATGGTGTGATTGAAGTGATGTGTCTGATGTTACCTGAATAGACTGAATGTAGCCAAGACCAATGTCTCCAGCACCCGTGTGTCTGAAATAATATGCGACTGTTGTGGAAGATGTTACACTAGCGTCCGAGAGATAAAAAGAACAACATTATCAATTTGAGTAACCGGATACTTAGTGAACTTGAAACTAAAGCATTGAACAACGGCCTGAATTTTGTTCCTACACCCAAAATTGATCTATTTAAAACTAGAACAGAACTAGCAGGTCTGTTCCGCAAAATCCGCCTAAAGACCTTCTTTTTAGGCAAGAATTTTGAGGCACCAGAACAAAATACAGGACTATGTCCTAAATCCACCTTTTGTCCGACCACAGGACAAATGCCCCCTGAGGTCTTGGCATTTGAGAAGTCAGTGTCTCGAAAAATAAGTGGACTCACCGAGACATTGAAAAAAGCATACCATAACATGAGCATGGATGAACTCAAGGCTTTGAAATGTCTGACATCTGACCCTACCATAATCATTAAACCAGCTGACAAAGGCGGAGCAACGGTAATCTTACCGTCATCAGAGACGAATGTGAGCATTTGCTGGGTAACACCCAACATTATAAATGCCTGTCCCGAGATCCCACATCTGACATCCAAGAGGAAATCTCCTTCCTTGTGACGAAAGGCATTGAGAACGACTGGCTCACCCAACATGAAGCAGCTTTCCTGGTACAAGCAAACCCAATAATTCCTTATTTCTATATTCTTCCAAAGGTGCACAAAGCAAAGATCCCTCCTCCAGGCAGACCAATAGTATCCGGTATTGGCTCGGGATTAGAGCCTCTCTCTCAGTTTGTGGATTTCTTCCTACAGCCATTAGTAAAATAAATTCCAACTTATCGCAAGGACACCACTGATGTGCTGGTACTGCTAGATTCCTTGTCCTTTGACAAAACCAAAGAACTCTTGATCACATTGGACGTGGAATCCCTATACACTAATATCCCCCAGGAGGCCACACTGGAGGTTATCATTAATCTTCTCGAAGCCAATAGAGGAGAGTCACGTGCGCCTCCTGATTTTATACTGGATCTGGCACACTTGGCACTGACCAGGAACTATTTCAAATTTGAAAAATGTTTCTTCTTACAGATACAAGGAACGTCGATGGGCAGCACATTTGCCCCTAGTCTGGCATGCCTCTATGTCAACAACTTTGAGAGGCAGGTGGTTCTTCATGAAGATAACCCATTCCTACAGCAGATCAAGCTTTGGAAACGATATATAGATGACATCCTATTGGTCTGGACAGGAACTAAAGAAGAAGAGACTCTCACCTTCTCTAATTGGCTTAATACAGCTTATCCTTTTCTGAATTTCACCATGACAATAGGTGACAACCGGTTGCCGTTCCTGGACCTACTCATTTATGAAAATGACGGAGCCCTGGCCACGGAGGTGTATTACAAACCGACGGACTGCAACAACTTGTTACAGTTTCAGAGCTTCCATCCGCGGGTCCTGAAGGAGAACCTCCCTGTGGGACAATTTCTACGTCTGCGACAGAACTGCTCAACTTTAACAGACTATCGCAAGCATGCTGATAAACTGGCCACCAAACTACAAGCTAAGGACTATCCAACACATCTGGTCAGAAGAGCCTGCAAAAGAGCACGCAATAACAATAGGGACCACCTACTACAACCAAACCTAACATGGAACAAATAGTGTGCGTTACCACCTTTAACCCACTATCTAACAGGATCCAGAGAATCATTAAAGAAGATTGGAAGATCCTCACGTCTGGAGGCCTACCTTTTCAGCAGCCGTTACATGCCTACAAGAGAGCCGCGAATATACGTGATATGGTGGTCCATACAAGACCTAAAGAAAAATCCCACACCAGACAAACTACACTCTGGCATTTACCCCCACCAACAGGGCACCACCCCTGTGGCAACTTTAGCGTCTGTCGGTTGACTCACAAATCTACAACAATAAACCTAGACCTAAAGACACCATGGGTACAAAAATCACTTACTAACTGCAACAGTAAGAACGGTATTTATCTGATTAAATGTCCCTGCCAACTCAAATATGTGGGAATGACCACCAGGAAGTTTAGCACGAGGATCTGTGAGCATAGAAGCACGATCCGTTGCAAACGTGATGCTACCAAGCTGACTAGCCATTTCCTCTCAAACAACCATTCTCCAGATGACTTATCCTGGACTGTCCTAGAGCAACTGCCTCCAACGACTACCAACATGACGCAGAAGCTGTTCTTGGTTGAACAGCGCTGGGTCTGGAGATTACACTCAGACATTGACAGTCTGAACGACGAGATCCTGTGGTTCTCACTTAACAAATGAGTTCTCTCTACTTTTTGCCACGCTGGCCTCTCCCGTTCCTCCCTCTGTGTTCTTGTTCCCTTTTTTTTCCCCCTCTTTTCGTCTTCCCCATTGGTTTGGTTGTTTCCGTCCTCCCCCTTTTCCTTTTTTCCACCTCCCCCCTCTACTCCTCTTTCCTTCACTGTCCTTGGCGCCTTCCATTCTGCCATCTCCCTTCCTTCTTTCCTCTTCTCCTTTTTACCCCCTTCCTTTCCCCTTCACCTTTTTTTTAATTTTCAAGTTTCAGCTTTGTTTGTTTTTGTTTGTTTTTTTATTTTGTATTTTATTTAACTTTTTCCACTATTCCCTCCCATCTTGCCCGTCCCCCAACCTTTGTTTTCCTTTGTTTTTCCTTTTTTCCCCTCCCCCCCTTCCCACTCTTTTCTTTCCCCGTCCACCAACCTCCATCCAACCTTTCCTTGCTTCCCCACTCCCCCCTTCTCCACCTTCTTCTTTCCCCCGGGTTACCCCTTTTCTCTTTTTTCTCCTCCTCTGAGCATTTCTATATATCCCGTTTAGTGGATCTCTGCGCGCCCCTGGGGACTACATTTCCCAGCGACCGCGGGTCTCCCACAGTGCCTCGGAGCTCCACGCGGCAGCCGTAAACTCCTATTCCCAGCTGCCCCGGACCTCCTACAGTTCAGGGCTCGGTCGCCGGACCAGATGTGGGAGACACGTTTCCGGTCTCCACGCCGGATTTCCGACTGCACCGCGGGCCCGCGGCAGTGATTTCCAACACCTGTTACAAGGGCCACCATTAATGATGACGCTGATTTTGCGCGCCATACTTCCAACACCCTCAATAAAGAGACCGTCTCCCCTTGACCGTTTCTACCAAGCGGTCCAAGGAGAGGACGGCATAGGCGCACAGCGAGCGCCCCCTTTGATGCAGTGAGTGACTGATCGGACTTCACGCAACACAGATAAGATATCTCCCTTCTTATTTCCTTGTGTTCGTTCTTGCACTATCCGTTTCTGACTACAACTTTTATTAGTCCTTCCAATTACTTTCTTCTGGCTTAGACCTTCCAACCAGCCCCTCCTTCCCAGATAATGCTGGTAACCTGCTGGGCCCCTTTCTGTTTAGTTTTTTCTTCTACAGACGCTGACATAACCTTGGGTTATCTTCCCATTGAAGTGTGTACCCCCCTTACCTTGCTTCTTTTCTTTTATGTTAACCTTAGTGTTTGACAATAAGGGACACTCCCCCTCCTGGATACCAGAGGCCACTAGCCTCTAGGGATAGGGTAAGATTTTCTACTTCCCTTTAGTGGTAGTATTGCCTACCATGTATGTATTTATTCTGTGCATGAGTACATTTCCATGTCACTTGTGTGGTTGGTTTGCTGTGCAGTGCTGTGTTTCACTAATGCTTTAATTGCTTTTTTGTTGTTTTGTATTCCCCAGGCCACCTCAAGGTAATCCCTTGGGTAAGGTAGGCCTTTTACTTTACATCTTACACTTTTCACTAATTGAGAAGAGTTTCTTTAAACTCTAATTTTGAGTCTTAGGGATCCGAGGCCCTGATTAATGCCCAAAGACCTTCCTTGGCTCACTATTAAGGGCGGAAACATGTTGGCTACCGTTTTTTAGATAGGTGACCCTGAGAGTCCTTGTTCTCACGGAGGTGTTCCACTTTGTTTTTAACCACACCAAACAGACACCATTATTAAATTGTAACTTCATACAGGTGGCTGGTTAGGTGTTTTTATTTCCCCTAAATTAGCTGGATCCCGATCTTTCCAGACCAAGAATTTATTTACGCACTCCCTCCTGTTCCTTTAATAGTGAGGTTGAGTCTGCCCAGGTGGCACTGTCCTACCTGGGTGGGACTAGGTGGTCAAATGATGAAGCATGACACTATATAGTGTGTGAGACCACCTAGTCCGTAAAGGGAATTCCCCCGTGTCCTTCCAATACTCCACAGCAATTCACTGACCTCATACTGACTTTATCTTTCTAATAAGGATCTCAAGTAATCGAGGGCGCAAATTGTACCCCTGACGTTTACTCTTTGATTTATTAGGGAACCCCGTACTTCTTTGTGTGATTTTTGTGAAAGACGTTACACCCAGGTTTGAGGAAGGGGCACAAAAGGGAGTGATTGTTTGAGCTCTGCAGAGTTTGTGACAGCGGTGGTAGTTAGCTAATATCTTCCTGTACTTCATTTTCCATTGATGGTGGAATGGGTAAAAGATTATCCTTTGTCTGTCTACAATGAACATGCTGTCTCACTCTGGTACCTTGAAACATCAAAAGCCAGTGTCATCTTTGCCATTCATGGTATAGGAGTTGTTTGAGTTCCATTCTTCATACTGAGATTAACTGTTTGGATTAAAGTGCAGGTTGTCAGACGGGGCCACCATGCCACCATGGCAAAGGAATTGGCGCCATGGCACACTGCTGGAGTCCACACCCTGGGTGATCTTTGCAATAGTGGAACACTCCTTCGACATGAAGCCCTAATGGAGGGTACTGGTTTGCCCCCTGAAGGGTTTCCTTCTTTATCACTCTCTTACAGGAACGCTGAGGCAGACATTGGGGACCTCACCCAAGGGCCTACCATGCACCTTACCCTGCAATATCTGCTCATGTTTGGCAGGAGTAGGTACTTGGTGTGCTGGCTGGCTGACTCGCTGCATCACCATACCTCTTTACCCCTAGGAGGCTGATCCCCTGGGAGGCTGATCGTGGACAATCATATAAAGACAAGGAATTAGAAAGCCCAGTACGCGTGCTGTGCAATTTGCAGTTCCGGCTGATACAATACTATATTACCCAGAGAGCTTACCTCACACTTGATAAAATTAACAGATACTTCAGCCGTACAGATGCCGAATGCCTTCACTGCCATTTGATAAACGCTGACTTGCTACATATGTTACGGGCATGCCCACACTATTGGAATACGTTGCTGCACCGACTATCCCACTGTGTGGACCGGAACATCCTGTTCACTTGGGAGGCTTGTGTTCTCTGACTCTTCTGCAGGTACAAAAAGCACAGACTCACGTCCCGGTTTCTGGACCTGAGACTTCTATTAGCTAAGAGACTCATTACCCGCAAGTGCTATGCATCTGACCCACCATGCTATTAAGTACAGCTGCAATCCATGTTGGTCTGGGCAGAAAGCATTGCCCTCCACCGAGAAGATAAACTTGGGCTCTACAAATACCCAATAGCCACTAATTGGGACACAATACTGGCAAGCCTCCACAAACCCATACTTGACACGACTGTGTGCTTAAGTACACCTTCACTAGGAAACATAGACAGCATGACAGAATTGCCACCATGGCACAAGCCACTGGGTACACCGCTCACACTCAAATGCCGCTCCCGTACCCCACGGACCACACTAGGACCGAAATAACTCAACATCGAGGCTCCTACTTTTTCTCACGCGGTTGTCGTGGACAAGTAGTTACGAGATTCTCCCTGGAAGACGTTAAGCGCTGTCTTTGTGGTTCGCCTGTCTACTGATCCAGCTACGAACTTCCCTTTTTGTTTTTTTTCTGTTTACAGTTCAACTAGCTGTGTTAAAACTTTTTGTTTTAAAATGTCTCTGTTAAAGTGCATTTCCGGTATTCCTGGCTATGAAGTCACAAATGCGAACCTGCTTACTCTGCGCCTCATCTTCCTTACATTCTGTGTTTTCACAATATTTCTCCGGATCTTGTATACTTAAGTCCTTGTGATATGTGATATGATGTCATGACGGTCAGTTCACTGTTGTGCATACTGAATGCGATGGTATACCTCTGCTCCACACATATCACTATGAATATACTAATCAGCAGAAGCAATGTAAGCACTGTATCGCGACATAATGTTTAAACAAAAAATACAATAAAACAGATTCAAACAAAATAAAGATCAGGTTGCCAGTTTGAATTTGGGAAACATTTAAGATCCAAATCTAGTCCTGGTGTTTCTGCGCAAGGTCACACCATCTGGCTCTAGCCGCTAAAACAGTTACTTCACCTGAAGTTTTAATAAGCTCAATTCAAACAGCTTGTCCTAAACTAACAGCCTCCCAATCCAAGGGAATTTTGTTACCTTGACTACCAGGATACGTTTTGGAAACCACAGCACCCACCAAGTAGCTATCTGGGTGACAATGCCTAAGAAATAGAAAGTGTAATGTGCTTAACATTGTTTTTCAGTTCTTGCAGGGACCAATTCAGTAGCTCCTGGTGTAAGAAACACACAGTGTGTTTGACTTAAACTCTGAAATGTTAGGATAAGCCTTTGAGGGTCATTAAGGCTCCAGTGTCTCAAGTATGCAATTCTCCTGTGGTTTTACTTCTTTCATGGGGATATTAAATCAGTGACTGCTATACACAATGGATCCAGAAACACAAAGGTTTATCTGTGATGGGTGGCGTATGTGGTTCCCTGTCAGAAAATGAGATGCCTAATAGAATTCCCTAAAAATGCTGCCGTTAGTCATCTCACAGGGTCGCCTGTGTGATCCATTGAATCTTCATCAAACTGACAGAAGGAGGAGGAGATTGGGTCATCTTGTGAGCACCTCCCAAAAAGGTAGCTGCACGGACAATGTACAAACTAGACAGAGAAATTCAGAATAAGATGTTTCATTTCATAGGAAGCTAGGGTTATGAGATGCTTGTTCATGTGGTCTAAGAATTAAGGAGAAGGTCTTGCCAGATCTTAGGAGATGCATAAAATATCTTAAGTGGTCGGTCTCCATAGAGCAAACAGTTGTTAAGGAAAAACTGAGATGTGCTATATGGTTGAAATCAAAACAGATTTACATGGATCCATATATCAACTCTGCAGCATTTGGGATCTCATATTTAGAATTATTTTGTTCTGTTTCCATCACCCTTGGTCTCTATGTGAGAAAATCTTCACTTCTCCCCTGGGTTTGATTCTTTTATGTTTTCCAAGTGGTAGCTAAATTGGATATCTTTGTGTTTCTCATGTTGTGATGCCCTTTGAGAGATATAAGATAGGATTTAGGGCCTTATTACGAGTTTGGCGGTCTTGCAACCGCCAAACTCGTGGTGGTGGTCAGACTACCATACTCATAGCGGTCCGACTGCTACATTACAACCAGACCGCCAGGGATCCCCCGTTATCACCAGGATCACGGATCCTGATGGGGTGGTGGCAGTCAAAGTCGTGGTCAGCCACGGCGGCGCGGAGTTCAGCCCTGACATGCTGATCACAACTTCCCCTTCCGCCAGCCTTTTCATGGCAGGGTCCCCACCATGAAAAGGATGGCAGAAAGCTGGTGTTAAGGGCCACCGGGGGGCCCTGCACTGCCCACGACCATGTTGTGGGCAGTGCTGTGGGGACCCTCCGTACTACGGCATTGACCTTGGCTCCCTGAGGAGCCGAGGCCAATGCCACCGCTCTGTTTCCTACGGGCCCCCTGGCAGAAACCTCTTAATACAGAGGTTTCCACCAGTCAGCCCGGTGGAAACATTGTAATAGGGCCGGGGGGGGAGACCTCTAGCTCCGCGGTGGTCTCCTCTCCACGGGTCTGGCAGGCCAACGGTCGGTCCGCCAAACTCATTATGAGGCCCTTAATCTAATTATACAGGAAGACATTCCATATTGCCAACTGCAGCGTAATAGAACAATTTAAAGGCTGTAATAAGAAATCTCACTTGGTTGGAAAGTCTTCTGTAGGATGTGGTTAATCGAAATAGGCTGCTATCAAACCTTTAATGACTTTCAGATAATACTTCCCCACAAGACCAACTGAGCTACCTGATATGCTAGAAGAAAGAGTTGTCAGCTTGACACTACTGGGCACTGATCTGGGATAGGACAGTGCTCCTCAGTGTATGTGCTACATAAATAATTGACATATAAAATATTCTTTAGAGTGCATGTGACTTGAAAAAGGTTATAAAGGACTTTTGAGAGACACATGATAACTGTGGGAGTGTGTGTGCAGAAAAAGACACCCTCTTTCCTCTGTTGGGAAACTCTATGGTAATACGTCCTTTATGGAAAGAGGTTTTGTGGCAATATAAAGCCATGAGACATAGCTGAATACCATAATTTCTAAAAGTGGTTATACTGGGTGGCCCATACTGGGATGAAGAGTAGGATTTATTTAACCTAAAAATAAATTGATCACTCTCCTCTTGTTCATGACTAGGGTAATGGTCACACTGGTTGAGGAATTCGACTGCCTGAAAGTGAACAAAAGAATAGGCCATAGTGAAAAAAGCAAAACGAAAATCACTTGACAGTAAGGAATTATTATAATAAATTTCCCAGCTTGTGGCTGCCTCTATTTATTTCCCCAAGAGGAGGGAAAGTGACCAACTGAGATCCACCTACTTTTGAGAGATTTCTCTATATTGACTAACACATTTAGGGCAGGTGGTCTCATGAAGATCCACAGAATCACATGATACAATAAGTGATTCTTCCATTTTCTGCCCGACAAAGCGTTTGATGAGGCTGTTAGACTTCAGAAGATGTGCAGGGTGTGGGAAAGGTACAGTTGAAGATGGTGGTGGTAACCTATACTCTGAAGTGGTGAGCAGAATCCGGAGTGCAGGGATTTATATTCTGGGACTGTTGTAGAAAAGTGTAAAAAGTAAAAAAAAAAAAAAAAAAATACAAAACGCGCAAAATCCAGAGAAAGTGATCGGGAAAATAATCAATTAGCAGACTAACAGCCCAAAATTAAGTTTTCAAAAGCAGTGAAATGAAAGCAGGTCGGGTGAAATGTAAAGTATTACAAGAACATCGTTCCGGGTGGTATCTGCCTTTCCTTACCTGGGACGTGCAACAATGCTGAATTTAAGTAACTAGTTTGCTTCCAAACTGGTTTTCTCTCCACATCTTAGCCGGTGTGTCCTACCGAGATGACAAGGTTGATAGTGAAATAATTGGGGCTTTTTTTAAAATAAATGGCTTGTAGGTCAAGAGGTAACTATACAGTGCTCCTGGAAAGCAAAAGGAAAGTGCTGTGATGTTTAAAACCCAATGTGATGTGATCGAATGCCCCAACATCCTTAATTTTCAGCCACAGAGGACAAGAGTAGACCAGCAAGTACAGCATTCCCAGCATTGAGCCTAAAAATTAAGGGCATAGTTAAGAGCCCCTAGCACCACCTTAGCTGCGGCATAGCGTAATTTTTTTTTTTTTTACTTTAAGGCGGCGGTAAAGTAGCCTTTTCCCCACGTCATATTTACAAAGTGGCGCAATGCATGCATTACGCCACTTTGTAAACATCTTGCGCCACATTATGCCTGCGCCATATAATGTATGCAAGGGAGGCATCTCCCCGCTAGGGAGCAGAAAAAATGGTGCAAGGAAATCTAGGAGATTTCCTTGCGCCACTTTTTCGGCACTATTAATGCCTGCTCAGAGCAGGAGTTAAAAGGGGGCATAATGGGCCCCTATGTACTCTGCAGGAGTACCAGCAAAATGTTTGCGCTATTCCTGCAGAGTACATCAATAGGGTAAAAAAAAAAACGCTATTGCCCCCCTACCTTGCGCCATGATGTGCCATATTTTAAATACGCTGCACACATGGTGGCGGTAGAGAGGCGCTACGGGGCGCAAAGAAAATGGCGCTGCACTAGGTGCAGCGCCACGTTTCTTAGATCTGCCCCTAAGTCCTACACCATTTTTATGAATTCTTTGATCTAAAGTGATCAAACTTGTTTTATTCCTGAGCGCTCAACAACAAATAACTTTACACAGTGTTTTGAGATACCATATGTAAAACGGGGGTCTGAAGTAGAAGCTTATTGTAACACTTGATTAAGGCTTAGTTTTTACTACTTTGGTTAGGATTGGAGGCATTATTTCAAGATTTATAGTTTATTATACAACAATCGTACACATTCAGACAAATAATCATGTCAGAAGTTTGAATTTCATCAAGAAATCTGGCAGATATGTTGTTATTCGCCCTTCATTTTTCCCTTAACATATTGGCTCCTCATACAAAGTAAATTGAAAACTGGATTCCTGCCTTACAATTATATTTTGATCTTAAAGTTATCGCATGGATAGATAAGCTAAAATCTTTGTGAACATTTGGAATGGTATGAAATTAAAATGTTGCAATTAATGTTTTGCTGAAGACCCATAGTTTTTATGTTTATCAAATGTTTGGTCTCCAGCGGTGTCCTTGGTAATTAATTGATTTTTCTTGCATAACAAACCACCTAGTTTTGCGCTCACGCTTGACTAAGGGGTTGACCAGTTGGCTGTCATATAGCTGGGTCATAAGAGACACCATCACCATCACCCATCTAGTGTCTGCTTACAAAATCTAGAAATTCCTGCTGGTGTGCAATTTTCAAAAAAGAGCTTCTGCCAACATACAGCAGAACTTTTCACATAAAGAAACAAAACCGATCTGCCAACGATGTCATGAAAAGCGGAGAGATTGATGACATCATTCTTTTACATTTTCCAAAGGCAAACCCCGAGGGAAGGGGGTTGGTTTTGCAAAATGTAAAATCAATGCCCCTGACGCATTTGGAGTTTTCCCTCAGCATGTAGAAGACATTGATAATTTTTCTCATCCATGGTTGCCTAAATAGGTCCAGTGGGCCTTCGGACATAATGAGCCAGTACCTGAAAGGATGTTCTCCATGACCGAGCCAGCCATAAGGCGTTCCATGTCTCCAAATGAGGTGTGTGAATCAAGACCTGGACAGGTGTTGCTTATACCTATGACCCCTTATGTCTACCAGTTGACCAGGCTGAGCTCACCCTGCATAATACATGTGATTACTGATTTTCTTATATTCTATATATGGTTTCGTATCATAATATCAAATATGTGGATGTTGCAAGATATCTTTACAAAAAATACATAATGTATTTTATTATGGACTAAATATTTGAATACAATTTGGAAGAAGTACATCAAAAGTACACCTTATCAGAGTGAAAGCATTGAAAATACTTGAAATACAAAATTTCAGAGGTTTGATTCTGCCTTCCTTGGTCTTCTCTAGCCGTCTTCATGAAAGTAGTGTGGTTGCAGGGAACCCTCATATTTTAGACACCTCATAATTTTACCTCAACCAGAATGCCCACATTCACTGGATTGGAGACAGTTTTGAAGCTCCATTTCATGAGGCAATGTGTCCCCATGTTAAGACACCTTCCAAAGCATGAAAAATAAAATTCATTAAGTAAGTTAGACCAGTTAATAACTTTAAAGTCAAATAAAGTTAAAGTGTTTTAATACAGAATTAAAAAATAAAGCGATACAGATTCAATGCCATGAAGGTTCTCAATGAAAATTATACAAAGATATTGAATCAAAAACTATTGTAAGACCCACGTGGGCAGCAAAATCAAGAAAGAAACCGGCAACATCCTTAGTTGAATAGGAAAGTCTTCTGGGTCACCCCCAAAATTAAGGTTTTTTTATACATTATTTTCTTATATAAAATAGAGAATCTGGAAACATGAGCAAATATAGCATTTCAACATCAAATCAGAGCCCATGAAAAAATACACGTAGCATTGCCTTAATACTCAAGAACTATCCCACTACATGAATAATTACTCAGCACCCTCTATGCTAGTATCATCCTGAGATGCTAGAACAAAACTAGACAGACAAACAATAATGTGTTATATGAGTGAATGGGCACAGTGACCCAGACAAAGGACCTTGGTAATGTATCAGGTTGTGTGAATGTTCATTAGGAGTAGAAAAATAATAACAGTGGAACTAAAGCATTGCATCTTAGCTTGACTGCTTGCTGCAGAGTTTGAGAGGAGAGAGGTTGGTGGGGGGGGAAATGAAGAGACGTGAGAGACAGAGGCGACTTCCATCTTGGGCAAGTTGGTGTTTATGTCTAAACTCAGGCCTAGTTAAAGCATATCAGGAATACACACTTCGACACATCATAAAGAATGTGTTTCATAGGCAACTGTATTATTTCCATGTATACATTTGAAATTGAGTGTGAAAATGCATTCAGCTCATTTTGAATGCTGCACAGAAATATAAAAACATAACAACAGGGATGTGGAATTCCTATCGCCCGACGCCCGGGACATCTTGTTTGGGGTCAAGGGCAACAAGTTTTTATGTTTACTTTGTCCTTGGGACAAGTAGGCCTAACCCTCTGCAGCACAAACCCTTTGGCTGCCTGTTTACAGAGAGTGGAACTCTCTGCAGTTGAGGTAATGTGTTTCCAAAAGATAATGCTGTTCGAACTTGTATTTATGGTTCATTATTTGAAAGTCTTCATTATTAGGGCGAGTGCTGTAAATAAATGTTTTAAGGTCACACTTCACTACTGACGTTGGTTCCAGTACAAAAAAAAAAAAAAACACGTGTATACACATATTTGAAAAGTTTAGGCTATGAGGCTAAATATAATGCTCCCAGAATGCTCTCTGATTAGATGCAAATGAAGTGTCATTTAGTCAAATGTGTTGATGCATGCTAGTATTTCCCAAAAATATTTCGAATGGAAAATCAGTGTAACCATTTTCAACACGATTATGGGAAGCATAAAAATAAACAAACACTGACAAAGCCAACTGATCTGACTTATTTTTATAAGTCTTTTAGTTTCATCAATGTGTGTCTTGTTTTGACATGGCTTTTGTAACACTTTATTGTTGCGGGAGCTACCAGGCCCTCAACATTGTAACAAACACTGGCAAAAACCGCCCAAAAAGTTTTTTTTAACTCTAAAAGCACACGTTGCCACCAGTGGCATAACAAAGGCCCCGCAGCCGCCCTCCAGGGGGCCCCTTCAGCACAGCACTTGCCCTGAGTGAGTCTGGAGAGGGGGCTCCTCCATGTTCTTTGCAAAGAGGCACACTCCAGTTTCGTTACGGCACTGATTGCCACTGTAGTTCCTGACACTGAACAAAACTACTTTGTGTGCCAACATGCTCCTTGTGGAAGAGCAGAATGCGATCACTCACAGTAAAGCCAGCCGAAAGAGAGAGAAATAGAAGTTTAATAAAAACAAAATGTCTTTGTTAACACCAGACCTAATTAGGGACCAAGACCCACACGTAGGTAGCTTTTTGCATGTCGCAAACAGCGACTTTCGCTGTTTGCGACGTGCAAAAAGCACATTGAGATGCAAACCCAGTTTTGCGACTCGCAATTAGGAAGGGGTTTTCCCTTCCTAATTGCGACTCGCAGTGCAATGTAGGATTGTTTTGTGACTGCAAACGCGGGCGCAAACCAATCGCAGTTTGCACCCAATCGCAGTTTGGACCCCTTCCCCATTGTGAATGTCACTGTAAACATTTTTTCAGAGCAGGCAGTGGTCCTGTGGACCACTGCCTGCTCTGAAAAAATGAAACTAAAACGTTTCATTTTTCGTTTTTGTAATGCATCTTGTTTTCCTTTAAGGAAAACGGGCTGCATTACAAAAAAAAAAAAAAAAACTGCTTTATTGTAAAGCAGTCACAGACATGGTGGTCTGCTGTCTCCAGCAGGCCACCATCCCTGTGAGGGCTGCCATTCGCAAGGGGGGGTTGCAAATTGCGACCCACCTCATGATTATTCATGAGGTGGGCATTTGCGAAGCCCTTGCGAATCACAGATGGTGTCAGGGACACCATCCTACATTCAGATTTGCGAAATTGCGAGTCGCTCTGACTCGCAATTTGCGGGTCGCAAATCTGAACCTACCTACATGTGGCCCCAAATTCTTAAAGTCACAAAAGTGCACCCATGGTATATGTCGTACCCCTATAAAATATTTGTGAACTGTATTTTAGCATGGGTAAATACGATGTGTAGATTTGCTCATGTGAAAATCTATTGAGCATTTGCAAGTTCATTTTTCCTCCAGCCACTTTCTTCCCAACCCTGGAAGAAGTTCTAATTCTGCCATTGTCAGGAATAAATGTCCAACCTTTCTTATTATGGGAAAATATTAGAGAGAAGCTGGTGAAAATCTTTAAAACATGCAGGTTAGTAGGTTTGCAGACTCAAAGGCATTCCAGCCCTGGAACTATTGCTTACTGCGTCCTACAGCCCCAGTATGCAGATCTGCAGAAAGGGGGCAAAATAAGGAAATTGCTACAGTAGGGATTGAAACTGCAAGTATTCAAGTCCTACTATGGTAGTAGCTCTGGCATAATCAGAGAGGCTATTATCAGAGCTCTTGCATAATGAGATTGCTGCCATAACTTGTCGCCACACTACATGGCACCAAAGGGACAAGTAGATCTTTTTACAGGACAAGTAGATTTGAGAAGCAACCTGTCCCCTGGACAAGTAGATATTTTAATAAATTCCACACCCCTGAACAATCTTCCACAGTAGCACAATGAAAATGCAGATAAATTTGATTGTCCAGAGGCAAGAAAGAATACAGTGCGGAAGGTCTTTTCTGCCTGAAAATGAAAATCCTGACCTCTTAATCCATAAAATATACACAACCAATTGCCTTGCCTTGCTTTCAAACCATGAGGCCAGCTGCCTCAGAGAGCATAGAGCCTGGAGAAGGCCGGAGAAACAATGTATAGGTCACCTTAGTGGCAGTGGCGGTTTCTGCACGAGGGCGTCGGGGCTCTGCCCTCGTAACTGTAACAAAAAAAAAAAGTGAAAGAAACTCCCCTAACTCCCTCCCTAAAATAAACGTACACACCTCTTTCTTGCTTGGGGCTGGGGCCAGGCTCGGGGCTACTGTGTCACGTGACATGAGACTGGCAGCATCAGGCCAGGCCCTCCCCTGACTGAGTCTATGTTTGCCGGGCTGACAAGCTCACAGCCTGAGGCCTGTGAGGTCATCAGCTCGGCAAAGACATAGCTCCGAGGACCAGTCTCCACCCCCTAATGACGTGTGGATAAAGTTAGCCCCGGGCGCTTCAGGTTGAAGCCCTGTAACGCTAGGGGCTTCACGTCAGTCAGGATAGTGGAGAATGGTCACCCCACCCTTTCCCAATTCGTCACAGAGGTTGGGTCTAGCCCTGTGACAAGTTGGGAAATGGTGGGCGGGGCTGCAGGCAGCAAGCTCAAAATTGAGTCTGCGTAGTATGCTAACACTGCACAAACACGAGGTGTTTGCTTCCCGCGCTGTGGATGGGAGTTGGATTCGGTTGGACGGTAGACTCCACTGAAATCTAAGGCAGAAGGTAATACCAGCTTGCTCATTTTTCTGTCCCAATGAAAAACGTTGCTTAAAACCAGTTGTGACGAGTTCTGAAAGGGTGGGTGAATACAAAAGGCTGCGTTTGTAATGGGAGCTGAGATGTGCACGAGTTATGTCACCCTATCCATCAACACTTGCTCATGTACTGCGCAGGCCTCAGGAGTTTGCCTTCTACTTTAAGTGGAACTCATTTCCATATCTCCAGAGAAACACAGAACTCTGTGAGCCACTGCGGGCACATTCAGCAAAAAGACCGAGCCGAGTAAAGCGGTAGTAGTGAAATTAGTGTTACTGTGCAACAGTGGGCTTGGATGTCGAGTGCCAGTTAATAATCCACACAGTCCATGTATAAATGTGTGTGTACATCTGTGAGTGCAGTTTTCAGCTGTACTTATTTCACTATGTTGTGCCTTACCCCGGCTTCACCTTCCCTTGCTCGCCAGACTAACTGTCGAGACCAACACTGGCATGGAGCTGCCGTTCCTGACTCAGCGTGCTGCCTTATATAAATTAATTGAAATAATCTTTAATTCTTTAAAGTGTAAACGATAAGGCTAGACCTGAGCCAATGCTAGTGGTGGTTATAGCAGACTACAAGTGATCAGGCAGGGTCACGCAACTGTATGCATTAAGCATACGAAATTAAGAAAACTCTTAGGTACTCTGCCGCGTCCTTTGTGTCAGCGGAAAGATTTACATCACCGTGCGTAAGGGGAGAGAAGGTAAACAAGGGAGCTAAAACCAGTGCTTAATTTGTGCTTGTTGTTTTCGGTGCTGAGCTCCGGCACTTATTTTTAAGGGCTGAGGCTTATTCTTCTGCCTCAAGCATTTTGCTGAGAGCACAAGACACATGTGGGAAAAACAGAGGTAGGGAAAAACAAAAAAGCGTCACAAAGGGAGAAATTAGAAAGCTGCAAGAGTGAGCTGGAGGGGCAGGAAGTGGCTATAAATGGAGTAAAGAGGCCCGAGATGGCTTCAGGATTACGCCGCCTCAGTATTCCGTGTGCCCACACATTTAATTGCAGCAGCCGCGTGTTTAAGAGGAGGGCTTTCGGCACCGGCACCTTTTTATTTACAAATTAAGCACTGGCTAAAACTAAACGGAGACAGACACGCAGCTTACAAACGGTGTGTGCACAGGGCACCTTGCTATGGGGAAGACGGTACAAAGCTCTGCTGAGGATGGACCTGTGTATTTTACCTGCTGTCAACAGATAACGAGGAAAAGGCCCTGCTCGCGGAGGTTTATCTGAGGTTGG
Organism: Pleurodeles waltl; assembly: GCF_031143425.1. Classification (NCBI taxonomy): domain Eukaryota; kingdom Metazoa; phylum Chordata; class Amphibia; order Caudata; family Salamandridae; genus Pleurodeles; species Pleurodeles waltl. The sequence goes on along the minus strand of NC_090443.1, from coordinate 820,759,366 downwards.
AGAAACTATTTTAGGAGAATGGGGTTAATGGAATAGCACCCACGAGACTGGCTTGAGTTAAGGACTGGCAACACTGTTTCACACGACTTTGTCTTGTAGGCGGTTATGTCAAAAGGTGCAACGCTCCACTGAGTTGTTTTAGATATAGATTTCAGCCCAATTGCCAGAGAGTAAACAATTACCACTTTAAACGGGACGAGTCGTTCAGAACATAGTTCTGAGGCACATTTAATCTCAAATCTATCACTCTGTAAACAATAACAATCAACTACTTCCGAATAATATATTATTTAGCAATCAGCCACTTAAAGAATACGAGTGAAAGTAGAATATACACTGAAAAGCCCCGGATTCCTGGAGTCATGATCGCTGCAGAAAAACATCTATGCAAAACTTAATACTTTTTGTGAAAGAAATTCACAAACCCAAGTTGAAAAAATGGAACCAAGGTCAAACCCTGTACTCCAAAAGTGTTAGGCACATGTTGGCTGTTGCATTTGGTAATACAGAATGGTTCAGAGTATCCATGTAATTTAGGCGTAAATAGTCTGGTACAAACTGCTTGATTTGCTGGTTCCGGTCGTGATGCATTACTTATGTTATTGGCTGAAGGACTGACATATAAAAAGTAATTTCCAAAATGAAGTGGGCATGTGAAATTGGTTGTTTTGGCTCAATGTACTATTAAAACTCATTGCTTGATATATAGATATATCAATACATATATCAGCTACTTTATAGACCTTCTTTTGTTCTGGGGATGGGAGCAGTGGTATCTGTTAACTAATACTTTTCAGCTACACCGCTTAAAGCTGTGCCTTAAATGTGGGGTACATGTTTAATTGCAGCTTGGCATCAATAGTATAGCGCACACCAGATTGGCCTACCTCATATATTTGAGAGGTTATTAAAATATGTGTGTTACATAGTACAAAGATTTACCTATGCCACTGCTGCAAGAGAACGGTGTGTGAAGAAAGAGCTCTTTTTGGCGTAGGAGTACAAACATGCTTTTTGAAACCCATAGCATTTTAAGCAAATTCTTTAACAAAATGTGCTGTAAAATGCACCATTTTGCCATCTGTTTTTCAAATTGTACCCCCGGGTAAATCGCCCCAGTATTCTGTTTGCAGCAGCCGCAATTGCTGTCTGCACATATTTCTGTATGACTGATTACAGCGAGCAAATGTGGGTGCTTCCCGAAGCCTGGCTAGGGCATTTTCTTCCAAAGATGATGCAGCATGCAGTGCATCACACTGGGCAAGCGCATACTTTAAAGGGCTGGAGTTGTTGCACTGTACAATTTGCATATACAGTAACTGCTGAACATAATAATACAATAACATATGGGGCGATTTTTAATGCGTTTAATATTTCAAGACTATACATTCCCACTTCTTTATAAACCTTGGTTTCTCACTAAATTTGTTTTTTAAAATGCACCATTTGCTAATCTTTTTTAAAAAAAAAATCTTGGGAGACGGGCTCAACCTGGACACCACGTTTGTCCATTAAGCTTGCTCGCTTCATTTGCTACATAAGTCATGCCCAACTTTTACGCCCCACCACTTTCAAATGTCACCAGCCGCCACTGCTTAGTGGTACTGAGATGCAGTGCCTCAGTCTGAGATTTTCCCACTGCTTATCACCATATCTCTAGTAACAACAGACACAGAAGTAGTCAGTATTGTGAGTCAAGTTAATGCTTCTAAATGACTATGTGAAGATTCATGAGAGAAGCTTTGCTTCTGGCCACACTGTCTGCCTTATATGATTATCAACTATTTACTTTGGAGAATAACCCACCTTTCCTGTCTTTTAATAATCTTTTACCAATTGCTCCCGTCCTTCCTGTCCTACATGCGTTATTTGTGCAATATAGATTCTACATAGTCACATCTTTATTGGCAGGTCACACTTTTTTCATTGTGCGGTCTTCCTTCCCCTGAGCCTGTGCAATATGCCCTTCTTTCAACCCATATGCTACTTGCCCATTGTTCAGTTCATGTTTTACAAATCAATCCTACACCTAGCACTACTTTTTCAATCCTGAGTTTGAAACCCACCACCCCACTCCTGGGCCTGCCCACCCCAGAAGCCATGTGCTACTTGCCCACTGCTGTGCCTGTCTGCTACCTGTCCACCCCTTGATTTGTGTGTCCACTCCTGAGCCTGTGACCCAGTGGCATAACGAAACTTAAACCCTCTCCCCGCAAAGGGCCCATCCCCGCTGGAACCAGTCAGAGACCTGCCGTCTGTGCACTGCGCAGAGGGGGGTCCCCTGAGACTCAGGGCCCCTCCATGCCACGGGGTCCTTTGTTATGGCACTGCTGCGACCCATCTCTTCTCCCCTGAGCGTGTGTTATCTGCCCACCCCTCAGCCTGCATGCTACTTGCCCCTCCTGAGCCTCTAAGCTTTTGTCACCAGTGAGCCTATGTGATACACTCTTAAACCTCCAAGCATATTGACCTGTTCGCAGGGTCAGCTCTTCCTATAAACTATGTTTATTATGTTTTTACTGCAAAAGGGGTGGGGTCAAGGCATGGCTGAGAGGAAGTGAAGTGCACATATATGTTTGGCCAGCCGTCTTCGGACGGCCAAACATAAATGCGCAGTAGGCTCTGTTGACCCCGGCAACGCAGTGCCGGATTGGAGAGAGCAGGCAGAAACTTCCACTCTGCCTTGGAGCACCCAGCCAGGGTAATCCGTCCAATCCTACCACTGCATGACAGCAGCAGTAGGATTGGATGGAGGGCAGGCTGGGAGCCTGAGCCTGTCCTTTGAGATGAGGAGCGGTTTGGAGGTGGCGCGGCGAAACAGATACTTAAATTTTTTTTTATTTATTTTATGGTCGCGCTCCCGCCACCCCCTACGCCCCGCCCCTTTTCCCTCCCACCAGCCGTGACTGCCTGTGTGCCTTTGCACTACCTTCCCAGGCCTGAACCCAAGTGCAATTTGCCAGTCCCTGAGCCTGTGACCTACATGCCCACCCAGTCCCTGAGCCTGTGTGGTACCTTTAATCCTTCCGAGTATCTAATTCTGTAAGATTTTGTTGACTTTTAACATGCAAAGTGTCAACAGTATCCAGGTACTGGGCTTTTTACAAATTTCGTCTATTGCATTTTTATGCATTGTAAGTAAAACCTTACAGTGATGTTTATTGTATTTGTTTGAGTACTCTATAACCACTTTAAGACCGCTATTATAAGGATAAGCTAATGACTTAAATGTTGAAGCCAAACTGAGGGTGTTGAGTAACAAGGTGGGCAATTATATTCCCCAGGTGGGAGCAGAATGAGAAAACATTAGCTCACTGATGGTCAAAAACATCCTGCAAGATACAAATTATGCAGATCAAAGTTTAGATGGGTGAGAGCAATAGTGGTATATCCCGTAAAGCTCACCTAAGAACAAATAACAAATTATAGAAACCCCTATCAGTTGTTTCTCCTGTCAACAAGAAAAATAGTAAAATCATTACCCACCAACATTTAGAAACTAAAGAAAATAATTAAAATTATTGTCTCAATTGAACAAATAGCATCTTCGTTCCCGATAATATGTTATATTCTTTTGCCATTAATTGTTTCATGCAAATTTGTAAACCTGCTGGTATGATTGTGAACGTTCTTTATGGTTCAAATCTTTTATATTTTTTTTAATCTTTTATTCACTTTAATGGTAGACACATATGCTGACCTACATCCAATGGCCGGGATGGCCATCAACAACAACAAACTAGGAGTCAGGGATACAGGGAAAAGGTGAGGGTTGGGGGGTGGTATTAGGGACCGCTATCGAGGGGAGAGGGAAGAACTTGGAGGGGGTCAAACAGGGAGTGGGGTGGCTTCAATGCCTTGATATTTCTTCATGTATAGCTCAGTGCCGCTGTGTGAGGAATCACAGGGCCTCCTTCAATAATCTAATCATCTCTTGGGGATATGCAGATTGGGAAGATCCAGCGTTTAAAAGAGACAGAGGGGTGGGGAGGAACAGTTATCTACACGCAAAGTATGGGAGGGGACAATGCCACAAGAAGCATGTCCATCGACAAAGACGGTGGTGGCAACCTGGTCAAAACTGACCATAGAAATTGGATGGAGTGACCAATTGACCACAAACACGCCACTATGGGAGGAATCTAGACTGGGACCAGTGGGAAAGCTGAAGGGGTTTGAGGGCTGCAACAGCTGGAGCCTGTCTTGTTGTGGTATCATGAGGTTAAGAGCCAGTGACTTTTGAATGTTGATTTTAAAGTGTCAACAGGCCCAAAACTCTGTAGCTCACTGAGTAGGGCGGGCAGGGATGAAGGGTTGTGTGACCAAAATGATATCCATATATAGTGCTGTATTGTGTTCTAGGTGTCCTAAAGGGATGCCCCTGATCTTTATGGACCATCAAATTCTTTCCACCAGTGTCTCCATGTAAAGGGCAAACAGGAGTGGGAAAAGAGGGAACCCTTGTCGTGTATCTCTAATGATGGGGAAGGCACAGGAAGTTAGGCCATTGACTCTTACTCTGGCTATATGGACATTGTAGCTACATATCACCCATCTCTTAAGCGTGGGCCCAGTCCCATCTTGTTGAGCACTGACCACAAACTTGGCCAATGCTGGTGATCGAACACCTTTTCAACGTCGATCGGCATAAATAGCGCTGGGGTTCGAGAGTGGTCAGCTTTATCTATAAGGTGGAGCAATTGCATTATCATCGCAGCCTGCTCTGGGATAAATCCTCCTTGGTCTGGACCTAACAATTTGTGGGGTCATTCTCAGGTTTAGGGTTAACTGTGATTATTGCCTCTTGCTTAGAGTTGGGGAGGGCCCCCATTTTCCTGAAGGAATTGTATAGTTGAGTAAGAAGAGGGGTAAGTGGGATGACAGGTGCTTAGCAAAAGCTTGGGGTAAAGCCATCTAATCCGGTGCTTTTCCTCGTCGTAATTGGGTAATGGCTGAGATGATGTCCTATTGGTGATTATCCAATTCCAGGGATTGCACCTCAAGTGCCAGGAGGTGTGTTATATGGCAAACAGCTAGATAGGCATCCATGTCATTGGGGTTCAATGTGTCCGCAGCATAGAGATTTGCCTAAACATTCTCAAATGCATGGGTGATCTCTTCGTCCTTGTGTACGACACACCTTGTCTGTAAGTGGATCTCTGATATGCTGCTTTTGTGAACGTGAGCCCAGAGATTATTAGCTAGGAATCATCCGGCTTTATTCCCTCCAGTATAGTATTTCTGTTTTAAGAGTAGGAGATCATATTCCCGTCTGTCAGTGTCTAAGGCCTTACGTTGCTTGTGAGCTAGTGTCAACTGTATCTGCCCACTGTGGAACCCAGACTGCTTATGGGCAGTTTCAAGAGTTCTGATTTTGCATTTGGCCTTCCTGATTTTATTCAATTGTGTGGAAATGGCTATTAGGGTCCCCCTAAAGGCTGCCTTCAGAATGTCCCAGAGCAGGGACAGGGGAGTGTTTGATGTGGCATTTGTCTGCAGAAAATCTTGGACCCCCTCCTGGACTTCTTGAAGAGTAGAGTCATATGTCAGAGAGAGTTGTAAAGTAGGTGGAATACTGGAATATAAAATGTGACTGTAATAGGGGAGTGTTTTCTAGAGAGCCAATACACCCACCTCCACCTTTGTGATGGTTGTCGAAATACAAGGATTGGTGAAAAAGTAATCCATATGGGCGTAAGTCTCGTGGGATGGGGAAACATGTATAATCCCTAGCAGCTGAGTGCTGTACCTCCATAGTTCAGAGAGACCCACCTTGTGCAGCAAGAGTAGGCCTTCTGGTGTGAATGCGCTGGCTTGTCCCACCCTCTGAGTCATCTGGGACAAGTTTAAAGTCTCCCCAGGCATGGCATCTGTATCAGGAGAGGAAGTGACCAGTCCCAGAGCATTCAGGTTAAATTGCTCCTGATGGCCGTTGGGTGCATACAGCATGGTAAGGGTGAATGTTTAGTTGTGTAATGATATACATACAAAAATTAGTCTTCCAGTCAGTTTCACTTTGGTCTGCAGAACATACCTGTAGGAAAGTGCCCTTGTTGGTATGGTTACCCCCCTACTTTCTGCTTGATATTGATGCCAACTTGACTAAGAGCATGATGGGATCCTGCTGATCAGACCCCAGCACCAAAATCTTTACCATTGTTCCCACAATTGGCACCCCCCTGACAAACAGTTAAGTCCCTTGTAAAGGGTGCCCATGGTATCAAGGGCCCTGTGGCCTGGGAAGGTCCCCAAGGGCTGCAACATGTATTATACCACCCTTGGGGACCCCTCAACAAGCACATGTACACTGCCACTGCAGCTTGTGTGTGCTGGTGGGGAGAAAAAGACTAAGGGGGTGATTCTGACTGTGGCGGGCGGCCACAGTCCCGCCGACAAATGACCGCACCGCGGTCAAAAGACCGCGGCGGCCATTCTTACATTTCCGCTGGGCCGGCGGGCGCTCTCCAAAAGAGCGCCCGCCGGCCCAGCGGAAATGCCCCTGCAACGAGGATGCCGGCTCCGAATGGAGCCGGCGGAGTTGCAGGGGTGCGACGGGTGCAGTTGCACCCGTCGCGTATTTCAGTGTCTGCTCTGCAGACACTGAAATACTTTGCGAGCCCTCTTACGGGGGCCCCTGCAGTGCCCATGCCATTGGCATGGGCACTGCAGGGGCCCCAGGGGCCCCGCGGCACCCCCTACCGCCATCCTGTTCCTGGCAGGAGACCCGCCAGGAACAGGATGGCGGTAGGGGGTGTCAGAATCCCCATGGCGGCAGGGCGCGCTCCGCCGCCATGGAGGATTCTCCCGAGCAGCGGAAAGTCGGCGGGAGACCGCCGACTTTCCGTTTCTGACCGCGGCTGAACCGCCGCGGTCAGAATGCTCAAGGGAGCACCGCCAGCCTGTTGGCGGTGCTCCCGTGGTCGGTGACCCTGGCGGTCACCGGCCGCCAGGGTCAGAATGACCCCCTAAGTCAACATGGCACCCCTCTCTGTGTACCATGCACACCAGCCACTGCCTGTGGCAAATATAAGTCACCGCTCTAGAGGGTCTTACAGCCCTAAGGCAGGGTGCACTGTACCACAGGTGAGGGCATAGCTGTGTGAGAAACATGTGCCCCTACAGTGTCCAAGTACATTCTTAGACGTTGTAAGTGCAGTGTGGCCATATTGAGTATATGGGCTGGGAGTTTGTCATTCCATGGAAAGTTCGGTATCAAACTTCTCAGCACAATAAACCCACACTGATGCCAGTTTGGTATTTATTGAAAGTTGCACCCAGAGAGCATCTTAGAGATGCCCCCCCTGTATGTTAGCCAAACTGCTAGTGCAGGACTGACAAGTCTGTGCCAGCCTGCCACTTTCAGATGAGTTTGACCACATGGGGTGAGAGCCTTTGTGCTCTCAGTGGTGAGAAACAAAGCCTGCTCTGCACACTTCCCCCCTGCAGGAACTGTAACACCTGGCGGTGAGCCTCAAAGGCTCAGGCCTCTTGTTACAGTGCCCCAGGGCACTCCAGCTACTGGAGTTGCCCGCCCCCAGAGAAAGCCCCACTTTTGGCAGCAAGTCTGGTGGGAAAATTAGAGAACACAAGGAGGAGTAACCACCTCAGTTGGGACCACCCCTAAGGTGTCCAGAGCTGAGGTGACCACCTCCTTGCTAAATCCTCCATCTTGGTTTGGAGGACAGGGGCCAATAGGGTTAGGTCTGTGTCTCCATCCCCAAAGGGAATGGACACAAGAAGGGTGTAGCCACCCTCAGGGACTCTGACCACTGTAATGCCCCTAAATCCAGGATTTAAGGGCTCCCCTGAACCCAGCTTGTCAAATTCATGGTGACCTCACCAGAAGAAAGAAGGACTGCTAAGCTGCCCCCCAGAGGAGAAGACTGAAGACACAAACTGACTTGGCCACAGCCCTACCAGCTTGTCTCCAGAAGGCGACGCATCCTGCTGGACTGGCGACCACCTGAAAGCCTCAGGAGGACTGCCTGCACCACAGAGGACCAAGAACTCTCGTGGACAACAGTCCTGTCGAAAAAGAAACTCCAACTAAGGACTCCAGAACCACCCCATATCCAAGAGTACTGTCCACTTTGCACCCAACGACCAGGGCCCGTGTCCAGGTGGCCCAAATGACTAGAGCTGGTCCCCAGGTGATTCTGAGCAAGTGCCTACCCTGAGATGACCCCTCCTGTCCAACACGACGACGCCTGCAGCCTGAATCCGGAGGACCCCCTGACCGCGACAGAACTGGATGAAGATTCCCAACACCAAAAGGTATACCTGCATCCGCAGCCTCGGGGAATCCAACCTTCGGTGCAGCAACATCCAGCAGACGGCCCTCCTCCTTGTCCAGCCTTTGGTTTCCCAGAACCGAACCCCTGAACTTCAACTGCAGCATCTTTGTGACCCCTTGGATCCTCCTATATGAAAGCACTCGGAGCCCGACTCTGTGTTTGCACCCTGCACACGGCCGCCCCTGTGCTGCTGAGGGTGTGTGTTTTGTGCTGACCTGTCGCCCCCTGGTGCTCCTCTAAACCCCCCCGGTCTGCCCTCCAAAAACGCAGGTACATTCCTGCAAGCAGTCCTAATTCCGAGTGCCCCCAGCCTCAATAGGAGCCCATGTTAAATTTGCCTCATCTTTGACCTCTGCACCCGGCTGGCCCCGTGTTGCTGGTAGTGGGCGTTTCCCCCTCGACCTGTCTTAAAAAATAGCACAGTCAACTTTTAAAATAGTATGTTGCTGTTGTATTGAAAACAGCATAGCTTGCCAATTCTAAACAAAGTGGTATTGATACATATGTTGGACACTTACTTGCACATGTACTTGCCTGCAACTTGAATCTTGTGGGTCTAGAAATAAAGTAGCGAAATATATTTTTGCTATATAAAAACCATTGGCCCTTGAGTTTTTCATTACGTGGGTGCTTCATTTATTAACTATGTGTACAACAAATGCTTTGTACAACCCTCTGATAAGCCTAACTACTCAACCACACTACCACAAAAGAAAGCATTAGTATTATCTACTTTAGCCTCTGTTAAGTCCCTGGGGAACCCCTGGACTCTGCACACTATATCTCATTTTGATATAGTATAAACAGAGCCAGCTTCCTACAATACCTTTGAAATTTAGAGGTTAACACAATTGCCACTTCTGTTTGCTTAGCAGCCTGGATGAAACAAATGCCTATCAAACTAGCAGGACTTCATCCTTACCTAGTCCTTCTTCAGGAGGTGGGTCTCCTGCAATAGACATATTCATTCAGAGTTTCTAAGTAGGTACAAGAGTGACAAACATTTTGTCGGTGTTTTTAGTCTGTGAATGTTGAAGGTCAGGACCTTAACCATGTTTAACTGGTGGTAGTGGCACTAAGATGATGCGGGGTGGATGCCCAGCCAAAGATCTGGTGTCTCCTGAATGTAAGTGGGGCTGTTGGTCAAGGCTTGGTGTGCTGGGTGTGGGGAAGGAGAGTCTACCTGGGTGTGTAATATGGAACATCACCACTGCCAACATAGGAGCAAGAAACCCAACTTGTGTGGGAGCCATGGTGGCGGACATCGTAATGAGTCAAAGGTAAAGGGGGATAAGCGTGATCTGCCATCCCAACACTATTCATAGGGAGAGTGAATCTACGGCACCAGATTTGCAGGGGTTACTGCATCAATAAGGGCTGTGCCTATTTTGTCATTACGAGCATCTTTTTTTCAGGTTCTACTATATTGGTGTCAAAGTGGGCTTACTACTAGGTGGTGTTGCTGTGTTTTAGTTGGTGGAACACTGCTGATCGTTCTAGGAAGTTCATGTGTGCGGGTGGCTTGTTGGCATTCTCCTTTGAGCACAGATGGTGTTTCTTGCTGTTTAAGCACAGTGTGGAACAATCTCGAGGTCGGACAGATTGATTTGTGTTTCAAGCAGGGTCTTCCAGGCCCAGGATTAAGTGAGGGTCCTCCATAGTGGCTTTGTGGATGAGTGAATATGGCCTCTTCTGGGAGGCAATGTCGTTACCGTTCAGTGTACGGGTATGGTAAGTCAAAGCCTGCACTCCCTGGTCTGTCCGTACACGGTGTAGTCCATTATATTGATGTCTCTGTCCCACATGGAAAGACAGGTGTGCATACCCTTGATGGGAAGATGGCCAGTCCAGTTTGGCCACAGTTTGGCCAGTCCAGTCCCTAGGAAGGGTCCCCCAATCACAATCCTGCAAGTAGAGGCCTCTCCAATCCTTCCCCTCTGTTGTCCCCACCAAATCTGCACGTGGCAAAGCTCCCCCCATTTGCTTTTGTTTGTTAACCCTGGTGATGGGGGGCTATGGCACATGAAGCAGAGTTCAGGGCACGTTGCCCAGCAGGGGGCTCAGGCTCTTGTGTAATGGTGGCCGAGGAATGTTGCAGTCACCGAGGCCACAAGCTGGCCTCCTTGGTGCAGGCCTCGTAGAGAGGAGGATGAGCAACTAATTGGATTTCCCAGCCAGGGTCTGCTGGATGCTGCAGCGTCAGGAGCTGATGGTTCCCCCAGCTGCACTCTGCGGTGGGCCCCGATCATCTGTGCAGGTCGAGGCCTACAGGACGAGAGGTCTGGCCTCTCACTTGTTGTCCGGGAGTGGCAGAGACCACTCCAAGTGCATCAAGTCTGAGTGCAGGAAGTGAGCTTGAGTCAGAAGTGTCCGTCCAGCTGCTGAGGGAGGCGTAGCGCCAGGTACCTCAGGATCAGGTTATCGCTGCTCTGGGTCCACGACGGGTGCCATTTCAGAGCCCCATCATGGCTGCAGGGGAAGAGGCTAAACCTATTTAAATCCTTGCCCCTGAGGCAGGTCAGTGGGCCCACAGCCTCTCATGATGTTTCCTCTGTTAATTTCTGCATGTGGCCCATATAGCTGTTTCTTGGGGCTGTATTTCTGGGCAGTCGGTTGGTGGAGCTGTGTAAAAATTTACTTATCTGGCTGCCATCTTGGCCACGCCCCCATTAACTTTTTTTTTTAACATTGTTCTAGTAAAGAAACTTTTTTGATTTAACGTTTTATTTATTACCAAATATCCAAAGCTCTATGCCAAGTTCTGTCCATTTTATAGTCTAGAAGTGTAATTATAGACACAAACACTACTGGAAAAGATCAAGGTCTCAACACCCAAATCAGTCAGTTACAGTATGAAAAGGTTTTGATGGAATGCAACGAGCTAAGAGTCCAAATAAAATCCTGGGGCTTTTACAGAAAATGCTAATTAGAACGTTACCCAATCTTTATACAGTTCCGTGAGTAAGGGTGCAGCCCCTATTAGAAATCAATAGGTATTGTGTCTTAGAACCACACTTCAGGAAGTAGTACATTATACTCTGCGGGTGCTCTGAACACTGCCCTTAAGGACCTAATGATCACATCTGTAGGCAACATTGTGCGTCACCTGTGTAATAATATATATTGATGCCAGATCCTCCACTTGCTATTCCAGACACTCTATGCAATTATTAAAAAGCACAGTTCTTTTGGCCCCTGGAGAATTCTGAATTTTGTTAAAATGAATTGCTTCACAATAAAACCCAACATGACTTAGACTGATTGAGACAGGAAAAGGGAGTGCAAGCTCAAACCTTTTTCTATAATGTCCACCCTTGTCTCTAAGAGATTCATCAATACTCCACTCTCAGTTGTATCATTTGCCACTGAAAAGTTCATTAACACAACAAAACAAAACAGGTCAACACATATTTACCAACTCCTGATTTGGATGAAGGTCAGATAACAAGTTGATGAAGTTTTTCTCCCGCTAGCAAGGGGCATGCTAAAACTCCGCCCATAAATTCACTACCTCCATGGACCTTTGAGGGAAGAAGAGGTGCAGCACACTATGTTAAATGTATTTAATTAGCTCAAACATGTCTTACAAAAACCCACCCTACTTTCCCACACTGACTGAACTAGCTGGAAAGTTACTAGCTTTAGAAGCAGCATCCTCCTTCCTCCTGGGAGTTTTTTCTCAATTGAGTTCCAGATTGATGATCTAAATCCTATTTATTTTAATGATCTTGTGGCATGTAGGTCCTAGGACAAAAGTCAATTTTCGCACACGGCTTCATACGCAGCACTACAGTCCGTTTTCACACATAGCAAGGTAGATGTCTTGAGACTTGGGACAGAAATGTGCATCTGTAATAAAATCAGCCTTCTAAACTTGCCAGATTGTCTCCAAAACACTAGTGTACAATGATTTGGCCTCCTCATCCGCAAGTGCTATTGCAAATGTGCCAAAGGGACCAGGGTACAACAAGTGTAGCTGTTGAAATGTAGTTTCGAATAAATAATTTAGTGCTAATATTCCTACTTTGGCAGATCACTTTCCACTCTATCTCTGGGATCATGGATACACCTTGGAAGTATTACACTCTGCTTTAGAAACCAGATGTTGGCGAGTCGGGAAGTTGGGAGGGAAATAGGATGGAGGTGATTCACTAGGATTTGCTTATTACATGCACTGTTGCACTTTGCAGAAAACCTGCACATTAACTGCACATGCCCATAAGAGTTTCAGATCTTAATTTTGCCCCACTTTTAAACACAGAAAGATATAAGGTTGCCCTGTAGAATGCATCCTGTTTTGTTATTTGAACATGTTACTCCTGACCAATGAAAATGATTTATCAGTAATAGTAAAGTAAGATGGATTTTCCACCAATCTTTTACCGCCAGAGATACTGCTATTCACCATGAGCTTGGCATAGTGTGGAATATATATTTTGTGGAGGTGATTTAAATCCTATATTTGGGCATATCGCTTTCGAACGTTAAGCAACATTCGAAAAATAAAAGGTGCATCTGACGAAACAGCCCAAATAAATCTTAGGGTCACCCATCATCACAAAAACACCATAATGTGGATGGATACTGGAAGAAATATGAAAAGCACAATTGAATATCTCATATGCAACTCAGCAAAGAAAGCATCAGTCGCTGTTGTTGGGTTCAATGAGCATGCACCTGACACTGGTAAAATAAGTGCTTTGAGATTTATTTGTGACATTTCTGTAAAGCATTTTTAGGTCTCATTTGGGACATTTTGTTTTTTATTCGTGGGCTTATATACCTCCCATTGCATACCACTGGTTTGCTTCATTGTCACCCTCATTTGTTTGCTTTTGGTCGGTCAACTGCTGTAGGCTTCCTTACTCTTCAGCTGGTTCTCTCGTGTACTTCTCCCTTCTTCGTGTTCCTCCCTGTCCGTCTTCTTCCCTTACATGCCTTCCCTTGTCCCTGATCCCTATCCCCACCCTCCTTCCTGTTGTCCATGTTGCCTTGCCTCCACCCCAGCTCTGTTGTGGGTGAGAGTAGCAGGGGGGGGGCCCTCCGTTAGGGCAGAGGAGTGTTACTCCCCCGCCAGCAGCGGCAGCTTCAAAACCTTGAAAAGAAAACAATAATGATCTTTGTTTATTATAGTTTCTTTTAAAGTGGCGGGCCACGGGGGTGACGAGCAATGACCGCCTGCTTTTCTTTTAAAGAGGGCCAGCCCGATTGCGATCTCGGTGTGGCCAAACACTCATGCACAGTAGGCTCTCTGTCCAGCCCAGCAGCAAAGTTGCTGGGCTGGAGAGAGCCTGCATAGGATCCCAGTCTGCCTGGGAGCGCCCTGGCTTTGTGCTCCCAGCCCATCCTGACGCTGCTCTGAGCAGTGTCAGGATTGGTCTCAGGGTAGGCTGGGAGCCTGAGCCTGCAGTGATGAAGCAGAGGAGCAGAGCGGTGTGGCAGTGTTCAGGTAAGTGTTTTTTTTATTTTTATTTACATAATTTAATATTTATTCCACCCTTTTGGCCCCCCATACCTTCCCCCCACCCCTTCGCCACCCAGCCCCTTCCGCACTCCGCGAGCCGCTCCTGAGTAGCATGCTGTTTGTCCCGGGGCAGACTATGGTCTACATGCCTAGACAGGCTGCTGTCTCAGCAGGGACCTTCTCCAAGTCACTTCTTCCCAGGGGTCCTCCGCCCACATGTTCCTTGCACTGTCCCAGCACCCACTCCTGATGTGATGGCAGAGCCCCAGATTCACCATTAAAGTAATTCCGACTTAACCGCTTCTGTGCAGCAGACGTAATGGTTACGTCCTGCAGCACAGTGCTCCTGTGCCGAGGACGTAACCATTACGTCCTCGGCCTGGAGCCTGGAGGGAGCGCTAGCGCTCCCTCCGTGGGGTTCCCTCCCACGCCCCCACGGCAGGGATGGAAGGGGAAGCCCTTCCCCTTCCACCCCGACACCCCCCTCACCACCCACCCCCCTGTGACGTCAGCACGCAATCGCGAGCTGACCTCACAGAGGTCGTCACTTCCGATCATGTGATGGGGGCCTGAGAGGCTTCAAAGGGAAGGAAAGGAATTTCCTTCCCTTTGAAGTCTCTCAGAGCATTTTAGCAGCCGGATTGTGAAGCGATCCGGCTGCTAAAATGCCCACTAGACACCAGGGATATTATTTACTTAGGAAATTGGCATAAGGGGAGCGACCCCTTAGGCATGGGTCGCTCCCCAAGGGGGGCATTTTTTTTCATGGCCTTTTCTGCCCCCTCTGGGGGCAGAAACCTCTAGGCGCCAGGGATCATTTTTATTTTTGTTTTGTTGGTTTTTTTGGGTTTTTTTTTTTGTTTTAGCTGGGCAGCGACCCCTTAGGCAAGGGTCACTCCCTGGGGGGGCAAATATATTTTAGGCCATTTCTGCCCCCTTTGGGGGCAGATCGGCCGCTTTTTGCTACGCCAATCTGCCCCCAATGGGGGGCAGAAACCACCAGACACCAGGGATCTTAATTTTATTTTGCGTCAATTTCACACAAGGGGAGCGACCCCTTAGGCAAGGCTCGTTCCCCTGGGGGGCAAATTTATTTTAGGACATTTCTGCACCCCTGGGGAGGCAAATCAGCCTATTTTAATAAGGCCGATCTGCCCCCACAGGGGGCAGAAACTACTAGGCACCAGGGATTTTTTGTTGTTGTTGTTTTACAGACGGGGAGCGACCCTTTAGGCAAGGGTCGCTCCCCTGGGGGGGGGGGAATTGTATTTAGGCCATTTCTGCCCCCTTTGGGGCAGATCAGCCGATTTTTGCTACACCAATCTGCCCCCAAGGGGGGCAGAAACCACCAGGGATTTGTATTTGTTTGTGTCAATTTCACACAAGGGGAGCGACCCCTTAGGCAAGGGTCGCTCCCCATGGGGGCACATTACTGTTGGCCATATCTGCCCCCCTTGGGGGCAGATTGCCTTATTTTTGGAAGGCCCATCTGCCCCCAAAGGGGACAGAAAGCCCACCAGAGACCAGGGAAGATTTTTTTTTCAAAGTAAGAGGGTGGGGGTATGGCCGTACCCCAAACGAAAGAACAGCAATGGGAAGAAGGTTATAGGACAAAGCACTCACAATGAATCCCCAAGTTAGTGCATAATACATACAATCATATGCACGGTGCTCCTGGCAAAAGGATCCTCCCCCCCCCTCCAATGTTTCTCAAAGAAAAACACAGCATACACAACAGATGACAAGGCACTTGTGAACAAATAATAAAGGGTCAGTAGTCCATGTACGTATATTATCAAGTCCTCTAGGTTGCCTAGTCCTTTGTTGGCTTCATTTCCACCAATTGGCTAGCTTTAAATGCGGGACTCCTCTTAGTGCCGGCACGCGGATATACCGACCGGAGGAGATACTCTACTCCCAGGACACGTTACTTCGTGCCCTCTTGATAACGTCAGGTGAGCGAGTGTGGTGTTCTAACAATAGCGGTTCGTGGTCAACCGCGGTGGTGTGATTATCATTTTTTTAAGGTTCTCCCTTAATTTTCGTGCTCTCTGTTTTCAGGTAAGGGGGTGTATACACAGACACCGCTTACGAGTTTACACGGAATTTCATATACAGTGCCACATATTGGGTAGGTGTCCAGGTGGACAATTTTCATTCTATTTAATTTGAGTCGCCTTTCCTTGGATTAAATCTTTTATCTTGCTACTTTGCATACCTTCTTTGTTTTTTCGCAGATCATTAACATTTGAGACGTCATATGAGCTACTATAGTTTTTTTGATTCGTCCTTTTTTGTTCTAAACATCGTGTTGAGGTATGATCCTCTTTTCTAGAGGTGTTTCTTAACAATGCACGACTTCCTTTCTCTTAATTTTGGGGTACTCTTATTCACTTCTTATTGGTTCTTGACTGTAGGGGTCTGGGGCATACTCCTCCTATTCGGTTTATTTTCACGCTGGTGTCATGACTTTCATGGTATTTTCAATCTGGACAAAAGTAATGGAATGTTTCATTGATTCCCATATTACTTTATATAATTAATTGGTATTCTCATATGAGGCTTGTAATCTGTTTGTTATTTACGAGTTGTCACAAGCTATAACTTTCGGGGGTTTTTAGTGGCGTGTTTTCACAAGGTCACGTGGTTATTGGTGTAGGTTTTTTCTGTTAAGGTACCATTTTGTTGTACATATTTCTTGATACAAGACTTAAAGTTTATATTTGTGTATTTAGTTACAATTGTATTTTTTACAGCCCTGAGGAAGTCGCGGAGATCATTTTCTCCTAAGAGGAAACACGTGTTGGCTGTTGTTTGTTTTAACAATACATGAATATTCCATCTCAAGAATAAATTGGAGTCATGCTAACCTTTCACTGTCTACCTTGTTCCTGATTGTTTGGAAGAGGACTTGATAATATACGTACATGGACTACTGACCCTTTATTATTTGTTCACAAGTGCCTTGTCATCTGTTGTGTATGGCCATACCCCCACCCCAAATAAATGGGGACAAAGTTGTTCTCCCCACCAGTGGGCAGATGGGGCAATTACCCCCGATCCATACCCTGGAGGGGGGGGGGGGTAGAAAGTCTACTAGATGCCAGGGAATTAAAAAAAAAAAAAAAATTAAAATTGTGGGGTGGTGGCTATCAACCAGTGTGGGCCTGGTTATGCCCCCACCCCAACTGAAGGGGGTAACAGTCTTTCAGCTATCCCCCGCACACTAAAACATCTTATCCCACGGCAAGCAAGAGGACATTTGATTATTTTGGGTTTTCGTTTTACATTTGGGCCATGAGAGCTTGGCTAACTCTCAGAATCGTCCCACTTGGAATGGTGAGTGCTGCACTTTATGGACTTTGGGACGCTGCCATGTAGAAAAATCCACAAGACCTAGACACATCTGAAAACTAAACATCTAGGTGATTCCAGGGTGGTGTGCTTCACAGGCACCCGCACCATTTTCCTACCCACAATGCCCTGGAAACCTCCAACTTTGCTGGAAATCACACATTTTTCCCACATTTTTGTGATGGAACCCTCTGGAATCTGCAGGAATCCATAAAATTCCTACCACCCAGCATTGTCTCATCTATGCTGATAAACGTTCTGCTGCACTTGTCAGCCTAAAAATGTTTGTTTTTTTCAAACGGCCCTTTTTGGACCCGCTTTGGTTCCCCCTCAATTTCAACATGTTTTTGGCTCTTCCCTGTCACAAGCACTTGGCCCACCTATACAAGTGAGGTACCATTTTTATCAGGAGACTTGGGGGAACGCTGGGTGGAAGGAAATTTGTGGCTTCTCTCAGATTCCAGAACTTTCTGTTGCCAAAATGTGAGGAAAAAGTGCTTTTTTGGCCATATTTTGAGGTTTGCAAAGGATTCTGGGTAACAGAACCTGGTGAGAGCACCACAAGTCACCCCATCTTGGATTCCCCTAGTTGTCTAGTTTTCAAAAATGTGCAGGTTTGGTAGATTTCCCTAGGTGCCGGCTGAGCTAGAGGCCAAAATCCACAGCTAGGCACTCTGCAAAAAAAACAGGTCTGTTTTCTTTGGGAAAATGTGATGTGTCCACGTTGTGTTTTGGGGCATATCCTGTCGCGGGCGCTAGGCCTACCCACACAAGTGAGGTATGATTTTTATCAAGAGACTTGGGGGAACACTGGGTGGAAGGAAATTTGTGGCTCCTTTCAGATTCCAGAACTTTCTGTCACCGAAATGTGAGGAAAAAGTGTTTTTTGGCCAAATTTTGAGGTTTGCAAAGGATTCTGGGTAACATAACCTGGCGAGAGCCCCACATGTCACCCCATCTTGGATTCCCCTAGGTGTCTAGTTTTTAAAAATGCGCAGGTTTGGTAGGTTTCCCTAGGTGTCTGCTGAGCTAGAGGCCAAAATCCACAGCTAGGCACTCTGCAAAAAAAACACGTCTGTGTTCTTTGGGAAAATGTGATATGTCCACGTTGTGTTTTGGGTCATATTCTGTCGTGAGCGCTAGGCCTACCCACACCAGTGAGGTACCATTTTTATCAGGAGACTTGGGGGAACGCTGGGTGGAAGGAAATTTGTGGCTTCTCTCAGATTCCAGAACTTTCTGTCGACGAAATGTGAGGAAAAAGTGCTTTTTTGGCCATATTTTGAGGTTTGCAAAGGATTCTGGGTAACAGAACCTGGTGAGAGCACCACAAGTCACCCCATCTTGGATTCCCCTAGGTGTCTAGTTTTCAAAAATGTGCAGGTTTGGTAGATTTCCCTAGGTGCCGGCTGAGCTAGAGGCCAAAATCCACAGCTAGGCACTCTGCAAAAAAACCAGGTCTGTGTTCTTTGGGAAAATGTGATATGTCCACGTTGTGTTTTGGGTCATATTCTGTCGCGGGCGCTAGGCCTACCCACACCAGTGAGGTACCATTTTTATCAGGAGACTTGGGGGAACGCTGGGTGGAATGAAATGTGTGGCTCCTCTCAGATTTCAGAACTTTCTTTCACCAAAATGTGAGGGGAAGTGTTTTTTTGGCCAAATTTTGAGGTTTGCAAAGGATTCTGGGTAACAGAACCTAGTGAGAGCCCCACAAGTCACCCCATCTTGGATTCCCCTAGGTGTCTAGTTTTCAAAAAAGCGCAGTTGTGGTAGGTTTCCCTAGGTGCCGGCTGAGCTAGAGGACAAAATCTACAGCTAGGCACTTTGCAAGAAACACATCAGATTTCAAAGTAAAAATGTGATGGGTCCATGTTGCATTTCCTGTCACGAGCATTAGGCCTACCAATGCAAATGAGGTACCATTTTTATCAGGAGATTTGAGGGAACACAGAATAGCAAAACAAGTGTTATTGCCCCTTGTCTTTCTCTACATTATTTCCTTCCAAATGTAAGACAGTGTGTAAAAAAGACATCTATTTGAGAAATGCCCTGTAATTCACATGCTAGTATGGGCACCCTGGAATTCAGAGATGTGCAAATAACCACTGCTTCTCAGCACCTTATCTTGTTCCCATTTTCGAAATACAAGTGTTTTCTTGATACCTATTTCTCACTTTTTATATTTCACCAAATTAATTGCTGTGTGCCCGGTATACAATGAAAACCCGTTGCAAGGTGCAGCTCCTTTATAGGCTCTTGGTACTTAGAGTTCTTGATGAACCTACAAGCCCTATATATCCGGCAACCAGAAGAGTCCAGCAGACGTAACGGTATATTGCTTTTGAAAATATGACATTGCAGGAAAAAGTTACACAGTAAAAAGTGGCGAAAAATTGCTGTTTTTTTCACCTCAATTTCAATATTTATTTATTTCAGCTGTTATTTTCTGTAGGAAACCCTTGTAGGATCTACACAAATGACACCTTGCTGAATTCAGAATTCTGTCTACTTTTCAGAACTGCTTAGCTTTCTGGGATCCAGCATTGGTTTCACACCCATTTCTGTCACTAACTGGAAGGAGGCTGAAAGCACAACAAATAGTGAAAATGGGATATGTCCCAGTAAAATGACAAAATTGTGTTGAAAAATGGGGTTTTGTTATTTAAGTCTGCCTGTTCCTGAAAGCTGGGAAGATGGTGATTTGAGCACCGCAAACCCTTTGTTGATGCCATTCTCAGGGAAAAAACCACAAGCCTTCTTCTGCAGCCCTTTGTTCCCATTTTTTTTTTAAAAACTACATTTTCTCTGTATTTTGGCTCATTTCTTGGTCTCCTTCAGGGGAACCCACAAAGTCTGGGTACCTCTAGAATCCCTAGGATGTTGGAAAAATAGGACGCAAATTTGGCGTGGGTAGCTTATGTGGAGAAAAAGTTATGAGGGCCTAAGCGGCAACTACCCCAAATAGCCAAAAAAAGGCTCGGAACGGGAGGGGAAAAGACCTGGCAGCGAAGGGGTTAATCCCAGTGCACTCAGCACCCCCTGACTTGCACATGGAAGAGCGAGTCCACCAGTGTTGCCAGATTGGGTTGGATCACGCATAGTTGGGCTAAATCTTGCCCGGTTGTGCGGGAAAATATTGATTTGTGCAGGTCCACTTCAGCTCATCCGAACCTGATTGCTGCTACTCCGGGAGGGCACCGGCAGATCTGTGCGTGTGCCTTTTGCACCACAAGGGCACCTGCAGATCTGCGTGAGCCCTGCAACATCAAGAGCATATTGTACATGTCGAACACATGCATCTGCCGTCACCATCGTGTCTATTTTATTTCTGACACTAGTGCTTCAATAAGTCTAGCAGTAGCCCTTTGTTCGGGCATATGCAAAAATGTTGTTAACATGTGTGGGAGCCATTAAGATTGTTGTTTACTTTGGTCGTGAGCCAATCTAGAATCAGTTCAAATAACAGCACTGTAATTTTACTTATGACTTGACTTGAAATTCGGTGAATTGTGTGTCCATGCTGAAAACTGATGAGAGTTGTCAACAGCCACACATTAAATGTGTGAGAAAATAATCCTGAAAGTGAACTGACAGTCTCTTCCCCACACTTCCAGCTAAGGCAATAGATGCCCTTTGCAAACACCCACAACCTATAGCAGGTCTATATAGTTTAAAAAAAAACATAAAGAAACAGATGCACACGTTTCATAACATCTGCCAGTCCCTTTGAGTTCAAACAGCCATGTGTGTAACCGCAAACCTTTCCAAGTTCAGTGTAGTTCAGAAGCGATCTGGGCGACTGCCCCAAGATCCCACCACAGCCCATAAGACCAAATGACGCCTGTTAAAGACATGCCAGTCAGGACTCCATGTACTTGCAGTAGCATGTGGTGGATGGTTCATATAAAACAAATACTGCCTGCAACCAAACACACAGCATTGTGCATGCACTTATGTACAGCTCACACCACATGTGTGTGCATTCCCCTAGAACCAATCCTAACCCATACAGTCTATCCACCACTTTGATCATGCAACCGAAAAAGTCTCCCAGGTCCAGATAGCACTGAAAATATGGTATGCTTGCACCGCATAACCAGTGCCACCGAAATAATGAGGCACAGGAGAACCAAATTATGTGGCAATTGTGACTAAATTATGCATCAAGATAAGGCATAGTCTGCTGCATAATGGGGCACATTTTTGATATCAATACTTCATTATTGTGTCGTTTTTTCACATGGTAATACTGTCTGGGAAGAGTTTACATCATTAGTACCAGTTTAACAACCAAGCGCAGAAATAAGCAACTGAACGATGACCGATTAACCTTTGCGAGGGCCTTCCAATCCGTGCAATACACATCGGCATGTTTTTAGTAACTTTTGATGTGTTTGTGCTAGAAACACATTTTTTTTGTTAAGATCTGCAGATTATGCAGCAAACTTGGCAAGTTCATAACTATACAAAAGATCAGTAGCTGCATAATCGCATAATTCCAGTGGTTCTAAGTATGTGGCATATTGTACAATAACGTTACTCCATTAATTTGAGATTTTTACACTTGTTAACACTGTCTGAACATACGGTTCATCTCATTAGTACCACTTTAACCCTCAAAAACAGCAATAAGCAACAGGAAAGGTGACCAGTCACATTTTTGGTTAAAATATGCAGGTTATCCAACAGGTAATGGATGATGTGGCAAGTGCAGCAAAATAGTAATTATGCAGAAAATGCAGCAGCAAAAAATCGCATAGTTCCAGTGGGCTGGTGCATAACTACTCAGTCTTGTAAATTCCATACAAATCTTTATAGTGCACTTCAAATGGGCCCCAGCTCGATGTTGGCCAGGCTACACTGTGTGATTCTCATCATAACTAATGCTGTCCTGTAGATTCCATAGCGCATGGTGCATGCACCTCAATGCACATAGTGTGTTGCACTTTGCCGAAAAGCGTGAGAGATGTGGGAGGGTCCCTCATCAAAGAACAGGTGCAAGGGTGCCGGTGGCACCGGTCCTCAGAAGCACCCGGCGGTGAACCGGGCAAGCAACGGCAGCCAAGATGCGCATCTCAGAGGCCCCCTTCAAACTGGTGAGAAGTAAAGCTGTGGTCGTCAGGCAGGGGAGGGGTGAGGGACAGTCACCATGTGATAGGGATCACCAGTATAGTCCTGTGGACGCAAACCCTGTGTAAAAGGGGGTGTAGGTGGGAAAGGGCCCCGAACCCTGGAACTTGAGCCCAGGCAGCGCAGTCACCCATGGAAAGCAAATTCCGGTGTCAACGGCAAACTAGGAGGGCACCCTATGATAAGAAAGAACATAAGGACAAAAGAACACGTGGGCATAAAAACATTAGAGCATTAGAGCCAGCTGGGGGAAAGCACAAGCTACGCCACAGGCCAGCATTAACAACAATAATCAATAAGCAAGGGAGCAGTAGACAGGTACTCATCTGCCATCAATAAGGACACTAAAAGGCGACAGTTCATGACAATATGCGAATCAGTCCGGGGCAAGTCCAGTCTTCAACTGGGAGCGGGGATTTGTTGCATCCTCTTTCTTGTGTGAGCTGATCCAATGCTCTAATCACTTTGTCCTTGTCCCTCTGCGACCGGGTGACCTGTCCAGGAGTCTGTCCCATCGGGGGCACAGGTCCTCGATCGCAATAGAAGGCGTGTCCACGGACTGTATGACTGCACCCAGTTTGGCATGGCTAAGTCCATACTCTAATCCTGCAGGCCCTACAAGAAATACAACAGCTCCTCGGGTTGTCCTTAGATTTGCCATACTTCATGATCCACATTCACTCTCGTTCAAAGAGGCCTTCGAGAAGTCTGCTAACTTGCAGATCTTGTGGCCATCATAGTCATATGGCCCATACAAGTGGGCCACTATCAGGGGTTGTCGTACCTGAACATGCTATGAGGGCCTGTGTGGCCCGATTCTGTGGGCTCTCTGCATCTGCACCAGGGGGAGAAGACAAGCCTTGTGAGGGCAAGAAGGAGAGCTCTGAATAAGCAGCGGCCGTAATTCCCCTCCTCCTTTTCTCGAAAGCCAAAGAAGTGAACATTATCCCTTCGCCTCCTATCTTCCAGGTCAACAATATAATTGTGAAGATACCTTAGTTCTGAGTGTCTGTGGTGCAGTTGAGTCTTTCTTCCAGTGCCGAAAGGCGTTGCTCCATCCCCTCCACCCTGTTGTGGAAAATGACAATGTCAGCCAAAAAAGATTTTGTTTCTGTTGTGAGCTCAGACATTTTACCATCCATTACTTCCAGTCTGTGACCCACCACTGTAATTTCCTGCAGGATCCGATCCATTGTGGTGTCCAGGATGGTCGCGGGTGGGACCTGCTGTGAGAGAGAGCCTCGGTGAAGAGCAGCTGCCAGAAGTGTTCCCCGGAAGCCATCGTGGCCGTTGCAGAATGTGAACAGGTACAGTGGCTGCCTGGGGGACCAGGTAGGACCATGTCAACCTGTGCAGCAGCCCTACCTAGGCGGTAAGCCAAGAAGGACAATCCAGGAAGTCAGATAGTTAGAGTGGAGCACGCCTCTACCACTGCTTCCCCACAGTGTCCTCTCAGTAGTGACCAGTATCCAGGGGTCTCCACTACCCCTTGCACAACCCCTGCAAATGTCTCCAACTGAGGAGAGGGTGAATTGCAGTCTCTGGGGCATCATACAGTGGGCAACACCCTATGAGGCAGCCCACCCCTCCGGAGTGTTCAGACAGCCTCTATGGCAAGTACACGCATTTGCCCAACCAAGGCCTCAGATTTTCAGTGTTCTGCCCCCAGTTGGTGGATGCAGCGGTCAGCCTCCCAGCCAGACTACAAAAGGCAGAAGAAAGGGGGGAAAGAAAACGAGGGGGGAACCATCTCCCGCAGCGGAGGATCATCCACTGTGGTCTGGGTAGGCCTCAGCTCCAGCAGCCCTGGGGCTCCTGGTTCGGTGACAGTGGGGGTACAACCAGACTCTGCCTCCCCCCCCAACCACTCTGTCTTGAGGTGGTTGTAGTACAGTGGTGACATGTGGCAAGAATCCCGGGTGGGTGTGGGGGTGATCGGTCTGCAAGCAGCCAGGCCCCGCCAAGCAGACTCGGTCACAGCTGGGTCCTCTCCAACTTTCTGGAATGGATGTAGGGGGTGCCATCCATCGGGCGGCCCCCAATAAGAAGAAATGAGGGGGGGTTCCCCCAAGAGAGACCAACCACCTCTCTGGCTCAAATGAGGCTGGTCACAAACCCCCCCTCAGTAACTGGTCCCTGTGCATAGAGTGCAGGCAGCAAGGCCTGGCTCCACCACCCAAGTCGGGCTGTCCAGCAGGTAACGCTACCCTTCTTTCATGCCCCTCCTGCGCTCTGGAGTAGGCCTTCGTCTCCAACCGTAAACCGAGGTTGGGGAGAAGTTGAGATGCCACTGGGTGCCCCGCCTGCTGGGCCACTGTCATCACATCGCAGCACTGCCTCCTCTGCACCTCAAGGCCGTACGCCGCTGAGCTCCTCTCCAGACCAGCGCTACCCTCAACACACCTAATCCTGGCCAGCATCCCTAAAGGAGCCCTCCAATTGGGGCCTTCAGGGCTCCCGGGGTCTCTGCCGACCCATTTGCCATTGAAGATACCAAATCCCGCTGCTAAATACCTGGGGCCTCCCTGTACAGCAGAGCCCTTCGCAGGTGGTCATCTTGGTCAGCAACCAGACTCTGCGCCCACCCTACCCCCCGGCCACCCTGTCTTGAGGTGATTGTAGTACAACCATCCTCAAGTGCATTTGTTGTCACTTGACACTTTTGTGTGTGTTGATACAGACAAGAGCCACAGTGGCAGTCAGTAATTTTGGAATGGAGGGGGCCAGATGGGGCATAAACTTCACTCACACCCATGTATTCATGCACGCACACACATATCAATTCACAACACTCATTACCAAATATTCATACACGCGTGCATGCTCCAAACATTGATTTAAAAAAATCATACTTCACTGCTGCTCCGTGTCAGCTGCCCCAGTAGTGCTGGGACTGCTGCCTTCCCTCGTCTCAGAGTGGAATGGGGTCAGTGAGACAGCTGACCCGACCCCACTTTGTGACGAGGTATCACTGATTGACACTCAGCCCTGGGGACTTCAGGGTTTAAGGCTAAAGCGCCCAGGTCCGAAGCAATGAGTGACGCTCCCCCTCGTCAAGAAGGGGGGGCGGGCCTCGAGAACCTTTGCTGAACTGAGGAGGTCACGCCCACAGGAGCTATAACATCCTCAGCACAACAAAGTTCATCTCAAGCATCCAGGGGCCTGTGCATATAGCCCATGTCTAGCTCCTGTCTGCCTAACCTGAAAATGAAGAGTGTCTGTCAAGCTTACTTTAGCCCAGCCTGACAGTCACTCTTCTTGAGGGGCAAAAAGCGAGGGGCGTGGCCCCTCAGGCCCTACGGAGAGGCCTCGGCTGAAAAGCCAGCTTGTTGCTGAGTGGTAGCTGGGACACAAGGGCTCTTTCTTTTCCCAGTCATGCAGCTGGTGCAGCTTTACATGGCCTAGCAGCAAGAACTTGCCCAGACTGGTTTGAGGCCATTGATAGGGCAAAGTGGTACAGCAAAGAGTGCACATGGAAATATTCATGTGGTCATTATCCTGCATAAATTAACTTCTTATGGTATGTGCTGTGGAGGCATACCTGCCATTGATATTTGGCAGGCGAAATTACATGTTTTTCAGCCTGCCATGTAGTTGCCATTGTTTTAATTTGGAATTTGATGTACACTGCAGTGATGGTCTGGGTGAGGCTGCTTATGTTAACATGTTACTTCGATCTGTTAGGGTCACGGTCATCTTCATAACTGAGAGCACACTTAACAAGTACACTGTTATACATATACTGTCTGAACTCGGGTGATGCTGTTTCAAAGTATGCTTGCTCCTACAGACCTTCCTACACTTTACTCCTGTGATAAAAGTAAGCATTTGTGGTGTTGTGGCCCTGTCCTCTTGTAAAGAAAAATATACTCTTTCTTGTGTGTTCACCAGCACCTAAGCGATGCATCACAGAACCGTGAAATGTGAGAGATGCAGGATGCAGGCATGGCAGTGAGATTGTGCTCCTCAAATACTAACAATTTACCCTGCCCACTCCTGGCACATGCTGCTGACAGCTGTGCCTCCGAAACCCTCATGCACAGAATCTGCTGCCAAAGATTTAGTGGACTGACCAATCAATGAACTGTAAAGAACGGGTATCAACCCGTAGGGTCTCACGGCGCTGTGTAGGCATGCTGTTCAGTCAAAGAGCCAGGTCTTGAGGTCCTTCCTGAACTGCTTCAGTTATGTGGTCTGCCTGAGCTTGAAGGGAAGTGTGTTCCATGTCCGGGCTGCTGGGTAGGAGAAGATCTTCCTCCTGCTGTACTTTTCCAGAACTTGGGGAAGTCTGCAAGGGCGAGCTGGGAGGAACGGAGACGCCTGTTCGGTACGTAGAAGGTGAGGCAGTGGTTGAGGTATGCTGGTCCTAAGTTGTGCAGTGCCTTGACGGTGTGGATCAGGAGTTTGTATGTGATGCGCTTGTTGACTGGGAGCCAGTGTAGGTCTGTGAGGTGGGAGAAGATTCGACTGTGTCTGGGGATGTCCAGGATGAGTCTGGCTGCTGCATTCTGGACTCGTTGTAGTCTTGATTGAAGTTTCTTGGTAATGCCGGCATAGAGTGCGTTGCCGTAATCCAGTTTGCTGGTGACCAGCTTCCTCGTGTCAGAGGGAATCCATTTGAAAATCTTCTGCAAGAGATGGAGAGTGTGGAAGCTTGATGAGGAGACGTCGTTAACTTGGCGGGTCTTCAATAGAGGGGAGTCCAGGATGATGGCCAGGTTGTGCACATGGTCAGTGGGGATGTTACCCAGAGCAGTGGGCCACCAGCAGTTGTTCCAGGCATAAAGGATGGAGCCGATGACGAGGATCTCTGTCATGTCCAAGTTGAGCTTGAGGCAATTCCTCTTGGCTTGCGCAGAGTCCTCAGACAGGGAGAGGATCAGTTGGGTGTCGTTGGTCACTTCTGACCAGACCTCAGTAGCAATGGAATATGTACTCTGGTCTGACACAACATGAAATGCGGGTAAGCATTACCACTTCTGTGAGGTCCTCAAGGTTAGTGTACTTTAAGCTGACTCCATTTAAGTGTCTAATATAGTTCAGTCATTGACTGGTCGATGTAGTAGCGACCATACTGAGTATTTTATCAGTCATTACACTTGTGAGTGAGCGATATATGGCACTTGTGGCTACCACACAGTATGGTTTATACAGTACATTTTTTGCACAGGTTGCCTGCTCTACAGTTAAACACCTGTTGCTTTAACACACACCTTGCGACCCCCAATTTGACTGCTGGGGCCGAACTGATTGCCAGCATGTCATTTTACCCGACCCCCAAGGGCATTGTCTAGAGATTTTGCCAAATATTATACTGTACTGTGAAGGTGTCTTGTGTCACGCCAAACAGGCCTGCTTTCCTTCACCTTCAGTCACCTCGCCTAATGACATGATAAAATGAAATGCAAAAGAAATGCTCTGTTTTATGCATTATCAATGTTCCTCATGATCAATGCTAAAGCAAGCAGTTATATCACAACAAACAGAAATGCATTTCCCTTCCAAACAAACTAGCACTCCCTCCGTGACCTGGTTCACACCCCGATCCATGCCCCAGCAATGTCATGATCACATAGTCCTCCCTCTGACCTCCAAACAATGTAGCACTGACTCATTTTGGGATCAAATTAAATTATAGCAAATTGTACAGTGCTCCCTGTAATGTCTTATCCATCCTTTGTGCAAAACCACGTGAAAAACGTTAGATCACACCAAGCAAGACTTCATTCCACTTCGAAACAGCCAACCAAATTAATGTAGCATATCTACATTGATATTTTGAAATCAAACAATATGTTTATCAAGTGTTTATATATCTTTATTCTGACAAGTGTACAATGCCGTACTCCTCAACGGGGCAGTCACATATACAGTCCACAAAAAACAATAATGATAGCAGAAGCATTTGCAGAAATGTCAGCCTAAGAGTGAAGTGATAGAAAAAAGTTTAGTGGACTTGGAAAATGTATGTCTTAAGCGTTTTATATAAGTCAACAAGAGTGGGTACGGGCTAGATGTTTTCTGGGAAAGCGTTCCAGGTGTTAGGCACCTTTGAAGAGAAGGCTCATTTCAATGTCTTCATCTCATTGCTCTTGCAGTGTCTAATCAAGATTTACTTTTTCTTGTATATGATCCATCAGCAGTAGTTAATTTCTCACAGGCTTAGGCAGGCTGGTGAGCAATTGGAGTTTTAAGCATAATCTATGCAATTTTGAGGATGATGTAAGCTGAACTAAAGCTAACATAAGAAATTTGTTAAAGGGATGATGTAGGCACATCTCTTGGTACCTATGACCAGTTGAGCTGGCAGGTAAAAGAAAGCTGTTAAGTATACTAAGCCTAATTTGGACAGGCACGTGGATACCATTTTTCTGTTATTTATATGTCATAAAACTAGGAATTTGACCACTGAACTACAGTTGTCTAGAGATTTGCCCTTCATTAGAAGGTGAGGTTAATAGAAGGCATATTGGTACTCGATTTGGTCACACAGTTTGAAATCATGGTTGAAGTAAAGGAAATGGATCTTCCCAAAGAGGCCCAAGTAGGTGTAAGAGATTGAGTTTAATCGGGCTTGAAGAGAAGGTGAGGCATTATTAGAGTGGAGCAACAGAAATTCTGTTTCAATAGAATTTAGTTTGAGACAAAGGGAGACTAGGTACAATTTCAACCAGTTGATGTCTTGCAACTGTGATACTCTGCGACAGAGCTGATAGTTGGTTTCTAACTGTTCTAGGTAAATGTTGAGGGGAGAAGGAGCCAAAATGTAACCTTGTAGAACACAGTTTTCACAACCTGAGATTTGTTAATGAAAAATAATTGAAGGAATTAATGCTCTGGGTTGTGTTGTTGTAACGTCCATACTTGTGGGCTACACATTTGGAGGTCTCATCTCAAGGAAACATCTGGGTTGGAGGGGCCCATTTTTCTTCTGTGAGTTAGGCCCAATGCCATTCTTGCTACACCCCAGAGGCAATGTAACTTTCCATACACACTGTGATCAAATCAAGCGCAAACAAAGTGCAAAATATTCTGTGTATGATCAAGTGCCTGGCACCAAGATGTGCTGCTTCACACTAAAAAGTGCAGTTCACCCCTACCTATAATCATGGCAGCATTCGGGATATGCTATGATAAATGCAAGTCTAGTTTAGATGTACCACTGTCTCTGTAATGTAAATACCAAGACACTGACACCAGTAGCTCACGCAATTGGAATCAGGATCCTAGCAAAGAAATTGTGATCGGTCTCAAACTGAGTTCTGAAAGACCAACTCACTCTCTTCCATTCCTACCTCTCAAAAAACTAGTTAAACCACAGACAGAAAAAGTCACTTAGTTGAGTGTTTGCTACTAACATATAGGACAACAAACCTTTGCAGTGCCAGACACTGCAATACTCTTGTATAAAGTGCTCTAAAATACGATAAATAATATTAATAAAATGTTGTCCTTCTCCCATTAAAAGACAACAATGCAGTAATTGCGTTAAAATTCACTTTTGAAGAAATTCCGACAAGACACATATTTCGTCAAAATATTCTGACCACCCAACCTTCTTAAAGTCTGCAGAATCAACATATTTGTGTGGTTATGCTGGGTGGTATTATGCTTCCTCTGTATCATTCAGCCCGCTTGTGATTTTGCCAAGTCCTTACTTATACCAATTTATGTTCTAAACTAACATTTCCTTCTGTTCGAATATTTTTGCATTTTCCCCTAACCGGTTTATGTCTGGGTTCTCCTATTTTCATGCCATTATCGGATTTTGCGTATTGATTTGTTGTTTGCTCTATGCTCTGTGAATAAAACTGATAAAAAAATGATTCTAAACATAATTTCATGTACATTTTCTTCATCAAATATACTTTTCCACTCAGCTACACTATTGTTGTTCATGGAGTATCCACAAAACCTCAAAGGACAAAGGTACAAGATTGTGAAAAGCAGTCAAGAGTCAGCAAAATTACAATGAGGGAGACCTATCCGCCACATAAAGCTTCAGGTAATTTACAAGATGTCCCAATCTGCTCAAATAACGATTTTTCCTTCATTCTAATGTAAGTGGTTTCTTTTAGTTTGCCAATGAGTACTATAAAATAATTAGGAAAAAAATCATAACTTTCACACTACTCTCTGCGTAATAAATGTCATCTTTTTCATTCTGAGTTTTTTGGTCTGACCCATAGACAGCTTTAGTTGTTTTTCCTGGCATGTTTGTTATTGATCATTAAAATATATACATTCATAGAGGATCTTTGGATCAGCCATCTTCATCCATTAGTCAGTTCAATTATCATTCACATTTTCCTTCTGCCCTATATAGCATCCGGCATTGGGCAATGGGTCAGCACCCTTCAATCACTGGCCCGATGTTTTCCTAATATCGTATTCACATCGGCCTAGAAAGAAATGTACTCCAGTGCCAGGGCTGCTAGACCTTTAGCTTTTTATTGATTCATCCTTGTGTGGTTAGACGAGATCCTCACATTGTAGTAATTCCATATTATTATTATTTTTTTTTTTAAATTGTTTTATTCATTTAAACACAAACCAAAGAACATACATTAATTCAGCAGATCTCTCGACAAGAAAGTAAGGATATAGGAGAGCCATTACACTTCATATAACTACTGTGGTATCCCATATCGCAGACGTAGCTCTGCCAGTATCTCTCTCTATATGCTGATGTCCAGAGGTCCGTTCCGGGAGAAAGAAAGGAAAGAAAAAACAAACCCTCCATATCGGAGGAGTGCAACAGTCCGCCACCCCGGAGAAGGGCAAGGACAGACACGCCCGATGGTATTAATCTAACAGCGTCGAGCAGGGAGAACTGCAAAAAGATAACAATGCAAAAAACCTCTACAAACAGGCAGGTGGAGCACACAGCCACATCGCGCAGAATTATCACACATCAAGGTAACTCGCATGATTCGGGGGGGGATTGAAACACACAGATAGGAGACATCAGTCACTCAGCGCCCTCAGTCTGCGTCGCCAGATATTCATTTAAGGGGCTCCATATATCTTTGGGGCGGGATCCCTCTGGCATGAGTTCCCAGAATACTAACAGCTGATCATGACAAAAAGCAGCATCTCGTAACCAATCTGATCTACGGGGGGCTCTCCCCCGGCCCCAGCACATTGCGACTCTTCGCTTAGCCAGCAGCATGAGTAGGCCCACTAAGCGTCTATGCGGGCCATGGACCTCGTCCATATATCCCAGCAGCGCAATCCTAGGGGAGAGGGGTATCTCTACCTCAATCATTTCAACAATCGACCATCTTATCTCCTCCCAAAACTTATACACTTCCGCACACTCCCATGCCAGGTGAAAGAAACCCGCATCTCGAGCCCCGCAACGGGCGCAGCATGTGTCCGCTAGCAAATCCATGGAATGTAGTTTCCTAGGCGTATAGTATAGCCGGTGCAGAAATTTGAAGTGCAGCAAGCGCAGTCTATAGTTCGGGGACAATGTCCTCATATGAGCACAGCAGCTGCGCCACATCGCTTCCGGGATAGGCTCCCCCACATCTCTCTCCCATGCAGCCCGAGCAGGCAACACAAGGCCGCTCTCCTGCTCCTGCACAGCATTATACAGCTTAGTTATCAACTTGGAGGGGGATCTCGCGCTACAAAGTGCCTCCAGAGCCCGAAACTCCGAGGGAGCATCCGGCTCCTCAAAAAAACGATCCCACAGCAAAGCGCGGATGCGGAGAGCACAAAAAGGCTGCAGCGGGGTGCCATCGCAGTTCGAAAGTGCACCAGTAACATCCAACAGCCGACCATCCACTACCCAGTCTCCCAGCACCGACAAGTCAGCGTCTCGTAGAAACCCGCGCACCCCTCCATCACGATACATCTGGGCATCAGCCACTGCCATAACAGGCAGCGATGGAGCAAAGGGTGCAGGCATCCCGGCCCGCTGCCTCAACGCTCTCCATGCTCCCGCAGTGCAGGAGACCGTGTCAATTCCTCTAGAACGGGGGAGAACCCGCCCGCCGAGCGCACAAATCAAGCCGTCAGGCCAGACAGAATCACTCTTCGGTGCAAGGTGTGGCATATACCGGGTCGGATTCAGCCAATAGTATGCGAAATGCGCCTGTGCACAGTGATAATATAACTCCAGGTCTGGGGCTGCCAATCCGCCCCGCTCAAACGGCAGCGTCAATTTCTCCCAAGCGATGCGGGGCTGTCGCCCCGCCCACGCCAGCCGCACAAGCGCAGATCTCAGGCGTCGGAAATAAGCCTTAGTGAGTGGCAGGGGAAGATTCACGAATAAATACAAGAATTTAGGGAGTACCACCATCTTAGCAATAGCAATGCGACCAGTCAGCGAAAGGGGCAGAGCTTTCCAGACCTCCACCTTTTCCTCTAGCCATGTCAGAGCTGTCCCGTAATTAGCAAGCCGAAGCGATTCCGCGTCGCAGCACAGGTGTATGCCCAGATAACGCACCGGCCCGTCTGCCCAAACCAATGGGTATCGCGAATCAAATCTCTCCACGCTAGGGGTTAGTGGCAAGATCATTGATTTCGACCAATTAATAGTGACCCCAGAAAAGTTCCCAAAGCGAACAATTTCATCTAATAAGATATCTAAATTTTGCCCAGGATTGCGCACGTATATCGCGATATCATCTGCATATAAAGATATCAAGATAGGGCGTTGCCGGAACTGTAGGCTGCTATTACTATACTTCTGTCGCAGTCCTGCCGCCAGGGGCTCCATTGCAGCCGCGAAAAGAAGCGGAGACAGCGGGCAGCCCTGTCGCGTACCCCGCGAAACCAGGAATGGGTCCGATATACCACCGTTATGGCGCAGCCTGGCAGTAGGCAGGGTGTACAACAACCTGATCCAGTTCACAAAACGCGCGCTGAGACCCACTCGGTTCAGAAGTGCAAACATATATTCCCAGGCCAGGGAATCAAAGGCCTTAGCCGCATCGAGAAACACTGCAGCTACCTCATCGCCTGTCTCTAGTGATCCCAGCACCGCGAAGAAAGTACGCAAATTATGGCTCGTGGATCTCCCGGGAATAAAGCCCGATTGATCCGGAAGCACCATTCTAGAGAGTAGTGGCTGCAGTCGAGTCGCTATCATTTTTGCGAGAATCTTGTTATCAATGTTTATCATAGAAAGTGGGCGATACGAATCACATCGTGTCGGGTCCTTCCCCGGTTTCAAGACAGTTATTATTAAGGCCTCCCGGAGGGAGGTCGGAAGCGACCCAGTCGTCATAGACTCCTCATACACCTCCAGCAAATAAGGAGCAAGGATGTCCACATATTCTTTATAAAAGGCAGGGGTTAAACCGTCGGTGCCCGGAGCCTTATCCCCGGGTAGGCTTTGGATCGCCGCCGCCACCTCCTCTACTGTGAACGGCATATCCATATACATCCTGTGTGCCTCCTCAAACCATACTAACGCAATGCTCTCAAAATACTCCTTCGTATCTGCCTCCCTGAGACCCACCGGAGGCGCGTATAGCTGCGAGAAATTTTTTGCAAATACCTGCAGCACGCCTTCCGTTCCAGTCACCTTGCCCCCCTCAGTATCTAATACCTCAGTAACGTAATTACTGGCCCAGGGGCTACGCAATAATCCCGCTAGTGTCCTCCCGGCTCTCTCACCCTCGCCATACCTGCGGGCCTGCGCATGTCTCCCCAGGAAGCAAACCTCTCGTAGAGAGGCCTCCTCATATAGTGACACCTCACGCCTGATCTCGGCAAGCACCTCGCCTGACCATGTCGCCTCTAAGCGCCGTTCCAGATCACCAAGCCTCCTTTCGATATCAGCCATCTCCTGCCTTAAAGCTTTCACTATCCCATGCTGTTTTGCAAGACACACCCCCCGGATAACCACTTTAAATGCCTCCCATACAGTACCAGGGGAGTCCACCGAACCTCGATTCTCCTAAAAAAATAACCGAACAGCCTCTCGTACTTCCTCTCGGAAGATGTCATCCCGGAGAGCACCACTGGGCAACCGCCACAGCACCATCGGTTGCAGCTCACAAGGTATCGCAGGTCTAATAACACCGGTGAGTGGTCTGACAGCGTACGGGGAAGATGGTCTATTGCTCTAGTCCAAGCCTCTACATCTCTAGTGCCCAGCCATCTATCAATACGGGACCAACTACTATGGAAGTAATTCAAGCAGGTGCCCTCCCGTACTCCTATATGTATCTGTCTCCACAGATCTACCAGCGCACCGCTATCCATTACTGCTGTCAATGATCTTGCTGAAGAAACATGTTGCATCCTGGCCGCACTCTCCCGGTCCAGCCAAGCATCTAGGACTACATTAAAATCCCCGCCCCAAATCACAGCTCCAGCTCCCAGCGACTCTACTTGGCGCCATACCTCCAGGAAAAACTCCGGGTCATCCACATTTGGCCCATATACTGCCACTAGCCGGCAAGCCCTGTCCAGTAGCACTCCACTCAGTATTACGTATCTGCCATTGGGGTCAGAAATAATTTCGCGCGTGCGCCACTGCAGCCCCTTACGGATAATGATTGCAACCCCACGAGCGTAGCTAGAGTATGTAGAATGGTGAGCCTCCCCAGCCCAGCCAGCTTTCAGCCTACCAGCTGTCGACACCATCAGATGCGTTTCTTGTAACATACAGATGTCAATACCATGCCGCTTAACATAAGCCATCACCAGCCGGGCCTTTCGATTATCATTAAGTCCCCGCACATTCCATGTCCAGCATCTCACAGCGGAGGTAACATCATCCCCCATCCTGAACCACAGTCATACAACACTGCGCATGGACACAGCTCTCCACCTGTCAAGAACTTAACAAAAAAGGAACCAGGAACCTTTCCCAATTAGCCCCATCCTCCCACCACCCACCCAGGCCCCCCAATCGGACCCTCGTAGTGTCCCATCTAACCACCCCTAAAGCCCACACTGCAGGCATAAAACAGGAAATAACCGGACTCATCCGTGGGGGCAGAAGCCAGCCATGCAACCCTCCACCCAGATGTCTAGGGGAGAGGGGCCACGGGCAAGCAACAGCTACACATCAGGGGCCAGATCGAGGAGCGGACCCACACGCCCCCACAGCCTCAAACATAATGGAGTCCCACACATGTCACTTAATCATTGTCATTGAGAGAGGCGTCCTCAGAGCCCACCCCCCCCGGCGTCCCCGCCCCCCGCTGCCTAGGTAATCGTCTAGCAAACTTGGTCGCCTGCTTTGGATCCGAGAAATACAGCACTTTGCCTTCATGTCGCACCCTCAATTTGGCTGGGTATAACAGAGCAAACCCGATTCCAGCCTGGCTGAGCAGGCGCTTTGTCGGTAGAAAAGCCCGCCTCTGGGCTTGTACACCTGGGGTATAATCGGGAAAAAAGTTAATTTCGGAGTTCTTATATACCAGAGGACTTTTCTCCCTAGCTAGCCGGAGCACAGTATCTCGGTCCCTGTAATTCAATAGTCGTGCAATAATTGGGCGTGGAGGAGTGCCAGGAGGGGGCCGAGGCCCCAAGGAGCGATGTGCCCTCTCAATCACCAGCAGCCGAGTGAGCTCACCAGCAAACAGCTCTTGTAACATATTCTCGACAAAGTCCTCCATGCGACCCATGTCAGTTGCCTCCGGCAGCCCCACGATACGGATGTTGTTACGTCGGGACCGGGCCTCCAAATCCTCGTTTTTGTTTCGTATCACCTCCAGGAGACGCTCCATCTGTGCAATCTGTTCTCTATCGCCACTGCGCGCATCCTCTATCTCAGATGTGCGAGTCTCCAGAGTCTCAAACCTAGCATCGTGGTCATCTACCCGGGCTCTAATGCGGTCAAGCCGCTCCGATACATGGTCCAGCTTAGCGTCTATCCCAGCCAAGCTGGTCTTAAGTTCCATGAACATGGATCTCACAGACAACTCTGGAGACTCCCCCTCGGCGTCTGCCTCTCCAGTCTGGGAGGCGGGGGGGGGGCCCGCGTTTTTCTCCTCCAGAGAAGGAGAGTTTAGCCTGCCGCTTATCTGCCTTGCCCATCTTGCAGTATTACACGAATAGTGTAACTAGCACAGTCCAAATGCACCTATCCAAGACTACGGGTCTCTGTCTCCAGAAAAACACCTGGCCAGCTACTTCGTTCTCCTCACCAGTTTACCAGGCGGCCCCCAGGTGTACCGGACAGTCTCTTCATCTCCCAAGTCAATCGGTTTCAGTATGTGAGTTCCACAAGCCCCACCAGCAGCAGGGGGGTTTCACACAGCCCAAGGGGGGGGGGGGTGGGGGGGTCAGCCGGCCACCAGTTTTCAGAACCAGGATGTTTAAGCTCCACGAGCCAGGTGGGGGGACCTCAGGAGCACGGCGCCGTACCAGCCAGAGCCTCCGACCCCCGTCCCACACCCCGCTCCGCCCCCTACCTGGTTCTATGCCGTCAGTACAATGCAGGGCTCCAGAAGCGGTCCGCAGGGCACCAACAATGTTCGTATGTAGGCAGCAGGGGGAAGAACCGGGGACCACCAGGCGAATCCTCCAACAGGCCCTGTATTCAGGCCCTCACCTCCTCCAGTCTCCGCGCGCTCAGAAAGCGCTTATTATCAGCCGGGCCCCGCATGCTCCCGCCGGGGGCCCGGGGACCAGAAAGCCCGGAGGGAATCCCCAAGCCGCAGCACGCACCGGGAGCCAATCTGCAAAAGAAGTGGAGGGTGGGGGGAGCCGCGGCCCGAAACAGCCGCTGATCAGGCTCCCCTGGGGGGCTTCCGCGCCCCGTCTTCTTTCCCCTCGATCGAGGGAGGCCGCAGCGTCCCTCCCCTCCGCGCACACCGAAGGAGTCGGCGCGCGCGGGAGACAGCCGGCGCCAGGCCCCTCAGCGCACCTCCAGTCCCTGGGCGCCTGCAGCAGCCAAAACCGGCTCGCGCAGCCTCGCTGGAGTCTCCGGGGGGGAGTCCGCTCCTTTCACCGCCACCCGTAGGATAAATTATGTCGCATAAGTTGCCCGGCCCCGGCAGAGCCTCACAATGTGACGGCCATCTTGCCCGGTGGCCAAGCCACGCCCCTAGTAATTCCATATTAATAGTATTTTCTCAATGTACGAATAAGAACCAATTTGATAAAAAGAAAAAAGGGAGCACACTGCCTCACACTCCAGCAAAAAGTTAGCCCCAGCGCATCATGGTAAATGCAGTCACTTCGTTTGGTGTTGAAAAAGTAATCAGAAGTCTTTCAACATAGTAGGTGCAGCAAGTGCTGTGTTTCTCTGGACGTGTGTTTCTGGGTTTAGCCCGTCATCAGAAGAGAGCAGCCAAGTCTGTGGGGTTGCTTGAAATGCAGCCAAAAGTCTTCTCAGGTTTATGTACCACTCACTGGCGCACAGGTGCCTCACCAGAGATCAGCTCGTTAGCTCAAGGGAGCAGTCATTGGACAAAAAGAAAAAAGGGAGCACACTGCCTCATACTCCAGCAATTTTTTTTCCGCTTGAATGCAAGACAGTGTGCTCCCTTTTTCTTTTAAGAACCAATTTGATAGTGATATGCATTTAAAGTGAAAAGGGTATGTCAGTACTGGTACCTTTCTGTTTACATGTAATGGTTACTTTTATTGGAAGCATATGGCCACCATGTTAAGCCATAAACATTTTTTTTTTTTTTTTTTTTAAACATCTGAGGTACTCAAAAAGAAAAGAAAAAACCCATTCTCATTCCAGTGTGTCTTCCCAGGAGGTACGCTTCCATGTGAGATTCGGCCAGCTATAGTTTTTTAGGGCTGTTTTATAGCGGGATATTATCGCCGGTAAGGAGTCAGGGTCTAGGGATCAGTTGGATGACCCAGGACTGTTCTGGCCCCTCCAGATAGGTATTCCATACTCCCGCACAGTGCGGGATATGCTCAGGTAGTGTAAGAATTGTGGCTGCTGACTCAGCCCGTAATAGACTTCTATCTCTTCCGGCAACATGAAGGTGCAGTTAATGTACAGGTCGCCTGCAGTACGGCACCCCCTTCTAACCATGGGGTGACATCCATGGATTCCCGGATGTGTTGGAAGGGGTGCAACTACCAAAGCGGGAGGAGTTTAGCATAGGGTGCACCCTGCAGGACCAGTCGAATCGCTCTCTCCCAATCCTGGGTTACCTTTTTAACTATCATCGGTGCCTCTTACCACATATCATAAGGTGTAGTTTCATTGTTCCGGTGGGGCCAGACAGCAAGTCCTTTTCCCAGTTGGGACCTTCAGCATACCACATCGCAGCATACTGTAATAAACCCACAAGGTAATACAGATGAAGGTCTGGGAGCCAGAGGCCAGCTTGGTCCAAGTCCAGTTTCAGGATATCTAGGCTGATTCTACTCCTCTTTCCTGCCCAGACCAACTTCACTAGCAGCTCTCATCTATAGTTTTGAACACTGCTACCAGCAATATGCAGAATGGATTTTGCATGGTGTAGAAATAGCAGGGCATATAGCACCATTTTGCCTAAAGCCACCCTACTAATGGCAGATAAAGGCAATATAATCCAAAAGCGGACTGAGTTTTGTAGTCCCTCCCAAGTACCCTGCCATTATTCAGTTCATACTGAAGGTGCCCATTGTGCCTTATCTGTAGGCCCAGGTACTGAAAGCCCCGGTCTCCCAATGCAAGTCCACTTCCGGGAGCTCCTCAGCGGTATGGGCAACCAATGATGCCAGTGGGTATGATATTGTTTTGTGGTGATTGACTACAAAACCTGACATCCTAACAAAATTCACGATTAGTTGCAGTAGGCGGGGTATGGAACATTCCGGCTCCGTCAGATATACATGTGTGTCATCAGCATACATGGACACAATATGGGTCCCGTCTCCCACTCATTCCCTTATTTGTTCTCTGAGGTATGTCGCCAATGGCTCCATAGCCAGGGCAAACAGGAGCGGGGCAGTGGGTAGCCCTGCTGTGTGCCCCGTTCTGTGTTAAAGGCTTCTGGGATCTCAGACCCCACTCACACTCGCACTGTGGGTGCCCTATACAAATGTTGCACCCAGGCTACCAAGTCCTTTCCAAGCCTCATCTGCCGGAACACTTCCAATAGATAAGTCCAGGAGAGGGTGTTGAACACCTTCTCGATGTCTAAAGCTATCATTTCCACCCTAAGGTTCGTGTGGCGTGCATCACATGTGATAGATACCACAAATGCATATGTGTACCACGTCCCGGCATAATGCCACATTGGTCCTTTGGAACTAAGTGTGTAATTACCCTATGTAATCAAAGCGCCAGCACTTTTTTTTAACAGTTTCACATCCACATTGAGCATAGATAACGGCCTATACGAACCTGGATCGGTAGGATCTTTCTCCGGTTTTGGGAGCATAATTATAATGGTTTCCCTCATATGGAGCGGGAGTTCTCTTGCTTCCTTTGCCTCTAGTATCGTCTTGAGGAGGGCATGTAGCATACTAGCGGAATTCATCTGATATTATTTTACAAGAAGACTGTCCGGTTCTGGACATTTCCCTTTAGCCATATCCCTGAGTGCCTCCCCCAGTTCTTCCAGCCTGGGTGCAGCTCCATGGACTTCCGCCTGCGCTACTGTCAGCTGGGGAAGATTCTGTTGGGCCACAAACCCCACCACCTCCTTCGCATTAGCGCTCTCTGAGGCCTTATATATGAAAGCCAAATGGTCGCACAAAAATTGTTTTATAGCCACCTGACTCATTACGGTGGTGCCATTAGGTCCCTGAAGGGCCAGTATAAGTGGTGATGGGTGTTCCCTTTTAAGTAACCAAGCTAGCATGCGCCCTGATCTATCTCCTTCCCTATGCAGGCGCTGTCTATAGTACTTCTAGACATGGCAGTCTAATCTTTCCCAGAGGTTTGCTACCTTCCTATGTGCCTCTGCTAACGATTGGCCTCCCCCCTCATTATCCTTAGCTTGTCCCTTCAGCACTGTAATCCGTCATTCTGGGTCTCCCAGCTCCTCCACGAGTTTCTTTCTAATACCATACGTTTTATTGAGGCTAACTCCACGAATTACCACCTTCAATGCCCTCCACCTTGCGCCCCTCGTTTGGGCCGTGTTCCAGTTCATATTAAAAAAGCTGACGAGAGTCTCACTCATACCCGTATTGTATTCTGGGTCACCCATTGCTTCAGGTAGTAACTGTAATAATGGAACACGGGGTCTATGGCCCCTCACTCTGAACTCCATCAGCAAGGGAGCATGATCAGAAAGCAAGCGCACCTGGTGGTTCGTCTTCACCACATTAAGGATTCCATCATTGGTGAGCAGGAAGCGATCTAGCCGGCTATGTGGGCTGGGGAATATTAGGAATATTCCCTAACTGTAGGATGCATTTCTCTCCACACATCTAGCAGCTGCAGCCTATTCATTATTTCAGGCAACCCAGCTGACATGCAAGGTTTCATGTCTACACGTGGTGGGTGTCTGTCCAGTTGACCATCTAAAATACAAATAAAATTCCACACACATATTGTAGGTAATCCCGTATAAGGTAGTTACTCGGTTTCTAGTGCTTGAAAAAACTCCCCATCATCGGTGTTAGGGACATATATATTCATCAAACATATTTCCCTTCCACCTAGCACACCATGTAACAGTACATATCTCCCAGCCACATGTCCATGCAAATGGAAGGAGTTTCTTGGGGCCACCCATAAAGACACTCCACAAGTGTAGGATGAGTAAGTAGAGTAATACAATTGCCCACGCCATTTCCTATGAAGCTTCTGAGCTTCAGCCTCCAGCAGATGTGTTTCCTGAAGGAACACTATGTTAGCGCATGATGATATGAGATATATGCATCCTGTACCTTTTGAGAAACGTGTTCAGGCCTCTCACGTTCCACGTCATCATAAGCACTGGCTTAGCCATATCTTAAGGGGTACCACTCACACACAATCACACACATCTCGCGCACCCTCATCTCCCTTCCCCTCCGCTCGTCACACCTTACTCATGCACTACTTTTACTCAAAACAAAATAGTAACAAACTACCACCCTCCCCAGGTAAACACTTCTACATTTAACTGTCATTTTCCCAATCATAAATTGACCAACCCATTTAATCCAGGAAACAAAGAATCTCCATTGTAACTTGTTTATGCTGAAACTGCGAGGCACTGGGTCCCGATCATATAATCAGCTGCAGGGAAGGAGGGCAGCCCAACACTTGGCAAGCTCACCCCCCACTCCTAGTGACTGCCTACAACACCCTGTAATTGTCTCTCACACCCGGTGTGAAATCAAGAAAGAAAGAGGTAAAAGACAGAGGAAGAGGTCAAATTAGGTAGAATAAGGGGCAAAAATGTAACTGAGGAGGAAAGAAACAGGATTGAGGAGGGGTGAATTTGGCTTTCAACAGTCCTCCTGGCCCCTACTCAAGAACCCCTAGAGCCCTCCAGGGCGCCCACCTGTGCAATCCAGTGATTCCTCCACAGTCACCGTGTTCACAGATGGGCTAATATAACCCTCAGACTGTGTACCCCTGCATTCTAATCTTATATGATGCATCACTGTTGCTCAGCTGAACCCGACCACAAAGTCCATAACTCTGCACCGCCCGCAACCGATCGACGCGAAGAAGTCCCTCAAGCTGTCATAGTTGTTTCATGTCTTAGCACCTCACATTTCCTCTGTATCATCAGGTTTTTGACCGGGGCTGTCCTGCTGGTCCGATGCCGCACTAGACGTCGCGACACAGGTGACAGACTCGACTAGTGCCCTGGCCTTCTCCTGCTCCAGTCTCCACGATTCCAGGTCCAGGGAGCCATCCGGTCGAACCATCACCCTTTCGCTGGGGGCAATCTCTTTCGTCTCCTGCTCCGTCTACGAGGCGTAGCTCCTGAAGCTTTCGTTCGTTGGGTCTTGCTGCGAGGCCGACCTCTGTTCTCCAGCCAGGCCCAGGTTTCCTCCGGTGTCATAAAGAAATGTGTGCGGCCTCCGGGGATCACTT
Source organism: Pleurodeles waltl (assembly GCF_031143425.1). Lineage (NCBI taxonomy): Eukaryota > Metazoa > Chordata > Amphibia > Caudata > Salamandridae > Pleurodeles > Pleurodeles waltl. Next base: position 820,717,209 of record NC_090443.1, on the reverse strand, counting down.
TTAATTTGGTGGGGTATAGTAACGTGTTTCAGACCAATTGCCTTAAGTTTTTGTTTCACCCCCCTGAAGGATTGCCTCTGTTACTCCACAGCTCTGTTGTAGTCAGAAAACACAAATGGTGCAATTCTCATATTGCGGGTCTCCATGTTTCCTAATCATTTGTAAAATCTAATTTCAGTCTCGATCAACTGCAAAGAATTTAGAGAGGTCCGCCATGGGTAGAGCCGTTTCTACCCATCCTTCAAGGAAGGCTTTTGCCCCCCTTCCCTCCATTCCCTTAAGGAAGCCCACAAATCTATGGTTGCATCTGCAGGCGCAAACTTCTGCATCTTCAATGGGGGCCTACATCCTCCTGGAGCGTGTCTCAAGTGCTGTCACGGTGGCCCCCAGCCTGGCTATTTCTTCACACACTTCTTTCACCTGGCCCTCTTGTTTCCACGGACCTCTCAACGACCTTGCACACGTCTGCCCTGAGAAGATTCACTTCTAATGCTATGGCTTCTATTTTTGTTTGCACTGCCTGCCCTGTTGCTTCTATGGCTGAGAGAATTTGTGCCCTGGAAGGTTCCGCTGGGGTCTGTGCGACCCTGCAATCCACGACTTGCTGCTTCCGCTTGTGCCCTGCACTGTAAAGCAATCCATTTTTGTTTATTTGGCACCCCTGCCACTTTGTCCTTGCCCATGCTGTGTCGTCTCACTGTGAGGAAGGGGTCAGAGCACCTCACCCCACCTCAAGCGCAGCACTCCAGATAGTATGCCCCACAGGCTGCATTTCCCACCCTCTGTGTAAATAATTATCTGATCAGCCTTCAAGGACAGTGACTAATTAGTGATAGTTTAGGAGAATCAGATCTGAGGGGGATGGGGAGGTGAAGATTCACTTTTATCTCAGTGTCCACTCTGCTCCAACAACTTAATTCCGCTTTAGTGGTGACCATCAACCAACTCCAGTGATGCGTGTCAATCCAGCAGAACCTGTATGTCCCCCCCTTGCTCACCTTGGATCCACCTCTGTCCAGGTCAGCCTACGCACCCTCAGACCACCAGATCTGTGAAGACCCTTCAATTCCACCCACTGTATGGGTTGGATCGCGCTGTGATCAGTGTTCAGTACCAAGGGACCATGACTGAACTGGGGGGAGACTACCTTACTCCCAGGGGGTTTCTGCTGCAGGTGTAGAGTGGGGGAGCGCTTTAACCAACTTTTCACCCGACCTCTCCTCAACCGGCACTCCAAGTTTCTAGATCAGTCTAAAAATGCACAGCAAACGCCTCCAGCCGGACCTCTTGTCGGAGGGGGGGGGGGGGGGGGTGAGGAAAAGCCAACGAGCAATGGATATCGGGACAGGGAGGCAACACCTGCCCCACTCGTTGGACCAAGTAAAGCGTTTATCACACTCCTCCAGCTTATACTTCTCACTAGGAGTGCTCACAGTGAAGGGCACTTTCTCACGCGTGCCTGCAGCTCTAGGAGGCAGCCTGAGTTCTCTGGGGCCAGTCCCGCCCACACAACATCTCCCAGGGGCCTTGCCACTTCTCTGCCACTGTTAACAGGCACAGTTAGAACAGGCACCCTCCAGAGTCTCCTGATCAGTGCAGTGCGCGTCTTGCCTTACCACACATAGCCATTCAGTGAGGATTATCCTGGCTTCCCCTGCAAGGCCCATGCAACGGGCCACTCTCTTCCCCACTAGGCCTCTCTCAGGGAAGTAACTCTGGGCTGCTCTCTTCGCAGCCTCCCAGGGGAGCGATTCACCCTGTTCCCCGCTGTCTTCGTTAGGATGGGGGGGGGGAGGACAAGGCACAACTAACAGCCATAGTCCCCCAGGCGCCTCTGATCTGATGTAAGGCGGCACACCAGCTCTTGTCACTCACGAAGTCCGTGTTAGGCCTCCGGCGTCCTTGGGCAAAAAGAAGGACGTAGCCACAGTCCCTTTTAACATCCAATGCCTCACCCCGCCCATCTGCCGAAACCTTAAACTATTTCTCCACAACGGTGGGAGCCAAGGAGGGTCCAGGGATGACAGGATGTGTAGGATCATGGTATTGCGGCCCAGAGCGTGCTACTGGTGCTGCCGCTCGGCCATTTTGTTGGCCACGCTTCCCATGCTGAGCTTTATTTATAATAAATAAATACAAATAGGCACAGAAGCTAAACGTTTTTTTTAGGAGCCTGCAAAAATGCTGCCCAGGGTTGCCTAATACCAAGGCTTCCCAATCTTGATTCCACCTCATGCTTCTTTATTCCACCAGACTATACCACCTTTCTCGCTCTTGCAATTTAATTTCCATTCTGTTTTTTTCCTTTGCCATTCTTTTCCTATCCTTCTCTTTCTCTGTTCAGCTCCTTTTTCTGCCTTCTCATTTGCTCTGAGCTATAGTCTTATGGTGAAAAATAAGTCATGTTTACCATAAATGAGCCAAGCACATAAACATTCATGGGAGGAGTACTTCAAATTAGTCTAATCATTGGCAATTGTTTGGGGTAGCATTCTGACCAATTCATTTCTAGACTCAGCTATATGCAAGTCAGCTGTGCTCCTGCTCCATTAGAAACAGTCCACATCGAACTGCCAAGCCAAGCCCTTTCTGAACTGGAACACAAGCATCCCAAAGACCAGTTTCGGCCTTCCTACTTTGATGTTCTCCTTTTTGAGTGTTTTTCCTACAGACCACTTCAGCTACCTGTTGGCAAACAAACCTTTGGTATCCAATGTAGGCTTAGAGTGTGCTCCGTGTCCACCCCTTGCACACAATTCCTAATCTTTCTTGTCTGTTTCACTTAGATGGCTTTACTCCACACTTCTATGTTTGTACTGCTAAGGATCATTTCTGTCTCATTGAATTTTGATTAGGTGAATAAGACCTTTCATGGCTGACATGAGTCTTTGCATGGCAAGCATGAGGCACTATTTTCTCTCTATCACTTTCCACTAATTTCCTGCCTTGCCCTGTTTATTAAATAATAAGACACATCCCAGCAACAACTTACCCCAGACCCCCACACACTCCTAGCTCTGCCCAAGGGTACAGAGATGGGCAGCCAAGTAAAAATTATTTATAAAGCATTCCAAAAGGGCCGCCTGTATGTACGATAGCCATCTGGGAATAAGTAACCTTAAGCTAACAAAAAACATTCCAAGGTAGTTGCCATTTGTAGGCATGCATGATAGACAATCACCATGTAGTGGCATTTCTTTTCATTTAAGAATTTTTTTTTTTTACAGTATATCTGACATATGTGTGAATGCAGGCACGGTGACCTCTTGCAATGAGTTTTGTTTTAGCTTAAGACCAATCATTACATAGGGGGTCATTACGACCCTGGCGGTCAGCGGAGAAGCGGCGGTCTTACCGCCAATAGGCTGGCGGTAAAAATTTTGAAATTATGACCATGGCGGTTACCGCCATGGTCATCCGCCACTTCTCCGTCCCGACCGCCAGGGCGGAGATGACCGCTGGGCTGGAGACCTGGGTCTCCAGCCCGGCGGCCGTCACAATACTGCCGGCTGTATCATGACCCGGCTGACCACCATGGATTTCATGGGGTTTGGAACCGCCATGAAATCCACTGTGGTAAGCACTATCAGAGTCCTTCCCCTACACCCCCCACCACCCCTGCCACCCCCAAAGGTGGCAGGACCCCCCTCCCCACCAATACATTACACATACACACCCGACATGCACGCAGGCACCACCAACACACATACCCGCACACACATCAACATACATGCCAACACACACAGTCATACGCACACACCCACATTCAGACATACACGCACACATCCATACAGACATACACGCACTCAGTTCCAAACACACAACACCCCCGCATGCATACACGCACTCACACACCCACTCTACATACACACACCCCCATACACGCACACAACACACAACACCCCCTGCCCTCCTCCCCTAACGGACGATCAACTTACCTGGTCCGTTGATCCTCCGGGAGGGGACGGGATCCATGGGGGCTGCTCCGCCGCCACCACACAGTCAACAGAACACCGCCACGCCGAATCACAGGATGTGATTCCGTGGGCGGTGTTCTGTTGACGTGGCGGTGGAGGTGGAGCAACCTCCACTTCCCTGCCGCCTGCCAGTATGGCTGCTGGCGGCTCTCTGTCCGAAAAAGGACGGAGGGCTGCCAGCAATCATAATACGCTGAGCGGAAAATCGCCACCACTGGCGGTCTTCAGCACAGCGGTCCCTCGGCAGTCTTGTCAAAAGACCGCAGAGGTCAAAATGACCCCCAAAGTGTTCTTGTTCAATCAACAGCATGCAACAGGCACTTCTAAGTAAATGTCTTCAATTGAACATATTACAATACAATCCAATTGAACATTGAACATATTTATTATAGACGTGTTGCCAATTACTTATGTGCACTTTCTTTGTCACTCCACAGACAAACCACTGCCGTTGTCCATAGCAACGCAAATGGAGTCAACTAAGAGACATAAGGAGGAGCAGTGGGAAAAAGAAGTTGACAACCTGGTAGACTGGACTAACACTCTCAGTACGGATACTCTGGAAGATTAGGATATTTTCATAAAAACATGAGCTGACATATTCCTTTTCATAAATTAAGACCGTTATGAATACTACGTGATAAATTGCCTTGTCTTGGCAAAGGGACCGTGTTAATTTCAAATTGAAATGCACATTAATTTACACAAAGTTTCTCCCAGAATCAGTTATACGATTTTGTGCCAAGCATTATAATCCCACTTCAATCAGAAAACGTAATATCTGCATCTACCTCTACTGTTTATTGAATTGTGCTTTGTGTGTTGTACCATGCTACAACGAGAAAACAACATTTGTAACCATTGCTGCTAGAAATATCCCCTGAAGCTATTGCAATCTAAATCGTTATCAATGGAATTTTGCTTGACCTGCACAATACTGTTCGGATGCTATGATGACCCAATCGAGCTAAACCCTCACTGGGTCTCGTTGATGACTAGAGAAAAGCCAAATGTGCTGTTGGTTGGGTTGCACATCACTAGTTATTCTAAACATGTAGCACAGGAGAACTCTAACAATTTACTTGAGATGGATAATGGGTGGGAAATGTGAATGAAAGCTCAAAAACTGTAAATTAATTCTGGTGGGACATTTTAATGCAAAAATGCCACCTAGATTGTTTTTTGGGAGCTCTTTATGAAGAACTAGATAATGTAATGTAAGTTTCATGTCTAGCCGGGTTTGGAATTAGTTCTAATAAAAGAGGAAAAAGAGGAAAGATGTTGATCACGGTGATGGCCGGGCATGCACCATGCGACCCTCCCCCCTACTGATTACTAGCTGATCAGGCACCCAAGCCAGCATTATTTATAGGTCCCCATTCAAGATTAAAATATTATGTCTTGATGTGCACTTTTACCTCTATGTCCTGTGTACCTTAGGAGCTGACAAGCGAAAAATAACTTCTTGTACTACAGCTGAGGCTCAGTATCAGAACAAAATACTTTTTTGTCCTGTCTCCTAATTTATTAATGCAAGCTGGCAGATTGGCATTCAAAGAAGGTGTGAACGCAATTTGGATTCAGGAATGGCTTAGCAGCTCATCTCTTATTTATAGCTCAGAAAGCATGGTGTTTGAGGCACTTGACCTAGGTTGTAAAATAAGAATTAAGCAAACTAAGCTGTTGTCTTTAGGACAGCAGCTTCATAAAACATTAGGTTTACTGAAAAGCTGAGAATTTTCAAATATCTTCCTACAAACCCTCCATGGCTTGATTAAAAAATAAAGATAATACAATGTTTGCAAGAGAAACAGTCTAGCTCGCATAGAAATATTTTTCAAAAATGTCTCTTGTCCATAATAGAATACAAAGAGCTATTGAAACAAAAAAGGCCTTTGCGGGATAGTTCCCTTAACGCAGTGAAAACAAATGATCCTACGGTTCTGTGGGAAATGGTGGTCTTTGGATCATGGGAAAAAACACATTTTAATATGCTAAATTATATGAGCTTGGTTTCGGTATTTAGGAGATTCTCTGATTTTAAAATATTTTCCAGGCAAATATCGTAAATTTCTCCCAGGAAAGTTTTAGGGTTCAGACAATTCGTAAACTCAAAACAATACAAAAAAACATTTTTGAGACTCATTTTGTGCCCCTTCTAATGCAATGAGGGCAGACGTATTGCTGGAGCCATTTTGCGACTGAATCTATCTTGCATCTGCTCTTTTGTTGTTTTGTAAATGCTTCAAAGGATCCTGGAAAATAACTTCCAGCTATACCCGACTGTGATGGCCAAATCCCACCCATAATAAAATGTACGTGATACTGACAACCCCTGTCCACATTTCTGCTTTATGAATTAAATGACTTGATTTTGGATAGTGACTCTTGTAGAAAATTGCGAGATTTGAGAAGGATGACAGCTCAAGAAGTAATGCTGTTGATGTTAACAGAAGATTGGGCATTGCCTCGTGCCTAAGCCTCGTTGAATATGTACCACACCTACAAAAATAAATCTGATGGAATTTTTCCAGTCTTAGATCACTAATAATGAGGCTCTATATGAGCGCTCTATTTCTAGCTGGCCGAAAGTTAGAGTGAGGAATCCGAGAAAAGTTCCCTTTTCTGTATCAAATGTGAAATAAAATGTCCTGCACTTTAATTTTGTATGCACTTTATAGGTTGACCTTAGAAGAAATATCTGAGACTTAATTTTATCAGGTAAAAGTTTGCTGATTTATTTTTAGGTTAATAAATATGTGTATACGGTGTAATGTACTAATGACAATTGTGAAATAATGAAAATCTATCCTTGGCTGTTTGGTTCACAGCAAATACCAAGGTTTTTAAACATGTTTTTTTTTTTTTCTGAGTGCTTGCGCACTTTTTATTTGAGATGTTTTATTCAGCAAGCAACTAATTTCCAATATTTTTTGTTACTGAATACTTTTTAGTAATTTGGAAAATAAAGGAGTCTGTTTTTATATTTGTATGTTAACTATAAAATACAAAATAAAGTTGGTTGGATCTGCTGCTTCTGATAGTCCTACTTAACTAAGCTGTCAGATACTCATGTTGGTTTACATCAGCGTAACCATCAGTCTTCCTGTAATATGCTGTCTAGTATGTAAGATGATTGACAATATCAAATACAAATCGTGAAGAACTATGTGCTTTTTGACCTGGATAAACTGTTTGTTTTAGGGTTTGTAAGCCTGAGGAGTTGTGGGGTCCTTGTTGATGACTGATGAGGTGCTTCTTGAGGCCTTGAGGAAGTGCTCCTTCGGGTCACTTACAAGAAAAATGTTACTTACCAGTAGACATCTGTTCATGGCATGTAGTGCTGTAAATTCACATGCTATGCATAAGCTCGCCATCTAATGTTGGGTTCGGAGTGGTACAACTTTGAAGAAGCTTTTAGAGTCATGGGATCGAGTGACTCCTCATCTCGGTAATACTGCCCATGGACATGTAGTCCTTTGTTAGATTGTTTCTCCACAAGCGTGAGAGTGAAATGGGGAAGAGATAGAATAGATAAAAAAGATAGAAAAGATGTCCATGCAATGTACAGTATATGTACAATATTACATGCATCTGGGGAGGAGGAAGATCGCATGTGAATCTACAGAAAATGTTACTTACCAGTAGACATCTGTTCATGGCATGTCTGGCTGTAGATACACATGCTATGCATAGACTGTAAAGCAGTCCCTCCATCAAGCGATGGCTAGCATGCAGGAGTTCCAATTGTTTGAATGAGTGTTTTTAGTACTGCTTGCCTGACATTTGCCTGCTGGCGTGTAAATATATTAACACAATGTTTTGTAAAGGTATGCAGTGTAGACTATGTAGCTGCTTTACAAATATCTACTGTAGGTATGTTACCTAAAAATGCCATAGATTCACCTTTTTCCTAGTGGAGTGTGCTCTAGGTGGTGTAGGTAATTGTCGTTTGGCTTTATGATAGCAAGTTTGAATACATTTGACTATCCATCTAGCTATACTTGGTTTAGATATAGCTTCTCCTTTATGGGGCTTTGAAAAGGCCACAAAAAGTTGTTTTGTTTTCCTACAGTGTTTGGTTCTGTCTATATAATACATAAGATCCCTTTTAACATCAAGAGTGTGTAGAGCTCTTTCCGCTACAGAATCTGGGAAAGAAAACTGGCAATTCTATTGACTGATGTATATGAAATTGTGAAACTACTTTTGAAAGGAATTTTGGATTAGTTCTTAATACAAGTTTTTCCTTGTGAATTTGGAAGAAAGGTTCTTCCAAGGTTAAAGCCTGGAGCTCACTCACATGCCTAAGGGAAGTGATGGTGACTAAAAAGACTGCATTCAATGACAGAAATTGTAGCGAACAGGAATGTAGTGGCTCAAAAGGAGGACCCATAAGTCTAGTGAGAACAATATTAAGATTCCAGGATGGTGCTGGAGGCACCCTTGGTTGAATGACTGTTTTCAGTCCTTAAAATAAATGCGTTAATAACAGGTACTCTAGACAAAGAAGTATGCTGTCTGATCTGTTGAATCATTGGTTTGAGGGTGAATGTTTTTTGATTGGCAATAGCAAACAAAATGTTTCCATTATGCCACATAACAATGTCTAGCTGTGGGTCTACAGCTTCCCTAAGAACATCCATACATTTTTGTGGTAGATGCAAGTACCCAAATTCAGTGACCTCAAGAGCCATATCGCTAGGTTGAAGGCTTTGGGGTCTGGATGTCTTATTTGCCCTTGATTTTATGGTAGAAGGTCCAGTCTGTTGGGGAGCTTCTGATGTGGAACTAATGAGAGATCCTGAAGTGTTGTGAACTATGGTTGATGTGCCCATGTAGGAGCTACCAGGGTCATTGTGAGGGAAGATTGTCTGAGCTTCCGAACTAGAAAAGAAATGAGTTGGAGAGGGGGAAAAGCGTAAGAAAATATTCCTGACCAACTCATCTATAGAGCATTGCATTGGAAGTGAGGGTGAATATGCCTGGAGGCAAAGTTTGGGCATTTTGCATTTTGAGGTGTGGCAAATAAATCTATTTGAGGTGTTCCCCACTTTAGGAAGTACTGGTGAAGGACTTGTGGGTGGAGTTCCTATTCGTGGACTTGTCACTGCATCCTGCCTAACAGGTCTGCAAATTGATCGTCTATCCCTGTGAGATATTGTGCCAGTATGTGAATGTGGTGATGAATTGTCCATTTCCATATTGTTTGTGTAGGATGGGATAGATGAGGCGATTGTGTCCCTCGCTGTTTTTGAAGACAGTACATGGCAGTCATGTTGTTTCTCCATACCAACACCACCTTGTGTTGCAAGTGTGGAAGGAATGCCTTCATTGTTAGGAAGACTGCTAGGAGTTCCAGGTAATTGATGTGTAAGGACTGTTGAGTGATATTCCATAGCCCTTGAACTATGAGGTTGTGGAGATGAGCTCCCCAACCAGTATGTGAGGAATCTGTAGTGAGAGTGATCTGAGGCACATCGTTTAAAAAGGGCCGCCCTTTCATATTGTTGGTGGTGTTCCACCATTGAAGAGATAGATGAGCTTGGCAGTCCCACAATACTAGATCTTCCAGGTGAACCAGTGCCTAAGACCATTGACGAGAAAGGAACTGTTGCAGGGGACGCATATGAGGTCTATTATGCGTTACGATGGCAATGCAGGATGCCATCATCCCTAGTAGGCGCACAAAAGCCCTTACTGTGTATGAATGGTTCTCTGTTTAGAGAGCAATCAATCTTTGAAAAGCTTGAATTCCTGCTGAGCTGGGAAATGCTAGTCCTAAGTGTGTATTGAGAATCACTCCTAGATAGGGTTGTATCTGGAAGGGTTGAAGATGTGATTTGAGGTAATTAATGGTGAATCCTAAAGTGTGTAGGAGATCGATTGTAAGTTGAGTGTGATGTTGACATTTTTGGTGGGTGCTTGCCTTGATAAACCAATCATCCAAGTAAGGGAAGAAATTAACTTGTTGTCTTCTGAGGTGTTGGACCACTACTGCAAGACATTTGGTGAATACTCTGGGAGCAGTTGTGACCCCAAAAGGTAAGACCTTGAATTGGTCATGTTTTCCTACAACCACAAATCTGAGGTATTTGCGGTGTGCTGGATGAATGGGAATGTGAAAATAGGTGTCCTTTAGGTCTAATGCTGTCATGACATTGCCCTTTTCCAGAAGGGGAATGACATCTCGAAGAGTGACCATATGGAAGTGTTTTGACAGGCTGTAATGGTTTAAGGGTCTGAGATCTAAGATTGGACTGAGAGACTTGTCTTTTTTTGGGTATTATTAAATAGAGGGAGTAAACTCCAGTACCTTGGTGTTGTAATGGAACTGGTTCTATTGCTTCTTTGAGAACAAGAGAATGTACTTCCTCTTTGAGAAGAGTGAGATGTTCTTGAGAAAGTCTGTGAGTAAGAGGGGGTATGTTTGGCGTAGTGGATATGAACTCCAAACAGTAATCATTTTGTATAATTGAAAATACCCATTGAAGTGTGGTAGTTTGAGACCATTATGGGTAAAAGTGTTGTAGTCTGTCACCTACAGAAATGATGTGTGGTGGTGGCAGGTGGATGTAGTCATTGCTTGGTCGTGGATGAGGAGCCTCTAAATGGCTTTCCTCTGCCTTTATTATTGTTGCCTCTGTAGAAACCTCTATAATAACCTCTGAAGTATAATTGAGAGGTGGACTTTGCTTGTGTGCAAGACGGTCCTCTTGAGAACCTCCGGTGATGAAAAGTACACCTGTGTGTGCTGACTTGGAGTGTTCCCATAGCTTTGGCAGTCTGATTATCTTTGTTGAGCTTTTCAAGTTTGATATCTGCTTGTGGGCCAAATAAGTGCTCTTTATCGAAGAGCGTGTTTAACACTGCCTGCTGTACCTCTGGTTTAAAGCCTGAGCATCTAAGTCAGGCATGTCGGCTAATGATGACGCTGGTATTAATACTGCATGCTGCTGTATCAGCAGCATCTAGCACACATCTAATTGAATTGTTGGTGATAGTTCACCCTTCAGCTAGATTTTCTGCACCCCTTTTACAGTGTTCCTCGGGGAGATATTGTAGAAACTCCTCCATGGCATCCCAATGTGATCTATCATAGTGGGATAGTAACCCCCTGCCCGTTAGCAATACACTAGTGATTGGCCGCTTGAGCCGCCACCCTCTTACCTGGAGGGGGTTTGTCTCCTATTGATTGGCTATTAGCCCTTTTGTGAGCAGTAGAGGCAGTAATATAGTAAGGAGGAATCTGAGCCTTGTTAAAAAAAAAGTGTCAATGGGTGCAGCCTTATGTTTTTTGTCTACCTGGGAGTGATAACTCGTGATCTAAGTGGTTCCTTAAAGATTTTATCTGCATGCCTGAACATGCCTGGGAGCATGGTAAGAAACTGACTTTCCTTGTGTGTTGTGCCAGCGGTGTTGAATAGAAAATCTTCTTCTATTGGATCACTGTACATGTGGGTGTTATGAAATGCAGCTGCCCTAGCTATAACCTGTTGATATGAGGAGGAATCTTCAGGTGGTGAGGGTCTAGCTGGGTAGAGATGTGGATTATTAGGTGTAATAGGATCTGGATCATATGTATCCCATGGGACTGGATCATCTAATGTATCTCTTTAATCATGAGCCCCACAAGGTGGCAAATTTGGTGGTGTGAACCCCGAAGGAGGGGGAGGTGTTGGTGGAGGAGATGGATCTGGAGAAGGAGGTGGAGAGGATTGAGGAGAAGGCTGAGGGAGAAAAGGAGTCTTGTCCTTAGTAGGCATTTTTGGAGGGAGAGAGGAGTCAAGCGCCTCTTGAAAAGTTAATTCCCTCTTTAAAAGGAGAGATGGTGATGTTATAATACTACTGTTTTCCTCTTGAATCTGAAGTTGACACTGACAAGCGTCCATAACTTCCAAAATTGGTTCCACCGGTGAAGGGGTGGTCGAAGACTGTCCAGAATCAAAGGAGTTATTTAAAAAAAAAAATTGAAGATTTCAGTTTGTGGGATATTTTCGGCACCGAAACAGAGGATAGCTGTTTTTTCTTCGGTGCCAAAGTGGTTGGTACGGAAGCACCATGTGTACTCGCTTGGGTCAGTGCCGAGCTGGAGGTATCTGTACTTGAGGTCGATGCCAAATATTTGGCTTTGGCTTTTTTTGGTGACAAGCCAGAGGGCGGGGCATCTGAAGGAGTTTACCGGTTTTGACCATGGCTGGAAGGCAGTTGCAGGCTGGTGACCTCTTTAGATGTAGTCTTGACCAATGGTGAAGGATCTTTTTACTCACCATTTGTGCCAACTGCAACAGTTGACTTTCGATCTCGGATTGAACATCTCAGTCAGAGTCTTCAACGGAGAAGGCCCGTTCTTGCTCCAGCTCCTCCTCTGCATGCTCGTCCCCGAAGACGTCTGGTGTGTCGTCTGGCGTCGGAGATGCCGTTTCCATCCGACGAGCTCTTCGATCCCCGAGTGTCTTCTTCGATCGAAAGGAACGGCACGCGTCGCGGGTCTGCTTGTTGTGGGCGGGGGAGAGACACAATTACACACCTGGTAGTGGTCTGTATGTGTAAATTTAGAGTGGCTTTCAGGGCAAAAGCAAAATAAAGTATTTTCCATCAGGTCTATATTATTGGATGGCACACGGAGGAGGTAGGCCCAAAGAGGGCCCAAGAGGGCTACGTCTGCACCGAAGGGCAGAGAAAATTACGGATGTAAGCTGGAACCGAAGGCAGAGTGAGGGAATTAAAAAACGATCGATTTGAAGAAAAACAAGTTGCACCACTCTGAACCCAACATTAGATGGCGAGTGTTAGAAATTGGGTCTTTGGCTGGCAGTCAGGTTACCCCCTGTCCAAGCAAGGACCCTCACTCTAGTCATGGTAGAAGACAATCACCCTCAGCTAACCCCTGCTCACCCCCTTGGTAGCTTGGCACGAGCAGTAGGCTTAACTGCAGAGTGCTAGGTGTAAAGTATTTGTACCAACACACACACAGTGACTTAATGAAAACACTACAAAATGACACAACACAGGTTTAGAAAAACAGAAAATATTTATCTAAACAAAACAAGACCAAAACAACAAAAATCCACAATACACAAGTCAAGTTATCACTTAAAAACCAAAACGAGTCTTCATGTAGTTTTAAACACAATGCTAACGCTGTTAGCGTGAAAATGTACCTTGGGTGCGTTAACAATAACCCAGCACGGGCGAGTGTGCATCAAAAAGGGCTTACGATGCATCGATTTCACACACAAGCGAGACCTTGCGTCGTTTCTCCTTCAGTCCAGTCGGCGTGCGTAGTTTCTTCTCTCCACAGGAGAGCGATGCGTGGATCCGGTCATCACTCTCGGGTCTGGGTAGGCCTTGCGTCATTTTTACACGCCCAGCATGTTTGCGTCAGAAATTCAGCCGCATGATGATCCAAAAAACATGCAGCGTGGGTTGCGTTCTTCCTGGTCTCCGTCAGAGATGCTGCGCGTCGTTTCTCCAGCTGCGGGTGTGGATCTTCCGGTCATGTTGCAGGCGAGCATTGATTTTCAGCTGCAAAGCCGACAGCGCGTCGATCATTTCCCCGCACAGCGGTCTGTGCGTGGATTTCTCACTCTTGGACTGCCAGCTTCTCTTCTCAGGGTCCCAGGAACTGGATGGGCACCACTTGGCAGAGTAGGAGTCTCTCCAGAGGCTCCAGGTGCTGTCAGAGAGAAGTCTTTGCTGTCCCTGAGACTTCAAGCAACAGGAGGCAAGCTCTAAATCAAGCCCTTGGAGAGTTCTTCACAAGAGGGAAGGCAATACAAAGTCCAGTGTTGTCCTCTAGCACAGGCAGAAGCAGCAACTGCAGGGTAGCTCAACAAGCACAGTCACAGGCAGGGCAGCTCTTGTTCCTCAGCTCTTCAGCTCTTCTCCAGGCAGAGGTTCCTCTTGGTTTCCAGACGTGTTCTAAAGTCTGTGGTTTTGGGTACCCTTCTTATACCCATTTTGCCCTTTGAAGTAGACTTACTTCAAAGTAAAGTCTCTTTTGAATGTGAAATCCTGCCTTGCCCAGGCCAGGCCCCATACACTCACCAGGGGGTTGGAGACTGCATTGTGTGAGGGCAGGCACAGCCCTTTCAGGTGTAAGTGACCACTCCTCCACTCCCTTCTAGCACAGATGGCTCATCAGGAAATGCAGACTACACCCCAGCTCCTTTTGTGTCACTGTCTAGTGTGAGGTGCAACCAGCCCAACTGTCAAACTGACCCAGACAGGGAATCCACAAACAGGCAGAGTCACAGAAATGGTTTAAGCAAGAAAATGCTCATTTTCTAAAAGTGGCATTTTCAAAAACACAATCTTCAAAATCAACTTTACTAAAAGATGTATTTTTAAATTGTGAGCTCAGAGACCCCAAACTCCACATGTCTATACGCTCCCGAAGGGAATCTACACTTAAATCATGTTTAAAGGTAGCCCCCATGTTAACCTATAAGAGGGACAGGCCTTGCAACAGTGAAAAACGAATTTAGCAGTATTTCACTGTCAGGACATATAAAACACATTACTATATGTGCTACTTTAATCATACACTGCACCCTGTCCTTGGGGCTACCTAGGGCCTATCTTAGGGGTGTCTTACATGTATGAAAAGGGAAGGTTTAGGCCTGGCAAGTGGGTATACTTGCCAGGTCGACTTGGCAGGTTAAAACTGCATACACAGACACTGTAGTGGCAGGTCTGAGACATGATTACAGGGCTACTCATGTGGGTGGCACAACCAGTGCTGCAGGTCCACTAGTAGCATTTGATTTACCGGCCCTGGGCACTTTTAGTGCACTTTACTAGAGACTTACTAGTAAATCAAATATGCCAATCGTGGAGAAACCAATCAACAATACAATTTACACAGAGAGCATATGCACTTTAGCTGTGGATAGCAGTGGTAAAGTGTTCAGAGTTCTAAAGCCAACAAAAACAGGTCAGAAAAAATAGGAGGAAGGAGGCAAAAAGATTGGGGATGACCCTGCAAAAAGGCAAATTCCAACAGCGAGCTTATGCATAGCATGTGTATCTACAGCCACACATGCCAACACATATTTTCCGGATATGAAATTACACTTGACGGCAGATCAGACTATCCTAGAATCCCGTGCCCCTATTTTTGATCCTTTTAACACTGAGACCAAGGACCTGATATGAGTGTGACGGTCCCCAGACCGCCACACTCGTGGAGTCAGACCACTGCAGTTGTGGCATTTCAAGGATGGCAGGCAGCCCCGCCAACCTACAGTCGTCTCCGTCAGGATCTTCGGGCTGATGGTGGCAGAAGTCGGAATCAGTCAGGGCGGTGCTGAAGTCAGCGCTGCCCTGCTGATTACAACCCAGTTCTCTGCCAGGCTTTTCATGACAGTTTTACCACCATGAAAAAGCTGGTGGAGAACAAGTGCAGGGGGCCCCTGCACTGCCCATGCACTTGGTCCTCCTGCCCAACTCCCTCGCAGTGCTCACTGACTGGTGTGCTGACAGTGAGGATTGCAAGGGTGCTGGTGCCCACTGCGGGCGTCAGCATTGTCGCTGGCTCGATTATGAGCTAGCGATAATGCTGCCGCCACTTCCCGCTGGGCTGATGGGTAGAAACATTGGTTTCCACCCATCAGCCCAGCGAGAAAGTCTTAATGGGCCCAGCATGGAGGTAGTCAGTATGGCAGCAGCCTCCTCATCGGAACTCATAATCAGGCTCCAAGTGAGTTAGGATATGGACATGGATGTCAATATTCCGTTGGTCTGGGTTGCAATTAATGAAGATGATTTTCTAAGACCCATCTCTGCTTAGAATTCCAAAGTATATATTAGGACTTACAGCCATGAAGCAGGATGAATGGAAAAATTTGGCACCAGTGTGTTGTTGAGTAAGGATCTCACTAAATGCAACTATAGTGATGTAAAAGTGTGGAAGTGTGATGATGCACATTGCACATAATGACATAGTAGGCCGATCTTAACATGGCTGCTTCTCTTAAATTTCACAAAGGTGCCCTACATCCTCTTCCATGGTTGCTGAATTGCTGTCTCGTTTGCACTTTCTACATTCTTCCTCATTACTGAGCTCTGGGCATATTAAGTGGGCAAGACACTAGTCATCATGTAGTGCCTGACTGGATTATATTTTTATTCTCATCCGGGATTCACCATAGAGAGGAACCAATGTGTGCACCACCCTTTCATCTGTCACCCATACTTTGCACCTATTCATCTATAAGTACAGTTCTCCGCCAACTGGCTTTTTAGACATTGATCGACCGCAGTGGAAGAGCTTTTCCAGGAAACTGGTGATTTCCATTTCACATTATCTTTGGTGCAGGAATAATTGATCACATTAGATGCAATGCCCACAATTCTTTAAAGGAGGGAGATAAACATGAAGAGACTGTTCAGAGGGTTCATAAGTCCAATGAGTTGTGGAGTCCTTATTGATGGCTGATGAGGTGCTCTTTTAGGTGATGAATTTATAATCTCTTTCTGAACTAAAGGAGTTATAGAGCAAGACTATGTGAAGAGATATCTGTGCCTGTAAGTACAGGGTTGTCTTTTGTAGGTTTCTTTGTTGAATTTCACTTGAGCAGCCCTCATTACAACTAGCCTAGTATCATGTGGCGCTGGATCACAAATTTAACTCAAGGAAAGCTCTAAACGAGGGGAGAATAAATGCAAGAATCAAAGTTTACCCTAGGAAATCCCCATGTCAGGGGTCTTCAAACTGGGGACCTCAAGAGGTTCCAGGGGTGGCACCAGGCTCTGGCCAAAAGAGGCATTATGCAGATAACACTGTTTTTTAAGCAGAATCACATTTACTGCATTTTTAAAAAGGTAACAAAACTTAACTGCAATGTTTTAAAAAGTCTAAACATATTTAAACATTGCCAACTTAATAGAATAATTGTGAAAAATGTTGTAGGGGGCAGAATGATTTTATTTTTCCCAGTGGCGGGGGGGCAGGTGGAGGGCTTGTGGGGCACGGCATTAAAAAGTTTGAGATCCTCTGCCCCATGTGAACCTATATTTCTTGAATTTTTAAATTTTAATAGGAACAGCGTTCTCCACTTACGAGAAAGATTTGACACTAGTGAATGCAGGATTACCAAACCCATGAATACCTGGTAACACTGCACTACATGTCGTAACACTGCATTACGTATAATCCAGTTTTCTGCATCTTTAACTAAACTTGCTTTATGTGGACGCGTTTAATAAGGCACTATGTTTTTTGATACTTGTGTCCTACAAATGTTTTCACAGTTTAAACAGACTTTTTTTTATTATCATTTAGTTTCCCTTCTAAGTAACACTGTTTTAAATATTTTGATGAGTTTGTGGCCAGGAGATGCCTTGCTATGCTCTTAAAAACCCCTTTTTCTGTGACTCCTCTTTCAATTATTCTGCAAATAAATGCCCTTTCACCTGTCAGTCTCTTTATGGGCCAGGCTCATTGTTGTATATCGAAGCTGCTGTCCTAGCTCCTGTCTCTCACTTTGTTTTAATTGCATACGAAGGCATGTCACATAATTTGATTTCTATTCGTTTGTAGGTTACCTTGCTGGATCAGTCCACGGTTGGTTTAAGGTGAACAGCTGACAAATGCAGTACTTGACATAGGTGCCTAGTCACAGCTTACATGCTGCATATCTGGTGTAATACAGTCCTAGTAACCATACAGTTATTTAGCATTTCTGTAGCTTACAATCTGCTGTTGGTATGCCACTTGCACTGATATTCCATAGCACTTCAGTGCTTTAGACCCTGTTTTCTAGTTCAAAATAATGTATTATGTTTTAGTCGAATATGAGAAGATATTACACAAAAGAGCACTGAAAGAGGTACTTAAAATTTGACAATAATATCATAACTACATTTACAGAACTATAAACTGTAGGCTTATGTCAAAATGAAAGACAGTAAAGTACCTATCAATATTTTAATTGTGATGTTATGAAACTAAAAGGAAATAAAAAGGGGGAAATGAAATCATGATTAAAAATGTCTTGATAGAGCTACTGTAGTTATCCAATATATTTATACATGAACCAAATAACAGCTTATCATTAATACTTATTTAGAAATATAAAGAAAAATAATCATCAATTGTTTTCCTAATTTGTTAATATTTAGGAGTATTGTGAACAAAACCTGATAGAGTCAAATTGGTACCTCTTCTGGTAAAAAATATCCAGGCACACCAGGCAAGAACTGATTATACTGAGGCATTTTTCCATTTAGTAGTAATTAATTTTAAACCTGCAGAAATCTAGAAGTTTGCTATTGATAACAGACAGTTTGGTTGTGATTAAAACTGAATTACAAATAATTAAATTATATGATAGATTATCTGTGATATTTAATATTTTTTTTAATGCCCTTCCAAACCTCTTTCCAAAAAGCACCAACAATTTTACATTCATAAAGCATATGTCGTAATGAGCCTTTATTCAGAGTACAGTTCCAACAATTAGGAGAAATTAAAAGGTTTGCATTAAATAATCTTAAAGGAGTCCATCAGTAATTGAATATTATAAAGAAATTAGTTTGGTATAGAGAAACAGGCAGCCATCCAGAAATACTATTCAGCCAAATTTGTTTCCATATGTCTTGTGATGATGATAAATCAAGTTCTTTATTCCACAAAGAAGGGAAAATATTGGTATTGGCCCCTTCATTATTATTTAATATTTTATCAAAAGAATAATACAGTATGGAATGACAAAGCAATTGTTTGCATAAATCTAAATCTGGGGTAGCATTTAGAGGAACATTATTTGAAAATTAATCAAGCATTGTATTACATAAAAGCTGATATTTGTAAATATCTGATGGTTGTATCCTAAATCTTTGCTTTCATTCATCAAATGATAAAAAAAGTATTGTTATCATAAATATCTTCTAAGTAAATAATGTCATCTTTAATCCAGGATTGCCAAAAATGTGTGTGATGAGCTATGTTTAACACAGGATTATACCCAAATGACAAATTTGAAGTAAATGATATAGGGGATTGGAAAATAGAGCCTAAGGGCCTCATTACGAGACTGTCAGTCATGAGACCGCCAGCCTCCCTGTGGTGGTCCTACCGCCGCTCAGCCGGCGGTATGGACTGCCACATCACAAGTTGTGGGGCTTGGCAGACACCAAGGCTCCACAACCCCGCCTGGCCCGCCGGTGCAGTCGCACCGCTGCGGCCGGCGGGATCACCTCCAACCCGGCGGCAGGACTCAGCCTGCCGTCCAGATCACGGGGTTGCACACCGCCAGGCTTTCCGTGACGGTCACCCCACCACGAAAACCCTGGTGGTCACGCACCCAGCAACAGGAATCTTCATTCCTGTCGCCAGCACACACACACCTATGTCCCCACACATGCACACATCCCCCACCAGTCCACACACTCAGACACCCCCACCCCTTCATGCATGCATGTATTCACATACACACCCATTCAGCATATGCATACATGCACTCAGACACCCCCACTCACTCGCATTCATCAACACAGACACCCCCACTCACTCGCATTCATCCATACATACACGTGCACATACACGCACACACACATACACATACACTTGCAGACACACACTAATTCAGCAACCCCACCGCAAACATGCACATACGCACTTAAACACACCACAGACCCACTCCCCCTCTTCACTGCTTTCGGACGTCCACTTACCTCTTCCGTCGAGGAAGATGTCCGGGAAGGGGGTGGGTCCTGGTAGGCTTCCCTTGCCGCCATCACCATGCCAGCAGGAATCTGCCAAGCCGTATTACGGCTCGTAATATGGCGGGTGGTGTCCTGCTGGCGTGGCAGTGCCGGCGATGGAACCGCCTCTGTACCGCAGACCGCCAGCACGACTGCTGGCTGCTTTCCACCTCAATAATGGCGTAATCAGCCAGCACTCGTAATATGGCGGTCTGCTGGCTGCAGCGGCTTTGGCGTTCTGTCAAAAAGACCATCAAAGTCGTAATGAGGGCCTCAATCTTGTGATATTAATTTTGTAGACTTCAATATTACTGATCTTTTTAGCAAGGCAGTAGAGTTAGCCATAGTAAGCAGTGCTAGTAGAGGAAATGGTGACAGCAAACTTTGTTCACTACGAAGCCACTGCGAAGCCAAGAAGGCGAGTTATTAATCTCTGTATGATGAAACCATAGGGAGCCTTGTTTTAAAATAAACGCTTTATGATAAATAAGGAAAGCTGGTAAACCAAAACTGCCATTGCGCTTAACCATTTAAAAAATGTTATAACTTAAGCAAGGAGATTTGTTATTCCTCATACATTTAGAAAGCCATTTGTTTATAAAATTTAAGAGGAAGTTGAATAGGTATCATAGAAAAGAGGTAGAAAATGTTTGGAGCAATAACCATTTTGATAGCATCAACCTTTCCCCACCAAAATAGATAAAGGGCTTCCCATTTTTTTTATTTGTCTTTAATTTGAGCAACAGTGCATGCACAATGTAATATAATTGATTGTTTTATGGTTTGAGAAAATAATATACCAAGATATTTAACTTTATCTTTTTGTCAGATTATTTCTTTGGAAGCATAACAGGGATATCAACATTTAAAGGACAAAAAAAAACAGTTTTATTGGTGTTTAAAGTCTATCCTGAAATCTGAGAATAATTGTGAATTTAAATGTAATAGCGGCAGAGTGGAAGAGTCAGGGTTACCAATATATAGGAGTATATCATCAGCATAAGCTGAGGTTTTGATAGGAACTTTATAATGCGGCCTTCAATGTCTATACAATTTCTAATGGCAGTAAGTAAAGGTTCAATAGCAATAAGAAAAAGTAAAGGTGATAAGGGGCCACCTTTTCTGGTACCCCATTTATGAAAGTTTTTGCAGATGGACCAGAATACAGCGCCGACATCATACAAATAAATGAACTGCCAAAGTTAAATACACTAAAGGTACAGAAAAGATAATGCCATTGGACTTTCTAAAAAGCCTTTTCCACATCTAATGCCAAGACACCAACAGCTGGTAGCGATAGTGATGGTCCAATTTCAATCACATGGAATAATAATCTCACGTTACTTACCGAAATCTGTTTTTTCATACAACCAGATTTGTCAATATGCACGATACTAGCAAGCACAGAGGCCAAATTAGTTGCAAGGATATTTGCATAAAGTTTACAATCTTGATAAATTAAAGAAATGGGATAGTAATTTGAAACAAATATTGGGATCTTTGTTAGGTTTCGGAAGAACTGTAATCAAAGCTTCAGTAAAAGATCCAGAAGTTGAACTTGTACTACTAAAGTAAGTAAATATCTTAAGTAAATGAGGTACAAGATGAGAAAAAAAATTCTTTATAAAATTCAGCAGGGATACCATCTGGGTTTAGAGACTAAGGGATTTAACAGCTGATTGCACGTCTTCTAAAGTGATTGGTAAATCCAATTTATTTTTCACTGACTGAGAAATGTTTGGTAGACAAGACCTGTCTAAAATAATTATGCTTGTGCAACATATGAGTAGAAGGAAGTTTTTATATAAAGGTGAATAATAATTCATAAATTCATTAACTATTTATTTGTGGGATAAAGCAATTTGACCATTATACTTAGGAGTAGCATTAATTTGATGTTTATCTTTCTTAATATGAAGATAATTGTAGGAAGCTGGCTCTGTATATACTATACCAAAATGAGATATAGTATGCACAGAGTCCAGGGGTTCCCCAGAGGCTTAGCAGAGGCTAAAGTAGATAATACTAATGCTCTCCTTTGTGGTAGTGTGGTCGAGCAGCTTATCAGAGGGTAGTGCAAAACATTTGTTGTACACACACAGTCAAGAAAAGAGGTACACACTCAATGACTAACTCCAGGCCAATGGTTTTTATATAGCAAAAATAGATTGTGTTACTTTATTAATAGAACCAGAAAAACTTTGTTGCATGTAAGTACAGTTGTAAATAGGTATCAAGCATATGTATTAAATGTACTTTGTTTTTTGTAAATAAAGCAGATTACAATTAACTAGCAATTTTCTATTTCAAAAGTTGACACTGTGCAATTTTCCGTAGGAGTCCATAGAGTCCTGAGGGGGAAAAGTGTTAACACAGAAAATAGGTAAGTACACGACTTACGATTCCAGTTTTCGGGATTTAGGATGTCCACAGGTCAAAGTTTAGGCTGACCCCAAAAGTGCACCACAAGCAACACAGGGCCAGCTGAGTGCAGAGGTCACAGTTGGCATCTGGTTTGTAATGGAATCTTATGAGGACTGGGGGTGCTTGATAGAAAGAAGATTTCAGGTAAGTACCCGCAATTCTAGGGCACAGGACTGGGGGCTTTAGGTCAGCACTGGGAGGGGGGGTGGTACAGGATCACAACACACACCCTCAGCGACACAGGGGCAGCCGGGTGCAGGGTGCAAACACAGAGTTGGGCGCCCAATGCTTTTCAAAGAGGAACCCCAGGGTCACAGAAGATACTGCAGGCTGGGTCCAGGGGCCCGGTTCTGGGAACCAGAGGATGGACAGGTGGGGGAGGTTCCCACTGGACGTTGCTGGACCGTTGGTCAGATTCCCCAAGGCCAGGGGGCTGTGGGTGCAGGAGTTTTTCTGGGGTCAACCCAGAGTGGTCTTGAGGTCGGAATTGCCTGGGGACCTTCTCTGGACTGGTGGGACACCTGGACTCAGGCTGTGGTGTCGGGTGCAGAGTGCGCAGGACTTGTGGATCCTGGGCGGTTCTGGAGTCCTGTTTGTGATTTCTTCTGGACAGGGCCGCTGTCCTCAGGAGTTCTTGGACCTCTGCTGGGCAGGCAGTCCTCTGGGGGTTTGTAGAGGTTGCTTTTCTTACAGAATGCGTCGCCTCCTTGGAGCAGGGGTCTTTGAAGCTCCAGACAGGCCGGTAGGGCTAGGGCCAAGTCAGTTGTCGTCTGGAGGCTTCACTGCTGGGTTCCTTCTGTCCTCTTTCTTTCTTCTCAAGTCGCCAGTAATCTGGTGAGTAGGGTTCAGAGGAGCCCCTAAATACTAAATTAGGGGTGTTACAGGGGTCAGAGGGCAGTAGCCAATGGCTACTGTCCCTGGGGGTGGCTACACCCTTCCTATGCCCACGCCCTTTGGGGAGGAGGGCACATTCCTAACCCTATTGGTCCCTGTCCTCCAACACAAGATGAAGGATTCTGCAAGGAGGATATCACTTCAGTTCTGGACACCTTAGGGGAGGTCCCAGCTGAAGTGGTCACTCCTCCTTGTTTTTCCTAATTTTTCTGACAGACTTGCTGCCAAAAGTTGGGCTTGGTCCAGGGGGCACGCATCTCCACTAGCAGGGGTGCCCTGGGGCACTGTAACAGGAGGCCTGAGTCTTTGAGGCTCACCGTCAATTGTTACAGGTCCTGCAGGGGGAGAGGTGTGAAGCACCTCCACCCAGAACAGGCATTGTTTCTGGCCCCAGAGAGCACAAAGGCTCTCATCCAATAGGTTCAGAAACTTGACTGTTAGTGGCAGGCTGGTACAGACTGGTCAGCCCTGCACTAAAGGATGGAGTAAAATACAGGGGGCATCTCTAAGATGCCCTCTGGGTGCATTGTACAATAAATTCAACACTGGCATCAGTGTGGGTTTATTCTGCTGAGAAGTTTGATAGCAAACTTCCCAGCCTTCAGTGAAGCCATCATGGAGCTGTGGAGTTCGTAATGACAAACTCCCAGCCCATGTAGTTAATATGGCTTAGACACTGTAGGGGTATATTGCTCATGCAGCTATGTGGTATAGCACATCCTGCCTTAGGGCTGGAAGGCCTTCTAGAGGGGTGATTTACCTATGCCACAGGCAGTGGTTTGTGGGCATGGCACCCTGGAAAGAGTGGCATGTCGACTTTGCCTTTTACTCCCCACCAGCACACACAATCTGCAATGGCAGTGTGCATGTGCTTGGTGAAGGGTCCTTTAGAGTGGCATAATACATTCTGCAGCCCTTAGGGACCCTCCTGGGTCACAGATCCCTTGGTACCACTGGTACCTTTTACAAGAGACTTAGCTGTGTGCCAGGGGTGTGCTAATTGTGGAAACAATGGCACAGTTTAGGGAAAGAACACTGGTGCTGGGGCCTGGTTAGCAGGACCCCAGCACACACTCAGTCAGGTTAGCATCAATACCAGGCATAAAGTGTGGGGGTTGAACAATGCCAAAAGGGGCACTTTCCTACAATAATTTGCCCAAAATTTTCCATATTCAATTAGGACTGAAATAAAGTTTTGCTTGGCTATTAGAAAATTGTACGCCAGCACTATTACTTAATATGGAGTTTAATTCATAACAAAATTTTTGTAATTGTATCCTATATTTGATGTAGTTAGAGGTGATAAAGAGGCGCTCATGTTTTGCTCTTTGCTTATCTAATTCTTCAGTTCTAGAGTTAAATGATGTGTTATTATGTGCCATAATAGATGTTGTTACCCCTCTAACATAGGACTTCAATGCATCCCATGGATTAACAACTGAAGTAGAACCTTCAGGATTAAAAGAAAAAAGGTCATGTAATGCTGACAATAGTTTTGGTTTATTTTGTTCAATAAGAACAACATCAGTATTCATGCGCCATTGATCTTCAGAATCTAGAGAGGAGCAAGGTCATAAAACACATGAATTAAGCACATGATCAGAGATATCAATATTCTGGATTGTGGGGTCAAAAATTGAATGGATTAATTGACGGGATATTAATAAATAATCTATTCTACATTAGGAATTATGAGGCTTCAAAAAGAAACTAAATTATTTTTCTGTTGGATTATGCAAACGCCAAATATCTATCAATTTGGTAGATCGTAAAAAGGATTTAAGCATATGAAGTATGTCTTTGGAGGGCGATATTTGGCTTGAGCTGTTCTATCCCATCATGGATCACATATAAGATTGAAGTCATCTCCAATATCAAGTAGAACAGTATCAGATTTTAGTACTTCCATTGTAAATAGAGACCTAAAATGAGGGTCATCATTTGTGGGACCATAAACGTTAATCAGATCGTAACATAACCCCCTCCCGCCCTCTTGAGTTACCTGATACTGTGGAGAGGGATCCTCCTGCGGGATCTTCGTTGCGTAGCATGCAAAGAAACCAACATGGATCAGTTACACGAAGGCTCACCATGACACTGGATGTTTTTTTACACTGCCTATCAGAAAAAGGAAAGCAGGAAGAAGACCGGGAAAAAGAAACTGAAACATGGGAAAAGGGGCATAGAAATAGAGGAAGGACCTAAGATACAAAGGAAAAAGGAGGAGGCGGAGAGAGTCGGCAAGGAGTGGAGGAGGAAGAAGCGGAACAGAAGAGGATAGGCGATGACAGAGGTGGGGAAGTGAGCGAAGTGCAATGGCTGTGAGTGTCGGGCCATTTTGGAGGAGGGGGTCTAACAGAGTGAATCAAGAAGCCCTTGTATGCCTGATAACACTTCGATCCTCACTTATCCTTAGTAACCTTGCGGGCCCCTACACTGGTATCACCCAGGTTCCTGAGCTACCTGATAATTGATATCATAGAGAGATACCGCTACCCCACCTATCGCACTAAGGGGGAGATGACCTAGGAGAAAGAATGAGGCTAATTTCACTATCCCTTCACTTCACTTATTTTATTTATTTATTTATTTTCATTTTTAAACCTGCGCGATCTGCGTTTCCAGAAAGAGGGCAAATCTGGGGACATTTCCTGGAAGGTTGGTGCACCTCTGGTGTTTTGGTGATGGGAGAATCTCCCTTTCTATACCACATTACTTACCATTGTTTCTTTCCCTTTTCTTTCATTTCCTGCGCATGCGCTGAGAGACACAACACTTGAAGACAAACCTGTGAAAGAAAGAAGAAGAAAAAGAATCACCTTCATCATCCACCTGACTAACAAAGACCTCAGACCTTCCCCACTCTTTACCAGCGGCAACGCACATGTGGGTATGTTTGAGGATTGGGAAGGCCAAGCAATACGTAACTTAGAAAACGCGGTATGGCTGTCATCAATTGCGGAGAGAACGGATTGCCAAAAGGAGGCGATCCCTGGGCAATGCCTTAATAAATGCGTGAGTGTACCTTTCTGTCCACACTGACGCCAGCACTCGCCATCGCCGTGTGCCCTCCATTGGGCTACCCGTGCGGGTGTGTAGTATATGTAGTGGGCTATTTTCAGAAACATTTCTTTGGTGTTCATAGCATGTGCTGTGACCCGCGCTCGGTGAATGACATCACGCCACTCCTGATCCGTAAAAGTGCACTCGCATTCCCTTTCCCATCTACATCTCGCCGGTGTCATGGAGAGTGTGGGTGTTGTAGTCAAGAAGGTATAAATGTTGGACAAGAGCTGCTTTTCTGTATCTTTGGTCAGTAACCATTGCTCAAATCTCGGAAGGGATCGGCCAGCGTGTGGACGCATCGTGGGCGAGGTCACCCAGTGGTGGACGGCCACGAATTGCCAGTAGGCAGAGGTCGGAAGACTGAGCCCCTTTTGGAGGTTGTTGAAGTCCATGACGCCGTCCTCGTCAAAGAGGTCGCCTATCCTCTTGCAATTCACTTCCTGCCAGGACAAGAAGGCAGGTTCGTCAAGTGCGGGGGGAAATCCGGGTTGCCATTGATTGGTGTCTGTGGGGAAACCGGTGTAGAGAGTCCTTTCATAACCTGCACCCTGTCCCATGAATTCATCGTGGCCCTCAGAATCGGCAAGACAAATACCCCAGGTGGTCTCTGTTTCTTCTGCAACCATGGCACCTCCCAGATGTGGACCCCCGCCACCGCTTGGTCAATAAAGCACCAGTATTTCTCTGTCATGGGTCGGTGCCATTCAACCATATATCGCAGCTGTGCAGCTTGGTAGTATCTCAATAGGTGCGAAACTCCCAGCCCGCCTTCAGACTGTAGTAGATATGCCTGAGGTCTGGACATTCTGGCCCTCTTTCCGCCCCAGATGAATTGCCAGATGAGTGTTTGCATTTTGTCTAGGTTAGGGGTGGCTGCAGTGGCAGGGGCTGAATGAGATAAAGTTTCTTGGACAGGAGTGTCATCTTTACTGCTGCTAGATGCCCCATCCAAGAGAGGCCATGTGACTTCCATTTTGTTAAGTTGGAACGGGTAGTGTTGAGTATCAAGTTGTAGTTACTGTCTATTGTGCCGCTATTGTGGGGAGGATACATAGACCCAAGTATGTGATCCCCTGTGTAGCCCATGGGAAGGGGGGGAGTGGCCTCCAGGGAGATCCTCTCAACCTCCGGAGTGGTAAGATTCAATATGGAAAATTTAGTAAGGTTAGTTTTAAGCCCTGATACTTTGCCGAAAGCCGTCAGTTCTGCCATGACCCGGGGAAAGAGATCTGGGGCCGGGTCAAGGGAAGGAGCATATCGTCTGCATAGAGAGCCAGCTTATGTGATCTGCCACCCATTGGCACTCTAGAAATGTCCGGATGTTGACGTATGTGCTCAGCAAAGGGCTCTATGTATAAAGCAAATAGTAGAGGCGAGAGAGGGCACCCTTGGCGAGTGCCCAGTAGTATGGGGAACTGCCGAAAGAGTCCCCAAGGACTACTTTAGACGCAATGCTTTGGATACGTGTAAGGAAATGCCTCCTTGGCATTGTTACCCCCTGACTTTTTGCCTTTGCTGATGCTAAGTTTTGATTTGAAAGTGTGCTGAGGCCTGCTAACCAGGCCCCAGCACCAGTGTTCTTTCCCTAACCTGTACTTTTGTTTTCACAATTGGCACACCCTGGCATCCAGGTAAGTCCCTTGTAACTGGTACCCCTGGTACAAAGGGCCCTGATGCCAGGGAAGGTCTCTAAGGGCTGCAGCATGTCTTATGCCACCCTGGGGTCCCCTCACTCAGCACAGACACACTGCTTGCCAGCTTGTGTGTGCTGGTGAGGACAAAACGAGTAAGTCGACATAGCACTCCCCTCAGGGTGCCATGCCAACCTCACACTGCCTATGCAGTATAGATAAGTCACCCCTCTAGCAGGCCTTACAGCCCTAAGGCAGGGTGCACTATACCATAGGTGAGGGCACCAGTGCATGAGCACTGTGCCCCTACAGTGTCTAAGCAAAACCTTAGATATTGTAAGTGCAGGGTAGCCATAAGAGTATATGGTCTGGGAGTCTGTCAAACACGAACTCCACAGCACCATAATGGCCACACTGAAAACTGGGAAGTTTGGTATCAAACTTCTCAGCACAATAAATGCACACTGATGCCAGTGTACATTTGTTTGTAACATACACCCCAGAGGGCACCTTAGAGGTGCCCCCTGAAACCTTAGCCAACTACCCGTGTACGCTGACTGGTTTTAGCAGCCTGCCACACTCGAGACATGTTGCTGGCCACATGGGGAGAGTGCCTTTGTCACTCTGTGGCTAGTAACAAAGCCTGTACTGGGTGGAGATGCTTATCACCTCCCCCTTACAGGACTGTAACACCTGGTGGTGAGCCTCAAAGGCTCACAAATTAAATCAAATCATTAACATTTATAAAGCGCGCTACTCACCCGTGCGGGTCTTAAAGCGGTAGGGGGAGCGGGGGTACTGCTGCTCGAAGAGCCAGGTCTTGAGGAGTCTCCGGAAGACGGAGTGGTCCTGGGTGGTCCTGAGGCTGGTGGGGAGGGTGTTCCAAGTCTTGGCCGCCAGGTAGGAGAAGGACCTCCCACCCACTGTGGAGCGGCAGATACGCGGGACGGCGGCGAGAGCGAGGCTGGTGGACCGGAGGAGACGGGTGGGGGCGTAGAAGCTGAGGCGTCGGTTGAGGTATTCTGGTCCCTTGTTGTGGAGGGCTTTGTGTGCATGGGTGAGAAGTCGGAAGGTGATCCTTTTGCTGACTGGGAGCCAATGCAGGTGTCTCAGGTGGGCGGAGATGTGGCTGTTGCGGGGTATGTCGAGGATGAGGCGGGCGGAGGCGTTTTGAATACGTTGCAGACGTTTTTGGAGTTTTGCGGTGGTCCCAGCATAGAGGGTGTTATCGTAGTCCAGGCGGCTTCTGACGAGGGCGTGGGTCACGGTTTTTCTGGTGTCGGCGGGGATCCAGCGGAAGATCTTGCAGAGCATGCGGGGGGTGAGGAAGCAGGAGGAGGACACGGCGTTGACTTGTTTGGTCATGGTGAGAAGAGGGTCCAAGATGAAGCCGAGGTTGCAGGCGTAGTCTGAGGGGGTCGGTGCGGTGCCAAGGGCCGTGGGCCACCAGGAGTCGTCCCATGCGGTCGGGGTGTTGCCGAGGATGAGGACTTCCGTTTTGTCTGAGTTCAGTTTCAGACGGCTGAGCCTCATCCAATCTGCGACGTCCTTCATACCATCTTGCAGGTTGGTCTTTGCGCTGGTGGGGTCCTTGGTGAGGGAGAGTATAAGTTGAGTGTCGTCGGCGTAGGAGGTGATGATGATGCTGTGCTTGCATACGATGTTGGCGAGGGGGCTCATGTAGACATTGAAGAGTGTCGGGCTGAGCGAGGAGCCTTGAGGGACGCCGCAGATGATCTCGGTGGGGTCTGAGCGAAAAGGTGGGAGGTAGACTCTTTGAGAGCGGTTGGAGAGGAAGGAGGCGATCCAGTCCAGGGCCTGGCCTTGGATCCCGGTGGAGCGGAGGCGGGTTATTAGGGTGCGGTGACAGACGGTGTCGAAGGCAGCCGAGAGGTCGAGGAGGATGAGGGCGACTGTTTCACCGTTGTCCATCAGGGTTCTGATGTCGTCTGTGACTGAGATGAGGGCGGTTTCAGTGCTGTGGTTGGCTCAGAATCCAGATTGTGAGGGGTCGAGAAGGTTGTTGTCTTCAAGGAAGTTGGTAAGCTGTTTGTTGACGGTCTTCTCTATTACTTTGGCAGGGAAGGGGAGGAGCGAGATGGGGCGGAAGTTCTTCAGGTCGCTTTGTTACAGCACCCCAGGGCATTCCAGCTAGTGGAGTTGCCCACCCCCTCCGGCCACGGCCCCACTTTTGGCGGCAAGGCCGGAGGAGATAATGAGAAAAACAAGGAGGAGTCACTGGCCAGTCAGGACAGCCCCTAAGGCAACCTGAGCTGAAGTGACTCTGACTTTTAGGAATCCTCCATCTTGCAGATGGAGGATCCCCCCAATAGGGATAAGAATGTGACCCCCTCCCCTTGGGAGGAGGCACAAAGAGGGTGTAGCCACCCTCAGGGCTAGTAGCCATTGGCTACTGCCCTCCCTGACCTAAACACACCCCTAAATTCTGTATTTAGGGGCTCCCCTGAACCTGGGAACTCAGATTCCTGCAACCTAAGAAGAAGACTGCTAAGCTGAAAAACCCTGCAGAAGAAGACGGAGACACCAACTGCTTTGGCCCCAGCTCTACCGGCCTGTCTCCCCCCCCCTTCTAAAGACACTGCTCCAGCGACGCTTTCCCCAGGACCAGCGACCTCTGAATCCTCAGAGGACTGTCCTGCTCTAGAAGGACCAAGAAACTCCTGAGGACAGCGGCCCTGTTCACCCAAGACTGCAACTTTGTTTCCAAAGGAGCAACTTTAAAACAACTACATCTCCCGCCGAAGCGTGAGACTTGCTACACTGCACCCGACGCCCCCGGCTCGACTTGTGGAGAAACAACACTTCAGGGAGGTCTCCCCGGCGACTGCGAGACCGTGAGTAGCCAGAGTTGCCCCCCCTGAGCTCCCACAGCGACGCCTGCAGAGGGAATCCCGAGGCTCCCCCTGACCGCGACTGCCTTACTCCCAGATCCCGATGCCTGGTAAAGACCCTGCACCCGCAGCCCCCAGGACCTGAATGATCGGAACTCCAGGAGGCCCTCTCCCTTGCCCAGGTGGTGGCTACCCCGAGGAGTCCCCCCCTTGCCTGCCTGCATTGCTGAAGAGACCCCTTGGTCTCCCATTGATTCCAATTGAAAACCCGACGTGTGTTTGCACACTGCACCCGGCCGCCCCTGTGCTGCTGAGGGTGTACTTTCAGTGCTTACTTGTGTCCCCCCCGGTGCCCTACAAAACCCCCCTGGTCTGCCCTCCGAAGACGCGGGTACTTACCTGCTGGCAGACTGGAACCGGGGCACCCCCTTCTCCATTGAAGCCTATGCGTTTTGGGCACCACTTTGAACTCTGCACCTGACCGGCCCTGAGCTGCTGGTGTGGTAACTTTGGGGTTGCTCTGAACCCCCAACGGTGGGCTACCTTGGACCCAAACTTGAACCCCATAGGTGGTTTACTTACTTGCAAGAACTAACAATTACTTACCTCCCCTAGGAACTGTGAAAATTGCAGTGTCTAGTTTTAAAATAGCTATATGTGTTTTATTTGAAAAGTATATATGCTATTGTGATTATTCAAAGTTCCTAAAGTACTTACCTGCAATACCTTTCATTCAAAGTATTACATGTAAAATTTGAACCTGTGGTTCTTAAAATAAACTAATAAAATATATTTTTCTATACATAAACCTATTGGCCTGGAATTGTCTCTGAGTGTGTGTTCCTCATTTATTACTTTGTGTGTACAACAAATGCTTAACACTACTCCTTTGATAAGCCTACTGCTCGACCACACTACCACAAAATAGAGCATTAGCATTATCTCTTTTTGCCACTATCTTACCTCTAAGGGGAACCCTTGGACTCTGTGCATACTACTCCTTACTTTGAAATAGTGCATACAGAGCCAACTTCCTACAATACGTCGAAACTTCATCAGCACACGAGACGGCCACCTGAAAACGTGGAGGTGCAATAGTGAGACGACTAAGGATGGTAGCCTGGACAACAATCTGATGACCCTGTGAAGGGAGCAGTGAAACATTTTTCGTAACTCCATCAACCAGGGCCATAGCTTCAGGGGGGAGAATGTTGTTTGGGGTGTTACACACCGCCTAATAAATGTTATTTCTGGTAAATATTTGTGTGCAGGTGCATTCAGTAGGGTATGGTGAGGTGTCTGTCGGATTTCACAAGAAACCTTTACATACACAGGGACAAAAATGCAAACACATCCTCTCCCTTTCTGTGTTTTGAAAGTCTTCAAAAATTAAGTTACTTTACAAAATATTGTGTTTTCCCTCACTTAGTACCCCTACCAATCAGCATTCCTCTCCCTTTCCACTACCCCTTAAGCCCCTATCATATGCCCTGCTTGTCATATAATGTATTTTAACACCATATACCATCGTGACTGTTGGGAAATCTGAAGCTCATACCCTCCCACCCCCAATCTTTCTGACCAAGCTACGCCCCTGCCCTTAACAGATGGAAACAAGCGGAAGTCAAATGACTGACCTGCTCATCCAAGGACAGGTTTTTCTCCAATTAAAAGCAAAAGGCTAGATACTTAACAGACCTTGCTGGATTAGGAGGATCATGCCAGAATGGAAGCCAAAAAAGAGAGGGAAAGAGACAGATTCAGAAAACCAGAGTCTCTCTTGTCTGAATTAACTGTCAGGGCATTGAGATGCAGTCAGGAGGTAAGAGAGGTCAAACACTGATGAAATATGTCTAAAGGAGCCAGCCCTGGTTTGTCAAAGGCAATCATGACCTGGGTGTCATCAGCATAATTCACACATGTGACACCCAGAGACCTAATCAATATAGTCAAGGGCCAGACGTAAATATTAAACAAGTCGGGCATAGTACAGACCCCTGCGGGACACTTTGACTCAACGACTTATATGCCAAAACATAAGGACGGAGATAAACGGCTTGATGCCTGTCATCAAGATTTGGTCTAAAGTGGAGTTGCGCAAGCACCCAAATTAGGATGGCAACCTCCCGCTGATTCTCTGCAGCGCCCGTCCCTCATTGCCGATTAGTTTAATAATTAAGGCTAGTCCTACCACTTAGTTGGTGCAGCGGTGACTTGGCACGACTGGCACGTTCAGTTCATGTGACTGCTGAGGCTCTTGTTTGCATTTACAAAGAGCTTCTCCCATTAATCCTCCCACAAGTGTCTCACAACACGTACTGCTGAGTTTCCAGTCAGGAGGGTGGAATCAATCTGAGGAAAGGCCGCAGCTGAGGCCTAGACCACCCCCACAGCTGGTTATAGCTGCTGTACAACCTTACATTGCTTAATCTTTTGTTCCCACTTGCTTAGTTCCTCAAATATTATTACACTTGTCCTCAATATAATTTATTAATTACTATGGAAAAACCATTAATATTATAAATAACAAGTGTAAACAAACTACGTCTCCTCCCCCCGTTAATTCA
Source organism: Pleurodeles waltl (assembly GCF_031143425.1). Classification (NCBI taxonomy): domain Eukaryota; kingdom Metazoa; phylum Chordata; class Amphibia; order Caudata; family Salamandridae; genus Pleurodeles; species Pleurodeles waltl. Next base: position 820,684,087 of record NC_090443.1, on the reverse strand, counting down.
AAAATAGTCAAAAACAGTGGACTTTAATGGCCTTTGTCCACATTACTTGAAGAAATACAAGCAGTTCGCCCCAATACAGAAAATATTGCATCAGAAATTAGAAGTTTACACAAAGATATGTCTAGTCTTTCTATGAAAATATACAATGCAATAGAAATTCAAGAAAATAAAACCAAAATTGTCAGCCTTCTGCCTATTTCAGCAAAACTTGTGCCAATGAGTAACCTATTACTTGACTTAGAAAACCGTAATCGACAGTACAACTTACGAATATTTAATTTGTCAGAAGATGTGGAAGGCAATAACTGCAGGATGTATTTGGAAAATGTATTACCTGGTCTTTTGCTTTTAAAATTCCCCAAAAAATGTGAGATTGACAAGGCACACAGAATTCCTTCACATCATAGTCCAAGTCAGAATAAAGTGCGCCAACTAATATTTAAAGTTCTGCGTCATCGTCATCTAGTGATGATAAGGAAGGCAGCAAGATAAATTTCGTCTTTAATGGTTAATGGGAATAAAATTTCCATCTATCAAGATTTTGTTAAAATCTGTAGAGAATTCACTGATCCTCGACCAAGGCTGGGAAGCTATCGTTTTAAATATGGCCTTTTTGATCCTTCTGTTATGCAAATTTAGAAAGATGGCTTCTGAAAGTCCTTTCAGTGTCCTGATGATCATCGTCTCCTCTTAAATTAACATTCACAGCTTTCCATGAAAACAAATTAGACTGATACTCGAGCACTATGCTTTAAATGTCTCTATAACTAGCCTATTTAGCACAGTTTATTTAAAGGGCATTTATGGTTAGGTCACTCTTGTCACGCATGTGTGCGATTCAAGCGTACTATTTATGTATATATGTTGTCTTTTTGGTGTTTGTCTGTGTCTTTTCTTTCCCTCCTTTCACTTAGTGTTAGAGCTACTTTTATTCTTTCAGTTTATCTGTTTTTTTCATTTTTACTGTCTTCATTCTTCTATAGCAATAAATAATATAAAAGGTATTAAAATTGTTTCTTTTAACGTTAAAGGTTTACAACGCCCTGTCAGACGTACTTAAGTTTTAGATTGTTGGACATGGCCCTTTTTGCAGGGTCATCCCCAAACTTTTTGCCTTCCTCCTCCTGTATTTCTGACCCTCTTTTTGTTGGCTCTAGGACTCTGGGCACTTTATCACTGCTGATCAGTGCTAAAGTGCATGTGCTCTCCCATTTAAACTTGGGATTATTGGCTTACAGCTGATTGTCACATTTAATTTACATGTAAGTCCTTTGTGTAGTGGTAACCCATATATATCCTGGGCCTGTAAATTAATTGCTACTAGTGGGCCTGCAGCACAGCTTGCGCCACCCACAGAAGTAGCCTTTGAAACCTGTCTCATGCCTGCCACTGCAAAGCTTGTGTGCCCAGTTTACTGCCACATTGGCTTGGCATCTAAATGTACTTTAGAATCATATTTCATACATAGATACAAAACTGAAAATAGGATATGTAACAATATTAATCTTATAATATTGTATGTCAACACTTACAAAAAAACTATATGATATACACAATTAGTTGTTCTACAGTTTGTCATATCAGTAAGATTGAATTTTTTTTTTTATTGGACCCTATAGGTTTAAGTAAATGTATATTGGTACTACAGTATATATATATGTTAATATTTGATTACGTGTCGGGCGTGGTCAACATGGCGGCCGGCGCGGACGTGTGATACGAGCGCTGCTCGCGGCCCACCACTTATCAGCGAAATCCTGGTGCCCCTGCAGCCGTCTAAAGACCAGAATCGGCTGCGCGGGGACCTCGGATGCCAGTCGTCAATTCGACCGTAGACAATCAAAGGAAGCGTCACAGCACCGCGCGCGAACTGTGCTGAAGGGGAAGAGGCCTTCCCCCCTCGATGAGACCCAGCGCCGTACCTCTGGAGAGGCCGAGAGAAGCCGCATCAGACCGCGGAGGGGAGCTGAGCCAGAGTAGCGCCCCCCCCCATCAACAGGTATGGCCCCAATCCTGCGGACCATGAGGCGCTCGAGATAAACCACGCGTGCGAACTGTGCTGAGGGGCGAGAGGCCCTCCCCCCCTCGACGAGGCCTAGCGCCGGACCCCAGATGGGTCTGGGGAGACCGCGTCGGACCGCGGAGGGGTGCCGGGTCGGAGCGGTGGCCCCCCCACTCCTAAGGACCGTGAGGCGCTGGAGGCAAACCTCGCGCGCGGCGGCGCAAGGAGCGCGCGGCAATTGAACGGCTGCACCGCGAACGGGGACGCCGTAGCGGGAAGGCAGAGGAAGATTCACCCGGCGTATCCCCCCACTGACGAGCGCGGCTCCCAGGAAAAATAGAAGAGCAGCGGCAACAGAGGGGGGGTAAAAGAGAAGATAAAAAAAGGGAAAATAAAAATATAAAATAAAAGAAAGAAAATAAACAGCACAACTATCCCCCCTAAGGATAAGTGGAGCGCTGGCACTACTTATAGGGAGAAGTAATCAGAAGAGTACCCGAGGAAGAGACAGCTGTTTTTGCAACCGAGCACAGCACATCGAGGCGCGAAGACGTAAAAGGGCCCCACTGACATTTTCCTTCAACGGTGAGCAGAATACCAAACAAGCAACGGATGGAAAAGAGGAGAACACTGTAGTGAAGGAAAGAAAGCAGGCGAAGCGAGAGGAGGCAGGGTGAGCAGCGAAGGAGAGAACAGGTCAAAAGCAGCGGAAGGGGGTGCAGCGAAGTAAGGAAAGGCGAAAGCTGGACGAGCGCAGATATGGGCAAAACAAAACCCCCAAAGACACATTCGAATGCAGAAGCCGAGATCAACTCTCTTGAAGGAGAAACAGGAACTCAAACTGACGCTCTGCAAAAAATGGCTGGAACCTTGGCCGCCCACTCAATACAATTCGACAAAGTACTGCAGGCGGTACTAGACACGAAGACCTCACTAGAGGGAAAAATAGACTCAGTGGTACTGGAAGTTAATCTCCTCCGCACAGACCAACGGAAATTAACAGAGAGAATCACCATCACTGAATCGGAACTCGAATCGGCCCTGCCAACAATAGTAGAGCTGAAGGCCCAAATCCAACGAATGGAAAGCGACATAACATCGCTACAACGCAGAGCCAAAGACGCTGAGAGCCGCTCACGCAGAAATAATGTAAGGTTCCTGGGGGTCCCGGAACGCACAGAACTCCCGAATGCTGAACACTACCTGGAAAAATGGCCCAGTGACACGGTGCTACCTCAAGCCACACCACAAACGCTAGTAATAGAACGTGCACACAGGATCCCGGGTGGACCCCCCCGACCAGGCGCTGTACCCCGTCCACTGATAGCAAGGTTCCTAAACTACATGGACCGCGATCTAGTGCTGCAAAGCTTCCCGAATAAATGCCCTGTCTGCATGGATAATGCCGAAATAACAGCATATCCTGATTACACGATGGAAGTCCAGCGCAAACGTGCCACCTTCATTAAAGTGAAACAGATACTTCGTGACAAGAATATTGCTTACTCTCTTATGTTCTCGGCTAGACTGAGAGTAATAGATGGTGACAGGACTCTCTTCTTCCCGTCGGCGGAAGACACCTGGACATGGCTACATGCCAAAGGCCTGGTAGACCCAGTGATGGAACCCAATGGGCATGGTGAGTGGTTGGCACAACGCCCCGGAAGAAAGAAAAAAAACAACCCCAGGATCAAAACTAGACCATCAAAATCTCAGGCTGCAGACGCGCAAGCACAGGTCCTCAAAGTAGCAACAAAATTTGCATCTACGCAATCATCGACCAGAATCGAAAACAAAGACTCGGACTCAAATTCTTCACGGGGTCACCCAAGCCCCCCCTCTTCGCCGCTCATGTTCGGCCCCGCGCTGACCCCACGCGCAGCAGATGACTTATGAAACCATGCAGGCAAACTATGGAAAATCAGGTCACTATATAAATAGTGTCACAATAGAGCAACAACTTGAATACGACTGCCTGGGCTAACAGCACACAATATGCACAGCACAGGCTAAATCCTATCGGAAGCAAGAATAGCAGATGACTGACCGGAATGATAGGCAATAACAGACTGGCTCCAAGGTGTCGGTAGCAAAGACTAAGCCGGACGACCAAGACGCGCAGGGACACAGGAATATCCAGGGGGGCCACGGACAGCAGTAAGCCCGGGTCTCCCATGACCACGCCTCCACATCCAGTAGGATTACCGAATGGGCTTGAGATTGAGCAATGTAAAGAACGGCACCGGTTGTGCCACACAGTTAAACATAGTTATGGTTTTTGTTAGTATTAGTTCACCAACACACACATTTCATAAGGGGTCACAGATAATGTGCCTAGGAGAGAGGGGACTCAAGGGGAAGATGCCGAATAGAAGGGGATCTATAATCATTGCAGGGAAGCCATCGTGGGAAGTAAAACTGACTCTATAGCCACCTACAATATCTTAGCCTGGAACGTGCGAGGGATGGCCAATATAAATAAATGCAATAGAATCTACAGTTATCTTAAGCGACATAAAACTCAGATAGCAATATTGCAGGAAACACACCTCACAGCAGAAGAACTTAGCAAATTAGACAGGAAGTGGTCAGGAAAGATATACGGCACTGACATATCGGCATACACAAGAGGCGTACTAATATGGATAGCACCCAATGTTCCATACACAGTAAAGCACACACAAATAGACAAAGACTGTAGATATGTCCATTTAAGAGGAGAACTAGATGGGAAACAATTGTGCATCACAGGTATACATGCACCCAATATTAAACAGACAGATTTTCTACTGTCCACTTATGCAACACTAACATGGGACCCACTGATACCCAGCATATGGGGAGGAGATTTCAACTGCGTACCCGATGCAAACATGGACAGATCCCACCCCCCACTAGAATGCCCACCAAGTAGAAGGTTATCCCAAGCACTACAAAACTGGATGACAGATAGAAGCCTACACGATGTATGACGATGCCTACACCCCACGGACAGAGAGTATTCTTTCTTCTCCCCTGTGCACAAACTACACACCCACATAGACTTGCAGCTATACACAAGTGAGCTTACTCAATCACTAATAAAGGCATTCTATCTAGCTAAAACAATATCAGACCACTGCCCCTTAGTAACTGTAGTGCGCTGGGGCAGAGCGCACGCGCGCACACCCACCTGGCGCTTACAGCCGTCCCTACTACGTGAACCCCCCCTTCCGAGAAGAGTTAGTAGAGGGAATAGACTCATATTTTAAAACAAACACAAACACAGCATCGTCAAGAGCAATAGAATGGGACGGCCACAAGGTTGTGATAAGAGGCCTATGTATGGCTGCATCAGGCGGAGTCCACAAGATATTACACAAGGAGTTATGCGATGTTGAGAGAGGACTTAGGAAAGCGGAGAGGACGGCAGGACAAAATGGGGAGGCCAAAGGAAATATGACTGAGCTGAAAAAGCAATGGGCTGAAACTGATGCGTGCTTACGAAAATATGATTACCGGCACTACACAGCGCGAATACACGCTGAAGGCGACCGATCCAGTAGGCTGCTGTCCTGGCTATTAAAAGGCGGACAACAACACTCCAATATAAATGCCATACGCACAGATGAAGGCAACATAGTTAACACACAGTCAGAAATTAATAAGACCTTCAAACAATATTATGCCACCCTATACGAAGCAAAAACTCCCCCGCCCGAACAGCACATAAATGAATTCTTTCAGACACTTCAATTAACCAAGCTAACAGAAGAACAGCAGTCAGAGTTAGATAAACCCACGGCACTGGAGGAGATCCAGCAGGCGCTGAAACAAATGGCGCATAATAAAGCACTAGGGGGGACGGATTTCCAGCAGAGTATTACCAGGCGTTCGCTACGCAAATAACAGCACCATATTTAGCAATGCTACAAGAAGCATTAGAAAAAGGTCACCTACCAGAATCACAGTGTGAGGCAGTTATAGTGGTCCTACACAAAAAAGGACGCGATCCACTAGATGTTCGATCCTACCGTCCATTGTCCCTCCTAAACTCTGACTGTAAAATACTAGGGAAGGTGCTGGCAAACCGCCTACTCCCACTAATGCCAATACTAATCCTCCCAGATCAATCCGGCTTCATACAAGGCCGCAGTACACACACAAATATCAGATGCCTCCTTCGACTAATAACTGAAACCCCAAAATTAGATTATACAAGGACGGCGGTTTCACTGGATATAGAAAAGGCATTCGACACACTGGGCTGGCCATACCTGATGAGGTCCCTAAACAGTATGGGCTTCGGTAAAACATTCATAAGATGGATAAAAACACTATATACAGATCCGAAAGCAAGAGTGAAGACGAGAGAAATTATATCGGAGAGATTTGTAATAGGTAGAGGTACTAGCCAGGGATGCCCATTGTCATCGCTCCTGTTTGCACTAGCAATAGAGCCACTGGCAGCACGACTGCGGCAAGAGGCCCCAAAGTGGGGCATCCCTGACGGAAATACACACAAGATCATCTCTCTATATGCAGATGACGCACTGATATATTTGCGCAATCGTTCGGAATCCCTGTCAGACCTATCACACCTATTAAATACATTTGGAGATATATCGGGCCTACAGATAAACTGGACGAAATCATGCCTATTTCCGATGCAATTAATACCAGACCCTCATAGGGAAACAGTCTCCACACAAAAGTTGCAATGGTGCCATACCACTTTCAAATACCTAGGGGTACAAATATATCACAGTGAGAAGGACCTCAGAGAAGGCAATTTAGACCGAACGATCAGGTCCATAAGAAGCTCCATGCCCTTCTGGTGCTCACTCCTACTATCACCAATGGGAAGAGTAGCAATAGCAAAAATGATCATACTACCATGAATACTGTACTACTTCTCTGCATTACCACTCAAGCTCCCTAAGAGCTACTTCACACCCCTAGCTAGCCTGCTGACGGACCTGATCTGGAACACAGTTCGCCGTCGAGTGACCAAGATCTATCTACCACTGGAGAGGGGCGGTATGGGAGCACCCCAATTCGAACTATACTATGCAGCGGCACAAATACACTGGGTAATGGACTGGTTAAGCAACCCAAATGGTTCGGAGGGGCGAATGGTGGGCACTCTGCTGGGACAACCGGATGCGATACAATGGCTCATTGGCCGGGACAAACCAGCGCATAACGGCAATATCTTACTGGAAGTGGCGGACTGGATTTGGCGCCGATATGTGACGTTGGCAGGGCGGACACCACCATACTCACCCAGAATCCCACTACTAGCTATCCCTGGGCTACACAATATTACTCGACAATTTAAACTAGCAAACTGGGTCGATAAAGGTATTAATGCAATTGGCGACATATTCAAAGAGGGACACTTCTTAGCCCATGAAGCACTAGCAGACAGGTTCAATCTAGGCAAGGGCGAATTCCTCGCATATAGGGCACTACAACAAGTGGTACGCAAAACTTGGAAAAATTGCAGAAATGAACCTAAAACCGCTCCAGTACTCCATGACTTGCTGACAGGGGCAGGCACACAAACAGATATATTCTGGATATATCGGACACTACAGGATCACCCAGAAGAGGCCCAAACACAAGCAAAAAGCAGATGGGAGGCGGCGCTGCTAGCGCCGTTGCCCACCAAAAAATGGAATACGGCACTGGCAAACACAAAAGATGTATCGCGAAATGCCCGCTTCCGATACACACAATTAAATTATTTACACCAGACCTACCTCACTCCAGCTAAAATAAAACGCATGTTCCCACATTCTAACCCGGAATGCCTGAGATGCGGGGCACCGGAGGCAGACTTTCTACACATGACGTGGAGTTGTCCACCGATACATCACACATGGCAGGAAGCAACGACACAAACAGCTAGCTGGTCGGTACTGCCGCTCCTCCCCTCTCCTGAGTCCTGCCTACTAGGGATGCGCACGCGAAAAGGGGAAGATAAACAAAAACACAGATGTGCTGATCTCGCGTTCATCTTACTCAAACGCTTAGTCGCTACACAGTGGAAATCACTCTGCCCTCCAAACATACATCGCTGGACGCAAGAGATGTTACACTGGACTAAAGCAGAAACACAAGTACTACGTACATTAAGCGACAGTGGAGTGGTAATTAAGGGGGCAGATATATGGGACTCCATCATAGAACAGCTGGAACAAAAGGATGACACCCGACTGTGAGAAAGTAGCCTCTTTCTAGCCTTGTTACCCCCACTTTTGGCCTGTATGTGAGTATATGTCAGGGTGTTTTCACTGTCTCACTGGGATCCTGCTAGCCAGGGCCCAGTGCTCATAGTGAAGACCCTATGTTTTCAGTATGTTTGTTATGCGTCACTGGGACCCTGCTAGCCAGGACCCCAGGACTCATAAGTTTGTGACCTATATGTATGTGTTCCCTGTGTGATGCCTAACTGTCTCACTGAGGCTCTGCTAACCAGAACCTCAGTGGTTATGCTCTCTCTTTACAAATTGTCACTAACAGGCTAGTGACCAATTGTACCAATTCATATTGGCATACTGGAACACCCTTATAATTCCCTAGTATATGGTACTGAGGTACCCAGGGTAGTGGGGTTCCAGGAGATCCCTATGGGCGGCAGCATTTCTTTTGCCACCCATAAGGAGCTCTGACAATTCTTACACAGGCCTGCCACTGCAGCCTGAGTGAAATAACGTCCACGTTATTTCACAGCCATTTACCACTGCACTTAAGTAACTTATAAGTCACCTATATGTCTAACCTTTACCTGGTAAAGGTTGGGTGCTAAGTTACTTAGTGTGTGGGCACCCTGGCACTAGCCAAGGTGCCCCCACATTGTTCAGGGCAAATTCCCCAGACTTTGTGAGTGCGGGGACACCATTACACGCGTGCACTATACATAGGTCACTACCTATGTATAGCTTCACAATGGTAACTCCGAACATGGCCATGTAACATGTCTAAGATCATGGGATTGTCACCCCAATGCCATTCTGGCATTGGGGAGACAATTCCATGATCCCCCGGGTCTCTAGCATAGAACCCGGGTACTGCCAAACTGCCTTTCCTGGGGTTTCACTGCAGCTGCTGCTGCTGCCAACCCCTCAGACAGGTTTCTGCCCCCCTGGGGTCCAGCCAGGCTTGGCCCAGGAAGGCAGAACAAAGGACTTCCTCAGAGAGAGGGTGTTACACCCTCTCCCTTTGGAAAAAGGTGTCAGGGCTGGGGAGGAGTAGCCTCCCCCAGCCTCTGGAAATGCTTTGATGGGCACAGATGGTGCCCATCTCTGCATAAGCCAGTCTGCACCGGTTCAGGGATCCCCCAGCCCTGCTCTGGCGCGAAACTGGACAAAGGAAAGGGGAGTGACCACTCCCCTGACCTGCACCTCCCCTGGGAGGTGCCCAGAGCTCCTCCAGTGTGCTCCAGACCTCTGCCATCGTGGAAACAGAGGTGCTGCTGGCACACTGGACTGCTCTGAGTGGCCAGGGCCAGCAGGTGACGTCAGAGACTCCTTCTGATAGGCTCTTACCTGTGTTGCTAGCCTATCCTCCTTCCTAAGTAGCAAACCTCCTTTTCTGGCCATTTAGGGTCTCTGCTTTGGGGAATTCTTTAGATAACGAATGCAAGAGCTCATCAGAGTTCCTCTGCATCTCTCTCTTCACCTTCTGCCAAGGAATCGACCGCTGACCGCGCTGGAAGCCTGCAAAACCGCAACAAAGTAGCGAAGACGACTACTGCAACCTTGTATCGCTGATCCTGCCGCCTTCTCGACTGTTTTCCTGGTTGGGCATGCTGTGGGGGTAGTCTGCCTCCTCTCTGCACTAGAAGCTCCGAAGAAATCTCCAGTGGGTCGACGGAATCTTCCCCTGCAACCGCAGGCACCAAAAGACTGCATCACCGGGTCCCCTCTCAGCACGACGAGCGTGGTCCCTGGAACTCAGCAACTCTGTCCAAGTGACTCCCACAGTCCAGTGGCTCTTCAGTCCAAGTTTGGTGGAGGTAAGTCCTTGCCTCCCCACGCCAGATTGCATTGCTGGGTACCGCGTGATTTGCAGCTGCTCTGGCTCCTGTGCACTCTTCCAGGATTTCCTTTGTGCACAGCCAAGCCTGGGTCCCGACACTCTAACCTGCAGTGCACGACCTCCTGAGTTGTCCTCCGGCGTCGTGGGACCTTCTTTTGTGACTTCGGGTGAGCTCCGGTTCACTCTTCTTCGTAGTGCCTGTTCCGGCACTTCTGCGGGTGCTGCCTGCTTCTGAGTGGGCACCTTGTCTTGCTGGGCGCCCCCTCTGTCTCCTCACGCAACTGGCGACATCATGGTCCCTCCTGGGCCACAGCAGCATCCAAAAACCCTAACCGCGACCCTTGCAGCTAGAAAGGCTTGTTTGCGGTCTTTCTGCACAGAAACACCTCTGCAAGCTTCTTCACGACGTGGGACATCCATCCTCCAAAGGGGAAGTTCCTAGTCCTCTTGGTTCTTGCAGAATCCACAGCTTCTACCATCCGGTGGCAGCTTCTTTGCACCCTCAGCTGGCATTTCTTGGGCATCTGCCCACTCACAACTTGAGTGTGACTCTTGGACTTGGTCCGCTTGTTCCACAGGTTCTCTTGCCTGGAAATCCATCGTTGTTGCATTGCTGGTGTTGGTCTTCCTTGCAGAATTCCCCTATCACGACTTCTGTGCTCTCTGGGGAATTTAGGTGCACTTTGCACCCACTTTTCAGGGTCTTGGGGTGGGCTATTTTTCTAACCCTCACTGTTTTCTTACAGTCCCAGCGACCCTCTACAAGCTCACATAGGTTTGGGGTCCATACGTTATTCGCATTACACTTTTGGAGTATATGATTTGTGTTGCCCCTATACCTATGTGCTCCCATTGCAATCTATTGTGACTATACATTGCTTGCACTGTTTTCTATTGCTATTACTGCATATTTTTGGTGTTGTGTACATATATCTTGTGTATATTTGCTATCCTCATACTGAGGGTACTCACTGAGATACTTTTGGCATATTGTCATAAAAATAAAGTACCTTTATTTTTAGTATATCTGTGTATTGTGTTTTCTTATGATATTGTGCATATGACACCAGTGGTATAGTGGGAGCTTTGCATGTCTCCTAGTTCAGCCTAAGCTGCTCTGCTAAGCTACCCTTTTCTATCAGCCTAAGCTGCTAGACACCTCTTCTACACTAATAAGGGATAACTGGACCTGGTACAAAGTGTGAGTACCCCTTGGTACCCACTACAAGCCAGGCCAGCCTCCTACATTGGTTGTGCAGCGGTGGGATAAGTACTTGCAACTACTTACCACTTTGTCATTTTGTACTTTTCATAAGAGAAAAATATACAAAACAAGTTCCGTGTATGTACACCTAACCAAAAAGTTTTGCTTTTCTTCTCTTACTCTTTTGCTAAGTGCTGAAAAGTACCTCTAAAACTTTCAAAAAGTTTCTTAAAAGTTGAAAATATTTTTTTCCTGTTCCTTAAAAAGTTCTGAAACCTTTTGTTTCTTTTTCTGTCCCTTAAACACTTTTCTATCATGGCTGGTACAGGTCAAACTCTGGATCTGACAAGCTCTGCTTATGACCTCCTTAGCTGGAAAGGTGCAAGGAGTCTCTGCATTGATAGAGGTTTAGGGGTAGGGAAGAATCCCTCTAGAGAATTGTTGGTTAATATGCTCATTGAACATGATAAGGCCATAGCTGGCACACCAGGTGACAAATTAGCTGATGGTTCACACTCTGATTCTGGGGTAGCCCCAGTAAAAGTGTTAGATGGGGACCTTCCCAACCTGCCCCTTAGCAGGCCACCTAGCAGGGCTGGTACTTATGTGAGTTCTCATCACAGTAGGGAGATTACTCCTTTAGGCCAGGTTGTTAGAGTGTCATCTGTTAGGGACAGGTCTCCCTCTGTCCATTCACACCATTGTTCTGTGTCCAGGCATGCCCAACCCACCCACCCTGATGACAGAGTGTTAGAAAGGGAACTCAATAGATTGAGAGTGGAAGAGTCCAGGCTGAAGCTTAAGAAGCAACAGCTGGATCTAGACAGGTAAGCATTTGACTTAGAAAAAGAAAGACAGAGGTTGGGGTTTGGACCCCATGGTGGGAGCACCAGTTTTACTGAGTAATCCTGTGAAAGAGCATGATTCTAGGAATCTGCACAAGATAGTTCCCCCTTATAAGGAGGGGGATGACATTAACAAGTGGTTTGCTGCACTTGAGAGGGCCTGTGTTGTACAGGGGGTCCCTCAAAGGCAGTGGGCTGCTATCCTATGGCTATCTTTCAGTGGAAAGGGTAGGGATAGACTCCTTACTGTGAAGGAAAGTGATGCCAATAATTTTACAGTTCTTAAGAATGCACTCCTAGATGGTTATGGCTTAACCACTGAACAGTACAGGATCAAGTTCAGGGAAACCAAAAAGGAGTCTTCACAAGACTGGGTAGACTTTGTTGACCATTCAGTGAAGGCCTTGGAGGGGTGGTTACATGGCAGTAAAGTTTCTGACTATGAAAGCCTGTATAACTTAATCCTGAGAGAGCATATTCTTAATAATTGTGTGTCTGATTTGTTACACCAATATCTAGTGGACTCAGATCTGACCTCTCCCCAAGAATTGGGAAAGAAGGCAGACAAATGTGTCAGAACAAGAGTGAACAGAAAAGTTCATACAGGTGGTGACAAGGATGGCAAGAAGAAAGATGGTGAGAAATCTCAGGATAAGCATGGGGATAAGGGTAAAACCAAAGATCCTTCTTCAAATCCTAAACACTCTTCAGGGGGTGGGGATAAAACAAATTCTTCCTCTTCTTTACAACCTGCACACATTAAAAAGCCTTGGTGCTTTGTGTGTAAAAACAGAGGCCATAGGCCAGGGGATAAGTCCTGTCCAGGTAAACCCCCTGAGCCTACCACCACTAATACATCAAGCTCTAGTGCCCCTAGCAGTAGTGGTAATAGTGGTGGGACTGCTGGCAACAGTCAAACTAAGGGTGTAGTTGGGTTCACTTATGGGTCCATCATAGAAACTGGGGTAGTCAGTCCCAAGACAGTTTCTGTCACACCTAGTGGCATTGGCCTTGCCACACTAGCTGCTTGTCCCCTTACAATGGATAAGTACAGGCAGACAGTCTCTATAAATGGTGTTGAGGCCCAGGCCTACAGGGACACAGGTGCCAGTATCACTTTGGTGACTGAAAACCTAGTGGCTCCTGAACAACACATCATTGGACAACAGTATAAGATTATTGATGTCCATAACTCCACTAAGTTTCTTCCCTTAGCTATAGTTCAGCTTAGTTGGGGTGGAGTTACTGGTCCTAAGCAGGTGGTAGTGTCACCTAGCTTACCTGTAGACTGTCTCTTAGGTAATGACCTAGAGGCCTCAGGTTGGGCTAATGTAGAGTTTTATACCCATGCAGCCATGCTGGGTATCCCAGATTAATTGTTCCCTCTCATTTCTACTGAAATGAAAAAGCAAAGGAGAGAAGGCCTGAAAACTCAGGATCCCTCTCCAACAACAGGTAAAAAGGGTATCACAGTATCCCCTAACCACCCTACCATTCAGGATACCATTCCTGTGGTGGTAGAAACCTCTCCTGGGGTGGCACCTGTTCCAAAGGAATCATCAGCTGGCATAGCTGTACTCCCTGAGGTAAAAGTACCTCTCTGTGGGATAACTAATATTGGTGAGAAAAAGAGCACCATTTTATTTAACATGGAGCATCCCTCCAACCCTCCCAGAGAAACTTTAGTGCAGAAACCCTGCACTGCCTCACAACACTTAGGACAGCAGCCCTGCCCTAGTGTAGAGCTCATAGGACAGCATCCCTGCCCTGCTCCAACTCAAGAGAAACTGCATCCCTGTTCTCTCTTCCAGCCATATGGACAAAGTTTTTGCCCAGCTATGGCTTTACTGAGACAGCATCCCTGTCTGGCATTCTCATCACTAGAAATAGGTTCAGTGGACAATTGCCACTGCTCTAAACTAAAACTTACTGATAGAAACTCTGAAAATATATCTTCACATTGTTGCTTAGCTAAAAAACTTCAAACGGGGGTTTACATCCCCACAGGGAAGTAGCCATATAGTGGATGATAAAGGGAGTAACCAGTCTATTGCAGAGCTACTCTCTACTTATCACCACTTAGACAATAAAGTCTCAATTGGCAAAGGTTAGACTTATTGTCCTTCGTTTGGGGGGGTTGTGTGAGAAAGTAGCCTCTTTCAAGCCTTGTTACCCCCACTTTTGGCCTGTATGTGAGTATTTGTCAGGGTGTTTTCACTGTCTCACTGGGATCCTGCTAGCAAGGGCCCAGTGCTCATAGTGAAGACCCTATGTTTTCAGTATGTTTGTTATGTGTCACTGGGACCCTGCTAGCCAGGACCCCAGTGCTCATAAGTTTGTGACCTATATGTATGTGTTCCCTGTGTGATGCCTAACTGTCTCACTGAGGCTCTGCTAACCAGAACCTCAGTGGTTATGCTCTCTCTTTACAAATTGTCACTAACAGGCTAGTGACCAATTTTACCAATTCATATTGGCATACTGGAACACCCTTATAATTCCCTAGTATATGGTACTGAGGTACCCAGGGTAGTGGGGTTCCAGGAGATCCCTATGGGCTGCAGCATTTCTTTTGCCACCCATAGGGAGCTCTGACAATTCTTACACAGGCCTGCCACTGCAGCCTGAGTGAAATAACGTCCACGTTATTTCACAGCCATTTACCACTGCACTTAAGTAACTTATAAGTCACCTATATGTCTAACCTTTACCTGGTAAAGGTTGGGTGCTAAGTTACTTAGTGTGTGGGCACCCTGGCACTAGCCAAGGTGCCCCCACATTGTTCAGGGCAAATTCCCCGGACTTTGTGAGTGCGGGGACACCATTACACGCGTGCACTATACTGTACATAGGTCACTACCTATGTATAGCGTCACAATGGTAACTCCGAACATGGCCATGTAACATGTCTAGGATCATGGAATTGTCACCCCAATGCCATTCTGGCATTGGGGAGACAATTCCATGATCCCCCGGGTCTCTAGCATAGAACCTGGGTACTGCCAAACTGCCTTTCCTGGGGTTTCACTGCAGCTGCTGCTTCTGCCAACCCCTCAGACAGGTTTCTGTCCCCCTGGGGTCCAGCCAGGCTTGGCCCAGGAAGGCAGAACAAAGGACTTCCTCAGAGAGAGGGTGTTACACCCTCTCCCTTTGGAAAAAGGTGTCAGGGCTGGGGAGGAGTAGCCTCCTCCAGCCTCTGGAAATGCTTTGATGGGCACAGATGGTGCCCATCTCTGCATAAGCCAGTCTACACCGGTTCAGGGATCCCCCAGCCCTGCTCTGGCGCGAAACTGGACAAAGGAAAGGGGAGTGACCACTCCCCTGACCTGCATCTCCCCTGGGAGGTGCCCAGAGCTCCTCCAGTGTGCTCCAGACCTCTGCCATCGTGGAAACAGAGGTGCTGCTGGCACACTGGACTGCTCTGAGTGGCCAGGGCCAGCAGGTGACGTCAGAGACTCCTTCTGATAGGCTCTTACCTGTGTTGCTAGCCTATCCTCCTTCCTAAGTAGCCAAACCTCCTTTTCTGGCCATTTAGGGTCTCTGCTTTGGGGAATTCTTTAGATAACGAATGCAAGAGCTCATCAGAGTTCCTCTGCATCTCTCTCTTCACCTTCTGCCAAGGAATCGACCGCTGACCGCGCTGGAAGCCTGCAAAACCGCAACAAAGTAGCAAAGACGACTACTGCAACCTTGTATCGCTGATCCTGCCGCCTTCTCGACTGTTTTCCTGGTGGTGCATGCTGTGGGGGTAGTCTGCCTCCTCTCTGCACTAGAAGCTCCGAAGAAATCTCCCGTGGGTCGACGGAATCTTCCCCCTGCAACCGCAGGCACCAAAAGACTGCATCACCGGGTCCCCTCTCAGCACGACGAGCGTAGTCCCTGGAACTCAGCAACTCTGTCCAAGTGACTCCCACAGTCCAGTGGCTCTTCAGTCCAAGTTTGGTGGAGGTAAGTCCTTGCCTCCCCACGCCAGACTGCATTGCTGGGTACTGCGTGATTTGCAGCTGCTCCGGCTCCTGTGCACTCTTCCAGGATTTCCTTTGTGCACAGCCAAGCCTGGGTCCCCGACACTCTAACCTGCAGTGCACGACCTCCTGAGTTGTCCTCCGGCGTCGTGGGACCTTCTTTTGTGACTTCGGGTGAGCTCCGGTTCACTCTTCTTCGTAGTGCCTGTTCCGGCACTTCTGCGGGTGCTGCCTGCTTCTGAGTGGGCTCCTTGTCTTGCTGGGTGCCCCCTCTGTCTCCTCACGCAACTGGCGACATCCTGGTCCCTCCTGGGCCACAGCAGCATCCAAAAACCCTAACCGCAACCCTTGCAGCTAGCAAGGCTTGTTTGTGGTCTTTCTGCACGGAAACACCTCTGCAAGCTTCTGCACTACGTGGGACATCCATCCTCCAAAGGGGAAGTTCCTAGTCCTCTTCGTTCTTGCAGAATCCACAGCTTCTACCATCCAGTGGCAGCTTCTTTGCACCCTCAGCTGGCATTTCTTGGGCATCTGCCCACTCACGACTTGAGTGTGACTCTTGGACTTGGTCCCCTTGTTCCACAGGTTCTCTCGTCTGGAAATCCATTGTTGTTGCATTGCTGGTGTTGGTCTTCCTTGCAGAATTCCCCTATCACGACTTCTGTGCTCTCTGGGGAATTTAGGTGCACTTTGCACCCACTTTTCATGGGTCTTGGGGTGGGCTATTTTTCTAACCCTCACTGTTTTCTTACAGTCCCAGCGACCCTCTACAAGCTCACATAGGTTTGGGGTCCATACGTTATTCGCATTCCACTTTTGGAGTAAATGGTTTGTGTTGCCCCTATACCTATGTGCTCCCATTGCAATCTATTGTGACTATACATTGCTTGCACTGTTTTCTATTGCTATTACTGCATATTTTTGGTGTTGTGTACATATATCTTGTGTATATTTGCTATCCTCATACTGAGGGTACTCACTGAGATACTTTTGGCATATTGTCATAAAAATAAAGTACATTTATTTTTAGTATATCTGTGTATAGTGTTTTCTTATGATATTGTGCATATGACACCAGTGGTATAGTGGGAGCTTTGCATGTCTCCTAGTTCAGCCTAAGCTGCTCTGCTAAGCTACCCTTTTCTATCAGCCTAAGCTGCTAGACACCTCTTCTACACTAATAAGGGATATCTGGACCTGGTACAAAGTGTAAGTACCCCTTGGTACCCACTACAAGCCAGGCCAGCCTCCTACACCGACCCCCTGAATCGAACATACATCTGCTCTAAGAGCAGAAACACTTATATACCATTACTTATGAAACCTAGACAACATGAAAATGGAAGACTCAGCCCTACAACTGAACCTGGGCCGCAGGCCTCCCCCCCCCCAGATACCAGCCCCCTACCCTCTTCCCCCATTCGTACAACCCCTCTAATCTTCTGGGTTAAATCTTTACACTCGTTGGACATAGACCGCTACCACATATGAGCAATATAACTTATCCATGGCGTCATTTGTTATTGTTAAATGCTTGTTTTCTTTTTTCTTTTTGTCCTATTTTCTAATTGAATATACACAGGAAGATCTGTTGATATGTCATGTACATACCGGTGATTCATCAAATGCAATGATAAACTGACGTAACAATATGGAGATATGATCTTCCAAATGTAAACAACGATAAAAATTTATAAACAGATAAAAAAAAATATATATATATATATATTTGATTACGTGTCAATATCTGATTATTTTGTTGTATATTGTTGTATATATTAGTGTAGAATGAATGTGGTGTGAATGATGTAGGTACTGTCTGTTTTATGATGTATTTAATAATGATTATTAAAATATTGATATAATACTTTATCTTCGTGGAATGATATCCATGACAATTTAGACAATGAATGATATGTGATGTAGCCTCAGATTGGACATATAGGGGGTCATTCTGACCCTGGCGGTAAAATCCGCCAGGGCCAACGACCGCGGGAGCACCGCCAACAGGCTGGCGGTGCTCCCATGGGCATTCTGACCGCGGCGGTACAGCTGCGGTCAGAAACGGAAATCCGGCGGTGTACCGCCGGTTTCCCGCTGCCCTGGGGAATCCTCCATGGCGGCGCAGCTTGCTGCGCCGCCATGGGGATTCCGACCCCCATACCGCCATCCTGTTCCTGGCGGTTTTGGCCGCCAGGAACAGAATGGCGGTATGGGGTGTCGTGGGGCCCCTGGGGGCCCCTGCAGTGCCCATGCCAATGGCATGGGCACTGCAGGGGCCCCCGTAACAGGGCCCCACAAAGATTTTCAGTGTCTGCCATGCAGACACTGAAAATCGCGACGGGTGCAACTGCACCCGTCGCACCCCTTCCACTCCGCCGGCTCCATTCAGAGCCGGCATCCTCATGGAAGGGTGTTTCCCGCTGGGCTGGCGGGCGGCCTTCTGGCGGTCGCCCGCCAGCCCAGCGGGAAACCCAGAATACCCGCGGCGGTCTTTTGACCGCGCAGCGGTATTCTGGCGGTTCCAGCCAGGGGGTCAGAATGACCCCCATAGTTTTTTGTAAGTGTCGACATACATTATAAGATGAATATTGTTACATATCCTATTTCCAGTTTTGTATCTAAGTATGAAATATGATTCTAGAGTAGTTCATTCTTTTTTGTGCAGCTTACACTTCTACTTTCCTTTTTGAGCTACTATATTAACTTCAGGGACCCTCTTTCTTCTTCAGTATCTAAGTGTACTTGCCAGACCTGGAACTCCCCTTTTACTACATATAGGTCACCCCTAAGGTAGGCTTTAGGTACCCCTATGGGCAGGTGCTGTGTAGGTAAAAGGTAGGATATGTACCTATTATGTGGCCTGTCCTAGCAGTGACAAACACCCTATTTGGTTTCTCACTGCTGTGAGTGCTGCCCCTCCCATAGGTTTGCATTAGGAACGTCCTTGCATATGTCTAAGTGGTATTTCCTGATCTATGAGGAGCAGCGTGGGCATGTTTGGTATGTTTGGAATGGTAGTGAGAAATCCTGCTTATTGGTGTAGGTGGATTTGTTATTACCATTGTGGAAATGCTACTTTTAGAAAGTGGGCATTTCACTGTGCTTATGTCTCTTGTGCTTTGCAGCCTGACTCCAATCCACGTCTGGGCTAGAGTGACAGCTGGGCTTTGTGCTTACTTTCCAGGCAGCCATTACACTGGGAGGATGGAGGTGTAACAGGATTACATCTGCATACTGAATGGTCTTCCTGGGATGGAAGAGGGAGAGGGAGAGTCGGACGCACTATCATTTGTATAGGCTGTGTCCTGCCGTCACACAAAGGTATCGTTTACCCCGTACTGATGTCTGGAACCAGGGCTGAGGTTGAAGGGAGGTGTTGTGTACTTCTAAAGGTCCTTTGAAGTGCCCCTGAGATCAAGGACAAAATAAGTATAAGCACAGGGGGTTATTCCCCATGTTTTTAGACACTGCATGGACATGGAACCAGATGCTGGAGAGGGCTGTGATGTTATAAGGAACTGCCATGGGACTGACTTGTGTTGTATTGACCTGTGGCCTGCTGAGCTACAAGGAGGACTGTCACTTACTTTGCAAGGACCCACGTGTACTGGCCTGTTGCTTGCCCCCTGCCCAGTGGTCTCAAATTGTCTCCAGGGGTTGGGTGGTGTGCCCACTTTTCCCCCCTGCTTCGTATTTGTGAACCTGAAGTGAAGTGGTTTGTGAGGCCTGGGAAAGTGCTTGTGGTTTTCCCTTGATAGCACCCAGTGCATGGTAAGCGCTGCCCTCATTGTCCCCAGAGAGCGCATGGAGAGAGCTTTGGCCTTGAGAGCCCCAGGGAAAGTGCTGCTACGCTCCCCCACTCCTTGGCAGAAGCAGGAGAGAAGAAGTATCTTCACATCGCTATGGGTTGCGCCCAGAGGAACGCAGACGAAGCACGCACTCCACTGTGCCCTGAGGCACAAGCAGGTGCCTTCTGTGGTGCAATCACTGCCATGACCCAGGTGGGAACAAAAGAAGGTGTCAGCCCGTGGCTAGGAGGTGTCCCCCGGCCAGGCCACCTCGCAGAGAAGGGGTAGCGGTCTGGGAGGCCCTGGAGGGCTTTGGATGCGCCACCCAGTGAAGGCAGCTTTTCAGACCACCACGGGAGCCTGCAACCGCAACGCAAGGACGCGAGCGCTGCCTCGAGTAACCTGGCATGCGGGGAATCTCTTTAGGATTTCCCGCTGACGTGTAAGGAGTGTGTGTGTGTCCCACTACCCTGGGGGAACATACTGTGGCTGCATGGATTACGGGCGATCTGGCCTCGGAGGGGGCCGACAGGAGGATTCCCCCTCCAAATGTGAATTCCCCACCTGTATTCCTTGGGCTTCTCTGGAAATTGCAGTGCACCTCCTGATGTAAGGGCAGAGATTTCTGTCCAATGGAGAAACTTATGAAGGACCAGTATGATACGGATTGCAAGGTTACCATACCCTTGCACATAGAAGGGCAAGTGGGCCTGCAATTATGGTTGCCTCCTAGAACATGCATGCTTTTCTGTTGCAAATGTTTCATGGATACATGTAAGACACAGGGTACAGATTGTGTTTGTCTGACCTGGGCAAAACGGTGCATATGATCTCAGAATTCATTTCATTGATGGGTTAGTAGGTCTATCATAATAATGGCATAAGATGCACAGTAATGATTTCAGCATGATGTTTGGCAAGTTAATCATAGTTTTCTTACTGTACTCACGAATAAGGTTTTATGACGTGCAATATGGAAATGTATCTCTTTATTTTGCATTCATGATGATGATGATGATATGACAAGTGCCTGTTTGGTACAGTATTACTGATCCATGTCGTTTTGGTCTTTGGTTTATGTGCAATACGGTTTATTTTTATATAACCTAGAGTGAAGTACCTTTTATGGTGTATTTATTGTGTCAATGCTTTACACATTGCCTCTAGGATAAGCCTGACTGCTCTGGCCAAAGCTACCAAGGGAAAGAGCAGGGATTATCTTAGGTGTCGAGCTCCCTTGCCCTGACTACAGTGGTGGTTACTGTCTGGCTAGCCAACCAGGAACCCCATTTCTAACTGTTTACTTCAAGAAACTCATCAATGATACAGTTTAATCCTATATGAACAAAAACGGGTTGGTAATATCATTTAATCTTCTGCGCTTAACAGGAATAATCAAGTTGCTGTTCTTTTTTTGCAAAAAAAATTACATCTGCAAATCCTAAACAAATGCTCTGATTCAGACGGTCATTTCCTCATACTTAAAGTCAAAATCAATAATACCACTTTACATCTGTGTGGGAGTCCAGGTCGGAAATAAGGCTTCGGAGGCTTTATGTGGTGAGTAGTTTTGGCAGACTTTATTGGATGGTGGAACAACAAAATGCCAAGGCTTGCACCAAGTGGCTGTGGCTGCCCCTCTTCGATAACACATGGGGACCATGTATACAGTACTTGTCAGACGAATTTCAGGAACTAATCTGCCCTTCCTACCTGCGCATCCTTCGACTGACGAACTCTCCCCAAGGCTCCGCTAACTAGGCTGACTGTTGAGACTCTAGGTCTTTCACATCCGCACTGAACGTCTTGAGACCGTACACTGAGTGGGGTACATTTCGCGATATAGGTGCAGCACCCTTCGCCCCCTCCCCCCCATCTCCCCACTTAATCGTGTTATCTGTTTCCCCACTGGCCAGTGGTTGTAGGTGGGTGTACTGTATTGTTCTTGCCTTACAAAATCAATAAAAGAGATGTAAACCATAAAGTAGCCCTTGGACTGCCTAGATATGCATCTGCATCCTCTGTCCTTGACTCACTGCATTGGCTTCCAATGGTAAAGCTTGCTACATAGGGCTAGATATGAGCAGGTATGAACTGGATGCAGGGCTTCCTCTGTGGCCGATGCTAAGTTGTGGAATTGCTAGCATATAACCCTGCACAACATGCCTGCAGTGCTTTAATTTAGGAAAGCCTTGAAGGCCTGGCTTTTTCACTTGGTGATACTGTTCACGTTTTCTTTCACTCCTCCTAAAGTTGCTGGGCCACTGACTTTGGATGTCTGACCATTGGTCTGAAAGCTGTTTTATGGTATTATCAGTGTTAGTCTCTTTAGCTCCACAATGCCTATATAGTATTTGGGCAGTCAATAAATTCCTTAACCTAATCACAGGTGAGTTTACAGACAGTCCCAAGCTTTTGATGCAGACCAGAGTTTGATTCCCTTTGTGGAAATATGTGGTCAGTGAAGTGCATTATGATATAGTTCTTTTGGGTAAATGTGTTAAAATTAAACAATTGAATGTGTGGGATAAGCGTCTAGGCTTTGAAATGCTGTTGGGAAACTCAATAGCCAGTTAGTTGGGTGTTTGGGATCTGCGGGATATGTGTTCACGTTTCTTGTTTAAGGTATTCTTTTGTTGAATAGTTATGTAGTTTCAGGTTATCTATGCATATTCCCTTATATCTTGTGTTACATTAAAATTATAAACATATTTTCCAGATATTAAATTACAACTGGCTGTAGCTTGTGGTTTCCTAGCAGTCCCCTTTCCACCATTTGTCTCCTTTCTACATTAAGACCAGGTTAGTCTACATATTGACCTCACATTCCTGCAGATCTGGTTTGCATTTCAGCAAATTGGCATCTTAGACTCATGTCTTTTTGGAAATACAGATTTGAGATTGAGATTGACAGCCAGCTTCCACGAGGAATTGCTAAATCTGCCATCAGTCAGATGAGGAAGGATCTATTCAAGTGCAACTGTGGTGATGCAAAGGTGTAGGATTGTTATGATGCTCACTGCCCTTAACGAGATTGTGGGCCACAGCAACACTTCTACTCTTGAATTGTACAAGTGTGCCTTACATTCACTCCCATGGTGTCTGATGTGCCATCTTCTCTTTGCATTTCCTCCATTTTTCCTCATGAAACATGTTTAGCTAGCAGGTGCGCCGGTCATTCATGTACCGCTTTACCTGATTACAATCCTTACAGAAGAACCAGTGTGTTGTCAAAAGTTGTCTCCGACCCCGACCCCGACTTAGCAGCCATCCAACAATAGTTACGGATTGTCAACAACTGGCTTTTTTAGGCGTAACTCAACATATATCTACAATGGCTGAGATGTTCTTGAAATCTGATGATTCCCATTCTACATTATCCCAACTCTTTCTCCTACTCTCTTCTTTGCAGGCTTATATTAACCCTTGGCCAGTTTAGTTAACTGGTGCATCTCCAAAGGACAATGTGCAGTGAACTGTGAAATCTTTGTCATGATGGGGTTCTCCTGGACTGGAAATCTTATCTTAACGGTCTTAACTAGTTGCTATCTAAACCCTCCTGGAAATCTACAATGCCATTTCTATTTCCAACTCACGCCTCTCAACTTCAAAATGTATTTGAGATCTTATATTATGTTGGATGTTTTTCTCTGTTGGTGGGGGCTTTGTTTTCAGTACTTTCAGCTTTGCAGTTTTATCTTATTGAATCAGTTTGTGAGATTTAAATAGGTCTAGAGTGATGCTATTGGTTGTGAAGTCTTTAGTCAGACATATAAACAAATTGGGGTCTTTTTTGCAACAAGAGGCCTACTTGAAATTCTTTACAGAAAGTGTTGCTTTTATGTCACAGTATGGTCTTTACTCCTAAAGACTGTTTTTACTTTAGTTGAGCCAAGGCATTTTCTCTCTTTTTCTAGACTCTTCTATTCCTTGGGAGGTGCCCTTACATAATCTCAATGTGCTTAGAGTTGTGGAGTCCTTTCTTATCCGATTGTTTATTGTGTGTGATTATCCTTTTGTAGATTCTAGGCTTTCTCTTAAGAATGGGAAGCCCCCTTGTGCCTCCTTAGATTTGATTTCCTTTATCCATTTAACCCAATGCCATTCATTAGACAGATGACAGCCTCTGGAATATGTCTTAATAGACATATTAAGAACTGCTACATGAATGAGATTTAATAATTTCATTTGTGACTTTAACTGAACTCTTGAGGTGCGCCTTCCACAAATTTCAAGACTGGGATCCAGAAGACCATCCATTATTCTCCAGACTTGCATACGCTTTTATACTATGATAAATGTATGGGTAGGTTGTGAATTGCTTAATCCATGTCCAGTGCAGTGGCGGTGCGCTGAACAGTTGGGAAAATAGAATACAACCTCCATGCGAGGCCAAGGTAAGGGATGGTAACGTTGGATCCGATAACCATGGCCCTCAAAACATACCAACCATGTAACCTATCTAGGATAACAGAAGACTATACTTGATATATAATGATAGTGAACAGCCTGTCTTCTATTGTAAATTGATTTATAAAGGGAATATGTTTTATGCAATGATTGTTATAAATAATGATAAATTAAAAAAGATGAATAAAGTTATTTTTTTTAATCCATGTCCAATGTAGTTGTGTTCAGTGATGTAGGTCAGAAACTAGCCATTACTTTGGTATTTCCTCATCTTGTAAGAATTTTGATGAGGATAAAAAATAAGGTGAGATTGTATGAGATTGTTTACCAGCGATCCTGATTACTCTATCATTCTTTGTCACAATTATGGCATTGCTTCTTTTCATTATAGTCTGTCTCTATTCCAATGCACTTTTTTTTCTTGCTCTCCTAATAGAATGTGAAGTGGGTATTTATAGAGTATTCAAAAAATGTTATGGCAAAAAATAAGTCTAAGCCAGGTGATGTTGCCCGTTTCCTTTGCATCAACTCACAGTACAATTGTACAAACTGATTAGGAAGAGAAGAACTCAGTTTAATGTTGATCTTGAAACTTTTGCATGCAGCACATCTTGGAAAGACTTTAACTAGTGTGTCTTATTGTTGAGTGACTCCTCATATCCCTTAACATATATGACTGGGTATTGACGGCTCTGGGTTTTTGGCGATAACAATTAAACTGTTATTAAGTATTTCCCTTTCCTCGCTGTCCTGATGAAGAGCCATTTGAATGACTGAGCTGGTGAACAAAACATTGACATACCTATGAGATGACTGTTAAACAATTAAAACTTTAGAAAAAAGCAGAATTCTATTGCTGGGGTGTTTTGTTCTGGATTTAAAGTGTATTATAGTCAACTCTGTATTTCTGTTTCATTGTTGTGCACCTTTTACACATATGCCACTAAGCACTTTACACTGTGCCAGTTTTTGGAGTACCTGCATATCATTTGAGCAGTGTTTATTATTATGCTAGCAATTAAATATTGTTGATCTAATATTAATCAATCTGTTAGATCTATTCATTCTCTAATATATATCTGAGGGAATCTGAGGAACCTGGCATATCTGAAATACGATGAAGAAAATTTGTAGTGTCTTGGTTAAGTATGGAAAACAAGCTCATAATTTCCTTATTGTGGTTCTAATTGCATATAATTTGCAGAGAGAGTGAAGAAGAGAGAGACAGAAAAAAAACCTTTGTCAACCTGTCTTTAGTGCGACATTCCTCATCCCAGGAATATTGTTCCATGTTAGACCTCACAGTCCCTAAAACAACCTTGTACTTGTTTGTGAATGGTAACCCAATAGCCTAGCTAGAATAGATTGAGAGACTTTGGCTGTTTGATGTTTTCCACAATGCCAACTGTGACCTCTTGATTTGTCGGTTTAGAAAGATGTCAGCAACTCTAAAGGAGATGGAACAGTGTGCCTTCAAGGCTTGGTAGTAAATTGCAGGTCAGGGGCATTGAACCCACTCTTACAGTAGCAGATAGGGAAGGTATTGCTGCTTATGTAAGAATCCTTGATTCCCATTTTAACTGATTCCTATATCAGAGTATCCGCGACCTAAAAAAAAAAGGTAGTCCCATTGTAGATCACAAGCTGCACATGCAAGAGATGGGTATTGTTTGGATGGAAACATTTCCCGCTCAAACCCTGATGCCCCAGCTGCCTGGATACCTGGACTGCTAGTACTGATTTTTAGTCGAAGGCAAACACGATTCATGGGTGTGTGCCATGACCTAGGCCTGTCTCATGATAATGCGGGCTTGTTAGACTGGGAGGGGCACACCAAGAGCTACCCTCATAGTGGTAGGCATAGGTGTAGTGGTGGCAGCATACCCATTTTATGTTTCATAGGAGTCATTGGTGCCTTTTTTGCCTGTGTCACTTTTATGGTGCCTACGGGCTCACTCACATAAAGGTCAGCTGCTTTTTACTTAACTCACCTTTGGCCTAGATGATGACTGTATGCAGCGCCAGGCAGCTTGTGTTGCTTTCATGTGCATGCTGTGTTGTATGTGTGCCTGTGTATGGTACATAATATGGAGGATGTATGTTCCATTTTGGAAGCCCAGGGTCAGAAAAGTCTAGTTGAAGGTAAGATCTACAATCTCAGACAGGAGATGTTGATTTCTGACATTTAACAGGGCTGGGAGCACACTTGAGAAAGGGGAGCAGAACATCTTCTGTGCACACCTGAAGTCTCTTTGATTCAAGGAATAGTTACTGGTCAGTGGGGCCTGGGCTCATTGTCAGGCTAGATAAGGTTGGCACTGTAGGATGAGGGAATCATAATATAGGGGAAAGCTTATGCCTCTGAACTTTTGTGAGGCATATTTCAGTTGAGGCTGACAGCCAGGTGTGATCCCGGTTACGCCCTCGGCCTATGCTGTGGGTCACTGTGAACTGCAGACGCTCCTCCTGTGAGAGGCCACAACGGAAGACGTTGCACTGCTCTAGATGCAGGACAAAACCATTGAGAAGTCCATGTGAAGCAACATGCAGCCCATGGCGCACCACCACCTCGTGCAAGAAAATGGAAAGGAGAGGAGAGAGGAGCATGACACAATGCCACGTCACGAAGAAGGTGTGAAGAAGAAAGTGTGTTACAGACCTGTCACACGGAAGATCCGGAACACCACAGGGCACAAGAGAAAGGGGAGAAGAGCCATAAGACTGAGGACTTGTACCAGTACCGGAGAGGGAATCCAATAACACAAGCCAGCCACCGGGGTGCACAGATGTCACTGGAGGCAGCTCTGCAGATGGACCAACTGTAAGCTATCATCAAGCATGAACTGCGATCAGGCCCCTCACTTCACAGTGCGACCGTCCTGACACCTGTCACCGGCTGCATGACATAGATGGCATCCCTGCTGGTAACTGCACATGCCGAACGAGAAGCGCAAGTGGCTACGAAGTGCCTCTGGAAATCCTTTCTCCAAGTGAGACATCGCCACTTGTCAATCAAGTGTTAGATGATAAGGCTGTCATCATTATCAGGTGCATCACCAGAACCACCTAAGGAGCATTGCACAGCCCGTGTGGAGCCACACGTTTGCAAAACAATCAGAGGCTAACAAGGCATCTCTAGCCACCCAGAAGTCTTCTGCGAGCCCTGTGAATCTGAGACCTGCTGAAGTGAGCACACTCGACCATTGAGCCATCCACCCTTGGGGTTGCACGAGGCTTAGACGTGGCCCTGTTGGGAGTTCCGCAGTGACCCCTTGGCGCGGCCTATAATAGGCCCCTCACAGCCCAAATGGTCCTGTGGCAATCCAGGGGCAAAGGCCTCATGGAAATTCCGGTGAGTGGGGAATCCTGACAAGAGAGATTTTGTCAACACCAGAACAGTACGCACTCTATTGGCGTCAAAAAATGCAAAAGAACATCACTTTCAAAATAACATGATTCATGCATTGTGCTGATATGTTGTATTTTACCCTTTTGAATTGCAGAGCTCAATCCTAAACACTTATTCTTAATATGTTTACAAATACTGTTTCTTTGCAAGGTATTGTTACAGGTTTTCAGAGTGGGTTAGGGTGTGGCCTCTTTCCAGGGCCTTCCAGAGACTTTCCCTGCAACATGCCTGGGCGTGGTTCTGGGCTGGGCTAAGACTCTATATAAGGAGAGTCAGCCCAACTCCCAGTGCTCACTATTCAGAGGTTCCAGTGCAGAAGGGCAGCTATTTCCAGAACTTCAGTTCCAGTGGCCTTTTTGATCTCCCAGTTCTGCTTTGAAATCTTCATTGGTGCATCTTGTTCCTGGGTGGTAAGACGGTAGTTTGGGTTTATTCCCAATACCGTTTATTTTATCTAGAATTATCTCATTCTAAGATCTGATCATTTATTTATGTCAACAATTTGTTTTAAGGTTATAAAAAGTGCACTCGAGTATTTTTGTTAAAGTGTGTACATGGATGTTTATGAATCAGCAAGAAGCGCGATTCGTTTATAGTTTTGAAACTCATGTTACATTGCGCGCCAGCGTTTATTGACATACGCGTTGAGGTTTACAAATCGTCAGGATGCGCGATTTGTCTGAAAAGCTTTAAAAAGGAAAAACTGTGTTACATTGCGCGCCAGTGTTTATTGACGTACACGTGGATATTTATGAATCAGCAGGAGGCGCGATTCGTTTGAAAAGCTTTGAAATCCTGAGTTGCATTGCGCGTTGACATTTATTGACACATACATGATTGATCACGAATCGGCAAGAGGCGCGGTTTGTTTATGAAGCTTTAAAAGCTTGTGATACATTGTGTGTTACTATTTATTGACATTTAAAAGAAGGTTTTGAAGTGGTACGATGTATAATTCAATTTAAGATAATTTCAAAACCTGTTGCTATTTATTGTGCAACCATTTCTTGACTTTGCATGGTGGCATTCGAGTCAGCAGGACATGCAATTTTTTACTAGAGTTTATTTATGTTGTGAACTGCATATTACCATTCCAGGATAATTGCTTAGTACAATTCGAGTTGATAAGTATGGGAAATATTTCTTGAACTATTGAACCCATTGAAAAATATTTCTTCTCTAGTGTTTTAAGAGTGTAATCTGTGTTGAAAACATTTCAAGGAAAATATATATAGGATCAGAAGTTCTAGATGCAATATTATATGCTTCTATTATGCATATTCTAGTTATTCTAATTCATGCTTGAATAAGAAAAGTTTTATTTGAATTAATCTTGATTCCATTACAGGTATCTGATCATCAAAAAATCTGTTCATTTTTAAAACTGCAATTCAAGATTGCTCATATTTTCAGAAAGACTATGTTTATTAATATTTACTTCAGGTTATATTGTGTGTTCTAACCTTTTTTCCCATTTAAGGTCTCCTTCCCAGCAGTACCCTTCCTAATCCCCTCTTCCCCTCTTGAACTCTCACAGTCTCTGTGAATTGTCTATCAGAGTCTTGGAGCTGTTCATTAGAGGACGTGTTGGGAACGTGCGCAAACCCCGAGGATCTGGTGACTCTGACAGAATAGTGAGCCCACTAATTATTATCCTCCTGGTTTGTGTATGTTCTCAGCATGGCCACGCTAGACGAGTTAGTTAAGGCTATCACCCAGCTCCAAGCAGAGGTGGTATCATCCAAAGAATTGACTACCAGCTTAGCAGAGAGCGTGAGTCAGTTGCAAGATAAGGTAGAGAAGAAGGAGCAAAGTCCCACAGGGGTGTTTTGGCCAGGTACTTCTTCTCAAGCTTCTGGAAGTAGTCCAATTTCCCTAAATGTTCCTGCTGATATTCCTTTAGCTCCCCCAGAACGTTTCTCAGGTGACCCATTGAAAGCGCAATCTTTCCTGTTTCAAGTGGAACTACACTTCACCTACAGACCAAATACCTTTCCCGATGCCCAGTCCAAAGTAGCTTTCTTGTTATCATATCTGACTGGAGATGCAGCTACTTGGTCAATTCCTCTTGTGCGTAAAAATAGTCTCTTGTTGTATAGTTGGAGAAATTTTGTTCATGAATTTGAGAGAGTTTTTGATCGTAGAACTGTAACACAGTCAGCAGATCATGAATTATTAAACTTACGCCAAGGAAATCAAGACCTAGTGTCGTATTTAGCCAACTTTAACCGGCTGGTTGCCGAGACTTCCTGGCCTGAAGAAAAACAAGCGGTCTTGTTTTACAAGGGACTCAAAGAGGAATTAAAAGATATCTTAGCACAAATCGATCCACAACCTACAGACTGTCAAGAGTTAATAAATCTTGTCTTGAGACTTGACCATCGTTTAGCAGAACGTAAAGGAACACACAAAAAGATTGAAAAATATTCATGGCGCGTTCATGATAACAGAGATTCAAGAACTCCGAAAGAAAGAAGGTCGGAACCGATGGAAATTGGAACCATCAGAAGACCTTTGACTAAAGATGAAAAGGACTTACGCAGAAAAAATGGACAATGTATTTATTGTGGGCAAAAAGGTCATTTTGCCAAAGATTGTCCAATCAAACCAAATAACAAGCAAGGTCCAGTTCGGAAGGTCGCAGCCAATGCACCAGTCGAGTTGGAAAACTAAAACACCCGAGATGCAGAGAAGGGTTGCTCTTGGGTGTCACCGTGGACCCTTCACAATCTAGACATCTTAAACTGGAAATAAGAGTTCAGGTCAAGAAAGAGATCTATTTCAAAAAAGCTCTAGTTGATTCTGGAGCTACTGGGAATTTTGTTGATGTCCAATTGGTTCGTGCATGGGGGATCCCATGTATTGAAAAGAAAAACCCAGAAATCATCCAGGCAGTCGATGGAAAACTCTTGACTGGTGGTCCGGTAACTCTTCAGACTATCCCCTTGTAAATGATTTGTGAAGATAAGATTCTACGGAAGAAACATGAAGAGAAAATCATTCTAGATGTGATCCATGCTCCCCAATATGGGATTATCCTCGGCTTGCCATGGTTAACTCATCACAATCCAGAAATCAATTGGGCAGAACGACAAATCATGTTCTCATCTGCGCTATGTAATGAACAATGTCTCCAAAAAAATCAAGGACCAACAGTTTGCAACTCTAACATAGCTACTGCTGCGGAGAAAGAAACTCAGTTGCCCAAACAGTATTCATCGTACAAAGATGTATTTGATGAGAAAGGAGCAGAGACTCTACCTCCTCATAGATCTTATGACTGTCAAATTGACCTAGCCCCAGGTGCGACACTTCCCAACTGTCGTGTATATGCTCTGTCAGAACATGAAAACCAACATTTACGAAAATACCTAGATCAATTTTTGGAGAATGGCTTCATTCGCCCCTCTAAGTCTCCTGCAGCTTCGCCTTTATTTTTTGTTTCCAAAGCTAATGGAGAACTTCGAACTTGCATTGACTATAGAGGTTTCAACAAAGTCACCATCAAGAATAAATATCCTTTACCCCTTATTCCGGTTTTATTGGAACAAGTAAAGAGAGCAAAGATCTACACGAAGCTTGATCTTCGAGGTGCTTATCATTTGGTCAGAATGAGAGAGGGTGACGAATGGAAAACAGCGTTCAAGGCAAGATATGGCCTTTTTTAATATACCGTCATGCCTTTTGGTCTGTATAACGCTCCAGCAGCTTTTCAATTTTTCTTGAATGACGTTCTTAGAGAGTACCTTGACATATTTGCCATAGTCTACATCGATGACATTTTGATCTACTCAGACAATGAAAACGAATATGTACAACATGTCAAGAAAATTCTTGCAGCCCTTCAAAAACACCATTTATATTGTAAACTAACCAAGTGTGAGTTTCATGTTACCACGGTTGAGTTTTTGGAGGTTATTCTTACCCCTCAAGGTATGGTGATGGCAGAAAAGAAAGTAAAAGCTGTATCTGAGTGGCCCATCCCAAAAACTGTTCGTGATGTACAGTGCTTCCTGGGGTTTGCAAATTTTTACCGGAGGTTCATAAGTCATTTCTCCCAGACAGTGGCTCCAATCACTAAGCTACTAAGAAAGAAAAAAAAGTTTGTATGGTCCCCAGAAGCTGATCAAGCCTTCTCGACTTTAAAGAAAGCTTTCTCCACTGCCCCAGTTTTAACTCATCCTGATGCGAATCAACCTTTTATAGTGGAAGCTGATGCTTCAGATGTAGCAATAGGAGCTGTCTTATCACAACGAAATAAAGACACTGGCCAACTTCATCCTGTAGCTTATATGTCTCAGAAGTTGAACGAAGCCGAACAAAACTATGTCATTGCTGAAAAAGAACTTCTGGCAATTCGGGACGCCTTTAAAGAATGGAGACATCATTTATTGGGTGCCAAATACACTGTTACAGTATATACTGATCATCGTAATCTTCAATTCATGAGTTCCGCCAGACTTTTGACCCCTAGGCAATTACGCTGGATGCTTTTTTTTTGCCGAATTTGATTTCCTAGTAACCTTCCGGCCTGGTAAAGATAATCGCAAGGCTGACGCCTTGTCCCGTCAAGAGTCTACCACGTTGCCTGCATTTCAAGCCTCCAGAGCTATCATTGCTCCAGACAAGGTTCTATGTATCATAAAAACTGAAGATTTCTTTGAAGAAATTCGCAATTCCTACACTGTTGAAAAATGGCAAACATGGGCCCAAGCTGATCCCAAAAGGTCAATCAAACAAGGTTTACCCTTTCATGACGCTCGTTTATTCATACCCACTATCAAACTTCACAAGATAGTGTTTCATTGGTTACATGTTATACCTACGGCAGGTCATCCAGGTAGTCCTAAAACTCTTGAACTGATCCAACGTTATTTTTGGTGGCCTACCCTAACAAAAGATGTAAAAGCAATGGTAAACAACTGTGAAGTTTGTGCTTGCATTAAAACAAGTCATTCTAAACCAAAAGGATTATTACATCCACTTCCAACTCCAAGTCGTCCATGGGAACACATTTCATTAGACTTTATTACAGGTCTGCCAGTGGTTCAACAGCATTCAGTAATTCTGGTGGTAGTAGATAGTCTCACAACATATGGACATTTTATTGCCTGTAAAAAATTGCCCACTTCTAGTGAATTGGCAAACATTTTACTGAACAGAGTGGTTCGTTATCATGGACTACCAAAGGTTATCCTCTCCGATCGGGGGTCACAATTTTCTTCCAATTTCTGGAAGACATGGTGTAAAACACTCCAAGTGACATCTACACTATCTACTAGTCACCATCCTCAAACAGATGGTCAAACAGAAAGACTAAATCAGACTTTAAAACAATACCTACGTGCCTACGCTGAAAAGGCACTTCATTCTTGGACATCTATGCTCTGGTTAGCTGAGTTAGCTTACAATAACTCATTCCACACTTCCATTGGCGTTACACCCTTTTTTGGTTTATTTGGTTATCATCCTGACACCTTGCCCATCACAATTCCTCAAGACAGTTCTCTTACTCCAGCTGTGTCAGAAACCATTCAGCATTTACATCAAACCCAGAAGCTGATTCAACAGTATCTAGAAAAAGCCAAACAAAAATATAAAAGACATTATGATAAGAAACATTGTGAGGGACCGCAATATCAACCAGGTGACCAAGTGTGGCTTTCCACAAAACATATAGACTTCAAGAAGAAGCACATGTTTAACCCCAAATTCATAGGTCCTTATACTGTACTTCAGCAAATCAATCCAGTGACTTATAAACTACAATTGCCCGGATCCTTGCGGATTCATCCAGTGTTCCACACTTCCCTCTTGAAAAAGGCAGTCCAAAAGGTCCATCCTCATCCAGCTCCTGTTTTAGTACAAGGGGAAGAAGAATATGAAGTCAAGAAAGTGTTGGATTCTAAACTGAGAGGACGTAATCTATGGTATTTAATCTCATGGAAAGGTTATGGTCCTGAAAGTAACTCATGGGTTTCCGCATCTGATGTTCATGCTCCAGTACTTGTGAGACACTTTCATCGTCTTAATCCAAGCAAACCAGGACCTAGAGCGCGTCTGGGAGAGGGGAGTACTGTCAACACCAGAACAGTACGCGCTCTATTGGCGTCAAAAAATGCAAAAAAACATCACTTTCAAAATAACATGATTCATGCATTGTGCTGATATGTTGTATTTTACCCTTTTGCATTGCAGAGCTCAATCCTAAACACTTATTCTTAGTATGTTTACAAATACTGTTTCTTTGCAAGGTGTTGCTACAGGTTTTCAGAGTGGGTTAGGGTGTGGCCTCTTTCCAGGGCCTTCCAGAGACTTTCCCTGCAACATGCCTGGGTGTGGTTCTGGGCTGGGCCAAGACTCTATATAAGGAGAGTCAGCCCAACTCCCAGTGCTCACTATTCAGAGGTTCCAGTGCAGAAGAGCAGCTATTTCCAGAACTTCAGTTCCAGTGGCCTTTTTGATCTCCAAGTTCTGCTTTGAAATCTTCATTGGTGCATTTTGTTCCTGAGTGGTAAGACGGTAGTTTGGGTTTATTCCCATTACCGTTTATTTTATCTAGAATTATCTCATTCTAAGATCTGATTGTTTATTTATGTCAACAATTTGTTTTAAGGTTATAAAAAGTGCACTCGAGTATTTTTGTTAAAGTGTGTACATGGATGTTTATGAATCAGCAAGAAGCGCGATTCGTTTATAGTTTTGAAACTCATGTTACATTGCGTGCCAGCGTTTATTGACATACGCGTTGAGGTTTACAAATCGACAGGATGCGCGATTTGTCTGAAAAGCTTTAAAAAGGAAAAACTGTGTTACATTGCGCGCCAGTGTTTATTGACATACACGTGGATATTTATGAATCAGCAGGAAGCGCGATTCTTTTGAAAAGCTTTGAAATCTTGAGTTGCATTGCGCGCTGACATTTATTGACACATACATGATTGATCACGAATCGGCAAGAGGCACGGTTCATTTATGAAGCTTTAAAAGCTTGTGATACAATGTGTGTTACTATTTATTGACATTTAAAAGAAGGTTTTGAAGTGGTACGATGTATAATTCAATTTAAGATAATTTCAAAACCTGTTGCTATTTATTGTGCAACCATTTCTTGACTTTGCATGGTGGCATTCGAGTCAGCAGGACATGCAATTTTTTACTAGAGTTTATTTATGTTGTGAACTGCATATTACCATTCCAGGATAATTGCTTAGTACAATTCGAGTTGATAAGTATGGGAAATATTTCTTGAACTATTGAACCCATTGAAAAATATTTCTTCTCTAGTGTTTTAAGAGTGTAATCTGTGTTGAAAACATTTCAAGGAAAATATATATAGGATCAGAAGTTCTAGATGCAATATTATATGCTTCTATTATGCATATTCTTGTTATTCTAATTCATGCTTGAATAAGAAAAGTTTTATTTGAATTAATCTTGATTCCATTACAGGTATCTGATCATCAAAAAATCTGTTCATTTTTAAAACTGCAATTCAAGATTGCTCATATTTTCAGAAAGACTATGTTTATTAATATTTACTTCAGGTTATATTGTGTGTTCTAACCTTTTTTCCCATTAAAGGTCTCCTTCCCAGCAGTACCCTTCCTAATCCCCTCTTCCCCTCTTGAACTCTCACAGTCTCTGTGAATTGTCTATCAGAGTCTTGGAGCTGTTCATTAGAGGACGTGTTGGGAACGTGAGCAAACCCCGAGGATCTGGTGACTCTGACAGATTTGTCAGAAGCAACTCCACGTCAGGCACTGGGAAGCACGGCGGTCGCAGACACAGACTGGTCACCCAGAAACTATCAGACGAAGCTGCTCTACCGGCGGACGTTGGCAAGCATCATGGCCTTCAAGGAAGACACCCATTCATCCATGTCGTCCTCTATCTTTGCAGGTTTGCCGTCCATGGAGCCTAAACGCCTTCAAAGAGATCTCTGCTGTGGACTCTCCCCACCACTCCTGATGCACCCGCACCATCAATAGTCTCCACCACTGCTCAGGATGCAACATCCGAGTGAAGTTTGTAAATAAACTCAGTGAGACCAGGCGGGACAGGACCACCAATGCCCTGGTAGACTGTAACCTCATGGACAGGTGATGGAGAGATCCGGATTGCCATTCGTGCCAAGAGTAGTCTGATTAAACTGCATAGGTGTGACATGATGCTGGGTGCCCTCAGCTGCACTTGTCCAGTCATAATGTCTGATGGACTGCCTGAAGAGACTCAGACCCTCATTACAAGTGTGGCGGTCTTAAGACCGTCACACTCGCGGTGGCTGTCGGATCGCCGCCAAAGTGCCGGTCCGACCTCCACCTTGCGCCACTTTGCGCCGAAAGCGCCAAGGACCGCCGGCACCTCCACGCCGGCTGACGGGCTGGCAGTGCCGGCAGTCTTAACCTGCCATGGTAGCACTGTCCTGGGAATTACGACCCCCGTGTCTGCCAGCTTTTACATGGCGGTTCCACCGCCATGCAAAGGCTGGCGGAGCCAGGGTGCCGGGGCCCCTTGACATAGGCACTTGGCATGGGCCGTGCAGGGGCCCCCCATGGAGAGCCCTGTTGTGCTTTTCACTGCCTGAATTACAGGCAGTGAAAAGCATGACGGGTACTGTCGTACTTGACGCACTGAAACATTGCTGCTGCTGGGAATCTCATGATAGGGCCAACGGGCAGAAAACCAGAGTGCGCAAAACTCATAATGAGGCACCAGTGGTGTTTGTTTTAGTGTTCATTCTTTCCCGCAGGTTAGACTTTTTTTTTTTTTTATAAAGTTCAGGAGAGATATAGAGTCCGGCTGGCTCATACTAGTGTTTCTGTACTGACGTGTTTCCACCAGCCACTCCTTGAGGACTGGCTTCCACACTCACTCCACACCCATCCATCACAGGTGTCACTGGTCAGGCGGCCCTGCTAATAAAAGAGGCTGGACGCGCATGCCCTGGTCCAGCTCTAGTGACCATAATAATTTGTCTGTGTCGTTCCCATTTTTCATTGTTTATTAAGGCTTCTAATTTTTATTCTTAACCAAGTAAACTGCCCCGCAGATACAACTTTTAAGTTATTTGGCTACTAAGATTATGGATGCGATACAGTATATCTGCCTCATAATATCTCTTCTAAGATGGCAGCCTCCCGCCCATCAAGGCACGAGTTTGCGCATCCAAGCCTGCTGACACGTGCACGGCTTATAAATGCGAACCGCAATGGTTTCGCTTGAGATCGACAGCGCGGTCAACAAATCGGGAAGCAGCCTTGCTGGTTATCCTGATAGGGAGAGACAACCATGTATTGCGCTTCCATGTGCGAGTAAGTAAAGTGTGTTTTACAATCTCGCAATCCTAAACCTTTTCCCCTTTGGTATTCACCTTAAAAGGCAGACTATTTTGTTTGTGATACCAGCAGGTTATATACCAGGCATCTCATGTCAACAGGGCCTGATGGCATAACATGAGTAAGGTAAGGACCAGTGCTTTAAATGGGCCGGTACTGTCCGGTACTGAGTACCGGCACTTTTTTATTTTAAGAGGGAGAGTACCGGCACATCTCAAGAAAAACGTAATACCTTTAATTGGAGAGTACCGGCACTTCTCAGAAACAAGCAGGTACTCTGGCAGAGAGTACCTGCACTTTATTTTTTCCATTTCAAGCACTGGTAAGGACAGATCAATAATAGAGGCGCTGTCATGGATGAAACATAAATAGTGAAAAAGGTTTTTGGCTGTAAATTGTGCCGGTCTCTCTGCAGGTTACTGGGCAAGCACCGCATAAACATGGATTTTGAGTGTATCTTTTCTTCTAAAGTATTACATGAAGATTAGCAAGAGGGACAAAAAGTCCCTTGCCTTTTTTCTGAGGTAATTTCCGAACACACTTGCACTATTTTGCATGTATCCCTATGTGGGATAGTGTTCTCACCACAGTCACGGGCGTGCACTGAAACGTATGACATTGTATTATGCACCGTCACGATCTGATACTAAATCTGTTTGCTTGATATAAGAGGTGGCTTGAGCGCATGAGGTTGTCATTCTCTCTTATTGGGTGGCATGCAACAAGGAAAATATACTCTTGTGTGGAGCAGTGATTCCAGACCTAGTGAGCACAGGTGTACACTTAAACAGCACAATAAGACGTGATGCAGCAACACAGCTTTATGGTATACCTATTGGCACGGTGAAAGGTGTGACTTAAGTGCATGAAGAGGGCACTGATTCCTTTTAAGATACTAACAGATTTGGGCTGCTTACGTTTCTGCGTAATGTAAAGTAGGAATGTAAGAAAGCATGGTGGTAATTGTTTTATGCAGATATTCTTGATTTTGTAATAGTTGGTCACTTGTCGACCGCCGGTCCTGATGGGGCCTGCAATTCTAGAAACGCGTTGACCCACTATAACTTTGGAGGAACCAAAAGAAGGTCAACTTTCATAATTTTTCATGTCGGATAAGTGCATAAATTGGCAGCAAAATTTGTTTTATTTCCCTTGTTACCTCCAGGTGGAAGGTGGACTTTTTAAAGTGTTACTCATAAACACCATTTATTATTTCCAAAAATTGCAGGTTTAACAGGCAAGAAATGGCCACTGAATTTATATATTTTTCTGATTATAAGTCCATTTGTTTTTAAATATTCATTTTATTCTTTTTTTGTGCGTATGTATTTTACAATTTTGCACTGCTAAACATCCCTGAATGCATAAATAGAAAAAGCATTTGCAATGCAATGGGTTTCACATTTGCTCCAGTTAGAGCTATTGGTGTTGTAAATTCCCAACTGGACTGCCACATAAATTGAAAATGAAGAGTAAAGCAGTTTACATAAGCGAGCCGATTCAAAGCATCATGGCTGCCACGAGCATGAGCACGAAGGCGAGACACAAAAGGGAAAAAAAGTTTGCTCACAGTCAAACATTTCAGTAATTGTGCAGTTGTCCATGTAACACGGTCAGTCTGCAAAGCAGTAACAAAACCTACCCAGGGAGGGGCAAATATAAAGCATTTACCAATGATAACAAAGGATTTTTGAAAGGCAAGCCCACGAACGACTGAAAGTGATGGGCGTGCGGTGGGAGTGGTTAAAAGCCCACAATAGTTACAACAGGTTAAAGCACGAGCGCGCTTGACCTACAAATAAAAATGCATACAGGTTTGTGTACATGGATATATGGTATTTGTGAGTTTTTCTAATACATTTAGGCCCATATTTAAGAAAAGGTGGTGCATCAGCTATCATGTGCCACTTTTCTTGCTCCCCCCCTACCAGCACCTAATGAAACCATGGTTGCGCCGTATTTATAATACCGCGCACCATGGTGGTTGTTAGCACAATAGCATCAAAATGTTTGTCTCTATTGTGGTGCTTTTCTAAACTAGCGTCAAAATGTTGAAAGTGCAAGAAAGTGCAAGAAGACACGTAGGTCATTATAGGAGCATCATTTTAACGCCTGCTCTGAGCAGACCTTAAAAATCACGCCCAAAATGGTGCAGTGAAATCTTTACATTTCACTGCACCATTTTTGTGGGTCTCCTAGCGCCGGAATGCCCCCCCTTGCATACATTCTGCCTGGTGCAGGAATAATGTGGCATAAGGAGTTACATAGTGGCACAATGCATGCTTTGCAGCACTTTGTAAACATTGCGTAGCAGAGAAGCCACTTTAGCGATGCTTTTGCGTCAAAAAATGACGCTATGACGGTGCTAAGGTGGCTCTAGGGGCTCTTAAATATGCCCCTTAGTTTGACACAATTTATTTTTGTGACTGCCAAACAAATACATGTTATTTCGCACACATAAACCAATGATATATACTGGTTCCTTTGTTCCCTATTTTTTTTTATGGTCGGGATAGATCTCTCTAGACTTGTAACCAAACAGGTTCTGTTGGAGCCTGTGCAGCAAGAAGATTGGATATGTGATTCTGTACATTTTTTAACCTTTTTCAGGAAGATTTTCGAGGCCCAGCTCAATATGGAACCTTTCCCCGATTAACAGCTGTTCCTGGGAAGGAATCAACTGAGATGTTTTGGTGTTTATCAGGAACCCATGCTATCTCAGGGCAAAGAGACCTCTCCATGAGAACCTGTGGAACCCTTGTTGCATTGGAAGCGCACCTGAGGGAGGTCAAACATACCATGGATAAAGACCCTCTGCATCATCAGGCACGAGGGGGAATAAATCCAAAATTGTCTGTAATGTCATCCATCACCTGTGGCAATTCTCCTTTTTACACATATTTGTCTGAAGAAGTAGTACTAGGGGCTTCCACATCTGAATCAGAGAAAAGGTTCAAAGAAGACTGGGCTGTTCAGTCTTCCTCCCCTGGACCTCTACACCTTTCCAGCAGCATTAGTCCCTAAAGCCTTGAAATCCAGAGTATAAAGCATCGGTTGCACTTGTGAAGCAGACAAAAACGCCAGACTGCCAGCAGACAATGACCTAGAACTTCTAGATCTCCTTCTCTGTGGCTCTCTGTCATCATGATTATTGTTAGTTAGCCAGGCGCAGCCCATCTTTTAGGACGGAGGGGCCACGGCCCCCCACCTTTTGCCCCCCATGAAGAGTGTCTGTCAGGCTGAGCAAAGGTCGCCTTACAGACACTCTTCATGTTCAGGTCAGGCAGCCAGGAGCAGACATGTGCGATTTGCGCAGACTCCTGACTGCCTGAGCTGAACTTTGCTGGGCTGAAGAGGTCACAGCTTCTGTGGGCATGACCTCCTCGGCGCAGCAAAGGTGCTTGAGGCCCTCCCCCGGGTGACGAGGAAAGCGTCACCCATTGACTTTGACCTGGGCGCTTCAGGTTTAAGACCTGAAGCGCCCAGGGCAAGTGTCAATCAGTGACACCTTGTCACAGAGTGGGGTGGGGTCAGCAGTCTCACTGACCCCATCCCACTCTGTGACGAGGCTGGGACTGCTGCCTTCCCTCACTGGCTGACCTGAGGTCAGCCAGTGAGGGAAGGCAGCAGTCCCAACCCTCCTGGGACCTCCGAGGCGCTTGGTGCGTGCATGTATGTTTGAATGTTGATGAGTGTTGTTAATGGACGTGCGTGCGTGTGTGTGAAAGTGTCAGTGTGCTTCCCGCCCGCCCCCCTCCCTCCTAAAACTGCCGGCCGCCACTGTAGTTAGCGGAAGAAACCACTGCATGCTCCATATCTCCTTTTCATTTGCCTTCGATACTTATACCCTGGATCCCCCTGGACAATACAGCCATAAACAAGAGCCACTTATATATCAATTAGGAGACTCACCCCTCTACCTACCTAGAGCCAATAAAATAAATGTAAGGGACAATCAAAAGGTGCCAATGATAATCTATGTAAGCCAGTCCCCATCGGACAAACTTCATTCGACTTAGAAAGTCCCTTCAAAACAGGAGCAAAGTGAACCCCCTGCTTTAGCAGCTACAGCGGGGCTGGTGTTCTTTATGGGCCTCTTCTGTCTGCAGCTTGGCAGACAAAAGCTCATAAGTAACACTATGAAGAAATACGACAGTAGAAGAGCAAGCAGGAGCAGGGAAAAACACAAAGCGAGAATAGGAAAGGAAAACAAGGATTGAATATTGAATAGAAGGAATGGGTTAAAGGAAGGAAGAAAACATGGATGGGTGCGTGAGTGGATGCATGAGAGGTTGGATGAAAGAGTAGGTAAATGAATGAGTGAGTGAAACGAGTGAATGGATAGGTGAGCAGACAGGTGAAACGATGGGAGAGTGAAGAGATGGACAGATGAGTGAATAGATAGGTAGATGGGCAGTTGAAAGGATGCCAGAGTGGATGGATGGATGGATAAGTGCATGGACAAGTGAAAGTATGGTAGAATAAACGGCTGGATGAATATATGGATGGACAGGTGAAAGCTTGGCAGAGTGAAGGGATGGATAGATGATGGATGGATGATCAATGGATGGATGGATAAGTGGATGGCCAGGTGAAAAGAAGAGTAAATGGATGCATGGATAGATGGAGGGACAGGTGAAAGGAAGGCAGAGAAAAGGGACGGATATTTTGGCATGTGAAAGGATGGTAATATAAAGGGAAAGTGGGTGAAAGGATGCATGAATGGATGGTAGAGTGGATGGAATAGTGAATGGATAGCAGAGTGGATGTATGGATGGTGGATGGATGGGCAGCAGAGTGGATGGATGGATGAATGGCAGAGTAGATGGATGGAGAGCAGAGAGGATGAATGGATGGATGAATGGCAAGATGGATGGCAGAGCGTCTAGATGGCATAGTGGAAAGATGGATGGGAAAGTAGATGGGTGGTTGATATGAGGAAAGATTTAATTATAGATAGAAAACTCAATGGATGGCAGAATGTGAAGGTAAAATAGTGGTATCGATTGGACGGTTGAAAGGACGAATGGATAGATGGAAGAGACAAGGGAGCTCTTCTAGGGAGAGTTGGGCTACTTGCCTGACCTGCTTGGTGCCATTAGAGCTTTTATCTGAAAGTGGGGAGTATTTACATTTTCTGGCTTCTCCCTTGCTTCAAAATGTATAAATGTGTATGTAGGCCCCATAATCTCATTACCTGGGTTATAATGCTTGCCCAATCTCCGGTGTGGTGATATGCTACCTCCGAACAGTAACCTAGAAGCGTGCCCTGTGAACGCGGTAGGGCTCTCTGCAGCGTACGTGGCTTTCCGAATACCACCCTGGCAGGCGCGAGCACATCGCATGAGTTTGTAGCCTGGAAAACAATCCTCGGAGGGCCCGCTTAGCCCCGCGGCTTAGCATCTCCCCGTCCATACGTTAAATACAGTGCTACAGTCGGTGCACCCTACTGAAATGCTGTATGTCTGACAGGCACAGCTAAACATGATGCAATGGAGGGGCATTAATGGCAAACAGTTTGGCCAGATGTGTGTGCCTGAGGGGCACAGACTGCCTTACTTTGTAATGAATTGGGGGAGGGGGAGGTAGTCTGAGTATCGCAAGCACTTACACAGCGCTGAGCATGAATGAGCAAAAGTCTCTCTAAAGACGTGAATTCGGAGAAACTACTTCGCACGTAACTTTTACTAACTTGACACATAGGCAGAATGGTCCCTTTCAACTTTTAGGTACGAATAAAAAGTGTTGTAATTAAAAATTAATCAGAACCTCAGATTTTAATGTAAAATCGTTTTACCTGTGCTCTGGTGATAAAAGCAATAGAACTGTTTGGAAAACTGATTATTATCTGTAACTGGCGTAAAAACAAAATGAAGATTGATCCTCTAGGGCAGTTCGTAATAATTCCTACTTATTTACAATATTCATTGTTACACATATTTACATCAAATACTTACATAAGTTGTGAAGATGTACCATGTACACACAGTTACAATATCTAAAATGAGTTGTTGCATGCAAGCTTAACAAAACCAACGTCAACTAAAAGCGGTGTGGTCCGCCTGCCACTTTGCCGTCTGGGCGACCTAGGCATTGCAATAATGAATTAGCTGGCAAGGGTCACAAACTGTACTTAGTACATTTTGTAGTGCTACAAAACATACTACAAGGTGCTATCTACAAACTATGTATACTCAATGACATATACTTGTGTGCAGACTTCTCCACACCAACAGCGGAGTCTCCGCTCACTTAAATATACGTTTTACTGGTATATGTGTGTGGGACACAGGGGAGTGGCTTTTAAAAGGGGCAGACTTACTCCAGAATAGGAAGTGATTTGGGAGCAGTGAAAGGGGGTTAGGGGACCAAGGAGGGGTTTAGGGAAGGACTGTCACCCACCCACTCAAGAGTAACCAGTTGCTGTACTCCGGGGATACACTCATGTAACTTACACTTTTGTAGTAAATGTACTGCTAAGTGGAAATTACGCAAACGTGTATGTTACCTTTGTGAATTGGACCCTCTCTATGTAAACTACATCTCAGTTGAACAGTGACAAACTATGTCTATTTACTGAAATTGCAGAAATATTGTGATCTACGTCCAATGGGACATTCATATTTGTGTTTTTTCAAAAGGATATAGTAAATAGTATTTCAAAAATAAAGTGAATATTATCGAAAAAAGGATATGAAAGTTTGAAAAGTTTAGGGTCTTTTTAACTGAAGAGTGCTTTTAAGTGATCAAAGTCAGAAACAGATGACATGGATGAAACCTTTGCAAATGTTTTTAAAAATTACAGTATTTAAAGGGAAGCAGAAAAAGGCTGCTGCAAATCATCAAACATTTCTCAAGAATGCATAGTTATCGGAGCTGATGTCTGTGTCACCATCACTTATTTGTGCTGTATAGTGTTAAATTGTAACCCGCTTAACCACTGCTCATATGATCTACACATGACTTACACCCGACATTCATTATTCCACATATCAATTCTCATGTGGTATTATAGTTATGTCTAGTAACTTAATGAACCTTGTTTTTATTGATTTAGTTATCATATGTGTATCTTAATATTGTAATGAGGAGATCTAGGTGTCTTACTCCATGTTTGAAAAAAACAATGCATTTCTGCTTGCTGTGCAGAATACTTTTCTGTTTGAGGCACAGAGTCACTCTGTGCTCATTTAGAAATGTAATTCTTTGTTGGCTTACAGTTTGAAGGTCATAAAGTAGCAATCAATTAGTTTGGACAGTGTCTTTAGCACCTGCACTGGATGGGAAACTGAGGATGTGAATAATCCCTTGTCAGATGTCATGAAGGTCGCAATGAGGGAAGAAGTTGCCATTGTATTATCCTTGAGAAGGAGGCCATCACCAAGTATGGAGAGAACTTTGCGTTTTAATTGGTTCTTACTCTCTGGTAACCTGTGGAATGTATCTTTTGGGTGAAATGTACTTTTCAACTGTGTAAAACTGTTAGTTAGTTAGATCGCTTGCTCGTGTTCGCCTATGTAGGCAGATGTCTTATCCTTCCTCTTGAGACCAATCTTTCTTATTTTTTTGCTCGTAGTGTTATTCTTGAGGTCAGGCACATTTCTTCTCATTCTAATTGGAACCTTTATTTGGTTCTTATTTTGATGCAATATTTGTTGAACCTGCTGCTTCTGAATTCCCCCAACCTGCCCACAACCCTTGCTTTGCATTAAAGTGTTTCCTTGGTAGAAACAATAATTCACTTTAATTTGCATTATGTTTCCTTTAATAACGCAATATTCGCAGTACAAATGAAATTACTTGGATTATATTTATATATGCTTGTATGCTGTACACAAATTAATTTCAGTTTAATAATTTGGTAATAACC
The DNA here is from genome assembly GCF_031143425.1 of Pleurodeles waltl. Lineage (NCBI taxonomy): Eukaryota > Metazoa > Chordata > Amphibia > Caudata > Salamandridae > Pleurodeles > Pleurodeles waltl. Next base: position 820,639,228 of record NC_090443.1, on the reverse strand, counting down.
TTTATGGTTTGCAGTCGCAGCTTGCGCGAAGGTGGGTGGGGGGATTAAATAAAAAATAATTTAAAAACACTTACTGTACCACCGCGCACTGCTCCGCTCCTCCATCTTCTCGCTGAAGGCAGGCACAGGCTCCCAGCCTGGGAGCCTGTGCAGGATCTCTCCAGCCCAGCAAATGTGTGTTTGGCTGGTCAAAAAAGCATGCGCTCTGAGGGGGAGTGCTATGCCCCTCACCCCCTCATTGCTCGTCACCCCCGTGGCCCAACCCCTTTTCCCAAAAATCACACACAGTTTATTATCATTTTTTGGGAAATGGTTTGCAGCTGCTGCTGCTGGGGTCGGGGGGCGTCACTCCTCCGCCCTCATGGAGGAGCTGCACCTGATGGTTTGCAAACTTATTCCTCTCCGTCGTTACTGTGGGGAAAAATCGGTTTCACTGTCAATGCAATGTTAATAAATTTGGGATTTCAGCCTCAGTTTGAAAAAAAAAAGTCCATTCTAGTAGACAGAGCGGAGTTCCAAGTTTGAAACAAGTTAAGGCAGTGCAAACGCCATTCTTATCTATTCTGCTATAAGAGCTGAGGCAGGTTAAGACTATGCCACTTGTCTAGATGCAATCCAAGTATACTCTCACAGTCCTCAAGACATGTACTATGCAGAATAGCATTAGGTTTCAAGTTTAGAATGTAGTAGAATGAAACACTGTTAGACCTGTCAACCTTAGGGTGGTCTTCCCACAAGTGTTTTGCCTTATCACCATCTCTCTTGCCAAATTTGTTTTTGTTGGCCTTAAAACTCTGTAACCCTACCATTGTCAACCAGTGCTAACATGCTTGTGATCAAACCCTAAAACATGTTAAAATTGGCTTACACCTGATTAGAATATTTATTTACTCATAAGTCCCTAGTAAACTGGTACATCATATACCCAGGGCTGGTAACTTGAATGTTACAAGTGGGCCTGCAGCACTCATTGTGCCACCCACTTATATAACGCCTTAAAACATGGGTCAGGCCTGCATTTGCAGCCTATGTGCAGTTTTAAACTGCCATATCAATTTGGCAAAATAAACTTTTTTGCCAAGTTTAAAAGTCCCTTTATAATAAATATAATTCACTCCTAGAGTAGGCCCTAAGCAGGCCATAGGGTACGGTGCATTGTATTAAAGAAGTTGGGCATGTAATTTTAAGTTTTTAATTTCCTGCTAATGAAAAACTCACAAATTCGCATTGCACTGCTGTCAGGCCTACCCCTTCCATTGGATAGGATTGGGTTACCTCATTACATAAAAAAAGTAATAACTTTGTTTGGGAACTAGTATAAATATCATAGTTGGTGTTTTATGAACCGTAATTTAAAATGCTCTTTCATGGTAAAGTAGGATTCTAAAAATGGCACTTTTAGAAAGTTGGCACATTCTTGTCATAGCCATTTGGTGTCTACAGCATGTATCACGGATCTTGTGCCTATTTGTAGTTGGCAGTTGGCTTTTCTGTATTACTCCCAGACAGTAACACAAAGGTGTTCTAGGTATTGACAGGATGGGCCATCCAGGCAGGATGAGAGGGGCAGAGTTGTGCACAGCCCCACTTACATTTCAAAGGAGCTGCCTCAGCACACACACAAAGAACTTCACACTAGCGTTTTGTGACCCCAAACCCAGAGGAGCCTGGAAGGGAGTCAGGAAATTCCAAGACCATCTACGTGGGGAAAACAGTAGGCTTTTCTTCCACTTAAAAGCTGACAGGAGGTGTAAAAATAGGACCCTTAGACTCACTCTTCTCTTCACTTCACTTCTGGACCAACATAGGCCTCTCAGAGGATTGCTGTACTGCATGTGGCCTGCTGTGTAATTTACAGCACACCATGCTGCTTCAAGAGAACTGCCCTGCTGTCTGGTGCCTGCCCTGTGCCCTCAGGAGACTGCCTTTCCGCTTGAGACCTGCTTTTCTGATTAAACCCAGAAACACTAGAGTGACTCCAAGGGCTAGTTTGCTGGCCTCCTCTTCAGAGCTACAGGGATCACGAAAAGCTCTAACTTTTAAAGTGTAAAATTTCCTGCCAAAAAGTAGTTTGAGAACTGAGAGGAGACCAGGGCCTACCTGCTCACCAATCTGTCCAAGGTGCATCGCCAATCACCTGACTTCACGGTACGCCACACTATGTTTTTCTCTGCAGCAGAAAATCCTCTTCAGCTGATCCCCTCCAGAAGGTATCGAGCCTCCTGTAGCCCTCATTCAAGACAGCCTTGTCTCACTGGAGGTCCTTGACTTCCAAAATAGAAACTAAGTCCAAACAAAGGAATCTCCACCCCAACTTAGTCCAGTGTTTCCCTGACGATGAAAACTCCTCTTTGGATACCGCTGGCTGTCTTGCTTCACTGACCTTTACCTTCTTAGACTTTTTTGTGAAATGAAAGTCCAAAGGTAAGCAGAGACCAGGCCCAATCCACCTTATGTTGCTGAACTGTTCTCCATTGTTGTCAGCTATAAGTTTCAACTTTGCCCCTGTCTTGCATGACTAAATGTCTGCGGTTGGTGCTTTGATTTTTTTAGGTGCCTAATTGCACTAAAATCTTTATTTTATTATATTTTCCTAAATTAGTGTGGGATTTTTCTCGTTTTGTGTTTTCACTTTATTACTGTTTGAGTGCTGCATAATACTTTAGACATTGCCAATAACTTAATTAAGCAGGACTGCTTTTGTGTCAAGCTACCAGATGGTTATGCACAGGTTAATTTTGTGGCTTTTTGTGGTTCACCATGGCAAGGTTTGTGGCTGTTGCTTGAGTACTCGCGCCCATATTTATAGGCTCTGTCACGCAGGGCAGCGCAGCATGTCACCTTGCTGCGCTGCGCTGCATCACAGGGGAAGTGCTGGAATGTGTTGTATTTATCTAATATGGTGCTTTCCTGTTCTTTCCCTCTGGCTGGTGTCATTTTGGTGCAAGGGTGCCTGTGTTGTAAGGAGGATTGTTTTTGTGCAGGACAGCAGCACACATAGAAAGAGTTAAAACCAAGGAGAAATTAACATATTTCTTCTTGTTTTGCCTCTCTTGGGGAGGTGTATCTTTTTGGGGCATCCCCAGGTTTACAAGTTCTTGTAAATCTGGTAATGCATCGAAATCCATGGATGTTGCATGGGAAAACCCATGCAGCACCTGTGGAAATGCCTTCTTGGCACAGAGTAATGTAATGCAGTGATTCGCGCTGCGTTACACTACTCAATATTTATGAAGTCACGCAGGGCCATGCAAGGTGACCTTGTGTGGCTTCATAAATCTCACTTAAGGTTCGCTACACTCTTGCACTGTGCAAACCAGGCCAAAAACATGGCCCCCATTTTCTCACAAACACTTACACATTGCCAGCAGAATGGGAGGCTGAAAACGCGGATGCTGATATAAAAATTCCTAATTGTTTGGTGTGGCCAAGATTCTTTCGCCCCCATGAGACAGACTGCAACCAAACTATGGCTCAGAGCAGGCTCCTCTGATATTGACATTTGTCTTTCAACCAACGCTTCTTAAACAGTTGCATGTAAATGCAATGCCGGAGAGCTGCTAAAAATACAACTGATAAAATTACATTATTAAACAAAAATGAGATTAGGTTGGACCTACTACTTTTCCACTCACTCCTCTCTGTCCAACCACCCATATTGATCTGCTGCTCAGTGGTGCTCAGGTTGCCCAGCCTGGTGATGTATGAATGCGGCCACCGTTTTGGTTTCTTAACTTTACTATTCCAATATGGCAGATGTCAATCTTGGAACGATAAATATAAAAAAAGTTAAATGTGCATGAAAGCACATTTTCAAAAAGGGGTTGGCCTGGCAGTGACTTCAAGCTGCTAGGCTTTACAAAAAGGGGAAAATAGTAATAAAAAAAACTCAATAGAGCGCGGCAGAGGAGCAATAGAACAGCGGGAGGCGGATGGGTGAACAATAGCAAATGTAACAGCGAAGACGGTGGAGAGAGCAACAGAGGAGGTGGGGGTGGGAAGGGGAGGAAAACAACAGGTGAGCTTTGAGGGTAGACCATGCGTACAGCTTGGAGGGATGTGAGGGGGAAGCAGAGTAAGGAACCACAAGCACTCTCATGGAGTACTGAAACAAAAAGAACAAAAGTAGTCCCTGGAGGAAAATCTGCTCCATGGAAGAGACAAGCACAGAAAGACAACAACAGATAGCCTTTGAATAGGAAGCAAACACATGCGATTGATCAGAAAGCCAATGGGCTGGCCCAAAGGCCAATTTAAATATAGATATTGTCCATGAAGGTGTCTCTTATAGAGCTATAGCAACAGTGTGCTATTGGCGAGACCTAAAAATAGATTTTCCTTCGAAATCGTTTTGCTCTTACTTGTAATAATAATTGATACCACTAGATGGTGCCATGGTTCAGTAAAATTCAACGCAATTATACAACGGTAGTCGTTTAGGGCATTTAGTTGTAAGTTAGTCAGGCACCACTAGCGTTCTCTGTCTCGAGAAAATTCAACATTTGAATAAAGACATGCCATGCCTACTGAAATACAGAACGGTATTGGGTGGCACTCCTGAAACTAATGATTAGTTTAAAAAGATATTTAGGTGGCTGGCAATTTTCGAATCACTCTTAATGTTTAGATTTGTATGCTGCAAAAAAGAGAGGAAAGAGCATTTAGGCATCACACAATAGTCATTATCGCACTGAAAAATTATTTTGGTTAAGCCTAAACAATGGTCCCATATTATAGGTAAATTATCCATCTGCCTTGAAACTAGTTACTTCCCTTTCAAGCAAGCATTGGCAAAGCCAATAGGTGTAGTCTTTAGAACATATTGGCTTTGCCAATGCCTTTTGGCAATACTGTACTGCATAGACAAGATGCAACAAAAAAGCAAAACAAAGTGAGATGATGGGGCTGCATCATCTTTTCGGTGCACACTTGCGGCATACAAAATGACGCGGGCACCATTTTTTTTTAAATTTACAAATCCGCGATGGATCAGTAAATACGGATTATATATGTATACATATATTTCCACACTGAATACCGGAGTCCAAGGGCTCAACGTGCGGCGGTCCGCGTCGGGCTCCGGACGTCCTAAATACCACAGTTTACCACCCATACATGAAGGATTGGCCAACACGCATCGGTGGGACAGAGAGAGAGAGAGCGAGAGAGAGAGAGCTAGAAACCACATGCATTCTCATGGAGTGCTTAACCAAAAAAGAAAAAAGGTAGCTCACTAAAAATGCGCAGTGGAAGGATAGAAGACAGCCAATCAGAGAGAGTGTAAAGAGGATGTACCCTGTAAGGTTGGCGCCCAGGAGCGGCAGCAGCAGAAATAAGACACGACACGCAGTGCTGTACTGGAGGGAACTGCTGGGTCACCGGACCCCATTCCATTTGTTCACTTGGGCACGAAACCCGCCCCGTGACCTTGCGGGGCTACAAAGTATAGAAGAGCCCGCGTGGCTCTCTACATCCCTCCAGGATTTTATTCCACAACACAACCAACATAACTGGACCAGTCATAACTACGACTGTTAGAGCAACAAAAGGGCAGTTGGTAAGGACGGAAGAACAGGCAGGGCAGGGCAGGACAGAGAGATTGAAGCATGGGAAGAGAGCGAAGGGAAAGAACAGAGCTAGAGTGATAGGGAGACAGAGAGAGAGAGAGAGAAAGAGAAAAAGAGAAAAAGAGAGACATCTGTTGAGTGATAAATGTTCCCCACACAGCTCCAGTCATCGCTGTCCGTGATGGCTGGCCAGCCTCCTTGCAGGCCAGGTCGATGGCACGGATGCTCAAAGTCAGTTTTGAGCACCATCCGTGCCAGGGTACACATCCCCGTCTGCTTCAGTGTCTCTTAGCATGCAGTCTCAAAGCCGTTGGCTGGGGGCCGGGTTGGGCCGAAGATGATACCTCTCACTCCGACTACTCAACCTCGCCTCTCTCTCCTCCTCTGTGGGCTGAGGTACAATCTGGCTGGACGCCTCTTAACCTTCTGACCCATAGTTGACCTCCTGGTCAGCCTCTCCGACGGCATCCTCTTCTTCAGTTTCAGGGCAATCATCCACAGGCACTCCCACCTGTTTGAAATGCAAAATGTTCCTTGTCACCTGCCTTTCACCACGTCGGATGGTTACCATGGACCCCTGGGTTCGCAACACTCCCCACACCTCAGGCTCAAAAGGGGTCATGAACTTGCATCCCGGGTGTCGGTTTCTCACCACCACCTTGTCACCCACCTGAAAGTCCCAGCATCACATTCTTCTTCGGGCCGTGGCTCGGTCTTTGACTTGTTTCCGCCGTTATTGCGTGGTGGCTTCATCCAGTGCCGGCAGTTCCCAAAAAGCTCCAGCGGGGATGCAGGCACGCGAGGAAACTTTAAACAGCAGGGCAGCGGGAGCACACCATGTGGTGATGTGTGGTGTCTGACGATAGGCACGCAGAAATTGTTGGAGGCTACTTTCAAGATCTTCTCCCCTTTCCACTGCGATTCTTAACACTCGATTCAGAGTACGCATGAACCTTTCCACGTCGCCATTGGCCTGCGGCCAGTAGGGTGTTTTTTTGCTATGGCGTATGGCTAGTTCAGCCAGAAAGGTCTTAAAGTCCTGTCCTTGGAATGGGGGACCGTTGTTGGTCCGGATCTCACCTGAAAGGCCGAATGTGGCAAATGCTCTCTTCAACACCGGTCTCAGGTTAATGAATGAGGTGGAGACCAGTCTCCACTACAGGGAATTTCGTGAATGAATCAACCAGACCGGCTGTTAGTTTGCCATCTGGAAAACTGCAGAAATCCATGCTCACCTTCGACCAGGGCTGGCAACACAGTGGTTCAGTAATCACCGGGTTGGTGTAAGGTTCAATAGATGTTATGACACACAAGTGGCAGTTCCCCACAAATGAGTCTACTCCTTTGTCCATGGCCGGGAACCATACCTTAGCTCGCAGTTGCGCTTTTGTTTTTGCAGCTCCTTGATGGCCTTGATGAGCTAGCTTCACCACTCTATCTCACAGGCTGTGGGGAATTACTATTTTCTGACCTCGCAGCAGGAGACCATCACCGCCGACAGACAATTCCTCTCTGACTTTCCACAGTCCTTGCATGGCTACTTGTTCATCCAAGTCATAGGCTTTTATCTCCTCCAGGAAATGCTTCCACCAGTATTGACCCATGGCCTCCTTTGCACGGGTGATGACACAGTCTCTGTTTGACTCCTCCGCTAGCTCCGCCACAGTCAAGGCCACAGGACACGCCACCTGTATGAGCAGGTTAACGAAACTCTCCATCCTTTCTTCATCCTAGCTCTCCGGAACCCCGGGGGTGTTGCCAGGGGATGCCTCAACAGTCTGCTGGGTTACTTGCCCCTGGGCGATAGACGACCGGAACCGATACGGCTGTAGGAGGACCGCCCACCTCTCTATTCTCGGGGGAACCAGTCTCATGGATTGAATAAACAAGGACACTAGCGGCTTATGGTCCGTAACAACTTGAATCTCCTGGCCATATAGGTATAGATGGAAGTGTTTGCACGCCCATCTGATTGACAGTGCCTCACGTTCCACCTGGGCATACCGCATCTCTACTGATGACAGCGCTCTGCTGGCGTATGCAACCGGGGTCCATTCTTGGGGATTCTGTTCTTGCATGAGGACCGCTCCTGGCCCCACCGGGTTAGCATCCACCGCCACTTCCGTCCTTTTCCCCGGTTAAAAGTACGCCATGGTCACCTTGTCCAAAAGTGCCCCTTTTATGTCCTGCAAAGCTCTGTCTGCTTTGGCAGTCTACTCCCACTTGTGATTGACCTTCGTCAGCTGTCTTAGTTGTTCAGCCATCATGGCCAGTTGGGGAATGAAACGACCACAGTAAGTAGCCATTCCCAGGAAGTTCCTGACTTCTGTGGCATTTTGGGGAGTCGCTGCTTGGCGGGTGGCTTCCACTTTCTTTGGACCCACCTGTAATCCATATCCTTTGATAAGATGTACCCAAATAAGTTGATGGATAAGTGATAGAAAGCACATTTGCTCTTGTGCAATGTCAGGCCCGCATCTGAGAGTCTCTGCAGGGTGGCCTTAAGGCGGAGATGATGTTCTTCCTTCGTCGTCACTCAAGTTGATTACCCCCGCCAGCCCAGACATCGTCTCTCTGATGACGTTTTGGAACACCTCTGCTGCGGATGAGACTCTGAAACTCAGCCGTTTGAACCGTCGGAGTCCGACGTGGGTGAAGAAGGTGGTGATATTCTGACTGTCGGTGTCCAGTCTCAGTTGGTGGTAGCCGGAGTTAAGATCCAACTTCGAGAACCATTGTGCGCCGTTGAGGTCTGCGATGATGTTGTCCATCTTGGGTGTGATGTGGTGTTCCTGCTTGATCGCCAGATTAGGTAGGCGCATATCCACACAGAGGCGGACAGCCCCTGGTTGCTTTGGCTTCGGCGTGATCACCAGTGGCGAAACCCAGGGCGTGGGCCCGTCCACTTTCTCAATCACTCCTTGGTTCTCCAACATCAACAATTCCTTCTCCACAGCCGGGTGCAGATGGAAGGGCACCTTTCGGTGTCTCAGTGCCACAGGCGTCACGGTTTCATCGATATGTAGCTTCACTTGCTTGCCTTTGAATTTCCCTAGCCCCGTGAATAGTTGGGAAAAATCATTGAGGATATATTCGGCATGCGACTCATACGCCTGGCGTGCAAAGAACATGGGCTCAAGGTCCTCTGCTGTGTGGCACCCCAGGAAAGTGCCCCGGTCTCCCGTCACTACATAGAATTTGGCTTGGGTGCTACGCCCTTCATTTGTGACCGGTACATCTATCGTGCCTTGCAGTGGGAGGGGGTCTCTTTCCCCATAGGTGTATATTTTGGTGTTGCTGGGTTATAGCGGTGGTTTGGGAGACAATTGCTGATACAATGTATTGTCCATCACATTGACTGATGCACCTGTGTCGATGAGCACGGTGGCCTGGGTGTTGTTGATCTTGATCACACTCATGGGGGGTGGTCGCTGTTTTTGCTGTCTTCCTCCGGTGAACGATATGCTGAACATGTCTTCCTCAAACACTGGCAACGTCTTGTCCCCTTGTGTTTGGATCGCGTGCATTCTCTCCCCATGTGTTTGACTGTGGCTGCCTTTCCTCTGGGATCTTTGGGCCTGCCTTTCCCCATCCTGCACACTTTCGCGAAGTGATTTCCCTTCCCGCATTTGTTGCACACTTTGCCCTTTGCGGGACAGTCGCCTGGAGTCTTGTGTTCATACCCGCAGCTGCCGCAGACCTCTTCCCCTTGCCTGGGGTGCCTTGGGCAAGTGTGAATAGCGTCTACCTGCTCTTCTTTGACGGCTGCCGTCCATGGAGATGGTGCTGCTGACATCGCCTGTCCCCGTACTGCTGCTATGGCATCCGCCCGTATGGCAGAAAGTTTGTGTGAGCGCGCTAGGATGAGGATCTCGTCGAGGGATATCCAGGCTGTTGCATGATCAATTTCCGCAACATGTTGGAATGGCATCCTTGAATTATCTGCTCCCTTATTTCCTTGTGCTGATTCAATCCTACGCATGTTCTGGCCAGCTTTCGCAATCTCAAATAGAACATATCAACCGACTCAGTCTCCGTCTGCTGGGCCTGGCGCAGTTTGAACCTCTCATAGTCGGGATTGAGTTGAGGATCAAAATGTTTGTTTAGTGCTGTTACCGCAGCATCGGAATCCATTGGGTCTCCCGTGTGATGCAGAGAGTCAAACAGCTTGTGGAGCTCATCATCTCCCATATGTAGCATTAGCGATCTGCGCACGGTGCCATCTTTTTAGCGTGTGGCGCAAAAGTAGTTCTCCAGATGGCCAAGCCAGAAGCACCACCGTGGCGTGGCCGTAGCCAGATCCGCAAGCTGACTGAAAGGGTGCAATGTCGCCACCGACGAGTGAGCTCCCTCCGGCACAGGTGGAGGTTGTTGGTTTGGCGCGCTCATTGTTTAACGTGACATGTTTTGCTCACTTCCATCGGGAATATGGCCAACGCTTCCCCTACCCGGTGTCTCACCTCCTCAGAGGACTTGCAGGGTATTGCCCTCAGCAGGCCGTCACTCGGTCAGATGCAGGGACCCTCCAGCTGTGCTTGTCTCTCTTTGGTCGCACTCTGCACCGTCCTAGCCCCTCTTGGCCTGTGAGACCGGTTGCACCAGAGCACAGAGTCAGGATGCAGCAGAAATGGGCGCTCTGTGTGTGAGCCCGGTCCAGGACCCCCACGGTGAAGGAAATGTAGGCAGAAGAGAGGAGAGGGGAAAACGAAAATTCCCCTCTGGGCCACAGCATCTCTCAGCACGTGCGGCCAATGTGCCGACCAGCAGTTTTCTGGGCACCTCAGCAGGTCCTCGTGCACAGGGCCTCCCGGGGATGGGGACGCTTCTGCCATCCTGGATTATTCAATTGCTGGAGGCTGGCTGATGCATCCTTCCTCCACCGACCTTTGTACCTCACACGGCTGGTGCCTCAACGAGGTAGACTGCGCCAGATTCCTTTCGTCGCTAGAATGTTTTTTTTTCTTTTCACGCTTCATCACCGATAACTCTGCGCACGCACTGCAGCGCGCTGCCTCTGCCATCGGGATCGTCCAAAGCGGATGCGCTGAACTGCGGTGTCCTGATTCCGCTTCGTCGCCACTGGCACTAAGGAGTGGCAGCAGCAGAAATAAGACACAACACGCAGTGCTGTGCTGGAGGGAACTGCCGGGTCACCCAACCCCGTTCCATTTATTCACTTGGGCACGAAGCCTGCCCCGTGACCTCGCGGGGCTACAAAGTATAGTAGAGCCCGCATGACTCTCTACATACTTCAGGGGGAAAGACAAACATAAGCTGGGACAAGCAAAGGCATCAATAAAGAAGCAAGCAAACGAAAGTGACAAAAAAGCTGACCAGTGGTAAGCAATAGTGGGGAAGGAGCATGATGGCAGGCTAGACGCCGGTCGCAAGGCTCCCTCAGAGAACATTGGACCGAGTGCTATGCAGGAGCTGTTTTCGAACATAGACGGACCCCTGGGGAATCTCACACTCTAGTGAAGCAACCAGGGCATTTTTCTGCTATTAGCAGTGAATTTCTCTCTTCTCTGCGCCCCTTCCTCAGTACTGACCTGACACCAACACATTGAAGCTGCACAGTGTCTCGGAGGTGGTTTTCTGAGTGATGCGGTGTCCTACCATGGTGGGGGATGGCATCAGCCCTGGTGTGTGGAGGCAGAGGTAGTGCTTGTTGCTGGTGGGATCCACAGACAGATTCTGAGGAGTGTGTTGTCTTACTCCAACTTCGCAACGTGGATGGTGGGCTGAATTTCTGTTCATTTGCCCACAGGTACCCATCAGGCATGGGTACCGAACCCACTGGGGGAGAGGTTAGCTCAAGCTAGACTATTATTAAAGGGAGTGACAAGCTGGGCTGGTGGGGTATAAGTAAGTAGATTTGCATCCCTGACTGCATAATTGGACAGTGACCCGATGCAGGTATCCACCCTCTTGGAAACACCTCAATACAGATGCACCCACAGATCAGTACGCCAAGTCTCCTTGGCGAATGGGCGGAGTGTACAGGGCACAGGTTCAAGGAAGAAGCTGGAGTCCAAGATTGGGAAGCCACAAACCAGGCTTAATGGGGGGGGGGAGATATGCAGAGTGATTTGAGGTCTAAGGTCCTGTTAAAAAACCCACTCCTTTCCTAACTTCATTTTTCAGGGTCATGGAGATAAGTGGAACTAGCCCTGTGCCGCAGGAGGGTCAGTCAACTTCTAAGCATTACTACCAATCAGGAAGAGCGGACTGTCTCTCGAAGGTTGATCTGGTCTTGAGCACTGTCCCTGTGAAGAACAGAATCCAAGTCATCGCGCAAGAGCCCAGTTTCAACGTTAAGGTGAGCTCTGTTTTGGCAGGGCCTGCTGCCCCTGCACTCTCTGTTTCCCCCGAATTACAGGATGGGGCACAATCAGACTGGTCCCCTCTACAAGCAAGTGAGGAAGCATCTTATACTACCAAGAGTTTGAGGCAAGATTTTTGGGACTAAAACAGGAAATCATGTAGAAATATGATGTATCAGAGTGAAATCAGTAGATAAAGGGGGCATGTCAGGCTCTGGAAGGTAAACTTAATGACTTAGCCATTCTCACAAAGTCTCTAGAAGAGCATATGGAACAAACAGTATTTGACCTATCAAAAAACTCACAAGAAATAGTTTAGCTGACGTGACTGATTCAACAAGTGAGGAAGGACATTGGTAGGTTAGAAATTCACTCCTGAAGAAATAATTTGAGAATGTTGAATGTTCCAGAGGGTGCGTATGGATCAGATCTGAAGGGCTTCTGTATCATATTCTTATGGGAAGGGATTTGAAAAGGCCAGCCAGAAGTGGATCTTGAGGGGTAGATTCAGGGATCCGTAGAGATCTATTTCAGTGAAATCCCAATCACAAGGCACACAGAAAGAGTTTGGTCAGCATCTGGTCAAGGAGCAAATTCTCTCTGCTGCATTGAAAGCAGAATCTCTGACATATGAATCCTTTTCATATCACATTAGATCAGAGGTTGGCAGAATCACTGCACAGCAGCAATGGTAATTAGGGAAGAAGATGGGAGCATTTAGGTACCTGGGGGCCAAGGTGCAATTCAAATTTTTGCCACTTTGAAAGTGATGTGGAGAAATGAGATGTTCAATTTAAGGTCTAAAGAGGAAGCTGAGGATATAAATGATAGAATGCAGGCAGCTTTTAGTGGCTACAAAGACATCTAGATGGGTTAGTTTTTTTGTCCCAGGCGGTCAGTGTTTTAATATTTCACAGTTTTAGGAGCAATAGTGATTGATGTCTGATGGGTTGAGATTTTGGTCAGTCTTTGTTTCACTGTAGGGTCTAGTGGTGACACAGGGTGGTTATGAAATGTCTGGCCCGCTTAGTTTAGTCAGAACTAGAAGTCACTTTGAAGGATGCTCTGAAGACGAGAAGAAGGCACAATATAATTTTAGGTAGGGTTCCTGTGGGCGATGGATGGGATAAGGAGTAGTTGGGGGAAAAAAGCATAAAAAAAATTCCTCATTTCACACTGTACCTGTGGTTTTGTCTAAGGCAAGGAACGGAAGAGAATGCAGGAGGATGTTGGGGCCATTGCAAATTCCAGATGGAATGTGAATGGCCTACGAGGGTAGAAAGTGTAGGCTGGTGTTTCAGTTTTTAAATGTTAGGGAGGCTCAGAATATCATCTTTTAGGAGATGCACTTAGCAGAGCAGGAATGCAAAACTGCCTTCAAGAGGTGTTGTGCTCAGCACAATCAGGGAGCACCAGGGGAGTAGCCGTACTCACAAAAAAGAACTCTGGGATAAGGGCAGTGAAAACATATAATGGATAATTCAGGGAGATGGCTGGTGGTTGACTTGCGTATAGGGTCATTTGAGTTTACTTGTGCAGGGTATTACAGTTCAAATTGCTACACCCCACTCAAGGACGTCTGCAGATGCAGTGGAGTGCCTTTCACTGTGTCTAGATGCAGGGGATTTTAATATCATCTTGAATAAAGACTGGGATAGGACTTCTAGATCCCCTCACTGGGGTATTAGTAAGGCCAGAACAAGTTTGAAAGATATGATATCGGATCTGTGTTGAATAGATATCTGCGGAACAGATGGGGAAGCGTAACAGGCTATACTTTTTACAGCCAAAATATGGGCACCATTAACACATTGATTATTTTCTCTTGGGCCTCACATTGACCCACTTTGTTCACTCTATAATTTATGTTCCAGCAGGGATATGTGATCACTCAGCAGTGCAGTTGGTCCTGACTTTACCTACCGTGAAAGTGCCCTGGAGATGGCCTTAAGAAGGGATTTTGTGTTGGTGGAGGAGGATGTTTTAGAAACTTTAGGAGGGCAAACAACAGAATTTTTTTAGCATGATCAGGGAATGGCCAGCACCGCTATGGTGTGGAACACATATAAAGCCTATACTACAGTATGCGTTTTGAAGATCTTGTATGACCAGGATAGGAAAACCTCAGAGTTGCAGAAGGACCTGTTGGCAAAGATCACCCAGAAGGAGCAGAACTGTATGTTAAGCCAGGGCAGAACATCAACCCAATCCCTACCTCTTCTTTGAGGAGATGTTGCAGTGGTAATTTAAGATTCATCTGCAAAAAGGGCTACAAGCCAAGTGGGAGGCCAGCAAGCTCCAACACTTTGAATATGGGGAGAACTATGGTAGATTGGAAGGTGAGATCGGAACTAGGCAAGCACACCATAGAGGCACTGGTCCAGTCAGGAACAGGCAGAGTGCTGAACGTGATGGATGAGATTAAAAGAGAGATGCTGCACAGTTTCAGTGATGTATATAGGGAAGATTTGAACCCAGACCCCCTAATAAAGACTGGCTTCATGACAGAAATCTACCATGCCTTACGAAAGAGTAGATGGCCTTCAGGCAGAGATCACTGAAGGGGAGATTAGAGATCAAGTTTAGAGATTAGCTAAAGGGAAAGCAGCAGGCCTAGATGGGGTTCCAGCTGAATTTTACAAACACATGCTACATGCTATGATTCCCTTTTCGAGGTCGCTGTTCAATGAGGTGTGTCTTGCTGGTTGTAAAATTCCGTCCTCATGGTATGAAGCAATAATGGTTATGATTCTGTAGCCAGGCAAGGATCCCAAATCAGCAGATTCTTATGGGCCTATATCTCTGCTCAACTGTGACTATAAGATATTTGCAGGGATTTTGGTAAAAAGGTTTGCTGCTCTCAGGACTAGCTCTAGGGGTGTGTGGCTGGTGCCACCTCACTTGGTGCTGAGTTTGGTAGGGGGCACTGTGTTTTCAAGTATATTATAGTTTTAAAAGCCCCTGCTGCAGCTTTTCTTGCCTCTAGCAATTTTCAGGCAACAATTAAAATGTCAAGATAGCATCTGGTGATCAATGTTCTGCCTGGAGAGAGTTCTGAATTTTCTCTAGTGAACGTTTTAAGGTAGTGCAGGGGTTAATATGCATCCTGCAAAGAACACGTACAATGCAGATTACAAAGTGTATATAAGGCAAATAGGTCAGTGGGTTACTGCTTTTGTTAGAGAGGTAATTTAGTTACTTAAAGTTTATACGTTAAAATCCTAATATAGAACAGTTAACTCACCAAAGGACTGTGCATTCCCCAAGGTATAGATTAGAGCATTATTATCTTTTTCCCCAGTCTTTCACTATCCTAATGTTGCAAAGAGGGTTCATTTGGGTATAAATCAATTCTTAATATTAAAGAGAACCCCCAACCATGGTGTTACAGTTTTTAAAATTCTGAATTTGTACTTCTCCACATGAAGCAGCCTTAAACTATACAGCCTACCAGTATAGATGGCATGTGACTGTTACATCTTGTAGTCCTCTGTCTTATGTAGCATTTCTTATATACTAATTTACAAACTTATGATTGATTGTCTCTGTGTAATGTGCATGTGATGTAAAGTGCTCTGACACCCTACAATGGAATGAGTGGCATTACAAAACTAATGAAATGCATCTGAGATAGAGGTTGTTTTGGAGATTTGAGGGGCACTTTTAAAGGGTGGTTCTGAGGGAATACGTGGCGGAGGTGGTCATTGAGGGGCGCCAACAAACATTGTTGCATAGGGCACGGCCAGTGCTAAGGCAGTGACTGGCTGCTCTTATTCCAACCTTAATTCACCCTGATCAAAAGGGGTTTGTTCCTGGCAGGCAGTTGCATGAACTAACACATCATCTGATTGCCACAGTTGACATGGTTGGAGCCTTCAACCTCCCTTTGACAATTATTACGACTGATGCTGCTAAGGCGTTTGACAGGGTTGATTGGGTTTATCTTTGGGAGGTCTTAGGGCATTTTGGTTTAAGTAGTAATGTGGTTAGGATCATAAAAAACATATAAAAGACACCAGCAGCTAAAATCTTGGTCAATGGGGAACCCACAGCCTTCTTTTAAATATCTCAAGATACACGGCAGGGATGTCCTCTTTCACCTATTTTCTTTTATTTGTACATTGAGCCCTTTTCCCAGGTGATCTGCCAGGAAATGACCCCTTTGAAGTGGCAGGGCTATCAACTAAAATAGCAGCGTACACCAACAATGTTGTCTTATTCACTATGAACCCAGAGTTTGCTGTTCCTAGGCTAGAGATGCATCCCGAAAACTTTGTGAGTTTGTCTGGAAATCTGGTCAGTAAGGAGAAGACAGAGGTCACAAAATGGGCATTTGAGAAGATGGGGGTTTGGGTCAAAAGCCAGATTAGATATGTAGAAGTTAAAGTAACAAAGAGTTTGCAGGACCTGCCGGAAGTAATTTTGGCGAGGGTGTGTAGGCAGATAGTTGTTTCCTTAGAAAGTGGAGTAATCTGCCGCTTGGTATATATGGGAAAGAGAATGTCATCAAGATGGTGGTGCTCCCTAAGCTAACTTTCTTGATTCACACCATACTGTTTTCTTTTCCAATGAAGCTCCTTCAGAACCTGCAAGGGACAGTCAGTAGTTGTCTATGGGCATCGAAGGGACCTAGTATCTCATGGAAAAAACTAAGAAGGGAGGTGAAGCAAGGAGGGGTGGCCCTTCCTGATTTCCAAGTGTATTACTACGCTTTTCAGTTTAAAAACTTGAGGCTTCTAACAGGAGATGTGGATAGCTCCTGTACAGGGCAACACTTCAGATCCATGTTGCAGCACATAGGTCGACCAATTTCCTGTTTAAATTCAATGGCTGCAAATGTTTCAAGTGGACGAGACTGAAGGTCCTTTTAGCTGCCTTGAGGGTCTGGGTATATATCAGAAAGCCCTGGGGATACATCACTATGTAGGTCTGATACATAGTAATCACCAGGAACTCCTGAATTGGGCAAGGATAAGCTTAGTGATTTTAGTACATGGGGAGGATTTCAGGTGAGAGGGCACCTTGATTACATGGCAACAATTTTTAGATAGGTCAATGGGGAGAGTCTCAAAATTTAAATACTTGCAGTTAGGCTTTTGTTAGGCATTCCAAAAGTGCTCGGAGGCTGAACGAATGGGTGCTATGCAACAACGCAAGAAAGAGGTCTCCCAGTGGTATCTGGGACAATCATTTCAGGGCTAGAAAAGAAGGGCCTCCGTATCAGCAGTGGGAGAAAGATCTACCATAGTTGTTCGATGAACAGCTATGGCGCGTATCTTTTAACCTAGTTTACTCTACAGTTAAAGCTGCTCCACTCAAAAAGAATCAACTGTTTACTCTCCATAGGGCTTATTGGTCCCTGGCGAGGCTTGCCAAGTTTATGGCTGAGTGGTTGGATTGTAAGAAGCGCCTGGAACCAGAGGCAGATGATAAACATATGTTTGCAAAGTGCTTGGCATTGAATTACTTTTGGAAGGAGGTAAGTGTGGTGCTTGGGGAAATCGTGGGCCAAGAGATTAAGGTAAGCCTCCCCCCAATCCTCTTTAAACTCAACAGTCTTCCCTTGTGTCGGCTGTAGAAGGAGCTAGACTCACTCATCTTTTTCTTGATACTTATTCTGAGGAGGGAAATTTGTAAGAGATAGGTTCACCTTAAACATGGTAGCCCGCTAGGCCAGGCATGCCCCCCTCTCATTAACTGTTCCCCTTCTGGGGACGAAAGATAACCCACATCCCGGAAGATACCAGGGGGCGTGACTATAGGAAGCATGACGTGAAGCCTAGTAAGTGGTTACTTGGCTAAGACGTCATCTTATCGCCAACGCGGGGGCCTTCAAAGACGCTGTTGCACTGAGTGAAGAGCAGGGGTAGCAGCTGGCAGCAAGAAGAGTTAGGTACAACCACGCGATTGTACCTTTTGATGAAGTAAGTACAGAAGAGGTGCGAGGGGAACGGCCATAGGGTCCCCTAGGGCTCTGTTTGGACACATTACCAATTAGCCCTGCCTTTCTGAGAAAGGGATTTGCTTTTAAATATATATTCCCCCATTTTCTCAAATAAACTCGTTATTGATATAATGCTGGATGCCGTGAATGTGCAGTTTTTTTTAACTCTGCCTCTAGTGTGTGACTACGAAGGACATCGCCTTTGCTCCAGACTTGAAGCTTGGTACCCCTCAAATAAAGGGTAAAGGGTCTAATTATCCCATAGCAAGCTATGATTTTCCTGAGGTTCTCTTAAAATGTGTAGAGACATATAACTCAGTCAATAAGAATGTTAGCCTTCACATACACGTGTATGACACCAATTTGCAGTTGTTTTGCGGTGATTATCACTTGTGCATGTTCACATGTGTAATATAAGCTCATGATTGCTCATCCCCATCAGCAAGCAAGATTCACATTATATGATTTCTGTTTCCTGTGTCTCTCTTTCAGGTGTTTAGGCACTTTCAAGTATTGCTTCCGACTATGAGTGGCCCCTCCCTTTCCTTTTTCTGACCCTTGGGTAGTACTCCCCGGGATTGGCCTCTAGGGATCCCCAGCCCTGACGAAAGCCCCAGACTGCTTAAGGCTCGTAGAGCGGGCAGAAACATGTTGGCAAAAGCAGACAGTTAGGGTAATTAGGCCGGGATTGCTGTCTTGGAATGTTTTTAACCATATCCTTGGACACCATTAATAAAGGTAAATAACACCGGGAGGTCAAGAGATATTCTTAATTATGATCTGAATCCCTAACATTATCGAGTAGTCCTTTATATAAGAACTCCCTCTGGTACAGGTTCTACCGAGAGGTTGAGTCCGCCTTGGTGGCATTGTCCTACCAGGGTGGGGAGAGGTGGTCAAGGATGAAGCATGACACAGTGTGTGAGACCACCTCTTCCATTAAGAAAATATTCTGACAGATAGATGTGAGTGACATTCTCAAGACTAAGGGAAACAAATTGTTTAGCCTACCAAAAGTTGACAAAAACGTCATACTTGAAATTCAAAGCCACCACACCACTTGCGATTAGAAGCCCTTTCATGGCCTGGGAATCGAAACAGTAGCTGTCCTAAGATTGCACGTGTGTTCTGCTGCAGGGAATAAGGGTCTTTCTTTTTCTCTTCCTAATTGTGAAACAATGACAGTAAGCACACAGGCCAGACACTTGTGGTGGAGGTGTCTCGGCTCCAGCCTGTTCAGCTGGGTCGGGATATGAGGACCAAAAAAATATGTTAAGCAATAGGCAGCCTGTAAGTTCTTGGTAAACCCATAATAAGTGTTTTCAACCAGATAGTGTGTGCAGTCTGGTTGGCCTGACCTAAATAAAAAAAAAACGCAGTGGATCCCAGTGACTACCAACCCATCGCTGCTCAGTCTTTTCTTGCGAACCTTATGGAAAGCTGTGGTGATACTCATTGGCAACAGTGCATTCGTAGCAATCCTCTTCTTGATGACCTACAAGCTGGATTTAGTTCCTCAGAGAGTCGCCGGCACATTCCGGATAATGGAGATTTCTGCCTTTTGGTTCTTTCAATCTATCGGAAATGTCAGTTCAACAATGTTAATTTCAAAATCCTACTGGATTTTCATATCCTTGGAACCGTTCTCAAATAGTTTACCATTTACATTAGTAAGCACCTCCACCAGACTAAACATGGCAGTTGTATTTTGTTTCCCATACCCTAGTTCACACAGTACCTAAATGACCATTCTTGCCCGAACTCTATTTAACCTATATCTCAAACCACTCCTGGGAATGTCTGGCATTATCCATAACCCCTCACCAATATGCTAATGACACAACTTGATTTGAAGAAGTCCTCTCCTAACAACGTCTTCTAGCCCCTAATGAAACCATCCAGGCCTGGCAGCCGCTCCACCACCTTAACCTATATGCTCTAAAAAATCAATTTCTCCTTTTATGCCATTCACTTCCTACAAGTCCAGTTCAAACCTGATTGGACTCCTTCAATATCTTTGACAACACTCCATCTCCCATTGAGGGTACAAAATCTCTTGGTATTATATCTACTTTCATCTCAACCTCCATACTGACATCAACAACTAAAAATGCATATTATTAGTTGTACTTGCTATGATGCCTGAACTTTTCATCCCTGAGCATCACTTTAAGACTCTATTCCCACTAATATTACAAAACGACATCATGTTCTTCTGAGAGCTGTTCTCTATGTTGTAACTTATATTATATCAAGCAGTAACCGTTCCCACCACATCACTCCCATAATCACTTCACATTATTGTACTCCCATTGAAGTGAATTTTATCTTCTAAACTTCTACCTGGTGCCCAAAATTATTCATTCCACCTTCCTTCACAAGCTTTTCTGCAGTGATAACATCTCCTGGGGCCTTCTCTCCTTCCATAGCTCAGAAAGTATCTACTTAGAGCCCTCTACGGTACTATAGCTTAAACCCTCTCTCACATACACCCTAAATTCTGAAATGCTTCTGGTTTCCAGATTAGTCCCTCCCACACTGCTTTCAATTCTGAATGATACTCTTCCTATTAATTAGATTTGTTAACTCACCACAGCCTATCTATCTTCTTCTTCACCACAATCTCTGTACAATACCATACTCCACCTGATAAAAATGGCTTTCATTTGCCCATTCCCTAGTAAATGTATATATGCTCTCTGAAGGAAGACTGACCTGGTGTGTAATGCACACCTATGGTGTTTATACCTTATACCAGGTCCAGGAAACCCGTATTAGTTAGTGAAGAGTATCTAGGAAGCCAGGGCTCTCTATTGGTAGCTGTGGTGAGCAGCCAAGAGTTATCTAGGAGGAGCGTAAAAGTGTAAAGCACTTGCAATGCCACAGTAGTGACACAGCAACTTATCTCACATGAAAGGAACCACACAGTGTTACAAAAATAAAGGTATTTTATTACAGTAGCACAAAACTAGATTACTATAGGCAGACCCCCAACTGGAGATACGTGTACACTATATAAATATATATATATATATATATATATATATAAAAACACTGTCGTTGGCGTGGTCACTCTGCACCAGATCGCCGGTGGTGCTGTACTTTGAACGTGCGCCACCACGTTCTATAATCCACACTTGCCTTCAATGATGAATTGAGGGAGCAGTAATCCAGAGCGTGTATTCATAAATTTTATTATACGGGCACAACAGGAACGTGTTTCGGCATAACTGCCTTCATCGGCCTGCTGGCTGCCATTTTAATTCACTATTTATACATTTTAACACAATCGTCTTTTTTCCTGTCCATTCAGCTGTGATCTAATTTCTCACAATCATAAAATCAAAATATATGATTGCTCATAATATATATGCTAAATCATACACTGAAAATAAAATTACCACATCTTTACACTGTTTCCGTGAAATCACCCAAATATTTAGCATAATAATGACGATTGCTAAACAATACTCAGCCCGATGTTTACGACAAAGCATTCTATCTCGGTAAATATTTCCCCCAGATCAAAATCAGCTGTTTCTTCGCTCATAGTGAATATACCAAATCAGGCAATAAAATTTATATTGTGCTTCCGTAAAATCCCCAAACCATTCAGCATAATAATGACAATTGCTGACAAAACTCTGCCTAATCTCCATGGCAGAAAGTTCATCCTAGGTGAAAAATCTCCCTAAATCCATTTCACCTCAGATACTGTTTGAATCATTGCAACAAATGTGTGGGCTTATCTGTGAAAAGCGTAAGAAATAAATGAAATAAGATAGTATATAACAAATACAAATTATATACATATATATATCACATAAATGAACGTGAAAAACCATGGCAAAACCCCAATGGTCAATAATCTCACTATATATTCAATAAATATTAAGCGGAAATGATGAACAAATCTCCTCACCACATTTAGCATTATTGATCAACTCATTATTTCCATGCTATCATGTATATTAATCCACTATCATTTCACTTTTGTGGTTGAGATTGAGTTTTCACATTTTAGGAAATCAAACCGAATGACTTCATCTACAAAAAAGTATCATAATCAATAATTATCCATAAAATAATTTAAACCTTTAAATGTATATGTAGCTCTTCACTTTTGTTTAATCCGTTAGGTTCTTTAGTATCAAACGGCAATATATACCTTGATTCAAGCGTTCTTAACTTCTTCTCTCTGTCTCCACCTCTAAGATCCTTCGGTATCCCATCTATCACACTATATTTTAGATTAGTGGTATCTCCTCAATGCATTTCCCGAATGTGTCTGGCTACCGGATAGGAATCATCTTGATTGTGAACTGCTCTCAAATGTTGTAGGATGCATTTGTGTGCCTGCAATTTCATGCTACCTACTTACATCTTGAGGCAACTGCACTTGAGTACATAGATAACATACTTGCTTTTACACGTGTGTAATCCCTTGATTTTATGGATGGTTTTTCCATTTTTCTCAACTGACTTAATGCGCTCCCCACTTTGACATGCCTTGCATTTGGCGCATTTAAAAAAAACTTCATTGGGCGTTAACCACATCTGTTTATTATCACTTTGTCTAATATCTCTTCTTACAAGTGCATCATGCATAGATTTCCCTCTCCTATAAGTTATCTGGGGATTTTTTCTAATGTCTTTTCCTATAATCGGGTCACTTTTCAGTATGTGCCAGTGCTTTTGTAATATCATGGGTATTTTCGAATGAGCCACATTGTATGTTGTTATGAATCTTGTCATCTGTTGTTTATCCGACTCAGTGCTACTACTCTTGGATATATCAATTAAAATACTGTCTCTGGTGCGCTGTTTCACTTTCTTCTTAGCCTTTGTAATGATGTCATTAGATTACCCTCTTTCTCTTAACCTTGTTACCATATCATTTTCAACCTCTGCAAATCTGTTATTGGTGCTGCAAATTCGTTTGGCTTGTAATAACTCTCCATAAGGAATACTTTCTTTTAAAGGTAAAAGGTGATAACTCCTGTGTGTAAAAGACTGTTACCTGCTGTTGGTTTCCTATATAGTGTAGTCTGTAACTTATCCTTTTCTATAATAACTTTCACATCCAAAAATTCTATTTCTCTAGTGCTTATATTCGCAGTGAATTTGAGATTCAATTTGTTCTCATTTATCTCCCTTACAAACCTTTCAGCACTTGAGGTATCACCTTTCCATATCACAAATATATCGTCAATGAAACGTAACCATAAAATAATATGATCATTCCATCTGTCCAAGGGTGGATTATTGAGAACCTGCTCTTCCCACCAGCCCATATACAAATTAGCATAGCTAGGGGCAAAGCACGTGCCCATTGCCGTCCCACGCATCTGTTCAAAAATGTCATTATTAAAGAACAAAATATTGTGTTAAAGACACCATCTCATCATGCTGATTAGCATGACACTGTGTTTATAAAATCTTATAGGTCTAGCACGTAAGAAGTGTTCCGCTGATCTGATGCCATCCTCATGTGGGATACAAGTATATAGTGCAGTGACATCCAATGTAATGAGGAGCATATCGGATCCCCACCTTAAATCAAACAAACGCTTTAGAAAGTCTGTGGTGTCTTTTAGATATGATGGTAAATTACCCAATACTGGCATTAGTATGGGGGTATGATTCCGACATATTTGATACCAAACAAGCTTAGGTTTGGAGTTACCATTATGTAGCTGGACCAACGTGACCTGTGGCCAGTACACGGGTAAAATAGCTTCCCCCCATTTGCGAGGTCCAGTGCATTGGGACTGGAGTTCATAGGAGCACATCTGCTCATGCAGGAGTGCCCTCACACACAGGAACCTGCACCCTGCCCTTTGGGCTGAAAGGTTCTACCATAGGGGTGACTTACAGTGACCTGGTGTAGTGACCAGTAGTGAAAAGGTGCATGCACCTCTTCACACAGGGTGCAAATGGCAGGCCTGCAGACAGAGTTTGCATGGGCTCCCATAGGTGGCATAATACATGCTGCAGCCCTTGGGAGACCCCTGGTGTAGATAATGCCCTAGGTACCTAAGCACCATATACTACGGAATTACAGGGGTACACCAGTATGCCAATTGTGGGGTGTAAAGAGATCCAAGGCAACCAATTTTAGAGGAGAGAGCACAATCACTGGGGTCCTGGTTAGCAGGATCCCAATGAAAACAGTCTAAGCACACTGATAACAGGCATAAAGTGGAGGTAACCATGTAAAAAAGTGACTTTCCCAAACTCACTCTATCCATGCTCATGAATATTGCATCTTTTCTTCTTTTTCATGACAATATCTGCATTATATCACACTCCACCTTATGAAATTGCATTTCTTTGATGACTTTCTAGCAAATGTTCTCTCTATCCAGATGTTCTCCATATCCATACTCTTGGAAATGCAACTTTTCACCTTTACCTGTCTGTAAATTTTGAATGCACCCTTTCTCATCCACTCCTCAAGACCTAGACTTTCCCCTCTCCGTATATACCTGTGATCACAGGTTTTTTTTTACGAGAATCCCCTTGTTTATACTCATTTATCACCTAAAATGTTTGTACATTATTTGTTCTTTTAATGTTTTATCACATTGTACTTGCACTTTATGTCTGTAATACGGTGTCTGTAATACAGTATTTCTATGCTAAGTTTTTTGTTGCTGTTGAGCCTTATACACACTATTACCCACTTCATAAATACATAAATATATCAAATTCAAGTATGTAGCACTCATTGGAGTGCAAGAGCTTTTGCCCAGCTGTCATGTGCTAGTCTTGGGCTGCTGGCCAGTTTCCTCAGACTTTTGACTCGCATCCAAAGTATTTTACTGGCCTTCAACTCTTCCCAAAGTCAAATTCATCTACACAAGCACCAGTATTATTTTTTCAAAGATTCTTTTTCTGTCTTGTAGCATTCAATTTGCCCATTACTCCACGAAAACCAGCAACATCAGGCTAAAGGCTTGATTTAGATTTTGGCAGAGAGGTTACCCTCGCTGCCAAACTGTTGGTCCGCCCACCTGATTTAAAGTCTGGCGGACCTTAGGCATGTCAACGACTGAGCCTACTCCAACCCTGTCACTAATACACTCCTCAAACACCCCAATGGAGTATGGGCTGTCAGAGTGTTCGATGTTCTACCACCCGTCTAATTAAGAGCAGACGGTCGGATGGCCATGTTTTACTCTCCCTTACTGCTGTGAAAAATCTGGTGATAAGGGACAGTGAAAACATTTAAATGCCTCACACACCATGGGTGACAACTCTCATAGTGTGATGGTCACTAGTCTATGTTTTTCAAAATCAAAATACCGCTTCAGATATTTGCTTTTGAGGAAACAAAAAACAAGTTAAAAGTTTGACAGGTGGCTGTCACATGTATTGACAGGTCCCACCTAACATCAGTTCCTGTCAATGTTATGAGATGTCCACAGGGCTGTGGACAACTCCAAATGTGGAGGACGGGTACTCCATCAGGGTGACTGAGTGTTTTATTCCATTGCCCAGATGGTGCACTGGACTCTGCACTCTACACTTTAAATCCGGCCCTAAGTGTCCAGGGACACTTGTGAAGGCAGCAGAGGTGAAAGATGCTGTTATCACATTGCATCTCATTTTCAATAAAAACAACAGGGGTAGCATGGGAACTACATGTATAGCTAAATATGCAAGATGTAAGCTTTCATTGCTAGGCAAAACCAAGAACAAAAACCCAAGACAGTGGGGTGACAAAAACAATCTGGCAATAATCTTGCCTTACAAAGAAAAAGTAAATAAAAATATGCAACAAATTAGTAGATATATGAACACTGGAAGTAGTTTATTTTGTTTTCTTGGTTCTTTGTGGCCATTCATAACATACAGGTCTATTAAAATGTATATTTGAACAAAATAAATGCCTGTATTACTTACCTGTAATATGTATTACTCTGATTCTTCCTTACTCGTCCTATTCCTTACTATTGGAGTGATTGTGCTCATTCACTTCTCCCCATCACCTTTGCAAAGCTGTCTTCTCTTATTATGAAATGACAGACTCAGGCAGAAAAAAACCCTCCCTTTCCCGCAACTTCCTGTTCAGTAAAAAGCCCAGGAGCGCTGCTGAAAGGATGAGAGGGTCCAAAGTGGGGTAAGGAATTAGACGAGTAAGGAGGAATCAGGGTAATGAAGATTATTGGTAAGTAATCCAGGCGTTACCTCCTCATCTTCCTAACCTCGTCCCTTTCCTTACTAATGGAGCGATGCCCAAGCAATCAACCTTTCAGCAGCGTGCAGAAATATCGGCGGAATAGAACAATAGTAAACAGAGAAACAAAAAGAAGAATTGGTATTGTCATTCATTCCAACTATGCAGAGACAGAAAAAACACAGGATATGAATGATTAAAAAAACACCATACTATTCATTAATCGGAACCCGTAATACATGTGAAGCAAAAGAGAGGGCAGATTGTGGAGCACCATTTAGTCTGTATTGAGAAATAAAGGTGTCAAGAGAAGACTGTGTAGCAGCTCTACAAATATCCTTAATAGAGACTTCAGACCACTCAGCCCATGAGGTTGCCATACCCTGGGTAGAGTGAGCCTTGCTCCCACCCGGCAGATCTACACCAGAGGCTGCATATGCTGAAAAAATAAGTCTTGACCAGAGGCGGCTGCTGGCAGGAAGGGATGGTGGGGCGGAGTGCGGAGCTAATGGAGTGGGGGGGGGGGCAATTATAAAAAATAAAATAAAAAATAACACGTACCTGCTGCGCCGCCGCGCCTTTGCCGCTCCCCCTGCCTCAGGGCTTCTGCCTTGCTCTCCTCCCCACCCAATGCAGCTTGAGAGAAGAGCCAGGGTTGGCCTGAACAGGCTGAAATGCCGATCAGTGAGGGAGTAGGAGCCTGGGCTTGGTCTCTAGCTGGTGGTGAAACACAGTTGGGTGGAGAGTTCTAAGTGTGCATGTCGGTTTGGCCAGCCTCAGACGGTCGGCCAGACCGACATGCGCACTTAGGCCCAGATTTACAAGCGGCCTGCACCACTGATGTGTCACTTTTCTTGACACATTGGTGGCACAGGCTGCTGGTCCATATCTAGAAGGCCATGCAAAGCCACTATAAGTGGCTTTACATGGCCTTCTAGATGTGGAATAAGGCAAAGCAGGGCAAGTCACTGCGTTGCCTTACTTTGCGTCGGGGAGGTTTTTCCATGGGTGTTGTGTGGGTGTTCCCTTGCAAACCCATGGATTTTGATGCATTCACAGATTTCCAATGTTTTGTAAACCTGGGAATGCGTTGAACCCCTAAGCCACCAAAAGGGTTGGCGTAGAATTGACAAAACGGGAAGAAATCTCTTTATTTCTCCTTGCTTTTTCCTCTTTCTATGTGTGCTGCATTCTGCGCGTCCCCGCCCTTTTTTTAAATGCAGGACAGCGCAGCAAGAAGGCTTGCGGTGCTTCCCTATGCCAAAGCATTGTAAATCTGGCCCGTAGAGTGCACCTAGCACACCTCCCCCGCTGACGCAGAGGGTACTGGTCCTGCCCCGCCCTACCTAAGTGGAAAAATAAAATGATAATAAAATGCTCAGTCCTAGTAAAGATGCACAGAGCACCCGGCTACTTAGAGGAACTTTTGTAAAGCAGTTCACAACACCCCTCATGGACAATAAGTAACTGACACAACTCGAAAGAAATCCGAAATGAACTTTGGTTCTTACATCCAACTGAAGTTGTGGGTTTTTAAAACATTTAAAACTAGATGCACTTTTAGTTGTTAAACAAATACCATTGAAGTCAATGGGGGGGGAGTACAGTGTGCAGTCGGTCACTTGTGGGGTGAATTCCGTGGAACCCACCTGGAGTTAAGGTCTGCAGGGTCCCTAAACCACATCTCTATAGACAGTAACTTTTAACCTTGCCCAGGGAGTCTGTATGCAGAGATAACCTTGCTGTCCTTAGAAAAGACCTTGAACCCCAAGTGCTGTCAATCAAAGATGCAGCACTCTGCCAAACCACACTTGGAGATGGAGACACACTCTACCCTTGGAGCGTAGACTCCTCTGGGGTCCAAGGACCTGGTTTCCACAGCTGGAACTCAGGGTGCAGAGGTGGCCTTGCAGCCGTCAATCACAGGAGGGTCACTCCAAAGATGCTTTACCACTTTGTCGCCTTCAGGATGCAGTAGCTCAGCAGTGGGATCGCTGCAAACATCGGTCACTGTTTATGGGAGTTGCTTTGGAATTGGTGATATCTGGAGATGGGTTGGTTCCCGGGCTGGTGACTAACAAGCCTTGGCAGTGACAAAAGTAATCTGTAAGTACTTTGTTGGTTGGAGGTTGACAGAAGTGGTGTAGCTGCTCAAAACTTGGTATGAACCTCACTACAACTCCCGGGGTGCAGGTCTCTGATTTCCTTTGGGCTCACTCAAGAGGGTCTTGATGGGATGCACTTCTTGTAACACAACAGGACTATTCTGCAGATTGCAGGTAACTGATTCCACCAGTCAGAGGAGTATGCTTTAGTTTCTGGTGTCCACTGAAGCCCCTCTTGCTGGAGGCAATGAGCTTTTGCCACAGACACATGTTGAACATTCAGTTCCAGTATATGGTCTCCTCAGGGCCCTTAAGTGTCCTCTCTTTGCACTGGGGCAGGATTCCAAAGTTGTGTTGTCTGTGATGCCATCTTCTCTGTGTCTCTTTTCAGATTCAAAGTCAGAACTGAGGATCTGGGGCCAGGGGAAGCCCCTTAAATCCTAGTTTAGGAGGCATTAAAGTTGTGAAGGGCAGTGGCCCATGGGCTACTTGTCCCTGAGGCTAGACTGCCCCTGAGGTGACGACTTCCTATCTGAGTCCTTTCTACCCACACCTCATTAATTCAGAGTTGGCCAAATGATAGAACTTTTCCTTGGCTGGACAGACCAGCTACCCCACCCAAATGTGCGGCTAGCCTCTCGGAGGTGTATGCCTTCTGGAGAACAAATGTTCCCACCTGTTAGCCTGGACTGGGTGGGAAGGGCTTTGTAGTCGAGAGAGGGGCGAAGGATAATATAGCAAGGGCAGTGAAAGCCTTTGAGGCTCACCGCCTTAATAACTATAAACACTAGCTGTCTTGGGAGGATGGAGGTGTGACCTCCTCCCGGCCCAATTTCTTTGTCTCCATCCTGGGGGAGTGCTAGTGCAACCAGCAGGAGGGAAAACTCTTGTCTTGGTGGCAAATGGCTCAGGGGAGCCTGCCAAGGCAAGAGAAAGCTGGCAACTTGGTGGACATCCTCTAATGAAACTACCAGGGTCCATGCTAGCTAATCCTGAGCAAGAGAATCATTCTCAGGGTTAAAAGGTGAGGTGTCTGACATGAAACACGGGGCAAATCATGGAGCTGGACATCCGAGGGTTGCTGGAGTTTCAACCCATGTTATTCTATGGACTGACGGTCACTTGCGGTAGCAGTAAGTTTTACGTGCTATCACAGCATCATATATGCTTTTGCATCTATGTCCTCACTCATAGCACAGTGCACCCTGCCTCCTGGGCTATAGGAAGCCTGACCTAGGGGTTGACTGGCCTGTACTATGGGCAGTGAAGGGGGACTGTCTGCACTTGGTATGGGCAGAGTCAAACTTGTGCCGACAAGCTACGCTGCAGGCTGACATGGCAGCCCTGAAGGCTTTGCTTTTACTCGGGCCAAGCAGGATGGCGCAATCAGTTCTGCAGCCCTGGTGACCTGTTTACCATCCTTTCCCTGGGTACCCCTGGTACCATTCACTAGGGCCTTACAAGACTGGTAAAGTCCTTACCATTGGGTGTACAAGATCACAGTATAATTTATGGGAGAGAGCACTGGCATTGAGGTCTGATTAGCATGCCTCAGTACACTAACAGATAAAAAACGGCAGCATCAGTAGTCTAAATAGGGGCAAAAAGTGGGGGGTATCTGCAAAGAGCCCAGTTTCTTACATTTATGAAATTGGAATGACTGTGTTGATTAGGAAAAACGTGTTAATTACAGTATGTATTAAGTGCTAGGTGGTGTTAAACATATGCTAAATGAAAAAACAAGGTTTTAATAAAATTTAAGGTGGCAGTGAATAGTTTAATACAAATATTTAAAGGTCATGTCATGTTGTATTGATGAACATTTAGAATTAGGTAAGCGTTTGGTATGGCACTTTAATCATTTTTATTCGAAAGCACATTAACAGATTTAAAGCCACCCTTTGCACCACCAGCAGTAACCAACAAGGAGTGCCACACTGCATATGGGAGTCGGGCCAAGCGCCTCAGGCAACGATGCAGTGTTACTTGTGGTACTAATAACCTCTGCAAAGCTCCTATCTTTACCCATACTATCCTTTGCTCCTGATGAAAACTTTGTAGTAAGGGAATTCCCGTACTGAAGTAGAGTTATGTAATATAATGTACAGAGTAATGGATATATGCATGCAATATAAAGTTATTCCAGAATTAATAGGGCTTAATGCATGATGTGCCCTCTTTGCACATTTGTCGATTCGTGTAAATATACATTAATTGCTGTGATGGTGCATTTAAACTTCCAGATATACTTTGTTGGTTTAAATGTATATTGGACAGAACACATCACTGCTTTGGTAACAGCTTTGAAAAGTCCTCCACATGTCATGTTTTTCTTACACTCACGGAATGTGCTTTTGAGTATTTCCACACACCGATGTTATTAATTATTTTTTATATATTTAACGTATTTTACTCAAATGGCATCACAATCTTCCCCAAGTTGAATATATGTGCATGTCACATTTGTTGACATCTTAGACAAACAGTTATAGGAAATTGGCACTGTAAAGTATGAAATCCACGTTAGATGAGTGCTCGGAAACTGTCTTCAAAACTATCTTTTAAACAATGTAAAACCATGTACCACTTGGTCAATATTAAGTAAGCCTTACAAGCATCCCAGGAGGCCATTTGAAATTTGGTGAACTTTAACTAAAGACTTCAGTAGTTATGGTGATAATTCCACTATAATGTTATCTGTAGACAGAGAGTATTAATAACAGGAAACTGCATATTATGTTCATATGTATTTATTGTATCCATTGTATTTATATAGAGTGGATAAAGCCACGTGGGCTGAGGATCTCTTTGCAGATAACCTCCAGTACAATGAAGACATGAGTGGGTCTTACATTAACAATAAGAAAGAAGAACAACTATTGTCTGGAGATACAGAAAAGAGAGTAAAGTTATAAAATTGAGAAGATAAGAGTATTACAGATAGGATTTGAAAATGTAGGTCTTCAAGTTTCTTCTGATGAAGAGCAGGGATTAAATTGTTATGATATTTTCAGGAAGACCATTCCAGAGTCTAGGGGCCAGAAAGTAAAACGCATGGTTAAGTGTTTTTTTGTTTTCATTGATTTTGGTATCCCCGCCATCATTTGAGACTGGTTCTTGGTGCTTCTTTCTCCTCCGGTGTGCAAAAATCTGTCTTTTAACTAGGTGGGTCAGCCTTGGTGAAGAGCTTTGTGGGTTAAGCGTGCTCTCTCACATTGGATGCTGGCCTCCAGAGGAAGACAGATTTGGTCTTTCAGAATGAGCATGATATGGTCAGAATTCATGCAACACGTTGTGCTAATGTTGCATTATGGTTTTTAATAAAAACCAGAGACTTCTTTAGACAGACCTGCAAGTAAGGCATCACTCCCATCTAGATATGAAAGGACCTTCAACTGTGGTCCTGAAACCTTCAGGCAGTATGGAGGGGTTCCGTTTTCTTTGCAGGTGGTGCTGGAATTGGGTAGTTTTTCGCCACTTTAGGAATGTGTGTGGTCATCTTGATATTCTGATCAATAGTTAAGCCCAGGTATGCTGGTATGATGACGAACTATGAGACTGTAATTGTCAACAGAACATCAAACTTTTTCATCAAACGTTTTACCTTGTATGCATCTTTTAATTACATGCTTTTTTCTTACAGAAACATATTAAATCAGTCCTACCTATACTGATGTAGTTTAAAAATATATATATTTTAAATCTTTAGGTGTCTCGTTTGATGAAATCATAATTTCAAAGGGAAAAGATCATTTCTCCAAATTATGAAAAATAAAAAGAACAGGGTATGGTGGATACAAGCAAAACGTAAAACAAAGCATAGATTTTTCCAGTTAAGGTTAGCTGTTCCACAATAAGGTCGCTAGTTCACTGTTCGTACACATGCAGCGTGCTCTAATATCCAACATCCCTGTCTGTGGTAGTTGCTGGCCATGGTTATGCTTGATTCGACAATCCAGATGTTGCTAGCCACCGGAAGTTGCAAGACCAAATGTCCCGGATTTTCAGCTTTCTGTACTTATTAGCATTTGGCAAAGGCTACTGCTCTATTTGTATTTTCCACATGGTACATGTTACAGTCTTCATGCAGATGCATGATGAAAGGGTGCGAAATTAAAAATTGAGAAAGAAACGGGGAAAAGCCGGCAAAGAATGGAGGAAGCTTGAGATCATTGGGATGGAGAGAAAGAGACTCCGGAGTGAAAACTGGAAAGGAAAACTAGAAATAAAAGTTAAAGTTAGTGAAAGAGAGTCAGAATAGCATAACAACGTGAAGGGGGCATGGAAAAGAGCCCTGATGCCACTGCACCTGCTGCACTATTGATAGCTATGATATTGGAATACTGGGCTTTGTGCACAGCACAAAGAAGGTAGTGAATCTGTGCGGAGCAGTTCCCACAGAAACATCTGCACTGGCATCAACCACCCGACACAATTTATGATTACCAGAGGTCACCTTCTCTAAGCATCCCTAGAATAACACTGTGTGCATAGCAGGCAGCATCAGTCCCAAGACTCTGAGCTTGTTGACAATTCCTCGCTGTAAAGAAATGGATCCCTGTTGCAGTTACCCCCCACTTTTTGCCTGATACTGATGCTGACTTGACTGAGAAGTGTGCTGGGACCCTGCTAACCAGGCCCCAGCACCAGTGTTCTTTCACCTAAAATGTACTTTTGATTCCACAATTGGCACACCCTGGCATCCAGGTAAGTCCCTTGTAACTGGTACCAAGGGCCCTGATGCTAAGGAAGGTCTCTAAGGGCTGCAGCATATCTTATGCCACCCTGGGGATCCCTCACTCAGCACAGACACACTGCTTGCCAGCTTGTGTGTGCTGCTAAGAACAAAACGAGTAAGTCGACATGGCACTCCCCTCAGGGTGCCATGCCAACCTCACACTGCCTATGCAGTATAGATAAGTCACCCCTCTAGTAGGCCTTACAGCCCTAAGGCAGGGTGCACTATACCATAGGTGAGGGCACCAGTGCATGAGCACTATGCCCCTACAGTGTCTAAGCAAAACCTTAGACATTGTAAGTGCAGGGTAGCCATAAGAGTATATGGTCTGGGAGTCTGTCAAAAACGAACTCCACAGCTCCATAATGGCTACACTAAATACTGGGAAGTTTGGTATCAAACTTCTCAGAATAATAAACCCACACTGATGCCAGTGTTGGATTTATTAAAAAATGCACACAGAGGGCATCTTAGAGATACCCCCTGTATTTTACCCAATTGTTCACTGCAGGACTGACTGGTCTGTGCCAGCCTGCTGCTGAGAGACGAGAGTCTGACCTCATGCGGTGAGAGCCTTTGTGCTCTCTGAGGACAGAAACAAAGCCTGCTCTGGGTGGAGGTGCTTCACACCTCCCCCCTGCAGGAACTGTAACACCTAGCAGTGAGCTTCAAAGGCTCAAGCTTCGTGTTACAATGCCCCAGGGCACTCCATCTAGTGGAGATGCCCGCCCCCTGGATACAGCCCCCACTTTTGGCGGCAAGTCCAGGAGAAATAATGAGAATAACAAGGAGGAGTCACTGGCCAGTCAGGACAGCCCCTAAGGTGTCCTGAGCTGAAGTGACTCTAACTTTTAGAAATCCTCCATCTTGCAGATGGAGGATTCCCCAATAGGATTAGGGATGTGACCCCCTCCCCTTGGGAGGAGGCACAAAGAGGGTGTACCCACCCTCAGGGCTAGTAGCCATTGGCTACTAACCCCCCAGACCTAAACACGCCCTTAAATTTAGTATTTAAGGGCTTCCCTGAACCTAAGAATTTAGATTCCTGCAACTTACCGAAGAAGAAGACTGCTGAGCTGAAAACCCCTGCAGAAGAAGAAAGAAGACACCAACTGCTTTGGCCCCAGTCCTACCGGCCTGTCTCCTGCCTTCTAAAGAACCCTGCTCCAGCGACGCTTTCTCCAGGACGAGCGACCTCTGAATCCTCAGAGGACTGCCCTGCTTCCAAGAGACCAAGAAACTCCCGAGGACAGCGGTACTGCTCCAAAAAGACTGCAACTTTGTTTCGAAGGAGCAGATTTAAAGACCCCTGCAACTCCCCGCAAGAAGCGTGAGACTTGCAACACTGCACCCGGCGACCCCGACTCGACTGGTGGAGAACCAACACCTCAGGGAGGACCCTCCGGAGACTCCGAGTCCGTGAGTAACCAAAGTTGCCCCCCCTGAGCCTCCACAGCGACGCCTGCAGAGGGAATCCCGAGGCTCCCCCTGACCGCGACTGCCTGAACTCCATTTCCCGACGGCTGGAAAAGACCCTGCACCCGCAGCCCCCAGCACCTAAAGGAACGGAACTCCTGTGCAGGAGTGACCCCCAGGAAGCCCTCTCCCTTGCCCAGGTGGTGGCTACCCCGAGGAGCCCCCCCCTTGCCTGCCTGCAACGCTAAAGAGATCCCTTGATCTCTCATTGATTTCCATTGAAAACCCGACGCTTGTTTCTACACTGCACCCGGCCGCCCCAGTGCCGCTGAGGGTGTACTTT
The DNA here is from genome assembly GCF_031143425.1 of Pleurodeles waltl. Lineage (NCBI taxonomy): Eukaryota > Metazoa > Chordata > Amphibia > Caudata > Salamandridae > Pleurodeles > Pleurodeles waltl. The sequence goes on along the minus strand of NC_090443.1, from coordinate 820,604,610 downwards.
TTGTGTGGACTTGTGTCCCCCCCGGTGCCCTACAAAACCCCCCTGGTCTGCCCTCCGAAGACGCGGGTACTTACCTGCTGGCAGACCGGAACCGGGGCACCCCCTTCTCTCCATTGAAGCCTATGCGTTTTGGGCACCTCTTTGACCTCTGCACCTGACCGGCCCTGAGCTGCTGGTGTGGTAACTTTGGGTTTGCTCTGAACCCCCAACGGTGGGCTACCTTGGACCCAAACCTAAGACTTGTAAGTGATTTACTTACCTGACAAAACTAACAAAAACTTACCTCCCCCAGGAACTGTGAAAATTGCAGTGTCCACTTTTAAAACAGCTTATTGTGTTTTATGTGAAAAGTATACATGCTAATGTAATGATTCAAAGTTCCTAAAGTACTTACCTGCAATACCTTTCAAATGAGATATTACATGTAGAATTTGAACCTGTGGTTCTTAAAATAAACTAAGAAAATATATTTTTCTATAACAAAACCTATTGGCTTGGATTTGTCTCTGAGTGTGTGTTCCTCATTTATTGCCTGTGTGTATGTACAACAAATGCTTAACACTACTCCTTTGATAAGCCTACTGCTCGACCACACTACACCAAAATAGAGCATTAGTATTATCTCTTTTTGCCACTATCTTACCTCTAAGGGGAACCCTTGGACTCTCTGCATACTATTCCTTACTTTGAAATAGTGCATACAGAGCCAACTGTCCTACATTGGTGGCATTTGTGCCCATAGAAGTGGGTGGGACTTTTAGCTGGAGAAGGGTGGTAGTCAGTACAGACCTCCCCCTTGATTGTCTCCTTGGAAATGACTACCCAGAGGTTAGTCAGAGCCCAAGAGAGGAACTGGTCCAGTGCCAGTCCTCTCCCAAGGATTCTGGAGTTCCTGCCTCTGCAGTAAATGCAAGTAGGCCCCAGAAGAAAAAGAAAAGGAAATAGAGTAGGAAAGGTGGACAACCTTTAGCCAAGGTTCCAGCAAGCCAAGGAGATTCTGCTCCAGTAGGGGAGAACTCCAAAAGTGGCTCTGATAAAGTCCAACCTGACCCACAAGAAGTCCTGGCTAGTCAGGCAACTGTTAAGTCTGAGTGGGTGGATCCTCAGCTAACAGAAGAAAGAGTGGAAGAAGGGTGTTTACTACAAGATGTGGTAACCCCCCACTCTAATACAGCAGACAGGCACCCTGAACCCAAAGAAGCCTGTAACTTAGCCCCTTCCCTTGTAGGTGAAGAGCTAAAGGTGTGGTTCTGGGCACTGACAGCTGTCAGTGGCCTCTGCTGGGTGTTAGCCTTTATGGCTGCACTATCCTTGGCATGGTGGTCAGACCCCATGCCAAATAGCAAGTTAGGCCCCCTGACCCTGTTGGTCATGGTGGGGTTACTCCAGCTCTGAGTAACCTCTTTGGGTAAGCTAGGGGTGACCCTGGCTAAAATAAGATTAGCAGAGGTGGATACCTCTAACCCCAAAATAGAGAGAATGGGTCAAGACATTAAAAGCACAGACAAGAGGCAGTTCAGATTAGGTCCTATCACTGTGGAAGTGGGTCAGTTCCCCAGAGGGAATGACCTGGACAGGAGGATGTAAGGCAGAGTAGGCCCTGCAACAAACCAGCCTATTTCCTCTACTCTTCCTCGCCTGACAGACTAGGAAGACTCTCCCAGCTTTGGCTGAGTCTCCTGGCCTGTGGGCTGGGGGGGGGAGGGCTTGTGTAAAGAAATGGCTCCCTGTTGCAGTTACCCCCCACTTTTTGCCTGATACTGATGCTGACTTGACTGAGAAGTGTGCTGGGACCCTGCTAACCAGGCCCCAGCACCAGTGTTCTTTCACCTAAAATGTACTTTTGATTCCACAATTGGCACACCCTGGCATCCAGGTAAGTCCCTTGTAACTGGTACCCCTGGTACCAAGGGCCCTGATGCTAGGGAAGGTCTCTAAGGGCTGCAGCATATCTTATGCCACCCTGGGGACCCCTCACTCAGCACAGGCACACTGCTTGCCAGCTTGTGTGTGCTGCTGAGAACAAAACGAGTAAGTCGACATGGCACTCCCCTCAGGGTGCCATGCCAACCTCACACTGCCTATGCAGTATAGATAAGTCACCCCTCTAGTAGGCCTTACAGCCCTAAGGCAGGGTGCACTATACCATAGGTGAGGGCACCAGTGCATGAGCACTATGCCCCTACAGTGTCTAAGCAAAACCTTAGACATTGTAAGTGCAGGGTAGCCATAAGAGTATATGGTCTGGGAGTCTGTCAAAAACGAACTCCACAGCTCCATAATGGCTACACTGAATACTGGGAAGTTTGGTATCAAACTTCTCAGAATAATAAACCCACACTGATGCCAGTGTTGGATTTATTAAAAAATGCACACAGAGGGCATCTTAGAGATACCCCCTGTATTTTACCCAATTGTTCAGTGCAGGACTGACTGGTCTGTGCCAGCCTGCTGCTGAGAGACGAGTGTCTGACCTCATGCGGTGAGAGCCTTTGTGCTCTCTGAGGACAGAAACGAAGCCTGCTCTGGGTGGAGGTGCTTCACACCTCCCCCCTGCAGGAACTGCAACACCTAGCAGTGAGCTTCAAAGGCTCAAGCTTCGTGTTACAATGCCCCAGGGCACTCCAGCTAGTGGAGATGCCCGCCCCCTGGACACAGCCCCCACTTTTGGCGGCAAGTCCAGGAGAAATAATGAGAATAACAAGGAGGAGTCACTGGCCAGTCAGGACAGCCCCTAAGGTGTCCTGAGCTGAAGTGACTCTAACTTTTAGAAATCCTCCATCTTGCAGATGGAGGATTCCCCAATAGGATTAGGGATGTGACCCCCTCCCCTTGGGAGGAGGCACAAAGAGGGTGTACCCACCCTCAGGGCTAGTAGCCATTGGCTACTAACCCCCCAGACCTAAACACGCCCTTAAATTTAGTATTTAAGGGCTTCCCTGAACCTAAGAATTTAGATTCCTGCAACTTACCGAAGAAGAAGACTGCTGAGCTGAAAACCCCTGCAGAAGAAGAAAGAAGACACCAACTGCTTTGGCCCCAGTCCTACCGGCCTGTCTCCTGCCTTCTAAAGAACCCTGCTCCAGCGACGCTTTCTCCAGGACCAGCGACCTCTGAATCCTCAGAGGGCTGCCCTGCTTCCAAGAGACCAAGAAACTCCTGAGGACAGCGGTACTGCTCCAAAAAGACTGCAACTTTGTTTCGAAGGAGCAGATTTAAAGACCCCTGCAACTCCCCGCAAGAAGCGTGAGACTTGCAACACTGCACCCGGCGACCCCGACTCGACTGGTGGAGAACCAACACCTCAGGGAGGACCCTCCGGCGACTCCGAGTCCGTGAGTAACCAAAGTTGCCCCCCCTGAGCCCCCACAGCGACGCCTGCAGAGGGAATCCCGAGGCTCCCCCTGACCGCGACTGCCTGAACTCCATTTCCCGACGGCTGGAAAAGACCCTGCACCCGCAGCCCCCAGCACCTAAAGGAACGGAACTCCTGTGCAGGAGTGACCCCCAGGAAGCCCTCTCCCTTGCCCAGGTGGTGGCTACCCCGAGGAGCCCCCCCCTTGCCTGCCTGCAACGCTAAAGAGATCCCTTGATCTCTCATTGATTTCCATTGAAAACCCGACGCTTGTTTCTACACAGCACCCGGCCGCCCCAGTGCCGCTGAGGGTGTACTTTTTGTGTGGACTTGTGTCCCCCCCGGTGCCCTACAAAACCCCCCTGGTCTGCCCTCCGAAGACGCGGGTACTTACCTGCTGGCAGACCGGAACCGGGGCACCCCCTTCTCTCCGTTGAAGCCTATGCGTTTTGGGCACCTCTTTGACCTCTGCACCTGACCGGCCCTGAGCTGCTGGTGTGGTAACTTTGGGGTTGCTCTGAACCCCCAACGGTGGGCTACCTTGGACCCAAACCTAAGACTTGTAAGTGATTTACTTACCTGACAAAACTAACAAAAACTTACCTCCCCCAGGAACTGTGAAAATTGCACTGTGTCCACTTTTAAAACAGCTTATTGTGTTTTATGTGAAAAGTATACATGCTAATGTAATGATTCAAAGTTCCTAAAGTACTTACCTGCAATACCTTTCAAATGAGATATTACATGTAGAATTTGAACCTGTGGTTCTTAAAATAAACTAAGAAAAGATATTTTTCTATAACAAAACCTATTGGCTTGGATTTGTCTCTGAGTGTGTGTTCCTCATTTATTGCCTGTGTGTATGTACAACAAATGCTTAACACTACTCCTTTGATAAGCCTACTGCTCGACCACACTACCACAAAAAAGAGCATTAGTATTATCTCTTTTTGCCACTATCTTACCTCTAAGGGGAACCCTTGGACTCTGTGCATACTATTCCTTACTTTGAAATAGTGCATACAGAGCCAACTTCCTACACTCGCCTCCCACTGAAACGTGAAAGAGTTGCTAATCACTTGTATGTGACTTGAGCTGGTGCCATCAAGCACAAAACAGTGTGTGGGACTCCAGGGATCTCCTGATCTCTTGCTTCTTATTTATGGGAAGATATTCTTTCAAGCTTCAGCTATGGACACTGGAGGAAGGAAAAAAAGACTCATTTTAAACTCTCTTGTTAATATGCTGTCCACTGACTGCTTAGTACCAATGCCACTTATGATCTGCTGAAATCAAGATGTCATATTTTGTATCATAGTTAGTGAACAAATGCACTAAAATATCTTTATCAAAGCGGTCTAAAAGGAGATGATGAAGATGATGATGAAGAAATGTATTTCTAAAATACATACTGTCACCTTACATAGGTGTCTAGGGAGATGTGGAGGTCCTGTGGTTATTTATGTATACATGTCACATCTTTCTATAATAAATATTGACAGGATATTTTCCACAACAGAAACATTAACTTTACGAGCTAATTTATGATGATTCAAACCAGTGATTGTATGGAGACCTCTCCAGCAAGCACTTTAACTGTGCAGCCTCATTGGCAAACTATACTTACACAAATGTCCCCACTTGAATACCTTAATTTGGGTTTGCTTCGTGCTAGACCTGGTCCTGATACCAATGAACATGTTAGAGGTGCTGTGTTGTTAATGAGGAATCACAAGGTGATCCCCTGCAGGCCCATATTGAACGGGACATAAAATGCAGAAGTCTGTGCAATTGCATCAATTTCCCTATGCAAATCCATAATTCCAGGTCATTTTCTAAGCCATGGGCACTCACAAAGGTTTTCCCAGGGGCAAAAAAGTTTCTTCTGTCATGTGACTGAGGGCCACATTGATGCCAGCAGTACCATTCAAGCAGGAGGGAGGGGTATGTTTGCCCATAAGGTGGGTGTATCAGAAGTGAAGCATATACATCTAGTGGCTGAATTGCCCAATAAGAAAACAGAAAACCTGAGATTAATCCCAGTGCCCTCACTATACCAAATTGTGTGATTCTAGGCAATTGTTTTATTTTACTTTCCCTCGTTTTTCATTATTAGGAAAGTACCCTCTTTTTGGTATGGTTACCCCCACTTTCTGCTTCCTCAGTTGGCTCAGACTGTTTTCACTTGGATCCTGCTAACCAGGACCCCAGTGATTGTGCTCTCTCACTCCAAATTTGGTTGACTAGGCCCTTTGTGCTCTCCACAATTTGGATACTGGTGTCCTCTTATAAGTCCCTAGTATATTGTACCTGGGTACATAGGGCACTGGGACACCAGGAGTCCACCATGGGCTGCAGCATGTATTATGCCACCCATGGGAGCCCATGCAAAATGTGTCTACAGGCCTTCATTTGCAGCCTGCGTGAAAAGGTGCATGCATCCAGCGGCAGTTTGTACCTTTTTAAAGTGGTGGTGTGAGTGAAGTTCGCCAACACTTCGATTTTTTTTTTGTTTTTTAAACACCGCCTCCCTCAGAAACCCCAACGTAAACCACCCTTCTGCCCTAAAGCCCAAATAACACTTTAACTCAAACACTACACGTGCATGCACTACACACTTACATGCACTACACACGTACATAACATTACACACATGAAGTACACAAACACTGCACATTTAAAAAAAAAAAAAAAGACACTTACCACGGGCTGCATGTCCTCCTCTGTGTACTTCTGCTCTCCGATGCCGGAAGAGCTCCCAAAACCAATCCAGGCGCTGCTATCATGCTATTAACCAGCATGAAAGAAGCACCTGGATTAGATGGAGCACCCTGGCTGGACGCTCCTTCAGGCCATGAAGGCCTGTGTCTGGTCTCCACCCAGCTGTCTTAGACAGCTGAGTGGAGAGCTTCAAAGTGCTCATGCCAAAGCAGCCAGCCAAAATGACACGCACTCTGTGGAGCACCCTGCTAGGGACTGCTCCAGTCCTCTCTGCGAATTCCTTTCATAAATCATGAAAGGTGATTTTTCATTTGCAAACGGTGGAATTTTGCGATTTGCACTGTTTGCTAATCCAAAATTGTTTGATACATCTGGGCCCTAGTGTGGTGTTATTATAATAAAGTACCTTTATTTTTGTAACAATGTGTGGTTCCTTTGAAATGTGATAGGTTACTGTGTGACTATTGTGGTATTGAAGAAGCTGTGCATGTCTCCTAGATACGTCTTGGCTGCACATCCACAGCTACGTTTTGAGAGCCCTGGCTTCCTAGACACTGTCTTAATTCACTAATAGGGGTTTCCTGGACCTGGTATAACATGCCAACATCATAGGTGTCCACCACACACCTGGCCAGCTTCCTACAATCATCATATATAAGAGGACCTTGGTATACATGACTGCAGGATGGGTGCTGTACATATCGTTTCCAATGTTTATTTTAATAAAATTTAATTTTGTTTATGTATAATGAGAACACAGGCCCCCCAAATAGTGTGCAGAACAACTGACTTGCCACTTGTTTCACTAGTGTCAGTGATGTCGCAGTGGGGGGAAAATTAATGTTTCTAAATTTATGTTTGAAAACTATTACTTTAAAAAAATGCTTCTCAATGCACTGATACAATGTAATGTACTAAGGAGAAACGGTACTGCATGTTAATAAAATACAGTTTTTGAATTCTAAAGAGACTTTGTCATATTTTTACACTTTTGCTGCAAGATGGCTTGAACAATAAGGGGCCGTATGTGAAGGTCAGGAGGGCCGCATGCGGCCCCCGGGCCATAGTTAGAGTATCAATGTTCTAAACAAAGTCGTCCACGTTTGAGTTAGAGGATTTGTCACTGGAAAGCAATGTGATGCTAGCTTAAGGAATTTATGCTGTTGGAGTACTCCTTTTAGGCAACACATGTTTACTCTCAAAGCAGTATAAGTCCACTTTTAATAAGCTCTTAGTGCAACTGGTACAACAAAGGTGTTAAAAAATAGAGGAAAGGAGACACATCTGTCTTGTTCCCCTTGTCAGTGAGAAGGTGTATCATAGAATGCTGTTAACTAGGACTGCTATAACGGGGGCAAGGTGAAGGGCATATAATAATGACCCCCAAATTGCATCTACACAATCATGGCCTCCCTACTCCCAATCATATGGCATCTCTGCATCAGTGGCTGTTCATTAAGGCACGAAGAATGGTTCTCCCACATACTTGAGATTAGTTAGCAAGTTATCTGTTAAGCATAAACCATTGCTGTTCTGTCTAAAGAGGAAGACGATATCATCCTTCAGAAAGTTAGCCAGGATACCACTGTATAGCGTGTTGTCTTAATGAAGCAAATATATTGGCCTATACACGTCTCCTTTTATTGATCCTTCTGTGACTTTGAAATTGCTACCATAACGGCTGGCTTCCAAACTTGGTTATTGTTTGTTGATTTCGAGCTTAGAGAAGTCACAAGTGTGTTCTTTTGACTGTGGAGTCCTTTTTTCCTAATCCAGGAAATAGGATGGTGATTTGGCTAAAATACAATTTTATTAGGATCTCTAAACTTGGGCACATACGGTATTTTAATACCCTCTGTACAGATTGTGGGCTGCTGTGGTGTCCATCCCATCAATATTTATTCTCTGTGCCTTTCCTAGACTATTGCATAAACAAGGTTTTACGATATTGTGACAACTTTAGAAAGACAATCATGTTAGGTCACAACAATAGTTCCACCAAATGGAATGCTTTAAATGTTCACTGGCAAAATAGTCTTCAATATATTGTGATAAAATAAAGGAGATCGGAATCTCGAACTTGAAGACTTACAGATGAGAACAGATTTTGCGATGGTCCAATATTATAGATATCATAAGCAATTTCAAGAATGCTTATATTACAGATTTATGTCCCATAGAGGATGACTGAAAAGCAAGATTCCTTTCAAAGTATGAGCTGGTCTTTGAAAAGAGCATATGGACCCTTAATACAAGCAGTTCAATTAAAATGTGTGATAATTATCTCTAGATACCCCACTTGTGAAGTTGACACAGGAAGAGGCCTATCGTTGAAGGCCACCACACATTGGACCAGATCATTTTGTCAGGCTTGAAAATAAGAAGCTCTTTCTAATCGGTATTCAACTGAAAAATCCACATGGAACTCTCCGGAAAACGGTTTTAAAAGCCAGACTGCTGATGGGTGTTAATGCAGGGATTATTTGAACATAAAATCATGAGTGTGTCATCAGAATAACAGAAACATATGTACCCAATGGCTTGAATCAGATGCGCCAGTGAAGCCATGTGAATATTAATTAGTGTCATGCCCTAGATGAGCCTTGTCATGACCCATAGGGAGAAGATCAGAAAGACAACCAAAAGAAGGAGAGAGAGCACTTTTTTCTGTTATGGAGGACTGTATCCAGACTAGTTCATGCTCTCTCACCCCAACGTCTGCGAGATGAGAAAGCAGAATGTGGTAAGACATGGTGCCAAAAGGTAGATGAGGCCAAGAGGACCAGGACTGCCACATCAGCTGAACTCTGGAAAATACATATGTCACCAAGAGCTGCCACTACCAGGACTGATTCATTCCCATGACCTTTCTAGAAACCAGTATGAGTTGGATTCACAATTTACAAGAACGTTACAAGGTTGTAGTTGACTCCAACTTCTATGATTTTGGATTTGAGTAGTGAAAGAGAAATGTTCCTGTAATTAGAAAGCATGGTAGGATTAGCATTTGGGTTTTTGGTCACAAGTGACGATACAATAGCATGTTTTCAAGACAAAGAAATAAAAGACCTGGAAAGGGATAACGTACGTAATTCTGCTACAGTAGGGTGAAATATATGAGGAACTAATTTAAATTATGTGGGTGAGTGTGGTAAGGGGGATCCTGAAGTGGAAACCATGAGTCTGGCTCAATTGAATTTCACCAAAAAAGAGAAAAAGATGTTACTAGGTGGGACAGTAAGATCACCATAGAAGTTAAAGATAATTCCACACCATTAACTGCACTTTTGGTGAACACATTTAGGATCTTCTCAATGTTTGATTGAAAATTAATTACAAAGCTGAAGAGAAACTGGGATTTGAAAATTTCCACATAAGGTGTTAGACAGGTCAAATAACAGTGTAAAGGATTCCTTTAGTAGACTAGTCACAGCAGATATGGGTAGAGAAGAAGGCTCACTTAGGGGCTGATTTATAAGCCCCGAGCACCTCCTTGCGCCACATTAGCATAATTTTTTTTACGCTAATGTTGCTCAACGAGGCCAAAATCGCCACGATAAATTTGCAAAGTAGCACAATGCATGCAGTGTGCCACTTTGTAACCCTTTGCGCTACATTATGCCTGCCCCAGGCATAATGTATGTAAAGTGGGCGTTCCCCCTTTAGGGGGACCGAAAGAATGGCGCAAAGAACTCTAAAAGATTTATTTTCTTCATTTATTTCGGCACTTTTAACCCCTTCTCAGATTGTGATGAAAGGACGTCTTGGAGCAGGCTGGACAGTTTGGGCACGTTTTGCACCTTTACCAATGTATGTTAGCCTGACAGAAAGTACACAAATGGCAATATCACTGGGCCATGGAGGGAAAATAGATTTCAAAACAATGGGTGCCCATGGCATGGATCATACCACCTTGACTGGAATGTTCAGTACCATGATACTATTGGGTCAGATTGGGTAATAGTATTTTAAGATTCACAATTTTACCATTCTTGTTGCACCAGAGCCCTCTCGGTTGTGTGAGATACCTGGGCCATCACCGTCTTTTAGACCATCTTGTAATTCTCTGGTGCTTGTTCCTGAATCGAGATGAGATCCTGATGGGTGAGACTGGGGGGGTTCAGCAGTTAGGGAATGTCACTTCAGAGGTGGGAAAAAGACCAGAATGTTTAGCAGCATTGTCATGAAAAGCATTTTCCCTAATTAAGTGGTGTATGGTGGGCTGGTGAGCAGCACAGTTCACATTCCCTTCCTTTTGTTGGAATCTTATGAGTATTAGGCAGCCCTTTTCAATGGAATGCATTTTTAATAGAAGTACCAGAAGAGGTTGAAAGTCTTAGGCAGCTTTAAAGGGATATTTTAAATGAATGAAGATAGCGGCACATTTCTGAATCACTACTATATAAGTAAAAGAGCAGCATGCATTTGTGGTAAACATCAACTGTCAGCTATTTCATGCAAGGTGCACAAAGCATATATCTGCAACTAGTTCCACTTTGTCATTTATAAAGCAAGAACCATCAACCTATAGCCACCACAATTAAGCAGTGGTGCATCAGTGAGGTCTATATGGGAGTTGGAGGGATATGACATAGTGAGACTTCGGTTGAATGGTTCTCCATCTAGGACATACAGAACAATGAGGCTTGGATAACTACTGGTCATCAATCATCCATACTTATATCTTGACAACTTGGACATTGAAAGATAGTGTGTATCTGATAGAAACTTCTAGCTGTAGATTCCTTATCTTAGAATTTCCCCCAGGCGTCAGACTGGATCAGGAGCTTTTCTTCAAGCAGGACCCTTGCGCGTCATCAGGTGGTGTTAGTCGACTCCACGCCTGTCGTTGGCTTCGTGGCAGCCATGATGACGTCGGGGTCATACTTAGGTGTGCCTCGGCACGGTGGTTTCAGTCAGAGAGCTACCCTGGTCAATTTTTTTTACCAATTTTGACACTTTTGTAGAGTTTTTTTGTGATATTTTGGTGCGTCAAGGATGTACCCGAAGACCGGGTTGAAACCATGCGAGGACTGTCACCACATGATGTCTGTGACAGATCCGCACCAGGTCTGTTTAAGGTGTTTGGAGCGCGACTACGACCTGAAGTCGTGATCCGAGTGCCGGGTCATGCACCCAAAGGCTTTGAGGGAGCGGTCCCTAAAGCTCATGGAAGCCCAACACTCAACTCCACATCGCTCCCAGTCTCGCTCGAGGCGAAGGTCTCGAGACCGCTTGCAGAGTCATCCCCACTCGTCGTCCTCCAAGTCTTCGGGTAAGAAGAAGTCAAAGAAAGCTAGGCATTCTTTGACTTCACACCATCGCTCAGCTGATGCAACATGGGAAGAGTGTCGACGCTCCAGGCCTCCGTCTGCAGAGCCTACTTCTGGGTCTGCTCTGTGCGTCCCGAGTTTCCGGGAGCCAGAGCACCCCCTGCCCAATTAGAAGAGTTTTATGAGGCCATGCATCTCATTTTTGGGCAATCCGACCCCCCTGCGGTGTGTTCAGGGCTTTGGGGTACAGATGGGGGTCCTTCAGGTTCCGTACCGGCAGCTTCGGCCTCCGCCTCCGAGGGCCCCTCCAGTTCTGCTACCGAATGTGTTCCGACACCGGTCATACCATTTCCCTGGTGCTGGCTAGGTTGTTGACACTCCCGACATCGGTTGTGCCCATGATCGATGTCAACCCAATCCTGATCCCCGATGACCTGGAGCTGGAACGGCATTGGCCGATGCCGCTTACAACTTCGATGGGGCCTTCTCACCCCAAGCCGGATTCATACCCTTTTTCCTATGGGTACGAATATGAGGAGGGATTGGAGGGGTTGCTGGACCCTTATGAATACCAGCTGGATGACCCTTACATGGACTGGGCGCAGGAATTGGGCAAGGCCAGTGGTCTGGATACTTCTCCAGACGCTGGCATGCTTTCTCCTCCTACCGTAGCTACGGCGGAGGGAGCCTCCTATTCAGTGGTGACCAATAGGGTGGCTGAGGTCCTTGGCCTCCAACTGCCCACTGTAGCGGTCAGGGCTAATCTACGGACGGAGGTGCTTCAGCCTGGAGCTTACGCTTCGGAACCTCTCCTCCCTTTCAATGAAGCCCTCACAAACGTCCTTCTGAGTACTTGGTCCATACCCAGCACAGGGGCTCCTGTGAATAGGACAATTGCTTGCGCCATTGGCCCGCCCCGAATGACCCTAAATTCCTGTTCCAACACCCCACATCTGAGAGCCTTGTTATCCAGGCATCCTCATCATCTGGCACATTCCCGTCTGCTCCCCTGGATAGGGAATCAAAGAGGCTGGAACAACTTGGAAGAAGATGTTCCTTCCTCCAGTCTGGTGCTGCGGTCAGTGAACACCACATGCCCTTTAGGCTGCTATACCCACTCCTTGTGGGATACGGCCACGCAAGTCTTAGCGCAGATCCTGGAAGAGGCCCGGGCTATCGTCTCCCAAGCTGTTGCTGATTGGATAGTCACAGTGAAGTTCACTATTCGAAGTGGGCTGGTCATGACCAACTCTCTGGGTAGATTGGCTGCATCAACAGTGGCTTTGAGGCACCACGTCTGGTTAAGGACATCTGGTTTTCAGGGGGATCTCCAACAGACCCTCATGGACATGCCCTTTGATGGCACCCGTCTCTTCGGAGGCAAGGTGGACTCGGTGCTTGAGAGGTTCAAGGAGTCCCCGGCTACGGCTCGGTCCCTCGGCCTTTGGAATGCCCCTCGTCCCCAACAGTCCGCCCTTCGGCACTTTTCTGCCCATGTAAGGGGCTCCCTGTTGCATCCCTTTCCCAGCCATCATGCCACCCATGCTACTCAGCCCCTAAGTGGCTGGGGACGCAGAATCCCATGGGCTCGTGGGACAGGGAACCAGAGGTCTGCCCAGCCCACCCCAGACCTTCCTGCAGCCTCCAAGCCTTCCTAATCCGTCCCCCCCATCCCAGACTAGTTGGTGCAGGATTCGCCATCACCTGCCCCACTGGGAATCCATTACTACGGACAGGTGGGTTTTGCAGATCGTCTGAAGGGGCTACTCCCTCCCCTTCACGATTGCTCCTCCGGCCATGCCTCCATCCAACGGCTGCCTACCGGAGGATCATCTGGCACTTCTCTGTGAGGAAGTTGCAGCTCTCTTGACCAAGAGAGCAATAGAGAGAGTCCCTGTGCCAGAAGTAGGTTTTGGTTGTTATTCCCACTACTTTCTGGTGCCCAAAAAGGACAAGGGCTTACGTCCTATCCTAGACCTTCGGGTCCTCAATCCCTTCCTCAAGAAGTTCAAAATGATCACTCTGGCCCAGGACCTGCCGCCTTGGACCCAGGAGACTGAATGGTAGCATTGGACTTGCAGGATGCCTATTTCCATATCCCCGTCTTGGCTGCCCACAGACGCTACCTGCAATTCGTGGTAGGTCACGAGCACTTTCAATTTACCACGCTTCCCTTCGGCCTTACCGGTGCCGCCCGGGAGTTTACGAAAGTGATGGCAGTGGTTGTAGCTAATCTGCGCAAGCTAGGGGTTTCAGTCTTGTCCTAACTCGACAACTGGCTGTTGAAGGCAGACACACCCCAGAAAGTCGTCTTCCACCTTCAGACTACCACGAACCTTCTGCACACGCTGGGGTTCACTGTAAATATGCCTTGGGCATATCAGACTCCATCTCCGACGCTCCCTATCATCGGAGCTGTTCTGGACATAGTGCAGTTTCGGGCCTATCCTCCCGAAAAGCGAGTCCAGGATATTCAGGCCATGATTCCGATGTTTCAGCCTCTATCCTGGGTGAGAATGACTCCGGGGCTCCTGGGCCTCATGGCCTTCTGCATTCTGCTAGAGACAGATGCCAGATGGCATATGCGGACTCTGCAGTAGGACTTGAAGTTCCAGTGGGCACAGCATCAGGGGAATCTCTCCGACATGGTCCAAATCTTGGAGGGCACTGCAAAGATCTGCAGTACTGGCTTTCGAATCAGGATTGGGTCAATGGTAGATCCCTCTCCCTTCCCCTACTGTATCTTACAGCAGCAACAGATGCATCACTCCTGGGATGGGGCAGCCACATGGGAGAGGCAGAGATCAGAGGTCTCTGGTCTCCGGCGGAGTCTGGATTCCGCATCAATATTCTGGCGCTCCAGGTGATCAGGCTTGCATTGAAAGCATTCCTTCCCTCTCTGAAAGGGAAAGTGGTGCAGGTGTTCACGGACAACAATATCGCCATGTGGTACTGAAACAAACAGGGCAGAGTAGGGTCCTGGACCCTTTGTCAAGAGGCTCTGCGTCTCTGGACAAAGCTGACACATCAGGGCATTACCCTGGTGGTTCAACATCTGGTGGGCTCTCTGAACGCCAGAGCAGATGAACTCAGCCATCGATGCGTAATCGATTATGAATGGCATCTCCATCCGGAGGTGGCGCAAGGTCTCTTTCAGCAGTGTGGAGAGCCTTCTTTGTTCATCCTTTCTTTGGCCCAGCAGGGCTCTGCTTTGGGCACCCTTAAAGGTTACTTATTGGCTATCTCAGCCTTTCTTAGATTGCCAGACCAACCTTCCCTTATTAAGTCTACTATTGGTGGTAGATTCCTTAACGGACTCACCCATTTGTTTCTTCCCACTTCGTTTATCATGGCTCAGTGGGACCTCAATCTTGTCCTTACTTACTTAATGTGTGCTCCTTTTGAGCTGCTACACAATTGTCCTTTGCAGCTCCTTACTCTCAAAACTACATTTCTTGTTGCCATCAACTCAGCTCGCAGAGCGAGTGAGCTTCAGGCTTTTTCTTCAAAAACCCCATTTTGTCTGTTCACCCTGACAAAGTGGTGCTACGTACGAGGGCCTCCTTCCTTCCAAAAGTAGTTACATGTAGGCCAATCCATTACGTTGCCTACTTTTTATGCACCTCCACATCCTTCTCATGAAGGGGAGAGACTCCACAATCTGGATCCAAAAAGAGCGTTAGCGTTTTGCCTCAGTCGTACCAAAGATTTCCGGGTGGACAATCAACTCTTTGTTGGATTTGTGGGTGAGAAGAAAGGGAAAACTGTGCAGACGCGTACCATCTCACGATGGGTACTACTTTGCATCAAAATGTGCTACGCTTTGTCAAAGAATCAACCCCCTGAGGGCTTGCGCTCTCACTCCACCAGAGCAACTGCTGCTACCACAGCATTAGCACATGGAGTTCCTGTCCTGGATATCTGCCAGGAAGCGACGTGGGCACCCTGCACACGTTCACAACACATTACTACCTGGACAGTCAGGTCCGCGAGACGGCTACTTTGATCATTTGGTCCTGCAGGACTTCTTAGTATGATCTTCATTCGCGGCCCACCACAGAGGATGGTATTGCTTGGGAATCTTTTCTAATGTAAGGAATCTGCAACAAGAAGTCTCTGTCAGATGAACAAGTTATTTACCTTCGGTAATGATTCATCTGGTATGGACATATTCTGGTTGCAGATTCCTTACCGACCCACCCATCCTCCCCGCTTGCAAACTGATTTCTAAGGACAGAGATTCCCTTTTCAGGGCCTTACCTCTGGCGCACCACTTTCAGTGTTCTTCATGGCTCTGCGCTTTGTTGTGGAAAGTTGTGAAAAGAAACTTATGTCACTGCACCAAGGTGGTGCCTATGTACGACTCTGATGTCATCACAGCGACCACGATGGCAATGACAGACGCAGTCAACCGATGCCACCTGACGGCGTGCAAGAGTACTGCTCGAAGAAAATTCTTCGGATTTAGTCTGATGCCTAGGGGAAATTCTAAGGTAAGGAATCTGCGACTAGAATATGTCTCTACCAGATAAATAGGTACTGAAGGTAAGTAACTTGTTCTTTAGTGGTTAATAACAGAGGAACCACAGCAAAAGTTACAGTAACATTAATATCAAACCAGAAACAGTATTTGCCTGCGCTTCAACAAGATTGGCTACTGCTGCTACATGGCACAGATGCAGCCCCCAGCCACTAAAGCATCAAGAGCAGAAGAATAATAAGCAGTCATTTAATTTTTGTCACCATAACTTTGCACCAACTCTCCAAGAGCAAAGCTTCACTGAGGTGGCAATACAGAGTAAAAGGTTTTGTATAACAGAGTAAACCCAGAGAAGGGGCAGAAGGCAACAGATTTTAAGGGATAAAAAGGGTTGTTCTGCTTCTGTGGAACAGTACACAGTTTCAAGGGCAATCATTTTCTTGAGGTCTTGTAAGGGTTTGACCATATAACCTAAAATCTATGGGCAACAGTATTGTGTCACTCCCAGAAGGGTGCATACCTCTCACTAGACAATCCACCTGTAGGGTGGCTTCAATGCAACCAGTAGGAAGGTACCTCTCCCCTTCAGAAATAACAAAAATAGGGTAAACAAAACTGTAATTGTTCCCTAGAGGCACTGTGCCCGTGTTTTGCCAGTACAAGAAGCTGATACAAGGGGCCACATTTGGATTGGTCTACAGAATAAGATGTTATCAACAGGTCCTCCAGCTACTGAACAACAGTGGAGCAACCAGGGGAGATCAGAGTGTCTAAATATTTCTTAACGTGTGAAAATATAGAATGTTATTCTGTGTAACATTGAAACGTCCACATAATTTGAGAGCTGATGAATGAGAATGCAAAAAAATAGCTCTTGGGGTGTAGAGCAATGGAGAAGAAAACACGTCTACGACTTCACTATCACTGTAGACTTTGTGATTACAAATCTGAATTGTTGACCTATATATTATGTATCTGCCTAAATTTATTGGACTTGAGGAGGAAGTACTTACTCCAAACTTTCCTCAAGGACAAATTAAGAAAGCTACAAGGTCTGCTGTTTTTCACATCAGTTGAACTGGTTCATCAGAAAATGTGTACATTTTTTAGTGTTAGCCTCTATTAGGTTGGAGCTGCCAAAAACAAAAATCTTAACGAAGCAGGATGAATGCAGCTGATCTGAACTCACGCATAACAGCAGCAGCTCACTGTCTAGGTTTTTAATGATTTTTATTGCTATGAAATGTTCTTATTGTTGCAATATTGTGATTGATTGATTTTAATACAATAAACACATTTTCTTCCTCGGTAAATGAGAAAAAGCAGATAGCAATAGGTTTAATGCAATCTTTACAGGAGCAGCAGTTAGAATATAGCACTAATGTGCTACGACCATAGAGATGAATCGACCTGTTCTAACATGTCACATTTCGCAGAAACATATATATATTAAGATTAGTAGTACAAGAACATCCATTTTCACTTAAGAGAGCCAAGAAAAGAATTTCATTTTCAACTTGACCATCTATAAATTCGCTATCATTCACAGTAACTTACAGACCCAGTTGTGATTGCCAATGCCATTACTCATGCAGTACACATTATAGTTCAGTTTACACAAAGGTCAGTATCAAACAAATTTGTAGAACAGGTGGGACACAAAAGCTAGGCATGCTGGTCTGTAATCTGACTCACAGACATAGACACATAGGCCCTCATTCTGACCCTGGCGGTCGGTGATAATGCGGCGGCCAAGCCGCCAACAGGCCGGCGGTCCAAAATATGCAATTCTGACCCTGGCGGGAACCGCCAACACAGCCCGCCGCATTAACACTCCGCCCGCCACGGCGGCACAAACAAACAGCGCGGCGGTCCCCGCCAACAGCCAGGCGGCAGACAATGTACCGCCCACCCTATCACGACCCACCAATCCGACACCTTTTCCGGGGCGGGAGCACCGCCGATAAAAACACGGCGGAAACAGACTACGAACGGGAAAACGCTCACCTCTACGCACTCCACGCGAGATTCCGGCAGTATGGAACCCGAGTTGCAGGTCATCCCCGCACTCCTATACCTGCTCCTGTAGCAGGAGCACGCCCGGCGGCGCGGAAGACATCGGTGAGTACTGCACCTACGACACAGGGGAGGGAAAAGATTACCGGCACACACCCACCCACCCATACCCACTACAACACACACATCAATGCATTCCCACAGATCACTGTCACAACCCACAAACCCCCCCCTCCGAAATAATGCAAAGACCAAAAGAAGAGATCATAAACGGGCAGATATATTGAAATATGGACACCAGCAATCCCAATAAATAAATAAACTAAGTACAAAATATATACAGCTACTAAATGTAGTCCAACCACTGTCCGTGGACCACAGGGGTCCTGTGCAAAGGGGCAAGGCCCAGTCCCACGACAAGAACTCCACGGAGAGAACACTGCAGGGGCATCAGAAAGAAAATAGGACAGGCACCTCAGGGGGAAGGGAAGGGGGGGCACCTCAGCCACTTGAGTACACGACGCCAGATCCACGAGGGGACTGGCCCATCCTGGGGAGTGCAAAGCCACAGTCCATACAGTCCATACAGTGGGTGGCCTGCCCACTGGGCCATCCTGGGGAGAGCAAAGCCACAGTCCAAACAGTCCATACAGTGGGTGGCCTGCCCACTGGGCCATCCTGGGGAGAGCAAAGCCACAGTCCAAACAGTCCATACAGTGGGTGGCCTGCCCACTGGGCCATCCTGGGGAGTGCAAAGCCACAGTCCAAACAGTCCATACAGTGGGTGGCCTGCCCACTGGGCCATCCTGGGGAGAGCAAAGCCACAGTCCAAACAGTCCATACAGTGGGTGGCCTGCCCACTGGGCCATCCTGGGGAGAGCAAAGCCACAGTCCAAACAGTCCATACAGTGGGTGGCCTGCCCACTGGGCCATCCTGGGGAGAGCAAAGCCACAGTCCAAACAGTCCCTACAGTGGGTGGCCTGCCCACTGGGCCATCCTGGGGAGAGCAAAGCCACAGTCCAAACAGTCCCTACAGTGGGTGGCCTGCCCACTGGGCCATCCTGGGGAGAGCAAAGCCACAGTCCAAACAGTCCATACAGTGGGTGGCCTGCCCACTGGGCCATCCTGGGGAGAGCAAAGCCACAGTCCAAACAGTCCATACAGTGGGTGGCCTGCCCACTGGGCCATCCTGGGGAGAGCAAAGCCACAGTCCAAACAGTCCATAACAGACCCCACTGCCACTGGAGGAGGCATGTTGGCCAGAGGACATCCTGCAGCCCTGCCCGAGACAGATCCTGCCCTGCCACGTCTGCCAAAGGGCCAGCGGTTCTTGCCTGGAAGGGCCCAGTTCAGCGCTTCTTGCCTTGAAGGGCCCAGTTCAGCGCTTCTTGCCTTGAAGGGCCCAGTTCAGCGCTTCTTGCCTTGAAGGGCCCAGTTCAGCGGGTCTTGCCTTGAAGGGCCCAGTTCAGCGGTGCTTGAGACGGCGGGGCCCAGTTCAGCGGTGCTTGAGACGGCGGGGCCCAGTTCAGCGGTTCTGGAGACGGCGGGGCCCAGTTCAGCGGTGCTTGAGACGGCGGGGCCCAGTTCAGCGGTTCTGGAGACGGCGGGGCCCAGTTCAGCGGTGCTTGAGACGGCGGGCCCAGTTCAGCGGTGCTTGAGACGGCGGGGCCCAGTTCAGCGGTTCTTGAGACGGCGGGGCCCAGTTCAGCGGTGCTTGAGACGGCGGGGCCCAGTTCAGCGGTGCTTCAGACGGCGGGGCCCAGTTCAGCGGTGCTTGAGACGGCGGGGCCCAGTTCAGCGGTGCTTGAGACGGCGGGGCCCAGTTCAGCGGTGCTTGAGACGGCGGGGCCCAGTTCAGCGGTGCTTGAGACGGCGGGGCCCAGTTCAGCGGTGCTTGAGACGGCGGGGCCCAGTTCAGCGGTGCTTGAGACGGCGGGGCCCAGTTCAGCGGTGCTTGAGACGGCGGGGCCAGTTCAGCGGTGCTTGAGACGGCGGGGCCCAGTTCAGCGGTGCTTGAGACGGCGGGGCCCAGTTCAGCGGTGCTTGAGACGGCGGGGCCCAGTTCAGCGGTTCTTGAGACGGCGGGGCCCAGTTCAGCGGTGCTTGAGACGGCGGGGCCCAGTTCAGCGGTGCTTGAGACGGCGGGGCCCAGTTCAGCGGTGCTTGAGACGGCGGGGCCCAGTTCAGCGGTGCTTGAGACGGCGGGGCCCAGCGGAGCGGTGCTGGAGACGGCGGGGCCCAGTTCAGCGGTGCTTGAGACGGCGGGGCCCAGTTCAGCGGTGCTTGAGACGGCGGGGCCCAGTTCAGCGGTGCTTGAGACGGCGGGGCCCAGTTCAGCGGTGCTTGAGACGGCGGGGCCCAGTTCAGCGGTGCTTGAGACGGCGGGGCCCAGTTCAGCGGTGCTTGAGACGGCGGGGCCCAGTTCAGCGGTGCTTGAGACGGCGGGGCCCAGTTCAGCGGTGCTTGAGACGGCGGCCGGTCTATGGCCAACTGCTCATTGCCTGGTGGTGCCCTCCTGGGCAGCGGGGATGGTGCTCCTTCAATGCCCACCTGGGCTGTGGGTGGTGGGGCCCTCCTGGCCAGCTGGGCTGGGTCCTCCCTGGGCAGCGGCTATGGGGGTGGTGGGCTCCTCCTGGGCAGCAGGCCTGCAGCCTGACCTCTCCGACTTGCTGCCCTTGCCCTCCTTAGTCGGGAGTCTGTGGCCCTTTCCTCCCTTTGGAGCTGTGGCTGGTGACTGTCTCTGGGTGGTGTCCGGGGGGGATGTAGAAGCCGGGCTCCTGCGGCGCCCCTTCCGCCTTCTGCTCCTCTTCCCAGGGGGTGGGCTGGCTGTCCTCTTGCTGCTGGGCGAAGATCCAGACATGCGGGCTGGTGGGCTCCAATACCCCTGCACCCTTGTCAAGGGGGCTGCAGGGCTGGTGGTGGCTGAGGTGCTCTTCTTACCCCGACGAGAAGGAGGGGGGGGCTCAGGGTCAGGAAAGAAGTTAGCAGTGGCGAGGAAGAGTTTCTTGGGACAATGGAGAGTGGTAGGTACAGTGGGAATGGGAGTGGAGGGAGAGGATGTGGTTGTAGGTGAGTCACGTTTGCTGTCTTTGGGTGCAGGTGCAGGAGGGATAGGCTGTCGTGAGGTGGATGGCTGTTGGGTGCGTGGGTGGCTGCGTTTGTGTGGTGTGGAAGAGGGGGTGACAGACACAGTGGGAGAGGACACAGGGGACGTGTAAATGGCAGTGGGGGTGGTGACTGCACGTGTGCGGACTGGAGTGGAGGGTGTGCTGGTGATGGAAACACTGGCTGATGGTGAGGTGAATGGAGGTGTGAGTGTAGACGTCACAGGGAGGGAGGAGGGAGACGAGGAGGTGGGGGTCACAGAGGTGGTAGTGACTGTTGGCATGTCTGCATCGGAATGTTGCGTGTGTGAATGTCTGCGTGATCTGTGGTGCTTATGTTTGGATGAGCTTCTCTTGGGTGTTGAGGTGTGTGCAGGCTGGTCTGATGGTGTGGGTGGGACAGGCAGAGGAACAGGAGACTGGGAGGAGGGAGTTAGTAGAGGGAGGCAGGAGACAGGGACAATGGCTGCCGTCAGTGCTGAGGCCAGAGCCTGGAACGATCGCTGATGGGCAGCCTGACCCGAATGAATGCCCTCCAGGTACGCATTGCTGCGATGAACCTCCCTCTCCACCCCCTGGATGGCATTCAAAAGGGTAGTCTGCCCAACAATGAGCGTTCGGAGGAGGTCAATGACCTCCTCACTGAGGGCAGTGGGGGTAACAGGGGCAGGGCCTGAGGTGCCTGGGGCGAAGGAGATGCCCGGCTTCCTGGCAGAGCGGGCACGGGGCGAACGCTGAGGGGCTGCTGGGAGGGCGGAGATGGTGCGCTGGGTGGCGGCTGTACCTGTAATGGCGGGGGGCACGGATGGTGCCACCCCCGCAAGGGAGCTCCCTTCCGAGGACGTGTCCGTGTCGCTGCAGGGTCCAGTCGTCCCCGTTGTGGAGCTCCCCTCGCCCTCCGTCTCACTGGTCCAGTCTGACTCTGTGGCATGGCCCTCCTGGGCCATGTGAGATGCAGCTCCCTCCTGCCCCGATGCCACTTCTCCTCCGCCTGATGATGCTGATGCACACAAGCACAGAAAGACAAACAAAAAGGGGGGGGGAGAGAGAAATAAAGGGATATTGAGTACATGGATCTCCGGTACAGTTTGCGGACATGACAGACACAGATGCCCCCTGCACTAAGTTGCGCACTTGGGGTCCGCTACGCATTCCGTGGAACATGCCCTACACGCCTAGAGTTGACAACTGCACCCATGGATGACACGGCCCAGGGATGGCTGTACTGACAAACTACTGAGGGTGGTGGCTGGGGACACAGGGGCTTACGGGGGTGCCCAGCCTACAGATATCGCCCTGGCCTAGGGGGACCCACAGCCCTCCTCCCCCACCCAGACACCTCCACTGCGCGACAACAGAGTAGATAATGCTTGTACTCACCCCCTTGTGTCTGCTGTGCTGCCCTCACGCGCCCATCCAAATCAGGGTAGGCCACCGCCAGGATCCGGAACATCAGGGGGGTCAGTTGACGGCAGGCACCCCGCCTACGTTGGGAAGCCATCCCCAGCAGAGACTCGGCGGTCTTCTTGGTCCCGCGGCAGATGTCCTCCCACCTCTTGCGGCAGTGGGTGCCCCGTCGATGGTGGACCCCCAGGGTCCGGACTTCCTTGGCGATGGCACGCCAAATCCCGATCTTCTCATGGGCGCGGACCTATGTGACACGTACAGGGAGGGAGAAATACCACGTTCAAGTTTGTCTGCATTTTCGTTGCCAGTGCCCCAACATGCCCCCCCATCCCCGCCAGGCCCCCCGCCAGCCCCAACATGCCCCCCCATCCCCGCCAGGCCCCCCGCCAGGCCCCCAAGCCAGGCCCAACGCCCCCCATCCCCGCCAGGCCCCCCGCCAGCCCCAACATGCCCCTCCATCCCCGCCAGGCCCCCCGCCAGGCCCCCAAGCCAGGCCCAACGCCCCCCATCCCCGCCAGGCCCCCCGCCATGCCCCCCGCCAGCCCCAACATGCCCCCCCATCCCCGCCAGGCCCCCCGCCAGCCCCAACATGCCCCCCCATCCCCGCCATGCCCCCGCCAGCCCCAACATGCCCCCCCATCCCCGCCAGGCCCCCCGCCAGGCCCCCAAGCCAGGCCCAACGCCCCCCATCCCCGCCAGGCCCCCCGCCATGCCCCCCACCAGGCCCAACATGCCCCCCCATCCCCGCCAGGCCCCCCGCCAGCCCCAACATGCCCCCCCATCCCTGCCAGGCCCCCCGCCAGCCCCAACATGCCCCCCCATCCCCGCCATGCCCCCCACCAGGCCCAACATGCCCCCCCATCCCCGCCAGGCCCCCCGCCAGCCCCAACATGCCCCCCCATCCCTGCCAGGCCCCCCGCCAGGCCCCCAAGCCAGCCAGTGGCCCCAAATCCAGATTGAATTAAACTCACTTGTTGGTCTGGAGGACCGTAGAGTAGCGCATACTGGGGGAGGACCCCATCCACAAGTTTCTCCAACTCCTCTCCAGTGAAGGCAGGGGCCCTTTCCCCAGGCGCAGCAGCCATTGTCC
Source organism: Pleurodeles waltl (assembly GCF_031143425.1). NCBI lineage: Eukaryota > Metazoa > Chordata > Amphibia > Caudata > Salamandridae > Pleurodeles > Pleurodeles waltl. The sequence continues at coordinate 820,581,163 of NC_090443.1, read as the reverse complement.
CTTCCAGACCGAGGTCACAGCAACACTTGCAGTATAGGTCCTCTCCTGTGAAAGTTCAAGTCGCAAGTGGATAAGTAGATAGAAAATGGCGGTCACGTCCGCGGCGGTGCGTACCGCGGCGGTGCGTACCGCCACCGCCGGCGCCCTTCGCCATTGGCTCCTGAAACCCATAGGCTTCAATGTTAACCAATGCGGCTTCGCGCCGCGGTCTTCGCCCGCCGCCCGCCGCGGTGTGCCACGCCAGCGCATTGACCTCACATCCCATTGTCACACTTCACAGGTCAGGCAGCCGCCATTTCGAGGGTCCACATGGCTCAATTTCAACTGCGTCACACAGGCCTAGGCCTTGCATAGCCACTCAGACACGCCATTCACTGCATAGAGAATCGTTTACTGTGCTAGCTGTGAGTACGTACCTGTGGGTTGCTTGACTGTGTGCTCCATGTTGTCCTTCCTAGGCACCGTCCGCTGGGTTTGGCGAGGAGACGGATGAATCCTCCCGTGTACCGACCGCTGGTGGACCTGTCGACAATGGAAGAACGCCACATTATCCTGACCTACCGTCTTAACCGTGCCACTATACATGAACTGTGTGCCCAGCTGGAGCCCGACCTGATGTCCCCCATCCGCCAACCCACAGGGATTCCCCCTCTGGTGCAGGTCCTGTCAGTACTCCATTTCTTGGCAAGTGGGTCATTTCAGACAACAGTGGGAATTGCTTCTGGGATGTCTCAGCCCATGTTTTCGAAGGTGTTATCCAGAGTGTTGTCTGCCCTGATGAAATACGTGAGGAGCTACATCATTTTCCCTGAGGTGGGCGAATTGGCTGCAGTGAAGGGTGATTTCTACACCCTTGGACATATTCCCAACGTCATTGGTGCCATTGATGGGACCCATGTGGCTTTGGTTCCCCCAAGAGACAGGGAGCAGGTGTACAGGAACAGAAAAAGTTACCATTCAATGAACATCCAGGTGGTGTGTTTGGCTGACCAGTACATCTCGCATGTAAATGCCAAATTCCCAGGGTCAGTGCATGACGCCTACATCCTGAGGAATAGCAGCATCCCTTACGTGATGGAACAGCTAGAGAGACACCGTGTATGGCTATTGGGGGACTCTGGGTACCCCAACCTGTCGTGGCTACTGACCCCAGTAAGGAATCCCCGGACCAGGGCAGAGGAACGGTACAATGAGGCCCATGGGCGTACTAGGAGGGTGATCGAACGCACCTTTGGCCTCCTAAAGGCCAGGTTTCGGTGCCTGCATATGACAGGTGGATCCCTAATGTACTCACCTAAGAAGGTGTGTCACATCATCGTGGCCTGCTGCATGCTTCACAACCTGGCTTTGCGCCGCCAGGTGCCTTTCCTGCAGGAGGATGGTCGAGACGGTGGTGTTGTGGCAGCGGTGGAACCTGAGGAGAGTGACGAGGAGGAAGACGACGGGGCTGAAACAGACAACAGGGACAGAATCATTGAACAGTACTTCCAATAGGACACAGGTAACAATTCAAAGATAATTTAGTAAATGTGAACTACTCTCCTGCATCTCTGCTGCCTGTCTATTTGCCCCAGTGTATGATGACTGAGTTGTGGCTTTTCCCTCCCTATTTCAGATCTGGGGTCCCCACTACGAGTCCTGTGCTTCGTTTCCCCATGGACTACAGCTTTGTGGCAGCTGTTTGTTGACTTCACTATGTACAAGGACATATTTGCACTGTCATGTCAATTACAATATTTTGAAATCACAGCCAGACTCCAGATAGTTTTGTGCAAAATAGGTGTTTATTTAAGTGCTCAAAATGGGATGGGTGGTTTCAAGTGGGTGGGGGCTATGGTGAAGGAATGTCCATGGCAGAGTCCAGAGTAACAGTCACACAGGTGCATTGTCCAGAGGCCTGTGGAGAGATGGAGCATGGGCAGTTCAAGGATGGACAGGGTGACAATGTGGGACAGTGGGATGACATCAGGTGGTATCCTTTGCTGGCGGGGGTCTTGACATCCTACTCTGTCTTCTTGCGAGATCTCAGGGCCCTCTTGCGGGGTGGTTCTTCTCCTGCAGGAGGTGGGGGTCTGGGGGGCTGCTGCTGTGCGGGGGCCTCCTGTCCACTAGCGCCGGCGGAGGTGGTTGGCTGTTCTTGGTCCAGGCTAGTGGCAGGGGCCCTTTGGTGTTGTTGAGTGTCCGTCCTGGTGTTGATGAGGTCCTGCAGCAGCCCTACCATGGTAACCAGGGTGGAGGTGAGGGCTCTGATGTCCTCCCTGTACCCCCGATAGTGTTCCTCCTGCAGTACCTGGATCTCCTGGAACCGGGCCAGTACCGTCGCCATCGTCTCCTGGGAGCGGTTGTATGCTCCCATGATGGTGGTGAGGACCTCGTGGAGAGTGGGTTCCCTGGGCCCGTCCCCCCCCTGTCGCACAGCTGCCCTCCGAGTTGCCCTGTTTCCCTGGGCCTCTGCCCCCTGGCCGGTGTGCCCACTACCACTGCCCCCAGGTCCCTGTTGTTGTTGGGGTGGTGGGTTATCCTGGGTGCCCTGTAGTGGTAGACACACCGCAGATTGAGGCGCCCTGGAGACAGAGGCATGGGCCCGCTGGGTGGGAGCTGTGCTGGTGTTCCCAGAGGGGTTTGGGTCTGTAGTGGCCTGGGCCTGTGTGAGGGGAACCGACTGTCCAGAGGTCCCCGATGGTCCGGGCTGGTCATCGGTGTCCAGGTCGACAGAGCTGCTGTCATCGCTGACGGCCTCTTGGGTGGGGGGTGTGGAGAATTCTGGGCCCTCCGCGGCGGTGTGTTGACGGTCGGGTCCTGCAGGGGTATAGAGGTATGGTTATAGTTTCAATGTGTGGCATATGGGTGTATCTGTGGGTTCCCGTGTCCCCAAGTGCTGGCATTCGTGTGTGGGGGCTTTGGTGAGGGTGGCTTGTGGGGGGGATGTGTATATGCATTGGGCATGCTTTGGTGATGGGTGTCCATGCTCAGTGGACGCATGCAGGCCTAGGTTTTTGGATGTGTGGGTTGTGATGGTGAGACATTGGCAGGGAATAGGTGTGCTGGGGGTGGGGGTGAGGATGGTGGTGGGGGTGAGGATGGTGGTGGGGGTGAGGGTGAGGATGGGGGTGAGGGTGGGGTTCGAGGATGGGGGTGAGGGTTGGGGTATGATTTGGCATGCAGGTGGGGGGGAAGCAGTAGTGAAGCTTCAACTTACCAGTATCCATTCCTCCGCCGACTCCTGCGAGGCCGTCAGGATGCAGGATGTTCAAGACTTCCTCCTCCCATGTTGTAAATTGTGGGGGTTGATGTGGGGGTCCTCCGCCAGTCTTCTGCACGGCGATGTTGTGCCTGGATACCATGGAACGCACCTTCCCCCGTAGGTCGTTCCATCGCTTCCTGATGTCTTCCCGATTTCTGGGGTGCTGTCCCACAGCGTTGACCCTGTCGACAATCCTCTGCCATAGCTCCGTTCTCCGGGCAATGCTGGTGTATTGGACCTGTGTGCCGAACAGCTGGGGCTCTACCCGAACGATTTCCTCCACCATGACCCTGAGTTCTTCGTCTGAGAAGCGGGGGTGTCTTTGGGGTGCCATGGGGTGATGTGTATGATGTGTGGGGTGGAGTATGTGTAGTTAAGTGTGTTGAGTGTGGTGGTGTGTGTTGTTTTGTGTGTGGATAGTGTGTGGGTGATGGTGTTGAGTGGCTGTGGCTGCTAGTTTGTGGATGGTGGTGTCTCGCTCTGGCCTTATTTCAGAATTTTTGGTCGTAGGAGTTTGTGGGTGATGTGGGTGTGTGTTTTATATTGTATTGTGTGTGTGGGAGTGGTGTGTGTATGTGTATCAGGTGTGTGGTATTCAAATCGGCCAATGTGGCTGAGTTTTGTTCGTTTGTGTGTATTCTGACCTCGGCGGTGTGTCCCGCCAATGGAATACCGCGTTTGAAAGACCGCCGCGTGGATTCATGGGTCATAATGGCATGGGCGTATTTCTGTTGGCGTGACGGTGGAGGTTTTGTCACCTCCACTTTTCTGCCGACCGCTGGTCTGGCGGTCTGTTGTGGCTGTCGGATTTTCGGAGGTTTGCCTTCTGCGGGTCAGAATGACCGTGGCGGGTTTCCGCGACCGCGGCGGGATTATGGAGGATTTCTGACCGGCGGTAGGCGCCTTTTACCGCTGAGGTCAGAATGACCACCATAATTATTAACAGGGTGATAAACACTTGTATTTTAAATGCCAACAACATCAATCATTTGCCCAAGAGAGGGTAACAGATTTTAAGGGTAGAACAACTAGTATTAGTATCTACAAGGTGTGACGTAGGTCTTGTGTTGATGACACATCATATATACAGCCAATTCTAGTCTCCAGAGTGGTTTGTGCCACTCTGGCTATCTGACTGTGGTGGGTACTTGTTCAAAGAATAGGGAAGGAAAAGAAAGTCAGCCTGCTTGTGTTGATCATGGGTGCTGTGTGACTGATCCTGGCACTCTCATTTCCAGTGACCCACCTGACCACAGTTAAAACAGGGGGCATTAACAGGTGGAGCAAACTCCCCCTTTCCATACCTCTTGCTCCTCCTTGCCCTTTCTGCCTCCTTGTTCTCCTCTGCCTCGCTGAAGTTCACTTAGTTTCTGACGTGTCTCCTTCCCAGTGCTCTGAGAATCTCAGTGAGTCATGTAGCGCCTTAGCACCTGATCCTTGACTGGTCCTGCTTTTGCAAATTATCATTGGAAGGAGGTAAAATCCTAGTTTGAACTTAATATATCTACAGTGCCATCTCTGAATATTTTCTGGGAGGCATTAAAGGTGACCATATGCGTACGTTCCCTGGCTTATATTCGAAGGCAACAGAAAGACAAAGAAGAAACCAAAAACATTAATTAACTTTGAAACTGAATTCTTTCATATGGAAAATGAGTTTGCAGACCTCCACAGTGTTCTCCGTCCTTGCAAAATTGAGGTAGATCACCAAATCATTTGTGATACGGCCCCTGACATGGCCTGGGCGCTCTGCATCTTTTCCCAGAAGAGGGTTTCTGGAAGTGGTGATAATGCAGGCAAGCCTCTGGTGTTTGCCTTTGCTACTGAACCACTTGTGACCTTGAAATTGGACGACAGACTCGAAAAGGCCCTATATTGGTGGATGGAGCACAGTAGATCTAGTATTCTTGGATCAAGGATAGTTCCTTTTGTTTGTAGCAGTAACTTACAGACCCATTTGTCACTGCCAGTGCCTTCACTTCCTACTATGGAGCATTACATTTGAAGAGGCTGACAAGTACGTTATTCTGGCTCATGTCCCTGCACACTGTTGTTATTGTGGTTCCTAAAGTTGACATCTCTCTGATAACAGTGAAACGTTTTTTCATTTTCCCTCATAATTCTCAAGTCAAAACTGCTGGCTAAAACCTTGGCCAAACTACTTACCAAGTTAATTTGTCATCTACTACATCTCGACCCGCTTTATGCTGCACCATCATGGCCTGCATAGAAAACCCCGGGCCTTCGCTTATGCTCAGAAGCTCCCCGGGGAGGGTGCGTGATCCTGGTAGATTTTGAAAAGGCCTTTGATTCTCTCAATTGAGACAACCTGCTTGGTATTCTGTTCAAAATGAATCTAGGTCCCAAGTCTATACAGTAACCCTCTGACCCAAGTTCGGGTGAATGGCTCCTGTCTGACATGCTTTGTATAGAGTGGTGAACAAGGCAGAGGTACCCTCTTTCACTACTACTGTTTGCCTTTGCTACTGAATCACTTGTGACCTGGAAATGAGGTGCCTAACTGGAAAAGGCCCTATATTGATGGATGAGGGACGGTAGAGCTAGTATTCCTGGATTTACAATACTCACAGTATTTCTGTGTGCAATGATATACTGCTTTTTGCTGGAAACCCCGTTTATACGGGTACCATGACTTAAGAAAATATGGGAGCTCTTTGGCATGGCTTCTGGGAAGGTGGTTAACTGGGACAAATCAATGATTTATTCTGTCCAGGGTAGGGAGCGGGCAGTAGACTGGCCGCTGCAGTTCAAAGTTGCCACCAATAACTTTACATACCTGGAACTGCAAGATAGAGCAAACCTGCAGTGGTGTTTGGAGCTCACTTTGTTGTCCCTGCTGACTACGCTGTTCATGAACTTCTCCAAATGGACTTCCTTTACTATACCCACACTTTGCAAGTCATGCAGTGTAAACTGGAGGTTCTTCCATGCATGCATCCATTTGCTATTGCCTGTGGTCCTTTCACAAGATACGTAAATATTACTGTTCTTTCACATGGGCTGAAGCCACTCCAAGAGTGGCTTTTGATAAATGCTTTCAGTCCAGTTATGATGGCAGCGTGGCCATGCCTGACATTCAGGTGTATTATGTTGCAACCCAGTTACTAGTGATCAGTCACTGGGTATTAGGGCAGAGGGATAAACTTGCTCTCTAGCTGCAGTTCAATGCTTCATTAATCCCTCCTCTGCATTGTACTCCATACCGTTTTTTGGCCCTCGTCATGGGAGAGCCAACTCACTGCACTCGATAAGGGTGTGGAAGGGACTAAAGGCTAATCAGGGAGGCACTGCTTTGAAAAAGCATTTGGGTGGTGCAGGCAGCCAAACTACCTGGATTCAGAAAATGGTATTGATTTGGCATTTTTCATTTCAGTGATGTGTGGACTCAAGGCCATATCAAATCCTTTCAAACACCATCTGAAGAATTCTCATTGCATAAATCACAACTTTAGAATTACCTTCAGCTGCATCATGATCTCTGCACATACAAGTCCGGTTTGAGCGAGCTCACTTCCAAACTTTAGCTCCTTGAAAGCTAAATTGACCATGAATAATTAGAGGCCAAAGGCATTTAAAAATGTATCTCACTTCGGTTATTAATGTGCCTGATCAAATAGGTGAGCGACCTTAGCCCTTCGGATGATGATGACTGGCATGGAGCACTGATGGTGTCCCGTGAGATGGCCAATATGCTGAACTATGCTTTATTCAATATAAATATTTCCACTGGGCATATTACATGCCAGTCTTTCTCTGGAAGATTGGTAAAGACTCTTTCCCAAATTAACTTAGATCCAAGCAACAAGTAGGAGATTTTTTACATGTGACATGGTGATTGACATTTACCCAACAATATTGGTCTGAGATTTCTGTTTACGCAAATTTTAAACCTCATGCTGCTGTGTTGATTTCAGTTCTCCTTTCTGCATATGATGGTTGTAATTGATTAGGGTTTCCTGAAATAATGGATGTGAAACTTGTGCACTTCTGTTCGGCCATGCACTCATCTGCAAAGAGCAGACTTTTTTAAAAGGTTCGTCAGTTACTCTGGTCTCTTTGGTCACACCAGGCACGTGGTCATACTACCCAAAAACAATGTTGTGGAGTTTCAGCACCTGTCCTCGTTTCTCTTCCCCCTTTATGCCACTGACGCGGTATTGTTTCCTAAAACAAAATGTGTGGCTATAGGACTCCCATCGAATGAGAGAATACACGAGTTTCAGTTCATTAGAAAACATTCGAAAACTTGCCTTTGTAATACAAAGCTTACAATCTGGTAGATTCGTGTAAATCAGCTTCTTGAATAGAATAATGGAAACGTCAAGATGGCTGCTCTTTCCAGGGGGACTTCGTAACGCCTTTGCTCACTCACTCTAGCAAACCACTTACTCTGTCTTTTCTGTTTGATTTCAGCTTGTCGTAACGCCTTTGCTCACTCACTCTAGCAAACCACTTACTCTGTCTTTTCTGTTTGATTTCAGCTTGTTGCACATAGTTTGACTTCCTGCCCGAGGATCACCTCAATCTTCACAAGAGTACATGACTAAGCAACTTGTGGATCAATTCGTTGATTTGCACAAACTCCGATGTGAAGTGTTAAGTTTGGCCTCCTATAACAAATTGTATATACATTAATGTAGAAAGAGGCTTTCCAGTCCCTAGCTCAATTAGGAATTTGTAGGGTATTAAACTATTTTGTGCCGTTTCCTCTCCTGCCTCCCCCTTGTTTCCGCCGAGTGCCTTTGCTAGCCTTGAAGTAATAACCCAATTATGTGCGCTTGGGCCCAGTGGATCCACCAAGCTTATACACTGTGCCTTTGTGGTTCACTTAGCTTTTTACGATTAGGGTAATTCAAAGATTTCGGAGCCCCTCTGGTAAATTCGTAAAGTTCCATTGCCATCTGCATTAAAAACAAAACAGATTTTTTATGGGGCGGGTTTCCTCTCTGAATATTTGAGGATTGGGACCTTCCCACGTTGGCTTTCTTAAGTGAGCTACGACTTGGGACTGGGCCACCTTGGCTGCCTCGCTCTGTTGGACCCTGAAAAAGAAAAGAGACCAACAAGTCTGCTTTTACTTTTCGTTCAGCTCCTAATGGTGCGGTATTGGAACCATATGTTTCCAGGGAGGCCTTGGCAAGAATTTAGATACATGTCACCATAATTAATTCTGAAAGCACACACGAGAAAACGCTGCGGGGCCCTTTTCTGGAGGATTTGGGAAAACCCGTGCAAACTAAGGGCAAGTCGGTGTGCATTTTTGTGTATCTGCATGTACACGCATCACACATTTGCACACTTTTATTTCCTTTTAAGATGCATGCATAATGGTCATGTGTGTGCCTTACTAATTTTTCTGTAGCGCTTTGTGGCCAATATATCATACTTTTGAATTTTCCCAAGTGTGTACAATTTGTGTTGGCGCTAACTCGCAGCACGCCTCTCTCTAGTAACATAAGGTAGCATTTCAGTTCATATTTTCTAAATTAAAGTCAGAAACTTGAGAACAATATGAATTTATTTGGGATGAAGGCGACATCTTCTCTTCCAGTTTAATTCATATTTACATATATTTTTTAAATGTTGGCTTCAAAAGAGGACGTCCTGTGTTCAATATGTCCAACACACATACAAATCATAACTAGGGCTCCCAGTTTTATGGTATTTGTTTTAACATTTTCATCTGTATTTATCCATATTTTTGGGCCATCTTATTGGCATGTATCTATGTGTGGTTTGTGTTTTGAGAATAAATGGAGTTGTAAAATGGTATATGTCCTCATTTATTTAACAGATAAATATGCATGTTAAGCAGCCAGATATAACAAAACACTACACCCACAGGTAAATGTTAGTTTTATATACAGATATATGTGAACATATACCTGTATTTAAGGAAGTCTCATGTTTTTGTTCATCTCACTGTGCTGCACATTTGCTCAGCTGTGGCCCTGGCATTCATGAAGGGCAGCACTCAGAAAAAGCACCATATTCTGTATTTGTCTGCTTTAACAAATAAATACAAACAGAAAACACATTATTTCTGTATTCATCTGTAAAAATCGGTAAAACAGAAAACTGGGAGCTTTAATCATAACGTTAAAATTGTGCAAGCTTAACATCTAATACAAATATGTTTTTAATCGCTGGAAGCTTTTCTGCCCAGACATCAGATTCAAATGCAAATCAGCTCGTGCAGAGTTTTGCGGAAATCAAGCCTGAACCTCCCACCAAAAGCCTATTTTGAGAACAAGGGAAACTTTTGCATGGGACTTTGAAACTTCAAAGTTAAATGTATTTTGTTTCTAAATAACTCTATGTTTTGTAAAAATGCAGGTTGGTGAACTTTAAAAAAAATAAAACAGCAACAAATACAAAACACTTTGCCCTCACTTAAAACTGGGTAGTAATGGGACAGCTGTTAAACATTATCAGCTGTCCTGTGCACCCGCCGCATGCATGCCCTACCACATAGCAGTTTTCATTAGGGCAATTCCGGTGCTGGCTGAACCATTGGAAAAACCTCTCCTCTGACAATTGCCAGCACACATTGTACTATGTCCAATGCCTTTTTTCCTGCCTGGTCTGCCAGGTACAACATGTCTATACCAAAAACAAATAGATGGCCCCTGCGCTCCTGGAGAAGATTTCCCTCATGTTAGAGGGATTGCCTATTTATTTTCCAGAAACATACAATCTATTTTGGGGAGTGATGGGGCCTGGCTTTTGAAAATTAAAGTACGTTGCCAACTGGTCCGCCATGCCACCATGGCATGGCAGGCTTTTGTTAAATTTAGAAAGGGTGCTGCTTTGCATTGTAAACATTGAATGGCTCTCTAGTGGCCATGTGCATGTGTTTGCTGCTTCTCTTTGATGTTATTTTTTAACGTCACTTTTCTGAACTCAGGTTTATACATGTTTAGATTTGTCCCTTACCTGTTTCCATCCCTACTTGCCAATTCCTAGCTCCGGTTTGTGAGTATTTTAGAGAGCGGGGTTTCTCAAATGCACAATCCTTCCCTCTCATGGCTGGGTTCGGTGATTCACAGTCTCCAGGGTAACACGTTGATCTTCGTTGGTGAAGTAACAGGTCTTTGGTGGTTGGGAGCAAGTCCATTAGCTTCCATGATGCATTTTTGTGCCACACCTATTGAGAAGTAGGGACATAAACACCAGCCACTCCTTCTTCATCCTGTAGGTGACCTTGATAATTGTGAATCACAGGCGAAATCTCACTCTTACACTTGTATAGTTGCCTTTTAAAGTAAAGTTCACTTTCTGTCTGGTTCGTTGCCAGAGCCTTTACTCTGTAATCTATCGCATCCTATCCCAGTGCCAACATATGTGGAAGTAACAGAGAACTTTCACAGGTAATCAGGTACTTAGATTTTTTTTTTCCAAAATGAGGAGCTCACTTCAACATCGGTGTTTGAAGAGGGCTACAAAACGGGTAGGTGGAGACTCTCTAAAAGTGGTGTGGACCAAGAAACAGAGCAAATGACTGGATATTGAAATGCTAGCCCTGAAGATGGGTCCGAAAAACATAAATACCATGCACTTCTAATTTGCCCACTCAGCAGTGTGGCTGTGGGCCTTGGATAGCAATAGTAGGTTTTAATACTCTACTAATGGGATAAATAATTGTATCGCTTAGAATAACATCTGGTCCTCCTGGTCCGGTTCATCTTGATTGTCTGGTTCTTCTAGTCCTTTTCGTCTTGATCTTCATGTTCCTGCTCTGGTTGTCCTAGTCTTCTTTGTTTGCTGGTTCTTCCTAGCCCGTCTGGTCTTGTTCTTCCTGGTTGTCATGCCCGCATTCTGAAGCACAGTCCAAAGGCCTCACTCCAACCCAAAACCACACTACAACGTACCCCCCCCCCCTGGGGACCTTCACCACAACACAGGGTCACATTCTGGTTCCTCCTCTAAACCCTTGACCCAACAGGAAACCATTAATATCCCCACAGTAGGATGGGGCAAAGAACCCCTGCATAGCAGGACCCCAACACTGGAGGGTGAAGAACACAGCTGGAGATAGCCATGGGCCCCAATCATCTGCATCCATGAAAACGCTTGTTTTGGGGCCAAAAGTCTTAATCTTGCAAGACCTGATGACATGCCCCGTTTTGAAGATGCACCGGTCCGCACAGAACTTGAAGGTGAAAGGGAGTGATTCTCCCTTACATGAACCACCTTAAAGTCTGGCATCTGGGAGCTTGCACTAACATAAGTTTGGCAGTTGCTGCTGGGAGCTTTATTCTTGGCTTTGTATCGTCCAGCTGCTTCTGGTCACTTCAGCCTTGAAAAAGAACTGCAAAGCTAAATTAAGTCTGTCCTGTCTTTCTTATCCGATAACTTAACATTCCCCGCCCCATCAATGGGCTTAACTGTTAAATCAGCATTACTGGATTACTTAGTCCGGAGTTAAACTCTGTTAAATAATGAAAAGTGATTAAACTCAATGCACTTTCAGTACAACAAAGCAGATAAAACTTGTGGATAAACATAGATGAAGTCAACCACACAATGAAACCCCTCAGAAGGAACTGAACAAAACTATGCTAGCAAGTAACAAGTAGTGGAGTAAAGAACAATTAACATGCACAGATTAACAAGACTGTTTCAAGACTATAAGGGTGAGAAAGAAAGACCCATTATAAATATATACTAAGTGATAAGGAACTTAACTTAGCTGTAAAGTTAATTACATGCTTAGAACTAATCTTGCTCTTGTTTCCATTTGTTGATTAGCTAGGATAGAGCAAAGCAGCCTTGCAGACTTTAACCCTATCAATACATCATCACATAAATCCAAGGAGATTCACATGTGCTAAGTTAAGCAGTTATACGTTCCATTGTATGATAGAAGGCGATAATGTAGCATGGTTGCCCCTAATAACGTGTGCATATTATTGGAAGGCCATTTAAGGCCTTTTTGCTCAATGAGTCACTGATGGAAAACCAACATGCTAGTTGTCATCCATCTGGTTAAGAGACGCCCAGTGAGTCCAGTTTTGAAAGGTACAATGTTTCTCACTCTTTCTTCCAACCCACTTCTGGACACTTTTATGTTTAGAGCCTTCATACCTCCTTGCTTGGATATCATTTGACAGTGATGGCACAGGTGAGTGCACATTTTTTCTGCACAGGATCAGCTCACCGGGTTAGTTAGATTCAGTTCTGACACTGGTCCAGGTCCTCTTAGAAGTCCTGGTCTTCACATTCCGGGTAGACCTGTTCAGGTATTATTCGTCTTCCTGATGCTGCTACTCCAACTTGTCCTACTTCACCTCCTCCTAGTCCTTTTGATCCTCCTATACCTACGCCTCCTGGTCCTCTTCCCCTGGTCCTCCTGTTCACTCTTTTAGTTCCCTTCCTACTCGTGCTTCTGGCTCTCGTTCTGGTGTTGATTCTCCTCCATGGTCCTCCTCTTCCTGCTCCAGACCATCCTACTCCTCCATCTGCTCATCATACTCCTTTCCTCCAACCCCTAGTTCTCCTCCATTGTCCTTATTCACCTGCTGGTCCTGTTCCTCTGGTTGTCCTGGTCCTTTTCTTGCCCCCCTCTTCCTGTCTCCCATCTCGTTCCCTTGGTCTTCCTGGTTCTGGTCCTCTTTGTCCTGATGTTTCTAGAGATTCTTTTGCATTTTTATTTTTTATGGGGGCCAACTAAAAAGGACCCAGCATAGGTCTCTGTTAGCCCTGTTTCTTATGCTTGCCTGTGCTCCACTCACGCAGGACCACTTAAGCACAGATCCCCACAACTAGATCGACAGCAATCTTCCTTCTTTCCTTCCATTTGATTGCTAATTTGGCACCAATGAATCTCAGTTTCCATATTTTGACGACTGTCAACATTTTTTATTTTCTCTGAATATTTCACTAGCTTTTGGAAATTACCGCTGTTGCAGATCTGTCTAAAGTGGCATGCTTTCCTTTCCAGATATTCTGAATTGTCAGTTGTGTAGGCAGTACAACAGTAGGCCACTATGGTATATTAAAAAGATCTGGAACAAATTGAACAGGCCCTGGAGTTCCAGCTCAGGGTACAACTTCCACTATGACAAAGTGGCTGACCAGAACCACAAGAGCTGAAGGGTCATTACTGCAGTGCATCTCATTCCAAAACCCACATCAATCAACACTTGCAGCTGAAATGAAGGCAGAGGACATGAATCGTGATATTGGCACATATTCACAAGAGCGTAGAATAACTCTTGTAAGCAGACTTTATGATGGTGTCTGCCCACTGTTGCTAAATGTTCTGCAGCTTTCAAACACACATTCAGACAAGGCGGTACTGGGTACACTTTATCCTGACATCATAGGAGCAAGCATGGCATGCCCAGTTTCTTGAAATCGAATATTGTCATGCAGGTTTTAAGTATGCTTCTTTAGTCCAAGAACATAATGCTTCATCCTTATCCTAACTCCCCACCTGCAGAGTGGTTGCAGGACAGCTAACAGTTTTGTAGAAGGCCTCCTTTGTATTAGGGTTCTATGCAAAGTTCACTGCACTTTATTTCCAAATGTCCAAAGCAAAAGTGGGCACATATTACTTTGATATTACTTCATAGAGTAACATGGTGTTCCCTGTATTACCTCTCCTCAAGAAACTGAACTACACCCACCAACACTCGTGGCTAGACTCATGATATATCTTTGTCAATCTGTGCTAGCGTGAAAAATGTGCATTTGTTTGCACAAGTACTATCTCTAAAAACGTGTTCGTGTGCAAAATTTGCAGCATTAAAGAAAATTGCCTTGCACACACATACCTGCACTTTGTGCAAAATCTGCTCTTGGGCCATACCACCAGCTGTGTCAGTAACACACTTGAGAGCAGCCCTCTCTGGTAGAGGGGTATTGTGAGATATGGATGTGGCCCATCACCAGTTGAACTCGTGCGGTGCTGTTTAGAGATTCTGGTGTGAAATACACAACGTGGACACTGGATAATGCTGCTTAAACTACAGACTCTGTATTCCACCACTTAAGAAATGCACGAGCATCAAGTTCAAATTTAATTCGATGTGCAATGAGTTCTAGATTATGACGTAGGTGCAGCGGCGTGCTGATATCAGTAGGAGCAAATTGCTCACCTGATGTGGCTCATGGAATCCATGCACTTTAGAGGAGCTTGAGTCAACCCATTTTTCTGATAAATGGAAGTACTGCCTCCTTGCCTCGCCCTCCTGCAGCTGCAAGTCGTGACTGTGAGTCAACCCCTACAACCAAAAGAAATGACAATGGGCGTTTTTCTCTTTTTAAAACATTTATTGGATTATCAAGGGTATGAAATCGTTCATAGTGTCTACAATGTATGCATTTTACGTTAGATAATGTAAAAAGCTATCTAGTCTACCTCACCAAGCACCCAAAAGATACGATGGGCATTTTGCCCCTTGCAAATGTGCAGCCAGATTTCTGAGAATTGATCTCTCAGTTCTGTCATCTAGCAATTTATGTGGCTGGACCTAGGCAGTGGCAATGTTCCTTCTTTAGGATGGGGGTGAGGGTTTGGGGGGGGCTACACCAAAGCTTGCCTTAAAGTCGTCTTTGTGGAACAGTGTCAGAGATCCTGCCAATCCACATTTTAAATCTAGCAATTTTCTCAAATGAAAATATGAGTATCACTTAATTTGGACCTATTTTGAGGCTAACTTGTAAAGTTCAGACGTGGTGTTTGCTAAAGTCTAGAAACAAAAGATTCTCAAAACTCCCAAGTGCTTTTGTAACGTATTGTGTTGGTGTTGGTCTTTAACAAGCAGTCAGTAATCTGCCATTTCCCTTCGGTCTTGTTCTATCTTAGCAGAACATAACAGTGCATTCTTAGTATAAGGGAAATGGATGCGCAGTAATTAAACAACTTAAATCTAGGTTGTAACTTCAGTAAAATGTGTTTGAAATTGTTAAAGTTGGAAACGTGAAGTCAGAAGGATTTAAGTTCACAACAACTTCAGCAGTGCAGCCAGGATTTCTGCCCATGCACTTGCAATGCAACAACTCATCAAAAGCAGTAGGCACGATTCATCAATGTGAAACACTTGAAATGTAAATGCAAGAAATTGGGTTATTGTTTGAGAAGGGTGGAAGCCCCTCTCAAGCTACACCCACAATCATTGTCAGGGTGAACAACAAAAGTCACTAAATTAACGTGTCCTTAACCCTCCCATAGCTTGTCAGAAAGCAGCAGGCTTAACTTAAAGGTAATGTTTAAAGTATTAATGCATCACACAAACATTAATAAGGTGAAAACAACACACAAAAAATCCCAAACAATTTGGTAAAATATAATACATTTTAGTAAATGAAATGGGAAAAGAACAACAAAAATTCGATCAATATACCCAGAAATATTGAATTTTAAGGTTTTATATGAAAATAGCACCAAGAAGCAGAACTTGCGGTCATCTCGTAATGCAAGTTCAGGCCGACCGCGAAGGAGCACGGGTCGGATACAGGGATAAAATAAGTCCCACAGAAGTGTTACCTTCTCAGGGCCGGTGCAAAGCGTTCCGTTTGCGTTGGAGGAGGCCGCGAGGAGGTGGCTATTGGCATTAGGAGCAGGCAGGGCGTCACAGACGGTTGTTGATGTAGCACAAATAACCAGTTTTCGCTGGAGCTTTGTGTTGGTTGATCATCATGGAAATCGCTGTTGCACGAAGTGCAGGTCTCACGTTACTGGTAATCTTGGATGGTCGATGTGGCCTTCAAGACCAGGTCCGACTGGAGCTTTGCATTGGCGGTTGTCACAGGTGGTCGATCTTTGGAACTAATAGGTCACTTCACAGATGGATTTTCACTTTTACTTGTGGAGGAGCGCTCACTGATGTCAGCTAAGGGTACAGGACCAGCGGAGGCACATCTTGGGGGATCAGGACTTACTCCACCAGAGGACAGCACTAGGGCTCGGGTGGGTCCGGAGAGGTCCAGTTTGTGCTGTTCAGCTGGGCAGCTGCACAGAGGGCTCTGTAAACTTTTTGTGTCCCTGTAGCTCACACAGGAGGTCAGCCAAGTGACCCTTGGAGTCACTCTGGGTGGCCTGGGATCAAGACAAGCAGGTCTAATCTTCCTTCTTCAAGGCAGTCCTTCTAGTTAGAGGGCAGTCCTTCTGGCAGTAGAATAGTCCTTCCTCTGAATCTCCCAGAGGTTCAGGGGTATTCTGAAGATTAGTTCTGAAGGTCCTGCTTTTATACCTGGCACCAGCATTTGTGTGGTGGAATTCCCTGACCTGTTCCCAAACTGGTTTTAGTCAGTTCTTCTCCTTCCCCTGGTACCAAACTGTCAAGAGTAAAAAAAGGCAGGGCAGGCTTGGTGTCAGGTTCATTTCTGTGTGCTGCAGGCAGGGCCTTTTGAAATTTAGGGAAATGCTTATCAAGCTTTTATTTAGCGCAGCACAGCAAGCCACCTTGCTGCACTGCTTGAAAGGGAAAGGGCATGAATGTAAAGTATTTAACATTATATGATGCATTCCTGTCCTTTCCTTGCATTGGCACACTTTTGGCTACCTAGCACCAACACAGGCACCCTTGTGCTGTGGTGCAAGTGTGCCTGCATTGCAGGCAGGATTGTTTTTGTGCGGGAAAGGATAACTTCCTGCACAAAAACAATCTTCAGAGGCATTTTCCTCTTTCGATGTGTGCTGCAGAATACAGCACACGTTGACAGAGGAAAAAAAAAAGAGAAATAAAGATATTTCTCCTTGTTGCGTCTCGCCTGGGGAGCCATAGCATTTTAGTGCATTCCCAGTCTACCAGTGGTGTAAATCTGGGAATGAGCCAAAATTCATGGGTGGCTGCGTGGGAACACCCATTCTCCTCCCTCGGAACACTTTCCTGGGGCAGAGTAACGCAACGTAGCAATTTGTGAGGCGTTGTGTTACTTTAAAGGTGGCCTTGCATGGCTTGATAAATTTGACTTAGTAGTTGCGCCACCCTTACACCCCCTTGCATGGAGCAAGGGTGACACAACTCAATGGTAAATATGCCCCATAGTATGGACAGGGGGCAGCTCCTCACCTAGTAATCCTGTCAGAAAGACCCTCTGTAAACTCCTAGAAAGGCCTCAGGAACTTTGGATGTGAAAACGCCACCTTTCTAAAAGTGTAATTTTCAAAACAGTAATCTAAAATCCAAACCTTACCATTATAGGGGATTTTAAATTACAATTCATTTGAATGCAAACATCATCATTTCTCTAATTGCTCCCACACTGAGGTTTGCATTTATTGAATGTAATAAGGTAACTTGGTGTTAGTCTATGTGAGGGATAGGTCTTACAACAGTGGAAAACTACTTTAAGAGTTTTTCAATGCCAGGACATGTAAAACTTAAATACACAATTCCTGCTTTTGCACCTTACCCTAAAATTGCACTCCAGGCTGCAGTAGTAGACCTGAGACATGTTCTAAAAAGGCTACTTCAGTGAGTGGCAAAATGAGTGCTGCTGCCATCTACTAACATTTCATTTACAGGACTTGGCTACATGTGGCACCATTTACTAGGGATTTACAAGTAAATTAAATGTACCTGTCAGGTATATGCCAATTGTGCCATGGTTTAAGAAGAGAGCACAAGCACTTTACCACTGGTTAGCCGGAAAAAAGTGCAAAGAGTCCTAATGCCAACAAAAACAAGTTCAGCAAAAGAAGGCAAAACTCTGGGGGTGACCCTGCAAAAAGGGCCAGGTCAAACAGTAAAAAATTATAGAAAGTGAAAAAATAATGAATTTAAATGAGTTACAATTGCACTTAATAATATTCACCACACATTAATCTTTTTTTCAAAATATACATTTTCTATTGGCAGCTTCATCTCCTTAAAGAAGTGTCACTGAACTTCATTAAATAACGAGCAGGTACAGAACAGTTAGACTGCAAATGATACAAAAACAAAAGTGAAGGCAGTGCAAAAACCCAATAGGACAAAATATCCAAGGAATCTGAACACAGCCAGACTCGTAACATTGAAAAGTAGCAAATTCTTCAGTGAGAACAATAGTGTAAATTATCAGAAGAAATGATGCATGCACAACCAAAAAAATATATGATGAAATCAAAATTATAGTTGACTTTAAAATAACACATGCAGGTAAAGAAGTCCTACTGGGTGTAGATAAAGGGAAAAGTAATGATATTTTGGTGAAATCTAAAATGCTTAGTACTTAAATTAATTTGACAGATCACACCATGATGGAAATTTCAAATCATAACTATAAACGTCTATCTAAATAGTTGATGATAACAAATCCAGTTCAAGACCATTGAAATACAATTTTACTCTCAGACAAAACTACCATAAATATATAAGGAATTTTGGACCGGATTGCCCAAAATAGTAACAAAGAAAAGAAACAAAAAGTATGGATTTAGAAATAGCTCCAAATAAACCAATAAAAAGGTCTTCTCAATTCATGCTACATGGTTGCTACTATTATTCCATGCAGTGTAACTGGAAAAAAACACAAGAATATGGCCTTAAAAATTACAAATTACCTTTCCATTCCACTTATGTATTGCTCACATTCAACCTATATGCATTATGTGTTTGACCTACATACCATAACAAAAACGAATTGGAACATATAAGACATTACAAAATTATTTTATTTTACCAAAACCATTGACCTAATAAACCTATTTCTTAACGACTATGATTACACTTGGTTGGAAAGACCAACAAGTGACCAAGGTAATCAACATTTCCCATTCAAGTGTGAAACTCTCAAATTACAACTCTAGAGCACCATCCTAAACCACCTCTAACTTTGAATTCCTTCAGAATTATTTTTCCATTTAATAGAACTGCCCCACCCAATTCGTTGGAAATTTCTACATATCATAGAATAAAGAATAATTCTACGAAACTTCCCAAATTCAACCATCCAGCTATCCAATTCATTTGAATTTGACCAGAAACGAGATAAGATAAACTTAGGGAGCAAGCAGAAAACAATGAAAAATCTCCTACATTGAATTCCTACGACAAGGTGCATGTACCACAATATTTCAAATATAATCATAGAAAAATTCGAAACTCAACCAACATTGAATGTTGAAGCCCATTACTTCACTCTAATGTTGACTACTTTTTTCATTTAAAAAATCTCAACATAGAACTAACCAAAAACAGAGAAGATTTAGATATTCTGCTGCTGAAAAAACATAAAGTTCTCCGACTGCTTCACCTTTTTCCAAGCTCCATCTGCTGTTCACCATTCACTGCTATATCCCTGCTTCGTGAATGCAATACACCCCCCAAAAAACAAGTAAAAATCAATAATTGGAACAATAAATAGAAGTGGATCTTTGCTTGGACACTCTAAAAATAGTTTGGCTCACTGTATGCACATCCAAAATGAAAAAAATAATAAAATGCATTAAACAAACTTGAATGCTGTAAGAACCCGGGTAAAAGACTACCTCTTTCTGAATCTCAGCCACTACAAAATGGCATCTCATATATTGGCTACATAATGCATCAAGCATATTTAACTACATTTTTTAGAAAATGTAAAAAATACATTAATGAGCTACAATTTTACTTTTATGATTTTAGTGCGATTTTGAAAACTAGTCTCTGGGACTCGAGTAGGGCCTAGATAAAGTTTTGTTTTTTGAATATGAAACATATAAATATTAATAAATATATTCATTAGGTAATTATTAAACAAGTTATAATTATATATTATTAACGTATATTTTTTCTTTTATTAACACCTTGACCGCCATGGACGTAATGGTTACGTCCATGGCTGCGCCTCTCAGTCGCCATAGACGTAACCATTACGTCCATTTACCGGCCCTCGGGGGAAGCGCTAGCGCTCACCCCGAGGGCCGCCCCCACGCCCCCAGGTCATGGCTGGAAGGGGAATCTCTTCACCTTCCACCCCCAACCCCCCCACAACCCCCGGTGACGTCTGATGACCTTGTCAGAGGTCACCTCCCATTGCGCTGGAAGCATGCTCCTAGCGCGATTGCGGAAGAGAAATGCTCAGCATTTCTCTTCCGCTCTGGAGGAAGGGGCCAGCAGAGGCATGAAAGGAAAGGAAAGGCCTTTCCTTTCCTTTCATGTCTCTGGAAGCATTTCTGCTGCCCGATCGCACAGAAATGCCCACTAGACACCAGGGATTTTTGTTTTCTTTGAAATGAACATAAGAGGAGCGGCCCCTTCGGCAAGGGCCACTCCCCAGGGCGGCAAATAATTTTTAGGCCATTTCTGACCCCCTGGGGGCAAATGGCCAAATATAATTAGCCAGAAACCACTAGACACCAGGGAATTTTTTTTAATCACATGCTTACGTATAAGGGGAGCAGCCCCTTGGGTAAGGGCCGCTCCCCAGGGGGGCAAATAATTTTTAGGCCATTTCAGCCCCCCGGGGTGCAGATCGGCCTAATATAATTAGGCTGATCTGCCCCCGGGGGGGCAGAAAACCCCTAGACACCAGGGATCTTTTTTTTTTCTTTTTTTTTCCTTTATGTGTAGGGAGCCACTCCTTCAGCAAGGGTCGCTCCCTAGGGGACAAAATTGTTTTTAGGCCATTACTGCCCCCCCGGGGGGCAGATCGGCCTAATATAATTAGGCCAATTTGCCCCGTGG
Source organism: Pleurodeles waltl (assembly GCF_031143425.1). Classification (NCBI taxonomy): domain Eukaryota; kingdom Metazoa; phylum Chordata; class Amphibia; order Caudata; family Salamandridae; genus Pleurodeles; species Pleurodeles waltl. The sequence continues at coordinate 820,560,298 of NC_090443.1, read as the reverse complement.
GGGGCAGAAACCACTAGACACCAGGGAGTTTTTTTTTTTTATTACCCTTACGCATAAAGGGAGCGGCCCCTTGGGCAAGGGCCGCTCCTCGGGTGGGCAAAATTGTTTTAGGCCTTTTCTGCCTCCAAAGGGGGGCAGAAACCTATAGACACCAGGGATATATATATATATATTTTCATTTACTTTATGTTTTTATGTATGGGGAGCTAGGCAAGGGTCGCTCCCCTGGGGGGCAAATTGTATTTAGGCCATTTCTGCCCCTTTGGGTGCAGATCAGCCTATTTTTGTTAGGTCAATCTACCCCCAGGGGGTGCAGAAATCACTAGACACCAGGGATTGGTGTGTGTCTATGTGTGTGTTTTGTTTGTGGGGTTGCCAATATTACATATTTGTGACAGTGTGCTCCAAATTGCACCACTGGCTAGATATCACACCCCTACCACTCTCCTGCTGAATGGGTGTGGCTCATTTGCTAGACTTGTTCTTTGTGAAACACTTAGATTTTTCATAGTCCCTATGACTTTAGTGATTTAACATTGATGGCAGCACCCCTACTCTGAAAACTGGTAACAGGTGTTAGGCTTGATGAATGTTCGAGGAGCTGCGTAGCTGCCTGACAAACGCTCTGCTGAGTGGTTATCAGGCCCTTTCTTTTTTTAGTTACTTATTTATTGAAGCAGCTAAAGCATTTCCATAACAAAGCGGCACTAGGCAGGAATGCTATGCTTCAGATTTAAATATTTAATAAGATATATATTATGTAATGCAGTCTTTTTTAGCTCATGGTGCTTTTGAATTATTTGCATTCGCCATATGGATATAATCTAATCTTATTAAAGCCGGGAGTTGCTTTTATTGAGCAATACCATGTAAAAGCAATCAATTGTGCTTTTCATGTCTACAGTCCATGCACCAATTTTTCATTACCTCATGCAAGTATAACGCCTCATGATGTGGCCTTTTATCAGGTTACACAATTATATTTGTGCTAATGTTTAACCATGTAAACTTTAGCAACCATTTCTGGTAGGCCAATCAAATTACCTCTCATGTACTTGGCACATGAGAGGTAATTTTCCAAAATGTTTGTGTATGTAGAAATTGTTGGGTGTCGACCTTCAGGTTTATATAAAAATAAAGGGCACTTACTCTGAGTTTCATTTGTTATGTTATGTTATGCTAATTTGTTATGTTATGTTGTGTTATGTTATGTTATGTTATGTTATGTTAATAAATTATAAAGTGCATACTGATACCTAGAAAGGAGTCCTGATGCAATAACTATTATAGACAGATTAGCCTTATCGACTTGTATGGCTAGTCATACAGCTTTGAGCATTTTCCTGAAAGCAATGTGGTGAACAGTAGTTTTAAGAGAGAAAGGAAGATCTATTACATAATTTAGCTAGTAGTTGTCTAAAAAGTACGTTCTCCGCTGTGGGCATTCCTAAAAACTGGTAAGTTTGCTTATTTTCAGATGCAGGCAAATTAACTGCAGTGGCGTAACACTGGCCCCTGCAGCCACCACAGTGCAGGGCCCCCCACCCCTTCAAAAGGGCCCGATTCAGTCCAAGGTCAATGAATGTCTGTGAGGTATGGGAGACGTAGGAGCCCTTGACCGAATTCTACGGGGGTGGGTGGGGCATCATTCTGTATTACACCACTGATCAACTGGACAGGAAAATATTTGTGAAAATTACTTTGCAGATAGGTAGCGTCAAGGTTGTTCACCACTCAATGAACTAAACAAAGAGATTTAAAAGAAAACATTTTCTAAAGCATAAGCTAGTGAAGAGGACGTTTGTAGGGAGTAACGAGCAACTTCCTAAATAAATTGTAATTAGGAAATCACTGTTTAAGAGCTGCAAGGGAAAAACTATTACAATAATCAAGCTCTGGCATAAGAACACCAGCATCCAGTTTACGACTGTCAAACAACAAGGGGGCGTTTTTTAAGACCTTTAGCTGGAAGAAACAAGTGTTTATTATTCCCAAATGAGAGTGAAAGATTGTCATAAAGACGTGCGCCCAGATATTTTTCACCACATTCACCGGAGTCAGCATGGTTTCTGAATTACAGACACCCCAGCTATCCAGATGTCAGTGGCGTAAAACTCGAACTGCGATTTTATTGGTGTTCATTTTTAGGACATTACAGTCTATCCCATCGACTACAGCTGTGAGCCATTGTTTAAAAGATGTCATTTTGGGATCCGATGATCCGTCTAAGCGGATAACAGGGTGCGTGCCATTGTCATATTTCATCAAATAAATGGCCGTACCAATGAATCAATTGTGTGAGAGGGACCAGATAGACATTGAAAAGTATATGGCTCAGTAAAGAGTCTTGTGGAACTCTGTGAGTGACTAAGAATTAATCGGAGAAGGCAACGATTGAATTCGTTCATGGATAGCTATTTCAGAATCATTCCTCAGCACCAATACCCTGAATCCACTCTAAGAGGACCCCATGGGAAATGGTGTTGAAGCTGACAGATGGCTCCAGAAGGATCAAGGCAGCATTACCTCCTTGGTCAAGAACCCAAGGACATACATTGTCCACCACAATAAGGGCGGATTCTGTGCTGTGCAGCAATATAAATCCTGATTAAGATGAGTCCAGGACAGAATATTAGGAGGTATAAGATGACAAGAGTTTATGCACATGGTTTTCCAGGTTGTTTTATTGGAACTGAGAGCAAATAAATTGAGGACTAGCTACTGCCAATGGAAGGATCCAGGTCCGGCTTTTTCAATATATGAGAAATAAGTGCGTGCTTCCAGCAGGAAGGAGATGTTACATACTAGCGTGAAGACAGCAATAAAGGACTGAATAGCCAGGTGTAATGTTTGAGCAGAGCATGGTTCGCAAGGTGAACGTGACTTGATGGAAAGTAGGAGATCACTAAGGACAGCAGAGAGAAGGTCAAATGACTTAAGCAGAAGGGGAGGAGTGGGGAGTATGTTAAGAACCCTCCAGAATAGACAGAGCTTTTATTAATGTTTCACTAATGTCAAGATTTGTGCAAATTTTCATCAGAAGTCTCTACAAGTTTTTTGAGTGTTGGAGATATGAAATGCAAGACCTTTATGAGGATAAATGAGGTAAGTATATTTAAGATTTCCTTGGTGTCTGATTGAATGTGCTTTGTAAAATAGATTGTTTTACCTTGCCTAAATATTTCCTTATATTTATGGAGGTTAGTTTGATATGTCAGCTTACTTTCTAAGCTGTAGTCCTTATGGCATATTCTTTCTGACCTTTTGCATGTTTTTTTTCTCATTTCTTAAGTCATAAGCGGACAAGGGCTCAGAAGTTTTGATGCCTCAAGAGACGTACTTCTTAGCTGAAGTGACCACATCCAGTGACCTATTAATTCATTGAAAGCAGCTAAATCAGCCGATGCATGAAGCTCAAGATGAATGTCAGGCTAGGTGGCATATTCAAAGCTGTAGCGAAGGATTCCTTTGTCACTTTATACCTGTCAGCGCAACAAACTTTGGGCCAGATTTACAAGGCCCTATCGCCACTGGATCGTCACTTTCAGTGACGCTCTGGTGGCTCTATGCACTGAACTGTATTTACAAGCACACATAGAGAGAGCAAAAGGCCACTGAAGATTGTTTTTGTGCAGGAAGGTGTCCCTTCCTGCAGCAAAACAATCCCCCCACAGCTCAGCGATCCTTGCACCATGGCGCACGGGTGGCTGAGTTGGCGCTGGGGAGCAGATTTAGTGCCGGCACAGGGCGCAACATAGGGGTGCGCCATATTCTATTAAATAAGGCACATCCCAGCGTTTAGAAAATGACGGAGCGCAGTGCTGCCATGTTTGAAGCAGCGTGGCACTCCGTAATTTTCTCTTAAATCTGGGCCTTTATTTTTAAGAGATCTTTCAAAATCAGTTGCCATGTAAACAGGATTCAAGGGAACCTTTCAAGGCCGAGAGAGGCAATAAGAATTATTAATATTGAAGCAAGAAGAAAAAAGGTTTGGAGTGTGATTGTTAGAATGTATGTGTAGGCCCATGTACACATTGTTCCACAAAAAGTAAAGAGCACAACACAGGAATCTGTGACATTGCATCGATTGTGGTTAACCAGCTTTGAACTAGCATAGTCTGAGCCTCCGGTCCTGACATAGAATGAGAAATTTTCGAGCTTTCGTGTCAAGAATTTTCAATTCTATTAAGGACACGAGGCGAGGATTATCCCTCCCTAATTTAGCAATAAGACATCGACTTACGAGTTAAGTATCTTTTTTTGGTGTTTATGTCTCATTGCTTTACCCACCCAAATGTTATGGCATTATTGGCAACTTTACTGTTACCAGTTATTTCTGGCCAAATACTATGATAAGTTTATTGTTTCTCCCCCTTTTTCTTAGGCTTCGACCAGAAATTATGTGCCTGCATTCGAAGGATCCTTGGTTTCTCCTTCTCCCTGGAGTTGCTGTTTTTCCTTGGATTTGGACTGTTCTGGTTCGGTTAGATCTTTAATAGACTTCAATAACGTTTATTGACTGAGTTCGTAAAGAAAGAGGAAGTGTTATTGCCTCAGAGGTTTATATATGCTGTGTTCTCTATGGTTATGACGTTAATCCCATGAATGCTGGGATATGTTTTCTTTGAATAACATTTTCTCCTATTGACTGCTGATTATAATAAAGCATAGAAAGAGAAGCATAATCCTCGCCTCCGTGTCCTTAATAGAACTGAAAATTCTTGACGCGAAAGCTCGAACATTTCTCATTGCTACTCCACACCTCTGCCTACCTTTCTATCCAGTTTAATGACCTTGTAGCCAGAAGGCATAGCCAAGGAAAGGACAAAATTGGAGGCATCCTGCAGTCAGGAATCCATTTTATAATGAAGAATGAGATTATACAATGTTGATGTGTTTGGTCAATGAACAAATGTTAAAGACACAACGCTACGAATTGTGAGGGTTGAACGTGTATGAGTTACACTGGGCAGCAGGGACAATGAAGAACGCAGACAGACTTGATTTTAGCGCTTTCTTGGTGAGCAAGTGGCACATTTGCTGCACAGATGCACCCCTTTCCTCTTAATTTAGGCTGAGATGGTGCCCATTCAAAAACTAGAACGCTAACTCACTTTCCTCAAAAACATCTACCGCATGTCAATGGCAAAATAACAATGTAATCACGGAAGTTACTCCCTCTTAAAATAAACAGACATAAAAGCACATACTGCAAAATAAAATTCTAAATATAAAAATATCCTATTCCTAAATGTGAACCTTGGAGAAAGTCTGAAAGTTTAAGAGCTTTTCGGGGTCTCATTCTTGTATCTGCCCTTATAATTAGAGAACCTGTTACCACGTGATCTGATTCTAGAGGCTTCCAATGATAGCTATAAATGTAAGTGTTGCCTGGCTCAGAGAGCTCCTCTCTTTGATGAGTGCTCAGATGGCTGCTATCAGATTGCAGTGATCACATACTTTAATAAATACATTTAGGACACTCAACCCAAACCCAGAGTACTAAAGGTTTCTTCTACACTCATGGAGTTGCTGCACCAAATTTATTTTGAGTGTTGACTGAGTTTGGAACAGATTTTCACACTGCGACCCAAGGCACGCCCTAATGTAAGGTGCACAATTCTCTGCATTTAGGTGATGATGAACTGACACATAGCTCAGCCAATTCAGAGAGCATTTCATGATCTAAACTATTAAAAGTCTATATTTGTATTTATTGGTGTAAAATAAGCATTTGTTTTTCTCTCTGAAAGGCCTGGGTGTAAAATGTCAGAGGGCCAAGCTGGAGCGGAAGGAGAGGAAAGGACGACAGAGTTGGAAAGCCCTGGGTGCCAAGAAGCATGGTGTGAGTCCAATCAAAGGAAAGGGCAGACATCTCCGGAGAGGGCCTAGCTGTAGGATTTTGTATGTGGGGTGGCATGAACTTTATAAGGGTGGCTGTTGTGGTGTAAGCTACCAGGCACTGTGATGCATTTAGGATTAAAAAGGGTCCTGCAAACACATACTCTGTATCATAACAGTACATTAGTTAAATATAGTCTAAACTCTAGAATCTCAGATTTGGCCGACTTTAGTAGAAGTAGATAGTTGTCCTTTCTAACAGGCATTGAGACATCCTCCAGTGCATCATAGATGGAAAATAAAATGGAGCCCTCAACACATCAGGATCATCAATAAACTCACAAATTCACCACTTGGAAAAATGTAATGTATTTGACTTATAATAAATCAAGGAGAGAAATGCATGTAACTCCCTAATGATGAACCTGCATTGGCTTCACCGGAAAGCCCATATAATCTCTAAGACATGCAGCATGACCTTTCACATAACATCTACTGACACAGCCTATCTGTCGAAAACATGAGCCACATCAGAAGTCAGGCCAGTGTATCACAATGAATCATTGCATTTCCAGATTCAAAATTAAGACAAACACAGGAAAGAAGCCTTATTATACTTCTCTTTATATGCAACATGCATCTGGCATGAAATGCCTATGCATATAAGGGTTCGATTTCAAAATCAGTCTTGAAGCAAAACTAAATACATAACACTTCAAGGACCTCAAGAGTCATCTATGAGAACAACCAAGATCCTTAGACCTTTAAGACATAAAACAACGTAAGTCTTCCTCTGCCTTGCTTTATCTGCACTTCTGTGTACAATCCTCTACCATTCTTAAATTACCCATATGTTGGGATGGAAAAGTCCACTGCATGGTCATGAAAATGAACTCCTCCCGCTAAGTATGACAGTTGCATTTAAGGATCCCTGGTCCTGATTTTTGGTGATGAGGGAACACAAATCATGTGTGTGTGCCATGACCTAGGCCTATCTCACTGTGATGTGATCTGTTTAGAAATGCAGTGGCACACTAAATGCTACCGTACTGAAGTAAGCAAGCTACTGCCCTTGCCTGGTATTAAGTGACATAGCACAGTTGTGGCAGCATACTCGTTTTTGTGTTCCGTAGAATGAGTAATACGAACAAGTATTTTTACCTGGGTCACTGGAGAGAGACTTACTGGTCCACTTGAGTAATGTTCTGTGGCTGTGTACTTAACTCATCCTTGGTCTGCATGGAATGCATACATCACTGGCAGTGCATGATACTTGCATATTCGTGCTGGGTTGTGTATATGTCTGTGGATGGTACATAACATGGATGCCAGTGGGTTTTATTTTGGAAGCTGATGGTCTGGAGAGCCTGGAGAAGTGAGGACTGCAACCACTGGACAGAATTTATTGGGGACATCCCTGAGGGCTAATGTATGACACACACTTAAGAAAGAGAAGCGGAGCATCCTCTGTGCACATCTGTTCTTTGGTTCCAAGAAGAGTTACTGGTCAATGAGCCTGGGTTCACTGTAAGGGAGATAGTGGTACTGCTAAGATTGGCATTATCAGGGATTTGGAAAAAGAGAAAGGCTTAGGCCCATATTTATACTTTTTTAGCACTGCATTAGCGTAATTTTGTGACGCAAAAGCGGCGTAAACTTACAAAATACAACAGTATTTTGTAAGTTTGCGCCGCTTTGCGTCAAAAAGCTGCACAAATGTGGCACTAAAAAAGTATAACTATGGGCCTTAGTCTTTTGAATCTTTACGGAGCATATATCAATAAGGCTGACAGCCAAGTGTTATTGTTGGTTACTGTCTTGGTCAGCGTTGTGGGTCAATCAGAATGGGAATCACTCCTGCAGTAGCAAACTGTTACTTTAACAAAGGACAGTGCAAAGCAGAGGTCAATTCAAAGTCGCTGACACCACCAACACATATTTTGAAGGCCAGACACTAAATCACATTGTTTCTTCCTAATTTATATTGAATCATCTCATTAGGAGAGGGAAGATCACCAAGAATTATTTGCTGCTGGAACCAGTACTGAAAACCAAGGTCTGCTAGCCTCCCATCTAGGTGAGGGGTCATCACATAGGAGCCAAGAACAGTTGCCCTGTGCCTGTAGCACCAGTAGTCTGCCTGCTTGCCACGGCCAGTCGCTTCTATGATTACCTGCAACAACTGTGAAAAAGGAGCTGCTTCTTCTAGAGTTTGCCACCATCTGCAACCACCTCGCAAGCACTGCCCCTGCTGAATGCAGGAGAAGATGGTGCAGGTGCCTTCTGCTTGCTGTAGGAGAGCAGGGGTGAAGAGCCCGGATCCTGGACACTTCTGAGTACATGTGCAGGTAGGACTGAAGCAGGGCTGCATGTCCAAAACAATGGGGAAATGCCCTTGTAACCTCACTTATACTTGGGCTATCTGGCAAAACTGACATAAAAGTGGTATCAAGTAGGGAAGGATACATAAATATTCTACATCACAGCGAAAACATGAATTAATCACTGGGAGTTTTTATTATTTGACACTCACATTTATGTATACAGTTTTATGTTTTTCTCACTTGGTCTCACTCCTCCTCCCAAGCAAACTCATATAGTCTGTAATGCTGACTCAATGCACAACACTGAAACATATATATTCAGATTACATCACTGACAAAAAAAAAACACAACACAAATATATTCAAACCTCAATTTACAGACATAAGGTACTGGGTGCAAAGGCACTCAAAAGTTCCAACACAATTCTGAGAGGTGGGCTGCCAAACACTTTTTCATGGGCAGTCCTCTATTCGAGGTAGTAATGATATATACTGTCACGTATAGCAAATTGTTCGTACTAAATAGGTGTGGTATAGTGCACTATCTGCATCTTACAGTTCATCAGTTTGTAAAACTCCTCGGGTTATTGGTCGACGCGTTTCGGCTCTCCATCTATTGGCCTCACCAGCACGTAGGAAGCAGTACCTATAGAGAAATATCAAAGATGTATATTCATAATACTAGCTGTGCCTATGTAATCAACAGTGCCACCAGGGACATATAACACCCTGTTTAGCCTGCAAATACATTCTTCACCTTGTGACTCAATTCCATTTAGTACTTAAAATTCACAATTCTGTGACGATTGTTAAAGAATTAACATACAAACATACAATAATGTGCATTATAAGACTTTAAAACCATTGGGTGAAATTGAACCTCCTGAGCATAACACTCAACAATGTGGTGAGATTAACACTACGCTCCCAAACAAAACCAGTCAAAGGTCAGAAGAAAGATTGTTTGGCAGAATCACCCAGGGTGAGGCAAAAATCCTTTAAAGAAACTACTTCCTTCATAATGGTGGGTTTGTACTAAATACCATGATGTAGAATCGGGCCACATCTGCTCACCTTTATCACAATCAGAAAAATATGTAAATATGTAAGAGTGAGACGATCCGGATTTCTTCTAGCCTGTGTATCGATACATGGGCTGGGGACCGTCTAGAGGCTCATATCATGACTCAAGCATCAAAGGCTTATATAGAAACCTGTTTGTGCACATCAAAGTAAGCCAAGTTATCCCATATGCGATTTATGTCTCTATTAAAATCCTGAATTTATTACAGAGAAAAGGAGATTTCTTACTTTGAGCCACCTTATGCAAAGCATGACACTTATGCCCTGCTGGAGGAGAATGCCGGCATACAACAGTCGGGCGTGGTGCAGAGGTGCGACTGCTCATTAGAAACCACAACACAATGCACTCGTATGTGTGACCGCCATCTTTAAAATTCTGGCGGGTTCCTCACAGAAGGAGACACCTCCCATCTAGCACTGACCTAGACCTGTGGATGCCATATTGGACCGCCCATTTATCTATGAATGAGTGGGAAAACTTTTAATAAATGGATGAGGAAAGTTGTAATGTCAGGGAAGCAAATGTCAGTCTAACGTACACCAGTGCTTGCAATGATATTGTGGATAAGCAGGGCACTTATGTGCGATGATTCATAATGTACCTATCAGCAATTAACAAAAAACAATACACACCTATATGGTTGATGACCAAAATATGGCAATAGGCACCGTAATGGTTTGAAGAGAGCAAGTATTGACCTCACGTGCATCTCGAATATCTCAACATTTATGTTGGCAGCCACATTCAACTATGCATTTAGCTATTTAAATGCAACATAATGATATTAGGGGAACAAGCGTTAAAATCACCCATACTGATCCTGCAGCTATTGGAACACCCGACGAGTTCTGATGAACATGTTAAAACCATTACAAAATTACGTGAGAATACCCTGCTAAAGCACTTAGCATAACAAACTTCTTTGACGTTTACAGAAGAGGTATCGGGGTATATCGGACAATGCCCATTGAGACAATAAACTGGACATCTGTACAACTTGATCAAAAATCACAAAATAAACTTAAGGAATATCTGAATCCAAATGTGTGTCTGTTTACCATGCCATTTGAATATCCAAAGACTTCGGATTTCTAATGTCGTATCAAGGACCACATTTCATTGACATTGTTCAAGCCATGTCTAGCTGTACCTTTATTTTTCAGTGAATCTAGCTTCCATTTTATCTAAGATAGATGTTGTCCTCATTGGTTGGTTCTTTGTCTCTGCCACAAATAGTACTGACCACCAGATGTCATTCTCTTTATGGTATCTCTCCATATAATGTTAAAAAAGGGTGGCACCACATACAGTACATCTGATTCTAGAACGATGTTGTAAAATACTTGATTTGACTGGTTGTACAGTTTGGGCAACGTATGTTAACAAACATGGACACCTTATGCAATATACCACATTTTTTGTATTGCAGTTAGAAAAACTAAGTTGTTTATGTATTTTGCCATTGATCTCAATACTTTTGTAATCTCTGTGAACATACATGCTGTACACATATTACACTTGTAATGTCCAATTACAGGGGGGAGATTAAACATTTTAAAAGAAAAGAGTAGTCTTGGTATTCCCAATGGAGCTAGTATTTTCCAATTCTTTTCGAAGATTGATCTTATTCGATTTGCTTTGGGGTTACATGTTAAAACACAGGTCAGCTGTACTTTTCTTGTATACTCCTTAGGAGTCAGTAGTTCTTCTCTAGGGGTGTACCAAGCTCTCTTACAAGCTCCTTTTACTAGCTTCTTAGGCTACCCTCTGTCAATCAATCTCAACATCAAATTCTCGGCATTTATGAAATAATCCTCCTTATTTGTACAATGTCTTCGAATATGGAGAAACTGGCCATACAGTAAATTCTCTCTCAGTGTACGCGAGTGACTGCTGGAAAAGTGAAGAAGTGTGTTCCTATCTGTAGGTTTTATGTATAAATTCACTTCAATGTGTCCCTCTCTTGACTGTACCCAAAGTTCTAGAAAGTTGAGATGTCTAGAATTGCTATTCATAGTGGTTCTTACATGCGGGTGCTTTGGACGAGCCACTGGTGAAAGGCAAAGAGTAGTTCTTCATCACCTTCCCATATCATAAAGATGTCATCAATGTATATAAGCCATTGTATAACATGTTTCTGAAAGGGGTTATTTGTATCAGAAATCCATCTCCTCTCAAAGCAATCCACAACTAGATTGGCAATCTCGGAAGCACAGCTACAACCCATCGCTACGCCTTTTATCTGTGGATATAAATGATTCCCAACGGTAAAGAAATTACTTTTGAGGTAGAGAGAGGCTAGGGTCATAATGAATGATTTGGGTACCTTATAGGGTAGCGGCCTGGACTCTAGAAAGTCCTCATTTATACCAAGGCCTCCTCTTGTGGAATGTTAGTATAAAGTGCAGGGCTGCAGGGGCTTCGTGGAGACTTGTGCTCACCGGTGGTGTTCCACCCTAGGGCTGATTTTAAATACCAAAGCCAGACGTTGATGTGCATGCTAGTGTGGGCTAAACCTGACATCATATCTTGTGTTGCACCCAGCGATGCAGAATAGATAGAAGGCAATGGGAGACGGGACCCATGTGAGGGAGTACAGCTCAGTTTAGTGCTACAACGCTAGTCGTTAAAAGAGACTGTGTATTCAATATGTGATGTTTTGTGTGCATATTAAATACTCCTTTCAAATTAAACTAAAATCAGTAATGGACTGGACAATCGACTTACTGGAGACATTGTGGATATTTTGTCTTGAAGAGCCTTGGACTGCTCTACTCATGCTACTTTTGAGATTCAAGAGCTGAAGGGGTAATACTTGGCCCAGTTACTCAGAGCCCAAATTAGGTCTGACCCTGAGACAAGAGAAAAAGGCCATGACCTCCATGGTTGGGCACAGTATGTTCTAACAACATACATGACAAAAATGTGCAACAGTAGGTTGCTTCCTAACTCATATGAATTTTGTATTCTGTGTAGAAAGGTGCAAGCAGGATCATTAAACATAGCATAAAAACATTGCTGTCCTCAATGACTGCTCGTCCCAGGAATGTATGCTATACTCTGGTGACCAGTGCTTCAGTTGAAATCATTCAATTTTTTGGAAAGTGTAGAGTAAATGGTCTTCCATGATAAAACAAGCATTGGTAATGCTAATAGGTCTGGCCTTGGCAAATTTCATTTTTATTTTCTATTGGAGGAATGTGCCACTAAAAGAAAAAAGGAAACATGTGGCTACCTAAACGGGGGCGTCATGCTTGCATTAAAAAATGTAGTCTTAAGAAATGTTTGCTGATTTGGCTATGACATTAGTGTTTTTTTTGGCATTAATACCTTTCAGTAATCTAATAAATACTATTATCATTATTAGTGTTGTTGTTGTTTTATTATTATTATTTTTTTTATTTGTGAAGAAGGCAAGAAGAAATCTCTAGCAAACCAAGCACTGAATTTGCAGGCAGCTGCTATGTTATAATGGCACCATAACACTTTAAAAAGGAGACAGAAAATAAATCACTATCTAACTGGGCACCCGAAGCCCATGCTAGTTAAATAGCCGCTGTTTAAACTTAATATAAAAAATGACTAGAATGATAAAGCACACTTGGAACTGTACTATCACTGTGTTATTACTGTGGTGATAAGAAGCCAAGCAGACACAGCGCTTCTTGGCAGACAGTAGTAGAATTTCTATCGGTATTTTATTTTTAGCATGAACGTTTTGATGGGCTACTAACTGCCTCACACACAATTACATCAAATCTGTCTTCAATTATGTCTATTATATCTCTTGGTATTCACCAAGTTTAAAAGCGCTGTATTCTGCTTGGCATGCAATAAACAGTTTGCAATTCTCTGGTACAGTAGATGCTTTGTGAGACATTTCTGCAGAGGTGTGACACAAATATTTGTTTGTAGTGCACACAGCCAGCATCTCTATCTTACTGTCCTAAGCATCGCCCTACTTGCCCCTACATGGTAAATGCTGGATTTTAAAAAGCTAGGAAAGGATAAGCATGGTCTTTACATGTGGTTAGTTTGTTACTTGGAATATCATAGTGCTTGCATCTTGTATGGGAACCCTAGGTTTCTGATGTATGTCAACGGCCAAGTTGGACATTCTACGCATGTGAGGTAGTACATTGCAGACAGTGAACAGCGCAACAGGTGCTGGTGCACCCTACCCACTGCAACATTGCCGCCTGCTCAGGGTAGGCGTTAAAAAATGACACTAGAATGGTGCAGTGAAATCTTGTAGATTTCACTGTGCCATTTTTTTGGGACTCCCGGCGGGGTAATGCCTCCCTTGCATACATTATATCTGGCGCAGGTATAATGTGGCACATGGGTTTACAAACTGGTGCATTGGTGACATTGTGCCAGTTTGTATATACCGCGTGGGATAGGGGAGTGTTTTGCGCCACAGAAGCATAAAATAATGATGCTACAGCAGCACAAGGGGCTTGTAATGAGCCCCTAATAGATGTTAGACTATGGCCCTCATTATAACCCTGGTGATAAATGCCGTCTACCGCCGTGCTGACGGCCGCCAAGATACCGTGACCGCGGTGGTAATCTGCCACAGGTATTATGACCCACACATAGAAATCCACCACAATACAGACACCCACACAAGTCCGCCACACCAAAAGTCAGAGATAAACTGGCGATAGCAAAACCCACACCGTTACGGCAACAGGAATACGCCCACAGTATCACGACCCACAAATCAACGCAGCGGTCTTTCAACCGCGGTAATCCATTGGCGGTACACACCGCCACACTCAAAATGCACACACACTTACAAAACCACACCACATTGGACAATTCAAAATACACACACCTGACACACATACACACATCACACCCTCACACTCATACCATTATAAAACACCCACCCACATTACCCACAACCCCTTACAATGAAAAAACCAGAGACCAAGCACAGAGAGACAAGCAAAGAGCACACACTCACTCAGAGGCACAGAACACCATCACCCATACACCATCCACGCACATCACAGTATACACCCCAACACATCACCCCACACATCACCTCACACATCCTCACACATATCACTCACCCCACATCCATGGCACCCCAAAGACACCCCAGGTTTTCTGAGGAGGAGCTAAGGGTCATGGTGGGAGGAAATCATCCGGGTGGAGCCACAGCTATTCAGATCACAGGTGCAGCAGAGCTCTGTTGCAAGGAAGATGGAGCTATGGTGGAGAATCGTGGACAGGGTCAACGACGTGGGACAGCACCCAAGAACAAGGGATGACATCAGGAAGAGGTGGAACGACCTATGGGGGACGGTACGTTCCCTGGTTTCAAGACACCAGATTGCTGTACAGAGGACCGGCGGTGGACCCCCACCCCTACCCCACAACTAACAACATGGGAGGAGCAAGTCTTGGCTATCATGCATCCTGAGGGCCTCGCAGGAGTAGCAGGAGTAGCAGGAGGACTGGAAACTGGTAAGTCATATCTTTACTACTATATCCCCCACCCTACCTGCATGCCATCACAAACTCTTACCCCGACCCTCACCCCCATCACTCTACCACCTCACATATACCCCACCATCACAACCCACCCATCCCAACACCAAGCCCTGCATGCAACAACAATGCATGGACCCCCATCACAGACCTGCATGGACACCCATCATCCCAGCATGCCCCATAGAGAGACTCACCCAGCCCACAAAATCACCACTCACACAAAGCCAAGCCGACAGGCAAAGCACAATCATACAGGGAAACATACCCATTGCACAAGATGGCACACACAAATATATTAACAATGCATTTGCATCCCGACAGGACCCCTACCCAATGTCACGGAGAGGAGGTGCCAGCTACATCCAGCCTCCCCCCAGAAGAGGCCCACAGTGATGACAGCAGCTCTGCATGCCTGGATCACAATGACCAACCTGGCCCATCAGGGACCTCTTGACAGTTGGTTCCCCTGCCACAGTCCCAACCCACCACAGAGCCTCCCCCCTCAGGAAACACCAGCACAGCACCCACCCAGCAGGCCCATGTTACTGTCCCCAGGGCACATCAATCAGCAGTGTGTCCACCACTACAGGGACCCCAGCAACCCCACAAACCCAGGACGATCAGGGACCTGGGGTCAGTGGCAGTGGGCACATGGTTCAGGGGACAGAGGCACAGGACAACAGGGAAGCTGGGAGAACTGCTGTGTGACAGGGTAGGACAGGCCCAGGGAACCGACCCTCCACGAGGCACTCTCAAACATCATGGGAGCATATCACCATTCCCAGTAGACCATGGGCCAGATACTGGCCAAGTTACAGGAGACCCAGTGGCTGCAGGAGGGACAGTACCTGGGGATCAGGGAGGACCTAACTAAAATATACACAATCCTGGTCACCAATGCAGGGGTGCTGGCTGACATGGGCACGACCATGAGGGACGCAGTGGCACAACAAAGGGCCTCTGACACTAGCCAAACCCAGGAACACACTTTCACCTCCACCGGCACTAGTGGACAGGAGGCACCGCCACAGGCCCCACAGGCCACCAGCACCGCACCCCCTGCAGAAGGAGAACTACCCTGCAAATGGTCCCTGCAATCCAGGCAGAACACAGAGAACATTGCCAAGACCCCTGCCAGGAAATAAAACTCTCCTGATTGTCACCCTTCTGTCCCACTATGTCACCCTGTCTACCTTGAACTGCTGTTGCTCCCCTTCCTATGCCACATTGGACAATGCACCTCTGATACCAATAGAATGGACTCTAACTGGACATTCCTCCACCATCACCCCAGCCCCTTGCACTTACCCCATACTATTTTGTACAACAAATATACACCCTTGAAACAGAAACCATACTGGAGTCAGTGTAATGATTAGAAAGATGTATTATTACAACATTATCAAAGCATTGCAACGTCTATGTTCAGTGAAATATACCACAGGATGACCTTTGGTGGGCAGCAGTACATATAGCAGTAGCCAGAATGGGGTACACAGATACAAAAATAGAGATTCCAAAGGGAACAGTCAGTGTCCATAGACAGAGGGTAAGAGGCTGCCATGTACAATGTCCAAAAGTTTACTGTAATATAAATTTGAGTTACAGTCTCTTACCTGTGTGTCACTGGAAGTGCTGCTATATAACGTTTGTTCTGTTTTCCACATCTTCATTGATGATAGCAGCTCTGCATGCCTGGATCACAATGACCAACCTGGCCCATCAGGGACCTCTTGACAGTTGGTTCCCCTGCCACAGTCCCAACCCACCACAGAGCCTCCCCCCTCAGGAAACACCAGCACAGCACCCACCCAGCAGGCCCATGCCACTATCTCCAGGGCACATCAATCAGCAGTGTGTCCACCACTACAGGGACACCAGCAACCCCACAAACCCAGGACGATCAGGGACCTGGGGTCAGTGGCAGTGGGCACACGGTTCAGGGGACAGAGGCACAGGACAACAGGGAAGCTGGGAGGACTGCTGTGTGACAGGGTAGGACAGGCCCGGGGAACCGACCCTCCACGAGGCACTCTCAAACATCAGGGGAGCATATCACCATTCCCAGTAGACCATGGGCCAGATACTGGCCAAGTTACAGGAGACCCAGTGGCTGCAGGAGGGACAGTACCTGGGGATCAGGGAGGACCTAACTAAAATATACACAATCCTGGTCACCATTGCAGGGGTACTGGCTGACATGGGCACGACCATGAGGGACGCAGTGGCACAACAAAGGGCCCCTGACACTAGCCAAACCCAGGAACACACTTCCACCTCCGCCAGCACTAGTGGACAGGAGGCACCGCCACAGGCCCCACAGGCCACCAGCACGGCACCCCCTGCAGAAGGAGAACTACCCTGCAAATGGTCCCTGCAATCCAGGCAGAACACAGAGAACATTGCCAAGACCCCTGCCAGGAAATAAAACTCTCCTGATTGTCACCCTTCTGTCCCACTATGTCACCCTGTCCACCTTGAACTGCTGTTGCTCCCCTTCCTATGCCACATTGGACAATGCACCTCTGATATCAATAGAATGGACTCTAACTAGACATTCCTCCACCATCACCCCAGCCCCTTGCACTTACCCCCATACTATTTTGCACAACAAATATACACCCTTGAAACAGAAACCATACTGGAGTCAGTGTAATGATTAGAAAGATGTATTATTACAACATTATCAAAGCATTGCAACGTCTATGTTCAGTGAAATATACCACAGGATGACCTTTGGTGGGCAGCAGTACATATAGCAGTAGCCAGAATGGGGTACACAGTTCGAAAAATAGAGATTCCAAAGGGAACAGTCAGTGTCCATAGACAGAGGGTAAGAGGCTGCCATGTACAATGTCCAAAAGTTTACTGCAATATAAATTTGAGTTACAGCCTCTTACCTGTGTGTCACTGGAAGTACTGATATATAATGTTTGTTCTGTTGTCCACATCTTCTTCATCTGCCTCGTCTTTCTCACTGTCCACAGGCTCCACCGCTGCCACAAGGCCATCTCCAGGCTCATCCTCCTGCAGAAAAGGCACCTGACGTCTCAAGGCCAAATTGTGCAACATACAGCATGCCACGGTGATCTGGCACACCTTCTTGGGTGAGTAGTACAGGGATCCACCAGTCCGATGGAGGCACCGGAACCTGGCCTTCAGGAGGCCGAAGGTTCTCTCAATAATCCTCCTTGTATGCCCATGTGCCTCATTGTAACGTTCCTCTGCCCTTGTCCTGGGATTCCTCACTGGGGTCAGTAGCCACAAGAGGTTGGGGTAGCCAGAGTCACCTGTAAATATCGAGGGACAACTGTTAGACACACACTAACCCTTAGGGACAACCCCATACCCAGACACCTTTTTATAGTTGGTGGGGACCTTGGGCTCACCTATTAGCCACACCCGGTGCCTCTGGAGTTGGCCCATCACATAAGGGATGCTGCCATTCCTCAAGATATAGGCGTCATGCACAGAGCCAGGATATTTGGCATTCACATGGGAGATGTACTGGTCTGCCAAACACACCATCTGCACATTCATCGAGTGATAGCTTATTCTATTCCTGTAAACCTGTACATTTCTCCGGAGGGGAACAAAGGCCACATGTGTACCTTCAATGGCGCCAATGATGTTGGGGATATGTCCCAGGGCATATAAGTCAGCTTTCACTGTGGCCAAATCCTCCACCTGGGGGAATACGATGTAGCTGCGCATGTGTTTCAGCTGGGCAGACAACACTCTGGTCAACACGTTGGAGAACATTGGCTGAGACATTCCTGATGCCATGGCCACTATAGTTTGAAATTAACCACTTGCCAGGAAATGAAGCACTGACATAAGGCACTAGAAGGGGGATTCCTGTAGGCTGGCAGATAGCTGACATCAGGTCTGGCTCCAATTGGGCACAAAGTTCTTGAATTCTGGCACGATCAAGTCTGTATGTGATGATAATGTGTCTGTCCTCCATTGTCGACAGGTCCACCAGGGGTCTGTACACTGGAGGATGCCACCATCTCATTATCTGCCTCAGCCTTTGTAGCCTATGGAGGAGAACGGTGAGCAGAGGGTCATATTTCCACATAGAATGCACAACTGTTGCTGAAGTTAGATCACAGAAGCATTATGTGAAGTTGAGAGTCAGTTGATGGGCCAATGTCTGCTGTGACGCAGTTAGGTGCCATGCGCCCCCCTGAAATGGCGGCTGTCTGAAATGTGAGGAAGGACAAGTGGAAATGAGGTAAGTGCGCTGGCGTTGTGCGCCGTCGCGGTAGATGGTCGATGACCGCTGCTCAACTTCGCATTGCTTATCAATGGGCCCTATGGGTTCCAGGAGCCAATGGCGATGTACGCCGGCGGTAACGGTATGCACCGCCACGGGCGTGACCGCCATTTTCTAACTACTCACTACTTGCTACCTGACTGTCAACAGGAGAGGACATACACTGAAAGTGCTGCTGTGACCTGAGTCTGGAAGCGACATTGGCTATAGTGTCTGGGATAAGGGCCCCTGCCTTCACTGTGGAGGAGTTGGAGAAACTGGTGGGTGAGGTCCTACCTCAGTACACGTCACTCTACAGCTCTCCAGACAAACAGATGAGTACACTGAGAGCATGATGTGTGGGCAATGCATGTTTTGAGTGGTGTCGATGTAAGCCACATGTCGGGGGGTGCTGAGGTGTCCTGGCCTGAGTGCTGCATGAGAGGTGGTCAGTGTATGTGCGTCAGGGCATGGGTGGGAACTGGGGGGCAATGAGTATGCCAGTCCGGACGGGTGAGTAATTTATTTTCCTCCTGTCTTTTCCCTCTAGGTCAGAACCTATCAGAAAAAGGGTATTTGGCATGCCATTGCCAAGGAGGTGCAGACCCTGGGGGTCTATCACAGGCAGAGCACCCAATGCCGCAAGAGATGGGAGGACCTGCGCCGATGGACGCGGAAAATGGCGGAGGCCCAGCTGGGGCTGGCCTCCCAATGTGGAAGGGGTGCCCGTCGCACCATGACCCCCCTGATGTTCCGCATCCTGGCTGTGGCCTATCAGGAGTTGGATGGGTGCTTGAGGGCATCACAGCAGCCACAGGGGGTACAGATTCGGATTCCTGACTTTGCGCGCTTTAGGAGGTAGCTGGGTAGGGGATGTGGGCTGTGGGTGACCCTAGGCCAGGGTGATCATGGCAGGGTAGGTCCCTTGTGTGCAGGCTCTGAAGCACTCCAAACCCAATGGTGTAAGTGGGCATATACTACTGGGCAGGGTCCTGTGGGTGTCAGGTGTGCAGATGCTGGCGTTAGCCATTGTACCTCATAGGCTTGTGACTACCTTAGTGACTGGTTGGGCATGGCCTAGTGCATACGGCTGATCCCTGTGTGTTGTGTACACCAACGGTAGTGGTGTTGCTGGCATTGACCAAGTGTATCCTCTTTCTCTCCCCCTCCTTTTTGTCTTGTCACCCTGTTCTTATGTGCATTATCATCATCTGGCAGAGGGGCAGAGGCACCGGCGATGGAGGGAGCTGCATCCCACATGGCCCATGCGGGTGAATCCACTAAGGGTGAAGGCACCAGTGGGACGGAGGGTGAGGGGAGCACCACGATGGGGACAGGAGGGGAGACCAGTGACAGCGACTCCTCCTCTGATGGAAGCTCCCTGGCGGTGGCAGACGCCTCTGTGCCCACCCCAACAACAGGTACATACGCCACCCTCCCTACCAGCACCCCCCTCCCATCAGCCCCTCAGCATGTTTCCCGTGCCCACTCACCCAGGAGGGTGGGCATCTCCTTCTCCCCAGGCACCTCAGGCCCTGCCCCAGTCAGCCCTGCTGCTCTCAGTGTGGAGGCTATTGACCTCCTGAGATCCCTCACTGTTGGGCAGTCAACCATTCTGAATGCCATCCAGGGGGTCAAGAGGCATTTGAAACAAACAAATGCATACCTGGAGGGCATTCACTCTGGCGTGGCAGCCCAACAGAGAGCATTTCAGGCTCTGGCCTCAGCACTGATGGCAGCCATTGTCCCTGTGTCTAGCCTCCCCCCACCAACTGCCTCTACCCAGTCCCAATCCTCTCAACCCCAACCTATCCCAAGCACACCTTCAGACCAGCATTCACCCAAATCAACACACAAAAGTGGCTCAGGCAAACATAAGCACCACACCTCATCTCACAGGCACTCACACAAGCACCATGCCCATGAAGACACAGCAACATCCACTGCTTCCCCCTCCTCCTCTTCGTCCACCCCCTCCCAGTCTCATCTCCACTCACTCCTGCATGCACTACATCCTCATCCACTACCTCCATCACCAGCACGCCCATCACTACACACCCTTCACTAGCAGTCACCACCCCCACAACCATGCACACATCCCCTGTGTCCTCTCCCAGTGTATCTGTGACCCCTCCTCCCAAAGTACACAAATGCAAGCACCCACCCACCCAACAGCCATCCACCTCACAACAGCATCCAGCCCATGCACCTTCACCCAAACTCAGCAGACGTAAACCTCCTACAACCACTACCAATTCTTCCACTCCCAAACCCTCTCCATCTTCCCGCCCCAGTGTGTCTAAAAAACATTTCCATGCAAACTTTGACCTCTTCCCCATGCCTCCCCCCGTCCTTCCCCTTGGGCCAGGATGTCAAGATCCCAGGCCAGCACCTCAGCCACCAAGTCGGTGTCTGCGGTGGTACCTGAAAGTCCCAGGGGATCAAAGGGGGCACCCGTCAGGGCTGCCAGTGAGCCAGCGACCCTTGCAAAGGACCAACCCATTCCGCCACCTGCAAAGGTGAAGAGGGTGCCAGCAAGCAGCACAGCCAAAAAGCAGGACCCAGCAAGGCCTCCTCCAAAACTGCATCTGCCAGTGCCAAGGCCCCAGCAGTGTCTGGCAAGGTGGGGAAGGGCAAGAAAACCCAGGGCAAGGCACTTCAGGCCTTGGACCCTCCAGGTGAGGGACTGGTGCCCACCATAAGTACTGACATCCCAGCAACCCGTACTGCGGAAGGCACCGCCCCTGGCACCGCCACCTGCACCGCCATCTGCCCGGCCACATGCATCACCACCTGCACCGCCGCTGCCACAAAAACAGTGGGCAGCCATCCGAGGCTGCAGGAGACGGCCTGGTGTCTTCCTCCACTACTACCTGCACCTGCACCACGGCCTGCACCGGCAGCATCTTCGCTGCAGACACTGCTGCAAGCACCGCCACCTGCGTTGCCATCTGCACCGCCACATGCCCAGCCAGTGCCACTATATCTGTCATCAGCAGCATCCCCAGTGGGCAGCCATCCGGTGATGCAGGAGGCGACCTGGACCCTACACCCACCACTTGAAGCACCAGCACCGGCACTACCAGCAGTTTGCAGCCTAAGTCGCCGCAGGATGGGGTGTGGCTCTGCCTCCATGGAGAATCATGCTACCTGTTCCCAGCACATCTCATGGCTCAGACACCCAGGTGAGGGAATGGGAACTGCCACACCCCAGGTGCAGCATCACTGAGCACAAGGCCCCCTCCAGAACCAGTGGAGAGATGCATCCACTATCACTTTCTTAGGCAGGATGAAGCAGACTTGGCACAAGGCCCCCTCCAGAACCAGTGGGGATATGCATCCACTATCACTTTCCTTGGCAGGATGAAGCAACCTGGGCACAAAGCCCCCGCCCCCAGAAGCAGTGGAAAATGTCTCCCACTAGAGAGACTGTGGCTTTGCACTACCCAGGCAGTGGGCAAACCACCCTCTTGGAAGACTTGAGAGACTGTGGTTTTGCACTCCCCAGGACCAGGCAGTGGGTAAACTACCCACTTGAGAGACTGTGGCTTTGCACTCACCAGGAGCAATCAGTGGGCAAACCACCCACTTGAGAGACTGTGGCCTTGCACTCCCCAGGACCGAGCAGTGGGCAAACCACCCACTTGGGAGACTTGAGAGACTGTGGCTTTGCACTCCCCAGGACATCGCTGTGGGAATGTTGCCCCCTCCAGGAGCAGTGGCGTAGTACCATCTTCCGGCTGAGGTGCCCACCCCTCCCCTTCCCTCTGGGGTGCCTATGTGTTTTCGACCTGATGCCCCTGTAGTGTTCTCTCTGTTTTGAGGCAGGAGTCAAGTGTGGGCTTCGCCCATGATTTTTTGGCCCACTGGTCCACGGACATTTGCAAAGGACAGTGTACGGCCCTCTGTACATATTGTAAATATTTGTATATACTGTTGTTTACAATCGCTAACTTTATCTGCATTTTCTAAATATCACTGATTTCACTCCATTCCTTTTGCCCTTGCGTTCTTCCAGGGGGTTATGGGGTGTACATGTAATGTTGCTGCATGTGTTTGTGTGTATGGTGTTGTGGGTGAGGGTGGGGGTGTTGCGTGTTGTGTGTGTGTATCACTCTCTTTTTCCTCCCCCCCTCCCCTGTGTGCTAGGTGCAGTACTCACCGTGGTCATCGTCGCCGCCTTCTTTGATATTCCTGGTGTATTAGCAGATACACCAGCATCGGCAGGACCTGTAGTTCGGGCTCCATGGCATCCTGGTTCTTTGTTGAGTGTTGAAATGTGAGTGGTTTCCCTTCCAAAGACTGTTTCCACCGTGCTTTTGATGCCGTTGGTACTTCCCCGGAAAAGCTGGTGGATTGGTGCCCTGTAATAGCGTGGGCGGTATATTGTCTTCCGCCTGTCTGTTGGCGGTGCCCGCTGCGGTGTTTGTTGCTACCGCTGTGGCAGTCGGAGTGTTAAAGTGGCTGTCGGTGTTGGCGGTTTTCGCTGTGGTCATGATTCCATTTTTTTTACCGCCTGCCTGTTGGTGGTATTACCGCCGTTTTAACACCGACCGCCAGAGTTGTAATGAGGGCCTATATGCTCTCTGGATTTTCCTATGAGCCAGGTGACACACTGGGGTCATGCTGCTAGAAACATTTGGATTAACTAACATTGGTATGAAGTGCTATATAGCTTCACCACATTGCAATAGAAACGTAGGCATCCAGAATACACAAGACTTCCTATTGTTTGCTTGAAATTTTGGAGAGACGGGACCTAGAGGCACCAGCGAGGTACAGTGAGTCTCACTGACATGAAGGCCAGGACAGCAAAGAGAATCAATCTAGCCTAACACCTTCCAGAAGACCAGGACAAAAGAGGCACCAGGGCTGGTGCAATGACCCTCACACAAAGATAGCCAGGGCAGGAGGGAAGGTCCATCCAGCATCCATACCTTGCTGAGAAAGGACAACAGGGGGACCAGGCTAGTGAGCCAGGGGAGGGGTTAACCTTCATGAAAGCCAGGGCAGCAGGAAGGTCCATCCAGCCCCAAACCTCAAAACCCTGCCTGAGGGACTGGGCTGGGGAGCAAGGGTCTCACCTTTCTATAGGACAGGACAGCTCTGAGGGACTATCCAGCCTCACACTATGCTGAGAAAAAGGACACCAGAGGCATCAACCGGGCAGAGTGAGCGTTACACCCAATGAAGCCCAGGACAGCCGGGAAGGTCAATTCACGGAGATGGCAGGAGTGAAGGAAACATTAGGTATACAGGTGGCCTGACACCCTTGATGATTGTGATGCCCCCCAAAGGTACCAAGCCAGGTACAGTAAACCTTGCACCAGCATGAAGGCCAAACCAGCAGGGGAGACATCCAGCCTCACTCCCTGCCGGGGACCAGGACACCAGAGGCACCAGGATGGGTTCAGTGAGCCTCACACCTTGACAAAGCCAGAGCAGCGGATGCGGGGTCTACGAAGCTTCATAGAAAGCTGAGCGCCATGACTGCAGGGGCACCAGGCTGCATACAGTGAACCTTAGACCTCTCAGAAGGTAAGAGGGCGGGGAGGCCAAAGTCTCCATTTCACTAAAAGTGGAGAGAACAGAGTCACAAGGCTAGGTACAGTGTGCTTTATTTTGTGCAGAGGGTTGGATCATTACGAAAAACAGCTTCCATCTTTCTGAAGGACATTACACGAAGGCTAAGACCCTGACTAGTCATTAGTCACCTAAAATTCTTGGAAAACCACTGCAGAACACCTAGTGTTGGATACATTTTTGGAAAGATATGCACACAGCCTCTCTAGCTATTGGCAGACAGATGTACAGTTTACCCTATGCATTCCCACGTGATGCCGATACCCTACATTGTACCTTATATGACTCTTAGGAAGCCCTGTATTTTACATTTGCGTATTTGCTCATTGAGGCCTCAGACTATGCAAGCCGTTAATATTGTGCAATCACTGCTCGGTTAATATGCTTTATGCCATTTAACATTGTGTGCTACATTAATATGTTCTGATAGTTTGCTTCTAGATCATAGATACAGGTTTGTTTGAATGTTTGAGACTTCGAGAATTGCATAATAGCTTTTATGTGACTATGTAAGTGAATTCCAACTCTATACTTTCAACGTTCCTATAGAGAAGTGTTTTAAATAATGAAAATTAATGCAATTGCCATGTACTCATAAAGTGTAGGACTCAGATGAAAATGTGTATTTTAAAAGCAAGTGAAAGCACTTGGCTTTTACGTAGACATGTATTTAGTTAGAATAACTGCAGAATGCATTCTTTTCTTTGCAAACCTGACCAATGTCAGGAATGTGAGATGTTAAACTTTCAATGACAGGCAGAGATGCATGGCACCATAGAAAATGTTAGATTCCGACCTTCCAATAGGAATATTGTCACATAATGTAATGATACATTAAAATGTTTAGTTTAATTTTCGTAGAAAGTTTCACATGAACAATAAGGTTTGTTAAATTCAGATGGATGAGAGCTAATAGTGTAATGTAGAGGCATAACCATGTACTATATTTGTCTTGTAGTAAAAGAATGGTGAGAATCTTACCTCAACTTGTTAACATTTCATAAAATGTTTCGTTCTAAATTTTAATATCTGCGAGCCTTCCTCTTTGACTGCTTAGATCAGTGGTTCCTAACCTGTGGTCCGGGGACCCCTGGGGGTCCGCGAAGCCTTCTCAGGGGGTCTGCGAGAGCCTAGAAAATTCAAAAATATTAACAAATATTGACAAATTAGGTCCCCAGCTTCCAGTAATGACTCAGACGGGGGTCCCCGGATTCCCATGATGATTCAGTGGGGGTCCCTAGGTTCCATTATTGTTAAAGTGGGGGTCCACAGGAATCAAAAGGTTGGGAACCACTGGCTTAGATGATGGAAGTTTTCCTATTCCCATGATGACATTGTGCGTTGATTGGACATGACAACTGAGAACAACAACAACTTCTTACAACCATTGACATGAAGAATTTATAAATATACATGTTCCTAGAGTAGGCTGAGGCTGATGATTTCCACTTTTCAGCCCACTCTGCAGAACCCTTTACAGACGCTTCTCAGATTCTTTCTTAGAGACCCTTTTATTTCGCTGCCTGAATCTATGGTGCTCTGAGACTCTACTGAGTTTCTTGAACCTCTCTTCATGAGAAGTTCTGTTTTGATTTAATTCTAAAATCACCTCTTGAATTTAGAGCTCTTTATGGGGCCTGCATTCATCCTCATATTGATGGGTCTTTCTGGGGAGGAGACTGGGAAGGAATGGAGTTCACACGAAGGGGCTGGTTACTTTCCACTGACTGTCTGGAGCCAAGACTGACCTGAAAGGGGGACCTGTGCACTTCTCAAGGATTCTTTTGTCGTCATCCCCGCAACAAAGGCACTTCTTGTATAAGTATTGGGTCTCTTTACCCACTCAGTAGTTCACTCCTGGATCAAGAAGAAACTCTGCTGGAGTAGTGACTGCTGTGCCAGAAGGATTGCCATATTGCTTTGCTTGACTGTCCCCAGGGACTGCTACCCTGCTTTGTTAGCCACCTTGCTGCCTGCTGGCCTCTTCCCAGCCCAAGGAACCCTCAAACCAACTCCAGGGTGACTCCGGGGACCTGCCAACTAGCCCCTGCCCATGCCAGAGGTTTCAAAATCAATATCGGGCTTGTGACCGCAGGCTGTTTCCTGTGTGGCCCACAGGACACCTCCTCACTTCATCGGCCGTCCTGTGCCTAATACTGCTCCCCAGGTAGGGCTGGGTTCTCATGCCATAGAAGTGTCTGACAGCTGAATCATGACTCCACTAGGCAACACAGTGCCTGAGGACCTGGCAGCCCACCCACCAACAGTGAAAGCAGGAACTTCCACCTTTGCAGCCAAGGCAGTACCTACCCGGGGAGAGATGCACTCAGCAGTGACTCAGGCCGGGGCAAGGAGACACTCCTCGCCCACACTGTAACCTTGCTGCCAGGAGCACCACGTACTTCACCTGCTAACACTGTGGTACTGTATTTATCCTAAGAGAAGCACCCAAAGATTTGTCTCTCCCCTGTTCCCGTTTCTTTCATAAACCTCGCTCCATCAGGACAGCGCAAGGTCCACAAAGAACGTTACCCCAGATCCCGCCCACGTTTCTGCTTTTCAAAGGTACTGAAACTATTGGGGAACTCTCAGCTCACTAAAGCACTGCACTGATTACACTTTTTGAATGATTAAAAGTAATAACTCCAAAATGTATTGATTGGATCTTTGTATCATTTTGGTCCGGATTTTAATAGACAAATATTAATTGTTTTCTCTAAACCAGTGTGGAGTCTTTTTAGGGTGTTTCACTGGATGTGCGTGTGTGTGTGTGTGGGCCACAAATACTTTACACATTGCCTCCTAAGTTAAGCTTGACTGCTCTGCGCCAAGCTACCAGAGGGTGAGCACAGGTTTATTTAGGGTGTGTATCTCACTTACCCTGACTAGAGTGGTGTGTTCTGCCTGGCTATGGTGTAAACCCCAGCCAACCAGAAACCCCAATGAATATTATGAGCAGTTGTTGAAAGTGTTTCAGCAGCGTACAGGTCAAACACATCTCAGGTCGAATGATATGTGATTCTTTATTTCTCAGTTTGTTCTCAGTTTCAGAACAGAGATCAGTCAGCATATACAGCAGAATGTGATTTGTTGGCAGACAAAGTTGTTGGATGAGATTTTGAAATATGCCAAGTACTGTAGGAGATGAAGCAGAAAAAGCTTAAGGAAAAGTTTATGTTGGCACAGATGAAAATGGCTCAGGAAGATTTTTAAAATCAGTCATTTGCAGGAAATGTTGGTGCAATGTAAGGTGTCGGTTTTCAGAATGGCATGCAAGGTGTTGGGTTGCAAGCTGTACCACAAGGTGTTCAAGGAGGTATGGTTGCATCTAAGGGTACAGGTCAAGGAGTTCCGATAGAGCCCAATACTGGTGTAGATGTTGCAACTTTGAAGAAAATTACCTCTTGTCACTTCTGTAACAAGATTGGGCATTGGAAGAGGGAGTGTAGGCTTAATCCAAACAGGATGAATGAAAATAGTCAAGGGAATCACATGCAGATTCAAAATGTACCTACTCAGTGTCAGGGACCGAGCAGTGCCTTGTGTCATATGCCAACACCCACAGGGCTTGCTGATTAATCATGTGGCTATTGTGGCCCTCCTCCCCTGAAACTAGTGTATGCCCTCATGTTGTGTTGTTTGCTTGACCTGTATAGTGCCTAGTATTATACTCTTGTGCAGAAACATGATCCATGTTTGTGAGCATTTCCATGTACAAGTTGGACTGTTAAAAAACCCCACCTTTATTAGAGTACTCGGTTGCCATAATGTACATTGACTCTTTATTGCACTGCTGCTGTTGATCGCAGAAACATTGTTGATTTCATTACACGCCCGAACTGGCAGTACGGGACTCCTGCGCTAAACACGTGATCGAGTGGCAGCCATCTTGGCTCATGAGAGCATATAAGACAACGTCCCAGCCAACACCACTGCTTTGCTTTGTTCTCACTGATTGGATCGCATGCTTGCTGCATGCCTAGAGGACTTTGATGACTGGGCCTTGCTAGGAGTTTGGGCCACTTCTCGCAGCATTCAGCTTCTGGTATTGCAACTGACATCTGAAGAAGGAAGTAAAAAGCTAATTCACACAATTTCCATGAACCCAGAGCTAAGTGCCTAACAGCATGCCTTGCGTGATCACACCAGCACTGTGATGTAGACTAATGCATGTCCAAGACTAATCCACCTGTCCTGCACAGGTGCATTGAGACATTCTGTGCTAGTGGTCAAAAAGCCGATAAGCAGAGAGCTCAGAGTGCCTCTCAAAGACCACAGTTATGTGTTTCAGTTCCCTTTATGTTATGTTTAGTTTTTGTGCCATTGTTAAATTTGCATTATAAGACTGGTCTCAAACGCTTTACAAGCAAAGCATTTTGTGCCTACATCTCAGAGCACCTTGTTGCCCATCACGTTATGTTCTGTGAAGAGTGACCTGTATGTTTGTGCCCCACTATATTACACCTGGAAGAGAGTTGAATACCAGATGAAGCATAATCTGCATGTCTTTAGATGTCTGATGTGAAATAAGCTAGTTATCTACCCAATAGTGCTTGAGAACTCATTATGCGTGCAAGGTATTAATGCGTTATGTCTCTTCTGTTCAGCGCTAGAGTAATCCTTTTTTCAGAGGGATGCTGTGCGCTTCGCCTTCCCGAAGAATCTGGGGCCCTGATGGGCCAGGCGGCAAGGTGTGGCAGTATCTCTTTTCTCTCCCAACCCCT
Organism: Pleurodeles waltl; assembly: GCF_031143425.1. NCBI lineage: Eukaryota > Metazoa > Chordata > Amphibia > Caudata > Salamandridae > Pleurodeles > Pleurodeles waltl. Next base: position 820,530,979 of record NC_090443.1, on the reverse strand, counting down.
TTCCATTTTGGAACACATGCTCACACTCCCTGAGTGCACAGTGGTGTTGAAAGGGCTCTCAGGAGGTTGGGGGGGGGGGGGGCTTGCATCACCCCTCCAGAAAACCTTTTTTATGTGAGTGACCTCAACACTCAACAAATGCAAGTGCTAATGCCAACTCAAGTTCCAATGATGCAAGTCCCAAAAACCCCTATGGTTCAACAGAATGTGGGAAATTCTAAAATTAACATGAATCAGATGCCCTGAGTAAATAAAAATACATTTCAGGCACAGTACCAAAACGCATATCAGCAGTATCCTATGATTGCAAGTGAGAGCTTTGACTCAGAGATGTCACAATGACGGTGCCTAAGAGGAGAAGCAGATTGCGTTCTTGGCACAGTCTTCAAGGTAGACCAGAATGGACCATTTGTAGAAGGTCAGGTAAATGGCCACCAAATGTAATTTCTTATTGGCACCGGATATACCTGTTCCGCAGTTAGAACAGCAGAAGTCCCAGACCTACTCCTCTCGGGAAAGAAGATCTAAGTTGTAGGAGTTACAAATAAACAGATTACAAACCCGGTTTCAAAAGAAGTTCTGGTAAAAATAGGTCAATTTGAAGAAAATCGCCAGTTTGCCCTGTGTGTGTGTGATTTGAGTCCTGTAAACGTTGCTAGGAAGGGATTTATCCTATCTATTGGACATCAGAAGGAGTAGAATTCCAAACCCATGATGAGTACGTTGAGTTCAAGTTAGCTCAACAAGATACTGTAGAGCTTCATCCAGTGAGAACTGTAAAGGAATTGCTCCCTGACTTGAAAGCAATGATTAATCTAGAAATACGGGATCTCACAGGGAAAGATATCTGTTAATTAATGTTGTAGAACCACTTCGAATTACAGTCAAACCTAATCCAATTTCCCCCAGAACACCACCATATATTTTGACCCCAGAAATGGTGGCAGGAATAACACCAATAACTGAAGACATGTTGAAGAAAGGGATTTTGAGGGAAATAGTCAGGAGTCTTGTAACTCACTGATTATGGGCATACAGAGTCCCCAATTGACAATTTAGAATAGTCCAAGATTTGAGAATGATTAATGGAATTGTAATCTCATGTTGCCCTGTGTCAGGCTGTCTTTTGATTTCCAAAACATGAGGTTAGCCAGTTCCTAATTTCATTTGTGCTTTGAGAGAGAGTCCTATAAGTGTATATGGAGAGTCCATCAATCTTTAATCAGATTCTAAAGAAAAATCTTGAAACATTGCAGAGAACTCATAAATCAGTCCTTGTGCAGTACATTGATGACCTTCTTGTAGCATCAAGCACAAGAGAGGCTTGTAAACAGGATGCCCTTGCACTAAAAAAAATCACCTAGCTGAGAATGGACACAAAGGCCCTCATTACTAACATGGCGGTTCAGACCGCCATGCCGGCGGTGGCAGAAAATACTGCCACCGACATGTCGGTCTGAACCCCCATATTATGAACACAGGGAGGGCCGCCTGTGGGCCGCCTGTGGCGGCCCTCCGCCACCACCAGGCTACCACCGACAGGCAGCCTGACGATGGTGGAATACTTTATTCAACAGGGCAGCGCTGCAAGCAGCGCTGCTCTGCGGATAAAGAACCCTTGTTCCTCCAGCCTTTCCCTGGCCTGTTGCCCCGTTGGTGAAAGGCTGGTGAAAGGGGTGCTCCGGGGCCCCCTTGGGGGCCCCTGCACTGCCCATGCACTTGGCCCGATTTACTGGCAGTGATCTGCGCGACGGGTGCTGCTGCACCCGCGGCACAGCGGCATTGACAATAGCTCCATGTGGAGGCGTTGGCAATGTCCCGGCCCTGCATACTGCTGGGCCGGCGGGCGGAAACTGTTTCCGCCTGCCGGCCCAGCAGAATGTCCATTATACGGCCGGCAGGGTCTCAAGGGGGCTGGCGTCTATTGAAAGACTGCCAGCATGAACACAGTGGGGTTTCCCGCCATGTTCATAATGACCCCCTAAGTGTCTTGAGCAAACTGCAATACTGTAAAAAAAAAAAAGTCCAATATTTGGGACATATTTAAAAAGGAACGAGCAAAGGTTCATGAGAGATAGTGGAGGCTATTCAAAGGATGGGTCCTCCGAAAACACAAAGAGAAGTCAGAATGTTTCTGGGAATGGTTGGCTACTGTAGAGAGCGGATACCAAACGTTCCCCTAGTGGCTAAGCCTTTATTGAGGCTGATACACAAAGATGTGCCTGATCTGCTTCCAGGGGACAAGAAATGCATGAAAGCTTTCCTAGAGCTGACAGAAATTCTTTGCTGTGCCCCAGCACTAGGAATGGCAGATTCTATCAAGATATTTACCTTGTTTTGCAGTGAGAGGGAGGGCTGTACTCTCTCAGTGCTTACTCAGATGCACAGTGAAGCTAAGGCGCCTGTGGTCTTTTTCTCCATTACCCTTGTCCCTGTTGCTACAGGCTTGTCTGGTTTTCTGAAATCAGTGGCAGCTGTTGTTATGCCATTAATTGTGTTTGACCAATTACTTTGTGTTTCACCACTGCGCATATTAGTTGTTCAATGTTCATCAGTAGCACATTACATGTTGTATTCAGTTTAGCTGCCTATTGGCTTTAACATGGCATTAGACATTATATTCTGTATTCAGTTTAGCTGCCTATTGGCTTTAACATGGCATTAGACATTACATTTGGTATTTAGGCTAGCTGCCTATTCGCTTTAACGTGGAGTAAGACATTGCAGTTGAGACATTGCAGATGAGCTGCGTTTTTCCAAGCTGTGTTTTTCGTATTGAATTCACACTGAACCCTAACGTGATAAGAGAGCGTATATTTTGTGTTTACCTCTCTATCCAGCCTGGGAACTAGCAAAGTTTGGAGCCTTGGCCACTCTCCAAACTCTTGTTCGGTTCCCCCACTGAGCCAGCATGTTTTGACTAAGGGGCCTGTTAGCAGGCTTTTTACGGTGTCCCTGGGCAGCAGCGAGGGGAATTTTCCAGGACTTCAGTCAGGAGCGGACGTCAGCTGCCTGACCTCCCTTTGGGTGGAAAGTCTCTTTCTCACAGTTGAACAGGAGTCATCAACTTGCAGGCAATAGAAAGATGAAGCGGAGTGATAGGCCCTACGGTGATAAAATTTAGAATTTTATTCTTTGCTTTGAAGTTATGCTATAATATAATCACAGGTATTTGCTGTGTACATTGCAATTGAGAAGTACTTCAATATATTTTGCTTTCATTGCTGTGACTACTTTTAAACATGTGCTTCCAACCTACTATTCTCATCTCTCAGGAACCTCATGGTGATGTAATAATAAATGTCTTCTTTAAACTAAGAAGTGCATTCCAGAGAAGTTTTGTCTGCTCGGTCATAAGATAAGGAAAGCAAAACATTTTGGCGTTAGTCGTCAGTCTGGGAGTCGAATTGGAGATTGGAGGTGCACGATTTAAAAGTGTAATTGTTTTTGTTGTTTAGAGGATTAAAGAAGCACGGCAGACCATGTTTGAAAATGCATGTGAAGTTAAACTGCCTTATGGTGCTGTGAGAAACATGTTTTCTTGTTTATCAGGACTTTGTGAGTCTTGGGATGAGTGCTTGGATAAAGCAAAAGTGTTTTCATATTTAGAAAATGTGCTTTTTGAAATAAATGATGTCCCTTTTGTTCTTGAAAGAAGGGTTTGGATACTTTTGTCTTCTTACAGAAAAATGCATGAGAGATGTAGGCAGTTAGAACATGAAAATAATAATAGCCGTGAGCAAATTAGCCAGAACAAATTATTGCAAGACAAAACTGAAATTTATAAAGCTGTTGCAGGAGAATCTGGCTTTTCCCATTCCAGTAATGAGGAGGTTAAAAAAGGTGGGGGCCAGTGTGAGCCTCATGAGCAGAGCGTAGATCTCCTTGTGCAGAGCAGCAGCCCACGGTTTTTGGCAGGAGTTCAAGTGCATTCCTTAAAAGATTACATTGAGCACAAAGTTGAGAATGTTATATTGAGACCGCTTTTGCAAAGTACGATATGTAAAATTAATTCAGACAAGGCAGAAGTACTGTCGCAAAATGTGCAGTTTCTGGGAATTCAGTGGAACCAGAAAATAGACAGATGTTGTCAGAGGTAAAACAAAAGATTTTAAAGTTTCTTACTATTTGCACTAAGCAAGAGACACCGAGTTTCACAAGCTTGTTTGATTTTTGGAAACAGTATAGCCCTCATCTGAGTAAAATCTTAACACTTTGGTACAAAGTAACTAGGAAAAAGCATGAGTTTGAAGGGAGTGGGAAGCAGCTGCGTGCTTTTAATTTAGCAAATGAAATAATTCAACAGACTTTAGATTTGTGCACAGTGCAAGAGGGAAACACTGAATTACATGTAAATCAGGAACAGGGGAGGACAAGGGTGCCCCTGGAACTTTGGATTAGAAAACTATCTGACTTTGTGGAGCGCTGTACTCCTTTTGAAAAACAGCTGTTGACTTGTTATTGGGCTCTAGTGAATACTGAGCAAATGACATTAAATGATAATGTAATTCTGAAACCTGAACTATCACTCATGCAGTGGGTAATGAGTTCACCTAAATCTCACAGTATAGGACAGGCACAAGAGGCTAGTATCATACACTGGATCTGGTACATACAAAACAGGGCACGAGTCACTGCAGCCCTACATGAACAGGTGTAACAAGCCCCTTCACAGGATGGGGAGAGGGTGCAGGGAGTATCACAGGTAAAAGAGTCACCAGTGAAATTGAGTGCACCATTTGAATTCTTGTCACCTGAGGATAGAAAGCATGTTTGTTTGACTAATGATTCATTGAAATACATGAGTACTAAAAGACAATGGAAAGCAGTGTCATACAATCCAGTTACTGAAAAGTTGTTGTCTACCACAGGAGAAGGAAAAAGTAACCAATATGCAGAGTTGTACAATGTGTGTCAGACTTTAAAGCAAGAGCTGCTTGAGACGTGTCATTTTTACACTGATTCTTGGTTCACTGCCACTGGATTAGCCATTTGGTTTTCCACATAGCTTGTACATAACTGGTTCAACTCCCTTGCAGATGTTAAAGCCAAAATTTCAAAGACAGAAGTGTCAACCCAGAATTCTGACTTGGTGGGGATGGCTAAGTGGGTGCACCAGAAATGTGGACATCTGGGAGAAAAAGCCACTTACAGGTGGGCAGAGATTAGAGAGATGCACATTCCCTTAGATTTGATAAAAACTGTGACTGTGCAATGTCCTATTTGTCAGCACACACAACAGAGATCTGTCCCACAAACAGTCAAAGATCAATTGTGGAGAAGAAAGTTACCAGGACAGATATGGCAAATTGATCAGGTTTTACCGGGAGTGATTGCTGCAGATTACCAAGTAGAAATCAAAATTACGCTGATAACTAGAAGAGAATCTGATTCATTCATACAGATTGGAGACAGAATTGCCCAACTTGTCATAAGTGCAGTGAATGGAGGTTTTGTAAGGAAGGAGTCTGCCCCAGCCCTTCTGACAGTGCAAGGAAAGGGAGGCTGTGGTGCAGCAGATAAAAACCTCAGTGCTATGGTGTGGGTTGAATCCCCAGGTGACCCTCCAGAACCTACAGAAATTATAACAAAGGGCCCCAATAACGTCCTGCTGTTTATAAAACAAGAAAAGGAAGAAGAAGGGCACATTTCAGATGACAAATGTTATTTGCAAGAAAAGTCATACTTCTTTCTTTTGCAGATCCTACCACGACTCGCCACTGACCATGAGTGTGCTGCACCCCCAACCTGAACCTGATTGATTAAAGTACAAACCCCATGGATCCATTTTGCGCAACTGGCGCCTTCAGTTCAAGTTCTACATGGGATCAATATAAAGTTTGTCAACTCGTTTGATTACATTCTTCCACTGGAACTAAGCAACATTGCCAGTTAACTGTCTGTGTTTTTTTGTGTGGAACCCTGACTTTCACTTACATTCCAGCAAACCTTTCAGGTGGACCGTGTACCTTTGCATGAGTAGAACTCATGCTACATCAACTTGCTGTTTTAGAGACACTATTCAGTCAGTTATTATCCCAATCAGAGTATATAAGCTTCAGTCTTTTCATTGTAGATGAATCTGATTTGAAAGGTTATGAGATCAATATGTTAATCCACTTCCATTGCTTTACAGTTATTGCTTTTATCATTGAAATCTGATTTGCTTATAATGTTTTTGTTTTTTTGTTTTTGTTTGAAATAAGAGGAATGTAAACAAAAGTCATTGGTCATAGGGTGGAAATGTTATTCCATTAATTGTGTTTGACCAATGACTTTGTGTTTCACCACTGCGCATATTAGTTGTTCAATGTTCACCAGTAACACATTACATGTTGTATTCAGTTTAGCTGCCTTTTGGCTTTTACATGGCATTAGACATTACATTTGGTATTTAGGTTAGCCACCTATTGGCTTTAACGTGGAGTTAGACATTGCAGTTGAGACATTGCAGATGAGCTGTGTTTTTCCAAGCTGTGTTTTTCGTATTGAATTCACACCGAACCCTAACGTGATAAGAGGGCGTATATTTTGTGTTCTCTATCCAGCCTGGGAACGAGCGAAGTTTGGAGACTTGGCCACTCTCCAAACTCTTGTTCGGTTCTCCCACTGAGCCAGCATGTTTTGACTAAGGGGCCTGTTAGCAGGCTTTTTATGGTGTCTCTGGGCAACAGCGAGGGGAATTTTCTAGGACTTCAGTCAGGAGCGGACGTCAGCTGCCTGACCTCCTGTTTGGGTGGAAAATCTCCTTCTCGCAGTTAAACAGGAGTCATCAACTTGCAGGCATAAGAAAGATGAAGCAGAAGGATAGGTCCTACGGTGATGACATTTTGACTTTTATTCTTTGCTTTGAAGTTATGCTATAATATAATCACATGTATTTGCTGTGTACATTGCAATTGAGAAGTACTTTGATATATTCTGCTTTCATTGCTGTGACTACTTTTAAACGTGTGCTTCCAACCTACTAATCTCGTCTTTCAGGAACCTAGTGATGAAGTAATAATAATAAATGTCTTCTTTAAACTAAGAAGTGCATTCCAGAGAAGTTTTGTCTGCTCGGTAATAAGATAAGGAAAGCAAAACAGCTGTGAGTGCTAGTCTCGAGAGGTATGAAAGCATAGTGATGGAATATTCTTTAGGTGTTATGGTCCTTCACTCTGTGGAGGTATTCCTTACAAGAACTTAAACCCTATGTATGACAAGTTCCCATCTTACTAAATATGAGCAACAAATTCCTGTGTCTCACAACGTGACGTTGAAATGGTGCCAGGTTCTGAATAACAGTACTTTGAAGCCTCTTCCTGAAAGTTTGGAAATTCAGATGTTTTTGAGCATGACTGTTGTGAAGTTATGGATTTATGCACCAAGCCAAGGCCAGACACAAAAGATGATCCTTTAATTAGACCTGATTATGTGCTTTTTTGTTGATGGCTCATGCTTAAGAACAAATGATGGTTTTCAGAGAGCAGCTTACGCAGTCTGCACAATCCAAGACATTGTGGAAGCTTCCTGGCTTCGATGTATTACTTCAGCACAAGTTGCAGAATTGAGTGCCCCTACCAGAGCTTGCAGATTAACAGCCCAAGTGAAAGTGACTATATTTACAGATAGTCAGTATGGCTTTGGTTTGGTCCACATCTTCGGTCAGTAATGGTAACAGAGAGGTTTCATGACATCTTCTGGCATGCCGATTAGGAATGGCGAGCATGTGAGGAGACCACTAGAAGCTTTGCACCTCCCGACTGAAATTGCCGTTGTTAAGTGTGCAACAATGGTTATGTCACAGTCAGCAACAGATGTGCGTATGAAGTAGCATGTTAGTGTGCCATAGTGACCTGCAGATTTAATGGAACATTTACAGATGAATTTCAAGAGGATACTGTCTTTTCATTGTTCATGTCTATAGCTGACATGTGGGAAGAACGTAAGCACTTGCAGGAAAATGTCACTGATGCAGAACAGCAGGGTTGGATCATGGAAGGTTGCAAATAAAATTTGTATTTCAGCAGATGGAATACCATTGATGCCAAACAGTTTGTTATCTCCCATGACACAACACCTCCATGGGCCCACATATTTAGGTAGGGATGCAGTGGTGGTCAGAACTGGTCTAACCTCACATTTAGTATACACGCAGAGGATGTGTGCCACCATTGTGTAACATGCCAAAATATGAATATAGTTACACTGAGTCATGTAGGGAAATCAGGTGGTCCTTTGACAAGATGCAGATGGACTTTATTCAAGTGCTTGTTTGTATGTGGCTGAGATACATCCTGGTAATAGTGTGCATTTTCTCTTGATGTGTGGACCCTGCAGCCTCACTGTAGCTAAACTGCTTTTAAGAGAGCTGGTACTGAGGTATGAACTACCAGTTTCTCTGGAGTCAGATTGAGGGGCTCAGTTTAACAGTGCTATCCCTAAGATGTGTTAGTGGAGCAGAAGATACATTATAGCTATCTACCAGAGGCATCTGGTATTGTCAAGCAACGCAACATAACAATGAAGTCCTAATTGCAAAGTCTGTGCATCCACTTCCCTGAAATGGCCTGATGCTTTTCCTTTGGTGTTGATGTACATTTGAAGTACACATGACAGGAAGACAGGCCTGTCACCCCACAAGATTCTCATGGAAGGAACCATGAGATAGCCTGCTGTGCCTGCAAATGCACTTGTGAACCCAACAGATTACATGGTACTCAATTACTGCAAAGGACTGACTAATATTGTGTGCTCAGTTTCTCAACAGGTTGAAGCTGTCACTGCAACTCCGCATTAAGAGCAGTGCCACAACCTCATCCCCAGTGATTGGGTGCTGCTCAAGAAGCATGTGAGAAAGTCCTGTCTGGAGCCAAGGTGGAAAGGCCCCTGCCAGGTTATTTTAATCATGAACACTACTGTTAAATGTGCTGGAGTACGAAATTGGGTACAGCTTCACATACCCAGAGAACAACAGATCCATATGAGGAAATAGTGTCTATGAGCAAGAACCAAGAACACTTGTGTCTGTACCACCACAAACCATACAAGGCACACAAGTACAAGGAACAAAACAGCAAGTGGCACAACAAGAAGAAGACAGGGGTGAAGAACTTTAGACAGGTGAAGAAATGCAATTATTGGAGATTTCACAGAGTGGCAATGGAGTTCCTGATATAGAAAGAGGAGAAGAGGAGAAGCAAGGACTCAAGCTGAAGTGACAGTCGAAATACCTCCAGAGCAACTAAAACATCCAGGAGAAGGAACAAATACTGAATTGAGACCAAGAAGAAACACCTACAATACTGAATGGCCAAGGGCCAATAGTCGAAAGAAATTGAGATCAAGTGTGTCAGTTGGAGCCATACTGCCAACAAATGCTGGAGAGACAGAGTCAAGCAGTATAAGTGACACAGAAGGAGAGCCACAAACACTCAAAAGATCCAAAAGAGCAAGAGTACCTTATCGGAAGTATTTAGCACCTAAATGGACTTAATATGTGAGGCAAGTGCTAAATGTCCCAATATCAGATTTACTTGACCGAAACAAATAACTAATTGAGCCATCTTGAAGTTGTTATGAATTTAGTTTAGAAAAGGTTATTGAAAACTCATTGAATGAACTGTGCTAATAGACTAAAAAAAAGAAAAAAAACTGAGAAGTTGCTAAGTAGAGCCGTAGAACACAGTGTAGACTAAATGGCTCCAAACAGACAGTAGTGATTGAATTAGGCCGCACAGGTCAGTTCAATGTTCATAGTGAAATCACAGTGCCCAGTCCTCAAGTTGCGACTGCTAACAACCAAGTACTCAAAATGAATCTAGAGGAGAAAACATACCAATCTCAGATGATTTGTTGACCAAAGTATAAGGTTTTTGATGAGGTGTTTCCACTATCACATCATTTGAGGACACCAATCAGTCAAAAAAGATTTTCAGCCTGTACTTCAATGTTGATTTAATATTTTCCTTTATTCATATTCCTTAATAAATTGACCCAGCCAACATGTTTCTTTCCTTCCTAGGAACTTCATTGAGGCCCATAAAATATACATAAAAACAGTCACCAATCCTTTAATGGGAACACACAAAAAGGGGTGACAATTATAAGTTAAAACCCCCAAACTCTATAAACAACTATCCCAATTGCCCGAGCATTTAAAGGTTTGAAATTACAAAATATCCTCATATAATACAGCTTCCTCATAGTTCAGGTTCATCTACTATATCCTCTTTTTAACACAATCATCTTTATATCTTTGTACTTTCTATAGCAACCTCTACTTCATTCTCTGTTTGCTGTAAATCCTTTAATCTTTTATACTGGTATAACAAACCCTTTAATTTTGTTTATATATTTTTTTTCTGATTGGCGTCCTTAAATGCTGTAATACTGGAAACAGCTCAACAAAGAATGTTTTTAAAAATCTGACTTTAGACAAACATGTGTGTCCTAACCACAGCTAGATGCAAGATTATTGCATTATTGATAGTGATAAACTTTACACAAGAGAAAGAGAAATCTGTATGTTCCTTCACTAACACAGCATCTAAACTTGACATAGATGGGGATGAGTTGAAGGCCTCATTTGTAGATTACATAAACAAAGATTATTCAACAAATGTTTATTTTAGATTAGTTCAAGAGTATACACAAGCTTTAGATGCAAAGGATTGCTATGTGTGTGCACACTTACCTTTAGCAGTTAAGGAGGAAGTGGCATACAATCATATTCCTCTGCCATGTGATGTTTCATGTAGTATCTTACTTAGCTTAGTTCACAGACAACATCACTTTGAATATTTGTACTGTATCTTTGACATGATTCTTTCCAAAGTACCTTTACAGAAGAGCATGAATTTACACTCACAGCCAAAAGAGATGGAGACAGCTTGGTATTATTGGAGGCCTTTTCTTCCTAAAGATACTGTTAAGGCAAATAAAACCAATCTAACCTGCTTTGCGAGCCCACTAAAGAAAATATCATCATGATGTTAGAAGAAAGGAGAACCCACTTTGCACATAACACAAAATATAATGAGAATGTTTTGAAGAATGTTTGGAAAAAGGAAGAAGATGAATACAGAAGAAAAATGTTTTATCCAACATTGAGGTTAGAGAGTTGACGTAAAGGGAAGTATGTGTTTTAGAAGAAGAATTCAAAATAGAAAGAGGCCTGTAGGGGATAGTAAATGTGAGCACACATTTCAATTATCAGGAGGTACATGGCAAATTTTACAGGGAGACTATCCAACTATACCTGGAGAATATTTTATTTGTGGACAAGACATGTACTTTAGATGACCTGCTGATTAGGAGGGAAATTGTTATTTAGGCTTATTGTTTCCAACAATGTACCATGTACATAGTTTACAGCAGTGGTTCCCAACCTGTGGTCCGGGGACCCCTGGGGGTCCTCGAAGCCTTCTCAGGGGGGCCACGACTGCTAAGAAAATTAAATATATTAACAAATATTGACAAATTAGGTCTACAGCTTCCAGTAATGACTCAGGCAGGGGTCCCCGGATTCCAATGATGATTCAGTGGGGGTCCCTGGGTTCCATTAATATTAAAGTGGGGGTCCACAGAAGTCAAAAGGTTGGGAACCACTGGTTTAGAGGCTTTAAAGATGACACCTGTACATAAACATACATGAAGCAATAGTGGAGGAACATAATTAGTGGGAGACAAATTTGGAGTGATTATTCCAGCAGTAGGAGTGATACTAAATTATGAAAAGATTAGGAAACTTTTAACAGTGTAGTGGACAGGCTGGAAACCAGCACATCTGGAGTTATTACTAATTAAAAACACAGAATTAGTGGCTATTACATTGATGGTTTTGGAGAAAAGATATGCTTTAGATATTTTGCTTGCAGAGAAAGGCATTGCACATAGATACCTGACAAAAGTAAGAAAATGGTAGAATGCACATAGAACATTTCTGACTTAAAGCTTGACGTAGCACCCTTAGAAACCACTATTATAGTAAAACGCTTCACAAAAGGAATTTCCGCATTAGACAATTGGATTAAAGTAGCAGGAGGAGGAATCCTCAATGCTATTTTAGTACCTGTGTTAATTGTAGTTGTCTGTTTCCTGACTTCATTAAAAGTTTACAAAGCTATCAAAATTATTTTGCAAAAGAAGAAAAACAGAGAAAGAAACAAAAAAAGATTTAGAATTGTGTGTTTGCTTTAAGAAAGACTACAGTGAATTGAAAGAAAGAGACAATTTGAAACAAAAAATAAAAGACTCAACTGAAGACGAGAGTTACTTATGAGGTGACTTGTGAATTATTTTGATCAGAGTTACAAACTGTCAAACTGAGGGGACATTGCAGAAGAGTTTTTAAATAACTAAATTTAACGCAATTAAGATGTAGACATAACGTATATTCCTCAGATGAAAAACTGTATTTTAAAAGCGAATGAGAGCACTGGACTTTCAAAGTGACATGTATTTAGTTAGAATCACTGCAGAATGCATTTTTCTTTTTTTTGCAAACCCTGACCTAGGTCAGGAATATGAGATGTTAAACTTTCAATGACACAAATGTACTGAGAAATGCATGACACCATAGAAAATGTTAGATTTTGACGTTCCCTTAGGCATATTTTCATAGTATATAATAATGTATTCAGATGTTTAGCTTAATTTCCGTAGAATGTTTCACACGAGCAATAAGGTTTGTTAACTCAGATAGATGAGAACCACATGAGCTAATAGCGTAATGTAGAGGCCTAACCATGAACTATATTTGTCTTGTTGTAAGTGAATGGAGGGAATTCTACCTTGACTTGCTAAATGCTTCATAAAATGTTTCGTTCTAAAGTTTAATATCTGTGAGTCTTTGTCTTTGTCTGCTTAGATGACAGAAGCTTTACTTTTCTTATGATGACACTGTGCATTGATTGGGAGAGAAAACCGAGAACAGCAATTACTTGTTACAACCACTGACAAGAAGACTTTATAAATATGCATGTTTCTAGAAAAAGACTGACAATTTCCACGTTTCAGTGTGTGGGTGAAAAATTCCACTTCCCAGCAGAGATTGTGGATTTCAGGAACTCCATAATGCGCATGTAATGCAGAGTTTCCACTAAACTCTGCCATCTGGCGTGTGGCGGATTTTTTTCCATTTGCAGGTACGAGTGTGGCTTAGGTGCAAGCTGACGAGCGCAATGTGATTTGCAGGCCACTAGAGAGCGCAGATGAGAATTGCTGTCCGCTCGCACGGCTTCCAGTCACCACAGAGACTTCCGGCACCATTGTCATGATGTTGGTGAACGCAAGCAGCTGCAGCTGCTTCTCAAGTAGATTTTCTACTCGAGAAGCAACTAAATCTATGCAAAAAAGGTGTTTTTGAGTGAAGATTCTACTCCAATAGACAGTTCAGGTTGTTTTATTAGTGCAAGAAGCATTGTTTTTATTTTACTTTTTTTTCATCTGGAAGTGCTCGAGAGATACCAACATCCTGATCCCTTTCAGCAGGCTCCTCCCAGTGTTTTGTCTATCTGCTGGTCACTTTTCACTTGTATTTCGAGGTGGAAGGATCACTTTTTCTGCCTGCAATTCCTGCTGCATAAATACCATTGGATTTTAAGGACTTTGATTTTTTGATATCACAAGTAAGTTGAAAAGGTTTTGCATATGGGTATTGTTTGTTTTGTAGAGGGCCCACTCCAGTATTTATCTGTACTTTCATTAAATTTTTTAATTTGATTGTGGTTGTGGTGGGTGGCTTGGAGTTTCAGTAAGGACCTAGTTGACCTAGTTATCATTTTGCATTCAATTTTTCATTTTTTTTAAGGGAAAAAGTTTGCACAGTTCAGTACATTTTCTCTATTTTTGTTAAATTTGCACTATTCATTATTTTTACTATGTGGACTAGTCTGCCCATGGGCCATTCATCCAGTACTAGTCATAGGTATATGAAACAACTGTTTCTTAGGTATATGTTGTTTTAAAACATAATTTTGGCCATGGATAGCATTGGACTGAATAAAAAATGTGGGGTTATCTTTTGTATTTCACTTATTTCTGCTAAAAGTGTATGTTGGTGGGGTAATATTTGATATCTTGGGAGGATGAGTGTTGTAAAATTGTTATAGCTCACAACATTTTCATTTTTTGGCATTGCTGAATTAATGGTAGTGTTTTCTTCATTGTTGTTACCATGCCTCCTTTGTCTGGCCAGTGTGTGTGTCCTTAACATAGGCCTCCATTTCTCTTTGTTTGTTCTTCATGCCATGTGGCTGGGGGCCGTTTTGTGTAGTCAGTGTCCATAGGCTTGCATGTGTTCTTTGTTATCTATGCCTCCTTGCTTCTTGTTTGAGCATGTGGTCAGTGGTAATTTTTGTAGCCAATGTGCTCTTCCCATAGGTCTGCATGTGTTCTTTGTTTTCCAATTGCTGTTGTTTTTGTGTGACCATGTGGCTGGCGGCCATTTTGTGCAGCAAGCTAGTGCGCTTTTTCCATAGGCCTGTATGTGTTCTTTGTTGTACATGCATCCTTGCTTGTGGTTGTTTGACAATGCAACTGGTAGCCATTTTGTGTTAGCAATCTGATGCACCTTATGACAGACATATGGACCGGTGTGCTTTTTCCAAAGGCCTGCATGTGTTCTGTTGTTCATGCCTCCTTCCTTGTTGTTTTACCATGTGGTCAGTGGCCCTTTTGTGTAGGCAGTCAGTGGGTTTTTGCCAAAGGCCTGCATGTGTTTCTTGTTCTCCAATGCTTCCTTGCTTGCTGATGTTGATGTTGTTTGGCCATGTCGCCATTTTGTAAAGCCAGTCAGTGTACTTATCCCATGGGCCTGCATGTGTTCTGTGGCCCATGCCTCCTTGTTTGTTGTTTGACCATGTGGTCAGGGCAATTTTGTGTAGGCAATTAGTGTACTTTTGCCATAGGCCTGCATTGTTCTTTTATATCAATTTAATTAATATGCTTGAGGAATCATTGTGGTATATGTATGAACAATGTTTAGTAATGCATTTTGTTCCATTTTTCACCTGCACCTCCGTGCCTCCCAAATCCCAGTGGGTTCGCTATAGTCTCCTAGTACACAAGCAATTATTTTTTGGTAAACATTTTTATATTTATTACTTATTTCTAAATATGTGCTTTATATTTAAATATTTAATAATTATTTGTGTTTTATTCTTATTTTTAAGTAATTATTTATTTTTAATTATTCATTTATATATTTTTTTTATTTTATTTTTTACTTTATAAAAAAGTTTCCCTCTATCCACCCCCTGCCTGCCATCAGTGCTTGTGGTACACCACCATTCCTATTTATGGGCAAGCACAAAGTACTCTGTCTATTCTGTAATCTCTCTTTGGGCTTCAAACCATGCCCATGCCACTTCAGTCACTTACATTGGTTCGGGGGCTTGCCTTTTAAAATCCGCTTGCTTTCATTTGTGAAAGGCAGGCATACGTCATGCCTTTTCCGGTGTTTAGCCCACCTACACAGCACCGGTAAAGTACCAAAAACATACAAGGCTCGATGTTTTTAGCCTGGAGTTCGGACTACTTTATCTGTTTATTTTCCACGCAGCGCGATCGTGCTGCATTTTACATAGCGCGATCGTGCTGCATTTTGTTTTGCTTTACAACGCTAATAGCTCTAACTCGAACAAATGCGAAACCCGTTGCATTGAAAATGCTTGTTTAAGGATTGGCATTGCTCATTTTCCCCTGGAACCCCTGCCTGCCATAGGAGCACAGCCACAAACACACCAGCATTAGTTATTTAAGGATTATTCAATTTTCCCCTGGATCCCCCTGCCTGCCACATGTGCATACTTTCATTTATTTTCCAAGAATTAATTTTCACCTGGTCCTCCTTGCCTGCCTTCCTTTAGATGCACCTAAGGAAAAACTCTACATCTGTATGTTGCTATCCTGATTGAAAATGAAATATTATGTTATGGTGGCGTGGTTTGACTTGTATGGATACATTAACCACACTAAATTATGTTGTCTCTACTATGAATGATTAAAAGAAACCTGCAAAAATGATGCGTTTAATTAAATGCTTTACTTGCTTGTTTGCTTTTAGGTGCCCAAGACCCACAGAATGCTGGCAGACAGAAGGCTGGCACAAAGAGACGCAACCACAACACGTGAATCCTCCAATCTCTTCCGCTTGTGCAGCTAAGTGCCACTGCCAACTGACAGAGCTTGAATATGGCCTAAAAAAAAGGTGCTGCCAAGAAAGTGGCCAGTGAGAAGAAAAAAAAGCTGATTTCCTCCACTGGTGTGCCACCCCCAACCACTTTCAGGAAACATTTACCTGCCTCACCATCCTCAAACCAGCAAGCTGGGAACAGCACTCCCCATCAACTGCACCGTCCCAACCTAAGCCCAAAGACATGTCTCTCAGTGAGGCAGCCACTGTAATCATGACAACGAGCAGTGAGTCTAAATTGGAGCTGTCTCAGCTGCAAACTAGTACCCAATTGTTGCAGGAAACTGAGCAAAGTGGACAACAGGAGGAGCCACAGCCAGCAAAAGTAGATCTTTCTGAAGTAGAAGCAGAACAGGAAGTTGAGCTTCCTGCTGACCAAGAACCATTGGCTTCCCGATCTCCAGCAAGAAAAAGAAATGGTACTCGTCCATCTTCTCCAAGCCCTCCGTCTGATAATCTGGACATGGATTGGACCCGGCTGAGTCCAGGACCCACCACGAGAGACAAGGAAAAAGGAAAGCTCATGAAAGCCTTAGAATTATGGAAGAGGAGGAGGAAGACGAGCCTGTCATTCTCATGGAAGCTAGCTCTGAGGGCACTGACATTGTGATTACCCCTCCTATTCAACCTGATGTGAAGGATGTGGCACTGGTACCACCACCACCCGCAGCTTCCATATTTGTAAGGCCCCTGCTGTGACCTGCATCCACCATTACCTCAGTTGAAGTGCGCACCGCAGAAAGGCAATCTTCGACACACTCACCTACCTCCAGTTCTTCAGGCATTGGTAGTGGCACCAGTGGCATACTAAAAGAATCTCGTCCCTAGTTTAGGACTTCTTTACGATTAACAAGCAGAAGGATAACAGTGCAATATGTTCCATTTGCCACACTAGTGTTTGTCGAGGTGTGCCTCGTCACACCATGGTACTGAAGGCCAAATGACCCAAATGAAAAAACATCACACAATCCAGTGGGAGGAACACCTTAAACAAGTGGTGCAGATGGTGGTGATGAAGAGAGGGGGGAATCAACTCCTATCACTGTGGGAGGTGTTGGTGATGAGCAAGAAGAGAGTGATGGCTCTACACAAGCAGTCCTGTCCCCAGCAGTGTATCAGTATCACCCGCCTCAGGTGGACCTCCTTCCTTTTTCTTTTGTGGAAGGAGTGGGATTTTTAGAATTTGTGGCGGCCATCTGCCTGAAATGGAAGGTTCCCAGTCGGACCTATTTTGCCAGAGTTACTGTTCCACTGCTTCATCACGATGTGCTGCAATTGTTTGGACAAGCTTTGCAGCAGAGTGCTGTTCACACTATCCACCTGAAGACAGATATATGGACCAGTAGTCAAGAAACTGATTACATGGGTGTCAATGCCCACTGGATCTATTTTGCAGAGATTAGGGGACAGCAATCTACAGGTTGAGGTGCTAAACCTTTAAGGGTGTTCAGCAGCATGGAACAGTAGCCATGTTCACCATGGTGAAATCCCATACAGCTGCAAAAATCTTGGAAGACTTTAAGAGTGAGGTGTTTGAAAGACAAATACCCTGAGGTTTCAGATTGGGATTTGTTGTCATAGACAATGGCAGCAATATAGTTAATGCCATGGCAGATGGTGGCTATTTTATAGTCCTGTGTTTGGTGCATTGCATCAAGCTGGCTGTGCAGGACATTCTCCACAAAGAGGACATAGCAACGTTGTGACCATCTGCAGAAGAATCTGCAGTTGTCGCAGTTGGTGCAGTTGTCACAGTGAGACGGACCAGTCTCTTGCCTCAAAACATGGAGAAACTGACCATGATCAAAATGAATCAACACTTCATACCACACAATTACACTACACCTCTAATATCACAGGTGGCGGATGATTGGTCAGCCTCCAGTGTGTTAGCTGACCAACTTCACGGAAAACCACCTGAGTCTGAGGAGTAACATTACTTCCCTGGCTGAGTAGGCCACTATATAACTTTTTAATGATCTATTTTGAAATTTCTTTGTCAAAAATAGGATATAGCTAATGGAATGTTATGTTTGTGTCTGACTTAAGCAGCCCCACCATTTTTAGGGTTGGAGTTGGACCTGTGTGCAGTGAAATCCCTTCACGATTTTGGAGACAATGGCTGCTTCCTTCTCATTCCTATCCTTCTTTTTTCATCACCTAGCAGGGCTCTGCCCCAGAAGATAACTTGATTTACAAGACTACAAAATTCCAATATGTTGCTTGCATCAAAAGGAGATACAATAATGTACCTACCACTGTGCTTTGATTAGAAGAGGTAACTATTGCACCAATGACTGATGATATCTTGTTGATTGATTGTGACTGATGATTGATTATCTATGTGGTGGCAGACAGTGAGGAAAGTTGTTCAACTAATCTGTCAGCTTGATATTTATGATTTGCAATGTTTGGGGCCAGATGGCTCATTATTTACCCTAAAGGTGATTGGCCCTTTCATGCTTAGCAACATTTACTTGCAGAGTCCACTACTTTTTTCTGACCAGACCAGTCACTGTAGCTAAGAAACACAAATCTACACAAAATACTCCAGTTCTGTTTCTCTACTCGCTCTTCAACAGCAATGCACAACAGGTCTAGCTCACTTGGATTGGGACAGAGTTGGACTGATTTGGTATTTGTTATTCAGAGTCAGACGGAGGATGGAATGACTCGGGCGGGACTACCGCAACAGCCATAAGAAGGAAGTTATTGATTTCGAAGGGAATCCATGATGATGATTACTCTGAGGCCTACTCAGCTGTGTGAACTGGAGAGAGGTGCATCGATTTGGTGTGTATGCTGCATTGCTGACTCAAACTCCTTTTATATGGTTGAGGTCGTAGGGCTGTTGCTTGTATCTGGAGACAGACATGATGCCACATCATCACATTATGCACGCACTCGGCTAAATGTTATGATGACAGTTGTGATATTTATCAGTCCAGTACAAGAAGCTACTCGTCCGAGATTGTTTGTAATTGCTCTCACTTCTCAGTTAATCGATTTCCATGAATGATTACAGCAGCCTATGCTCTTGCGCTGCCTCTGTGTCTGCTTGGTACACTCCTTATAAAGCTTACCTTCTGTCCTTCTCCTATACTCTACTATATTGTTGCTGTTTTACAATTTGCAGGCCTTCTCTTCTCCTGCACGAATGGCAAAAGCTCCATAAAACTCCTGTTTACCTTACTGGACCAGTTCAGCCAGGCATCCAAGAGTGACAGACATTCTGAGAGGAATGCAGATGCATCCCCCAATTTGGCAATACAGTGTCATTTTTAACAATCATAATTTTTAGAACTGGATGGGCTCACTTCTATCCTCCAAAATTTGTATTTCTCAAACGTAGATGACAGAACATTTAGTTATCTAATAATAACTTAGGTCTCTGGGGCTGAAGGACTGTTTACCATGCATTTAACGGAACTGTTTCATACTCATTCCTTCATATCCTTCCAAGCAATATCGCCCCAACCAATGTCCAAAGTAAACGTTCAACGGAAAGTCCAAAACAAAGTCCCAATTAACCGCCCTTCCCAATTCCTACCCTCCCCACCCCCAAAAAAGTCCCTTCCACCAAACCAAAAAATACAAAAGTGCTCAGAAGAGGGCATTTTCAACGAGGGATGCGCCATCTCACAGCCCAACTGCACCAGCTCCTGGAGCACATGGCATTGGAACAGGCAGCCTGAGTGGGGGGGCAGTAATGATGGTGCAGATGGCTGCCAGTAGGGCTGGTGATGTTGTTGCCTAGAGGATGGAGGCACAGGTGACTGGCTGGAGGAACTGAGGCCTGGGTCAGCAGCATGTGCCTCCCCCTCCTCCTCATCCAGTTGTTGTTACTTAGTCCGGGTGGCCTCCAAACTCTATCGCCACAGCCAGGCTGCTATATCCTGCCATGCCAGTGGTGGTGGACTAGCACGAGTAGCTATATCAAGAAAGTACAAAAAAAAAGACAAGTTGTAAACAATGCTCTGTGCAAACACTTGTTTAAAATTATATAGTGGTACAATAGCCAGTACATTGCTGGTCCCCTAGGGCCATTGACATTTAATGTGATTAGGAGAGACACAGGGGCATTTTTCACCCACACATGCCTCAAATTAAAGCACTGACTGACTGAAAGAAATGAAGGCAGAATAACACTAGATAAAAAAAAAAAAAAGTGATTTTTTTTCTTCTAAAGTAGTTTCTAAAACAATTAAACAGACACATGGGCCTCATTATGACTTTGACGGTCTTTTTGGAAGAACGCCAAAGCCGCTGCAGGCTAACATAGTAGGAGTCTTTGGAGGACTTCTGCCCATTTCTGGGCGAAAGTCTGACACCAAAGAGGCAGTTGCATCGCCAACACTGCCACGGCAGCAAGTCTCTGCCCGCTGTATTACAAGCTGTAAAATGGCTTGGCGGAGTCCTGATGGCGTGGTGGGGCTGGCGGTGCAAGACCGCTAGGACCCATTCCCTCCCGGACGACCTCCTCAACGGAGAAGGTAAGTGGTCATCCGAAAGGGGTGGGGAGGTCTGTGTGTGTGGGTGCGTGTGTGTATACAGTAGAGAGGGGCAAGGGGATTGTAGTGTGAGTGTGTTTATGAGGAGGGGGATGGTTTATGCATGCGTGTATGTGATTGATTGTGAATGTTAGTGTGCGTCCATGTGCGCTTGAATGGGGGGTGTCTGCGAGTGAATGGGAGTGTGTCTGCATGTATGTGAGTGAATGGGGTGTGTATCTGCAAGTTCGTGAGTGAGTGGGGGTGTCTGTGTGGATGAATGCATGAATGCGTATGCTGAGGGGCGTGTATGTGAGTGCATGCGTGCGTGAAGGGGTGGGGGCGTTTGTAAGTGGGTGGATGGGTGGGGGTGTGTGTGTATGTGTGTGGACCGGTGGGGGTGTGTGTACATGTGTGTGGGTGCGTGTGCCGGTGACAGGAATGGGGATTCCTTTTGCCGGGTGCGTGACCACCATGGTTTTCGTGGCAGGGTGACTACCACGAAAGCCTGGTGGTCTGCAGCCATGTAATCCGCAGCGTATGGCCAGTCGGTGTTGTGGAGGTTTGGTGTCTGCCAAGCCTGCCAACTCATGATGTGGTGCCGTAATGAGGGCCTTTCTGTGTAAAAATAAAAATAAATTACCTCTCTTTAATAAGTAAGGCATCATACACTATGGAGTACAAGTATTCTTGTTGGGCAGAATTAATGGAGGCATGCCAGCTAGCGCATTGGGTACTACTTTGCAGTCTGCAGCTGTAATGGACAATTACCTTACTTTAATTCCAAAGGCCTTGCTCTTCTCCAATGAGTTTGAATTCTATCCTACTCCAAAGAGGCAGATGAATAATAATACTAATACTACGTCACACTTGTCATGTATAATGTGCAGATATCCTGTGTTCTATAAGTAGACAGTGGGGAAAACGATACACTGCAGCACAGGGAAAGGGATCAGACATATAGATTTCATTTGACACATTCGTCACAGAGTATCCTATCTGTAAAACATTAAATCGGACACTTGTTCCCACTTTACTCCCAGGCCTGGCCCATCCACGACAAATTATTTCCAACATATACATTTGCTTGGCAGTAAGGCAAAGAAAGTTAACTTACTCTACCGCAGGGTAAATTAAGTGGATTAGGCTGGGTAGTTAGAGGTTTTGCTATAGAATAGAGGGATATCACTGATCATCATCATGTGCCTAAGCTCTGGCTTAGTCAGTCACTGTAATTCAAAGGGAAAAATTTGAACACGCATAAATCTATTATGAAAGTCATTAAGGCCCTCATCATGACATTTGTGGTAAATCCCGCTTACTGCCACGGTGGCGAATATTTGTAGTCCATATTATGACACACACACACCTATCCAACAGAATACTGCTACATACACAAATCTGCCAGCCCAAAGGTCAGTGGTAAAGTGTTGATACCAACACCCATACCGTTACGCCAACAGAACAACGCCCACCACATCATGTCCCACGAATCACCACAGCGGACATTCAGTGGCACAAAACCATTGGCGGTACACACCGGCGCGCTCAGAATGGGCACTGAAATACTAAACTACAAAACATTGGCCAATACCAAAAACACACACCTGACACTCATACACACACCCAACCACAGCACTATAAAACACAAACCCACATTACCCACAACCCTTTACGAATATAAATTATTGCCACCAGACTGACACCAAGACCACTGCAACTAGAAACACACACCACATACACCCATACATCCCTCACGCACCCCCTTCACACACCCAACCACAGTACCCAACACCCACACCCTTACACACACCACACAACACCCATGTCCCCACAAAGGCACCCCCGTTTCACAGATGAGGAGTTGCAAATCATGGTGGAGGAAATAGTCAGGGTAGAGCCACAGCTATTTGGAGCACAGGTAGAGAAAATATCCACTGCCAGGAAGATGGAGCAATGGCGGAGAATCGTGAACAGGGTGAAGGCCGTGGGACAGCATCCAAGAAGAAGGGACGACATCAGGAAGAGGTGGAACAACCTTCGGGGAAAGGTATGTTCTGTGGCAGCAAGCAAGGCAGCAGCATGCCATACAGAAGGCTGGAGGTGGACCCCCACCTCCTCCCCCACTGCTCACAGCATGGGAGGAGCAAGTCTTGGCATTACTGTATCCTGAGGGACTCACTGGAGTTGCCTAGGGACTGGACACTGGTGAATCAACATTTACTACACCCTCACCCTCAACCTCACTCCCATCACTCCACTCCATCCCACACGCTGCACCTACACATATGACTAACACCAAAGCCAAGGCCTGCATGCTATTCCAATGCATGGACACCCATCACAAAAGCATGCACAGCATAGGGGAACTAACAATCCCATAATACATCACCATTCACAAACAAAGGTGGCAGGGCAACAGCAACGATAGAGGGCAAGCTAGTGATGTACAATATGTCACAGACATGAAGCATGATACATCACTTACATTCCCAAAGGTTCCCCAGCCAATCTCAGCAGAGAGGAGGTGCCACAACTAACCAGTCCCCCAACAGAAGATGCCCCCAGTGATGACAGTAACTCTGGACTTCAGGATCTGGGTGAACTACCTGGCCCATCAGGGACCACTGGTCAGTCGGTCACCCCAGCCCACTCCCAGTCAACCACAGAGCCTCCCCCATCAGTATCCAACAGCACCGCACCCACCCAGCGTCCCCACACCTCTGTCCCCAGGACACATCAATCAGCAGTGTACCCACCTGTACAGGGATCCCAGTCCACCCCTCACAACCAAGACAATCAGGGACCTGGGGTCAGTGGCAGTAGGCACACCATTCAAGGGACACAGGCACAGGGCAACAGGGTATGCGCCAGGAGGAGGACAGGCCCAGGGAACCGACTCTCCAGGAGGCACTCACCAATTTCCTGGGGGCCAACAATCCCAGGACACGATGGGCCAGATCCTTAACAACATGCAGGAGAACAAGAGGCTGCAGGAGGAACACCATCAGGAGATCAGGGAGGACTTACAGTCTCTCAACACCACCATGATCTCCAGAGAAGGGGTGCTGGCAGACATGGCCAGTCAATTGACCAACCCTCCACTTCAGCTGCACCCCCACAGGCCACCAGCACTCCTCCTCCTGCAGAAGGTGAACCACCCCGCAAACGTTCCCTGCGACCCAGACAGAAGCCAGAGACACTTGCCAAGACCACCGCCAGGAAATGAGACTCTCCTGATTGTTCCCCTTGTGTCCCACCCTATCACTGTGTCCACTTTGAACTGCCTTTGCTCCCCTTCCTATGGCCCCTTGGACACTGGACCTGTGCTACAAACAGACTGGAACAATACCTTAGACTTTCCTCTACCATCACCCCATTCCATTGCACTTTTCAGTCAATTATTTGCACTGCAATAAACACCCTTGAACACAATTTGAGTGACACAATTTTATGTGTTGAAAATGTGCATTCATGGGAACTGTCCCATCTAGTGTAAATGACTTGAACACTGTGATAGCATACAAATAATGACCTGTAGCTGTCTGCAGTAAACACATCAGTACACTGTTGTCATATCACCAACATCTGTAAAAGGACAAGCCATAGGTGACAGTAAGTTGAGATCCAAAGGATGTGAATGTCTTCATGCTACATTCACACAGAAAACATCAGTAGTCAGAGTAATGGTCAGTTGCACTGTCTCACCTGTGTGTCATTGGAAGTATTGATGTTTAACCAGTGCTTAATTTGTAAATAACAAGGTGCCGGTGCTCAAAGCTCTCCTCTTAAACACGCAGCTGCTGCAATTAAATGTGGGAGCACGGAATATAGAGGTAGCGTAATCCTGAAGCCATCTCGGTCCACTTCATTCCATTTAAAGCCGCTCCCTGCCACTTCAGCACACTTTTGCAGCTTTCTGTTTCTCCGATTGTGATGCTTTTTCGTTTTTCTCTTCCTACGTCTTTCGCTTATGTGTCTTTTGCTCACAGCAAATGCTTGCGGGTGAAGAATAAGCGCCGGCCCTCAACAGTAAGTGCCGGTGCTCAGCACCGGAAACAACAAGCACAAATTAAGCACTGTGTTTAACTGATGTTCTGTTGTCCTCATCCTCTGTCTCCTCATCCTCCCTGTCTTCAGGGTCCACTGCTGCCACAGGGTCATCTCCAGTCCCCTCCTCCTGCAGAAAAGGCACATGTCGCCTGATGGCCAGGTTGTGCAACATGCAGCATGCCACAACTATCTGGCAGACCTTCTCGGGTGAGTAGCACAGGGATCCACTTCCAGATGCAGGCATCTGAACCTGGCCTTCAGGAGGCCGAAGGTCCTCTCGATTATTCTCCTGGTTCGCCCATGTGCTTCATTATAACAATTCTCAGCCCCTATCCTGACATTCCTCACAGTGGTTAGGAGCCACAATAGGTTTGGGTAGCCAGAGCCACCTGCAAACATTGAGGGACAAAATTTAGCCTTACATTATGGGGATAACACTTGAAGGTATACACTGACATACAGTGGGTGGGGACTCTGGTTCACCTATTAGCCACACCCTGTGCCTCTGTAGTTGGGCCATCACATTTGGGATGCTGCTACTCCTCAGAACGAAGGCGTCATGCACCGACCCATGGTACTTGACAATGACGTGGGAGATGTACTGGTCCGCCAGGCACACCATTTGTACATTCAGTGAGTGGAAACGCTTCCGATTTCTCAACACCTGTTCATTCTGGTGGGGGTGACAAACGCAATATGTGTACGGTCAATTGCCCCAATAATGTTGAGTACATGTCCCATTGCATAGAATCTGGCCTTCATAGTGGCCAAATCTTCCTCCTGGGGAAAGAAATGTAGCTGCACATGTGTTTCACGAAGGGAGACAATACCCTTGCCAGCACGATTGAGAACATTGGCTGTGACATTCCTCCTGCCAAGCCCACTGTCAGTTGGAAACAACCATTTGCCAGGAAATGGAGCACTGATAGAACTTGCACAAGAAGGGGGATCCCAGTGGGATGACGGATAGCTGATATCAGGTCAGGCTCCAATTGGGCACACAGCTCTGTGATTATGGCCATGTCGAGTCTATAGGTGAGTATAATGTGCCTGTCCTCCAGTGTAACAAGTCCACAAGAGGCCTGTACACAGGGGTTTGTTTCCTCCTCCTATTCATCCGCAGTGGTAGATATCTAAGGGACACAAGAGTGAGTAGGCCATCACAATTTGAACAATGGAACCACCACCTCAGTGTGCATACAGCATTGATGTGATGGGACAGTGGGAATGGCAATGTATGTGCAATTTTCGGCAATGACGCAGTTATGGAAGATCTGTATGTACTCCACCACCATGAAATGGCGACCGCCTGTCCTGTATCTAGGGATAGGTGGAAGTGAGATAACTCCGTCAACGTTGGGCGTCGTGGCGGAAGGCGTCTTGCACCGCCGTGCAATTCCTCATTGGCTAGTATGGGGCTCTATGGAATACAGTGGCCAATGGGGATCAGTGGTGGCGGTGACGGTGTACACTGTCGTGGACGTGACTGCCAGTCTCTGTCTATAACCTCACGTGATTCCTGACTTTCCACAGGAGAATACCTACACTGCGTGGGCTGCTGTGACCTGTGTCTGGAACCTACCATGGCCCGTGTGACTGGGGAAAGGGCCCCTGCCTTCACTCCGAATGGGGTCCTACCCCAGTATGGACAGCTGTATGGGCCTCCAGACCAACAGGTGAGCACACCTTGGGCACGATGCATGTGGGAACAGTGCATGGAGATGAGTGTGCAGGCATCCTGTCACTTGGTGAGGGTGTCTCTTGGTAGTCTACATGGTGGGTACTGGGCAATGTGTGTGCCAATGGAGTTGGAAATGGGATTTGTGGGCCATATGTGTGACAGGCTGGATTGTATGTGTAATGGTGCCCTCCTGTCTGTATTACCTCTGCAGGTCAGCGCCCATCGAAAGAAGGGATTGTGGCATCCCATCGCCAAGGACGTGTGGACCCTGGGGGTCTACAACAGGCAGAGCACCCACTACAGGAAACAGTGAGAGGACCTGAAATGCTGGGCACGGAAGACCGCGGAGGCCCACCTGGGGATGGCCTCCCAATGAGGAAGGGGAGCCCGTCGGAACCTGACCCCCCTGATGGCCCGCGTGGTGGCCTACCCAGAGCTGGATGGGCACTTGAGGGCATCACAGCAGCTACAAGGGGATGAGTACAGTGGGCGTTACTACAATAATTGGTAGGTAGCATGAATCCGGGTGGAGGGTGTGAGGTAGTGGGTGCCCCTTACTGCCAGGTCCGAGTTTGCAGCGTGATCCAGCTCAAGGGTAATGGGTGTCTAGCGATTTCAGGTAACCTAGCTCGGTTGCATTCCATGTCAGTCAAGGCTTTGTGAGTCCCAGGAGGTGCAGTTGGCATGCAATGCACAGTGCTCATTCCTGATCCCTGTGCGTGACGGTACTGTGTATGCCAACTGTGGTGTTGGTGTTGTAATTGACCTAGTGCTCCCTTTCTCTCCTCCTTTCTCCTTCAGCCATCCTGTTCATGTGTGCACTAGCATCATCTGGTGGAGGAGCAGGGTCACCGGCAACAGAGGGAGCTGCATCCTAGAGGACCCAGGAGGCAGAGTCCACCGACGCCAAGGGAACCAGTGGGACGGAGGGCGAGGGGACCACCACAGCAGAGACAGGAAGTGACAACACTGACTCAGATACCTCTTCCGATGGAAGCTCCCTGGTGGTGGTGGACACCTCTGTGACCACCCCAGCTGCAGGTACAGCTGCCACCCCTGTACCAGCACCGCCCTCCCAGTAGCACCTCAGTGAGTTGCACATGCCCGCTCACCCAGGAGGGTGGGCATCTCCTTCTCCCCAGGCACCTTAAGCCCTGCCCCAGCGAGCCTTGCTGCCCTGAGTGAGGAGGCTATTGAACTCCTGAGATCCATCTCTGTAGGGCATGCAACCATTGTGAATGCCATCTGGGACCTAGCATCCCAGATGCAGCAATACATTCCTGGAGGGCATCCACAGTGGATTGACGGCCCAACAGAGATCGATTCAGGCTCTGGCCTCCTCTCGATGGCAGCCATTGTCTCTGTTTCTACCGTATCCCCTCCAACTACCACTTCCCAGTCCCAGTCTCCTCAACCCCAACCCATCCCATGCACACATACAGACGAGCATGCACATAAGACATCACACAAGAGTGGCACAGTCAAACACAGGCACCATACTTCAGTCCACAAGTACTCACACAAACACCAGACAGTTGCACACACATCCACTGCCTCCACTGTCTCCCCCTCCTCCTCCTGCTCACCTCCCTCACAGTCACATCCACACTCACACCTGCATGCACTGCTTTAACAGCCCCCACCAGCATAACCACACCAAGCAGCACACACACCTCTCTAGCAGACACCTCCACAGCATTCATTCACGCATCCCCTGTGTCCTCTCCCACCCTGTCTGTCCCCCTTGCCTAACTTGACCTCTTCCCCCTCCAATCCTGCCCGTAAGAGCAGGGTCCCAAAGACCCAGCCCAGCACCTCAGGCAAACAGGCCACACGGACAGTGGAGGCACCTCCTAGTCAAGAAGGCAAGACAGTGAAGGATCCCACTCCACCAGCCAGGAAAGGGAAGGATCCCACTCCACCAGCCAAGAAAGGGAAGGATCTCTGTGTCTCTGTTGGACAAAAACTTAAAATAGTCAACCACAAAGACACACACTAAAAATAAAGGTAAAAGAGGGGTGGATGAGTGGGATGGGGTGGATTGCTAAGATTTAGAATCAATGGAAATCAGGTTCAGCACCACGCATAGAACAGAAAAAGGAAGGTAAAACAAAATGGACGTGCACATGCGACCACATGGTGTAATTCATGCTTATTTTGTAGTGTGCTGCTGCTGGCACGAAAGCAGCATGAACGGTCAGCCAAGCATTAATTCCACCCATTTGCGGAGTTACGTGGAATCTCGCAGAGATTTTTGAGAACTCCGCGTAGCAATAATCCTCGAGTTACAGCCAGGCCTATTTTCACACCACTCTGCAGGGCCCTTTGCAGACGCTTCCCAGATTCGTTCTAAGAGACCTTTTTATTTCCCTGCCTGAATCAATACTGCTCTGAGACTCTATTGAGTTTCTTGAAGCTCTCTTCATGGGAAGTTCTTTTTTGATCTAATGCTAAAAGCTTCAGGCTTTCACCTCTGGAATTTAGAGCTCTTCATGGGTTCTGACAGAAGCTTTTCTCCCATAACTTAGTATAGGGACTTTTCCTTTTTACAGAACGTCCTTTATGCGTTTCTTCTGATATTTATGATTTGCGCTTATTATTACTAAACAATTACTCTGATGATGATTAATAAAAATGTACCTTTTAAAAGATTTTAAATAAAGCTTTGAAACACACACCATCTCTCATCATCATTGACTCCCAAAGATTGAAACTAAAACTGAGATAAATAAATCTCATCTATAAGAAAGTTCTGTCGACCTTGGGCCCAGATGAGAAAGAAGCAGGTTCACATGAGTTAGTGAGATTGATATCGTAAACCAAATATTTAAATAAACACCCTAATATACCACCTTCATGAATCACAAAGTTATTTTTTCCCAAAATAAAGAGTATGAATGATATAAAATGATCATTCACAGATCTCTTAACCAGAGAGGGAGGGACTTTTGATCTAAGATGCAGCAAAGCTTTTTATGGCAGTGCATCAAGAACATTGGCCCTCATTCTGACCCTGGCGGTCTTTGACCGCCAGGGCGGAGGACCGCGGGAGCACCGCCGACAAGCCGGCGGTGCTTCAATGGGGATTCCGACCGCGGCGGTAAAGCCGCGGTCGGACCGGCACCACTGGCGGGGTCCCGCCAGTGTACCGCGGCCCCATTGAATCCTCCGCGGCGGCGCAGCTTGCTGCACCGCCGCGGGGATTCTGACCCCCCCTACCGCCATCCAGATCCCGGCGGTCGGACCGCCGAGATCCGGATGGCGGTAGGGGGGGTCGCGGGGCCCCTGGGGGCCCCTGCAGTGCCCATGCCACTGGCATGGGCATTGCAGGGGCCCCCGTAAGAGGGCCCCTACATGTATTTCACTGTCTGCTGCGCAGACAGTGAAATACGCGACGGGTGCAACTGCACCCGTCGCACAGCTTCCACTCCGCCGGCTCGATTCCGAGCCGGCTTCATCGTGGAAGCCTCTTTCCCGCTGGGCTGGCTGGCGGTCTGAAGGAGACCGCCCGCCAGCCCAGCGGGAAAGTCAGAATTACCGCCGCGGTCTTTCGACCGCGGAACGGTAACCTGACGGTGGGACTTTGGCGGGCGGCCTCCGCCGCCCGCCAAGGTCAGAATGAGGGCCATTGTCTTTTAAAACTTGTTGCTATAGAGATATAATTTATCCTTGTCTCTAAGACATGCTGTGACCTGGGAATTAAATAAACTCTATATATGTGTAAATGATGCACACATCAAAATACTCAACCCTCATAGAATAGTAGACTTTTGATGCTACTATGTATATTAGCCATGATTAGTCCATAGTCATTCTCATAGTGTGCAAGGTAATATGTTGAATGGTTTAATAATTTTAACATTTTGTGAATCTATGTATGGTACTATTGTGCTGATATCTGAAAAAATACTTTTGTATTTTTTTCGGCATTAAAATCAGGTTTATTAAAGCCTTAAACATAACAATGTGGATTTTGTGTGACTGTACACTTGCCGCAATAGGGTGCCATTAGCTCACAACAATGTCAAAATGCCTGACCTTCTCTGGCATGTTTTAACACATACCAAACACAAATTCCCACTTTCCCAAACTAATTGAGAAACATAGAAAATAATTTAATGAGCGAAAAGAACACCAAAGTCATTACAATCGGATAAAAGAAGCTAGAGATATGAATTTTAAAATCCTAAATAAAAAAAAAACTACCTAAATAAAGCACCATTGAAAAATAACTGTTTACAGTTGACCTGGATTTAGATGCGTTTTCAGGCTGACCAAGATGGAGCAAATGTAGGAAAAACCAAGCAGGTCAACTAGTCAATATTTTTTTATGTTGGGACTTGGTCTCTGAAAATTCTTCAGCAGGGCAAGGTCCAAGGCTGGGGCTGGTGAGGGTCATTCGAAGTCAGATGCGACTTTATTGTGTTCCAGAAGAAGTGCACCAAAAATATCCAAGTGGGATAGCTTGGTTTCCTTGTCTCCAGCTGCTGGGGACATCCTTTCTTTTCAGTGCTGCAGCACAGGTCTTCATGTCAGGCATCACAATAGTAGAGTACTCTCCACCCAGTGCTCCTATAGGCCTGGGCCCAGTCCTTTCTGGTTCACAGGACTCTCTGGGTTATGATTTCTGCCTTCTGCGTAATTTCAGCCGGCAAGAAGAAGGCCAGCCACTTGACCCCTGGAGACTAGTTCCAGTCCGTAAGTACCAGCAGGAGTCAGGAGTCCTTAAGTACTCTTCTTCCAGCAGGAGTCAGGTGTCTTCTTTCTTCTAATAGGGCTTTCTTCTTCAGGTATAGTCTTCCTCGGTACAAGAATGTCTAGTGGCGTTAGTAGTGAGGTGCCAGTCTGATCCTATAACCTAGCTACTCTTTGGAGAATTTTCCCTCACCAGTTCTGGCTACTTTTGTGCTCTTTGCCTACATCCTTTTGCAGCTCTTTCTCTTCACTTTACTATAAACATTTAAAAGAAGCTCTTAATTCAAGATGGTTTAACTCTTCTTCTCTCAGCAAGATCTCCTCTCAGGCCCCTGGCCACTTCCTTCTTTAGATGAGATCACCTGTTCTCTGCTAAGGTTCAAACTAGTTCTCCTTCGTGCTTGGGGTGGAGCCAAAGAGTCTAGGACGGTTCTACGGTTAATTGGAGCAGTATGTTTCAGTTGCTAAATTAGGAGTCCACAAGCCAACAGAAGAACTGTTAATGCTGTCCTTTGTTCTGCCAGCTGTAGCTCTCCCTGCTACGTAGCCAATCGGTGTCAACACCCCTACCTTCCTGTGTCCAATGGCTAGGCTATTGTCCTCAGGCAGGCAAAGCCAATAAAACCAATCAGAAATATAAATTTGTCCCTGGAGGTGTGATAAATGGCAGATCTGATTTTAAGCAGTACTGCCTGAGGCATCCCAAAGCACATCTTTATGAAGTTTCCTTTGGCTCAAAGTTATTGAATATCTGATTTCAACATTAAGGGGGTCATTACAACATTGGCGGAATAAGCCGCATACCACCGTGCAGAAGACCGCCAACACACCGCCGCGGAATTCCGCCACTGTCATTATGACCCAAAGGCCGGAATCGGCCAACATCTAGACACCCACACAAGTCCACCACACCAAAGGTCAGGGATAAACTGGCGATAACAAATCCTCCACCGTCACGCCAACAGGAATACGCCCACACTATCATGACCCACGAATCCATGTGGCGGTCTTTCAACCGCGGTATTCCATTGGCGGTACACACCGCCGCGCTCAAAATGCACACACATATACAAAACACATCCACATTGGACAATTCCAAATACACACACCTGATACACATACACACACCACTCCCACACACCCAATACAATATAAAACACACACCCACATCACCCACAAACCCTTACAACCACAATTGCGACTGAAGGCCACAGAGAGACACCGCCATCTACAAACGAGCATCCAAAGGCACTCAACACCATCACCCACATAACATCCATGCACCTCACACAACACACCTCTAAAATCACCCCACACATCACAACACACAGCACCTCACACATCACCCACACCACCCCATGGCACGGCAAAGACACCCCAGGTTCTCTGAGGAGGAGCTCAGGGTCATGGTGGAGGAAATCATCCGGGTAGAGCCACAGCTATTCGGATCACAGGTGCAGCACACCTCCATAGCTAGGAAGATGGAGCTATGGCGAAGAATTGTGGACAGGGTCAACGCAGTGGGACAGCACCCAAGAAATAGGGATGACATCAGGAACAAGTGGCACGACCTAGGGGGGAAGGTGCGTTCCGTGGTCTCAAGACACCACATCGTGGTACAGAGGACTGGCGGCGGACCCCCACCTCCTCCCCCACAACTAACAACATGGGAGGAGCAGGTCTTGGCTATTCTGCATCCTGAGTGCCTCGCAGGAGTAGCTGGAGGAATGGACTCTGGTAAGTCAAATTGTTACTATTACATCCCCCACCCTACCTGCTTGCCATCACATACCCCCACCCTCGTCCTCACCCCCACCACTCCTACTTCTCACACATGTCCCAATATCACAAACCACCCATCCCAACACCAAGCCCTGCATGCAACATCAAAGCATGGACACCCATCACCAATGCATGGCCACTGCACATATCCGTACACCCCCCTAAACCATCATCACACAAGGTCCTACACAGGAATGCAGGCAATGGGGTACACGGTCACCCACACATTGCAAACCATGGCACATACAGATGTAATAATCATGCCTTTACACCCCTGCAGGACCCCTACCCAACATCACCGGACAGGAGGGTCCAGACATGTCCACTCAACCCACAGAAGAGGCCCACAGTGATGACAGCACCTCTGTCCAACTGGATCTAGATGACCAGCCCGACCCATCTGGGACCTTGGGACAGTCGGTTCCACTCACACTGACACAGGCCACTACAGAGCTTGCCCCTCTGGAAACACCAGAACAGCACCCAACCAGCGGGCCCATACCTCTGTCCCCAGGACACGTCAAGCAGCAGTGTGTCCACGACTACAGGGAATCCAGGATAACCCACCACCCTAACAACAGCAGGGACCTGGGGGCAGTGGTAGTGGGCACATGGTTCAGTGGACAGGGGCCCAGATACACAGGGGAACTGGGAGGGCTGCTGTGCGACAGGGGGAGGACAGGCCCAGGGAATCCACTCTCCACGAGGCCCTCTCCAACATCATGGGAGCCTACCACCATTCCTAGGAGACGATGGCAACGGTACTGGCCAAGTTTCAGGAGACCCAGCAGCTGCAGGAGGAACTGTATTTGGGGTTCAGGGTGGAACTCACTTCCACCCTGGGCACCATTGTAGGGATGCTGAAGGAACTCCTCAACATCAGGAGGGACACTATGGCACAACAAAGGGCCCCTGACACTAGCCTGGATGATAAACTGCCCACCACCTCCGCCGGCGCTAGTGGACAGGAAGGCACAGCCACAGGACCACCACACCAGCATCCCACCCCCTGCAGATGGAGAGCCACCCTGCAAGCAGTCCCTGAGATCCAGGAGAAAGACAGAGAACAATGCCAAGACCCCCGCCAAGAAATGAGGCCACCGTGATTGTCATCCTTTTGCCCCACCTTGTCACCCTGTTCATCCTTGAACTGCCCCAGCTCCACTTCCTATGCCCCTTTGGACAATGCACCTGTGAGACTAATAGACTGGACTCTGCCATGGACATTCCTCCACCGTCACCCCTCACCATTTTACAACCCTCTCCAATATTGAGCACTTAAATAAACACCCTTAAAGCACAAAACAATCAGGAGTCTGTCTGTGATTTTGAAATAGTGTATTAGCAATTACAGTGGCAAAATGCTCTTTCAAATGTAATGTCAACATACCTATGTCACACAGCTCTAGTCCATGAGGAAACAAAGCAGATGTCACACAGTGGGACCCATATCTGTGAAATCGTAAGAGAAAGTGACAACTCAGTGACCATACACTGGGTGAAAATGACAGACAGTAGAGAGGTAGTGGATTAAAGTCAGATGTAGCAGGCACTGTTGTCTTCTTACCTGTGTCTTACTGGAAGTATTGCATGATCATCGTGTTCCTTTTATCGATGTCCTCTTCTTCTGCTTCCTCGTCTTCACTGTCCACAGCTGCCACAACACCTCTATCTGGACCATCCTCCTGCAGAAAAGGCACCTGCTGTCGCAAAGCCTAGTTGTGAAGCATACAGGAAGCCACGATGATCTGGCACACCTTCTTTGGTGAGTAGAATAGGGAACCACCTGTCATATGGAGGCACCGGAACCTGACCTTCAGGAGGCCGAAGGTCCGCTCTATAATCCTCCTAGTTCGCCCATGGGCCTCATTGTAGCGTTCCTCTGCCCTTGTCCTGGGATTCCTCACTGGGGTCAGTAGCCATGAGAGGTTGGGGTAGCCAGAGTCACCTGCAAATGGCGAGGGACAACTGTTAGACACACACTGACTCATAGGGACATCCATAGACCCAGACAACTATTCCCACTGATTTGGGTCCAGGTGCTTACCTAATAGACACACCTTGTGCTTTTGGAGTTGCCCCATCACATAAGGGATGCTGCCATTCCGCAGGATGTAAGCGTCATGCACTGAGCCAGGGAATTTGGCATTAACATGGGAGATGTACTGGTCTGCCAAACACACCATCTGCACATTCATGGAATGGTAACTCTTCCGGTTTCTGTACACCTGTTCACTCCTGCGTGGGGGTACCAAGGCCACATGTGTCCCATCGATGGCACCTATGATGTTGAGGATATGTCCCAGGGCATAGAAGTCACATTTGACTGTAGGCAAATCCTCCACCTGAGGGAAAACGATGTAGCTCCGCATGTGTTTCAGCAGGGCAGACAACACTCTGGACAACAGGTTGGAAAACATAGGTTGGGACATCCCTGATGCTATGGCCACTGTTGTTTGAAAAGACCCACTTGCTAGGAAATGGAGTACTGAAAGCACCTGCACTTGAGGGGGGATTCCTGTGGGATGGCGGATAGCTGACATCAGGTCTGGCTCCAACTGGGCACACAGTTCCTGGATTGTGGCCCGATCAAGCCTGTAGGTGATGATCACATGTCTTTACTCCATTGTCGATAGGTCCATCGGCAGTCTGTACACCGGAGGATGCCGCCATCTCCTCACATGCCCCAGCGGATGGTGCCTATGGAGGAGAACAGCGAGCAGAGAGTCAATCCAACTCTGAGGTACGTAAACACAGCTTACTCTGAAAATATTCATATATCTAAATTTGCCTGTATGAGTGGTTAGGCAAGGCCTAGGTATGTGTGACGCAGTCAAAAATAATGCCATGTGGGCCCCTGAAATGGCGGATGCCTGACCTGTAAAGTGGGACAGGGAGATACGAGGTAACTGCGCTGGCGTTGTACACCGTCGCGGTAGGCGGTCGAAGACCGCAGCGCAATTCTGCATTGGTTAACATTGGGCCCTATGGGTCCCAGGAGCCAATGACAATGTACGACGGCGGTGACGATACGCACCGCCGCGGATGTGACCGCCATTTTCTCTCTGTTTAATCACTCAATACCTGATCTTCCACAGGAGAGGACCTACACTGCAAGTGCTGCTGTGACCTCAGTCTGGAAGAGACAATGGCTCGTGTGTCTGGGGAAAGGGCCCCTGCCTTCACTTTGGAGGAGTTGGAGAAACTTGTAGATGGGGTCCTCCCCCAGTACACGCTACTCTACTGTCCTCCACACAAACAGGTAAGTACACTGTGAGCATCCTGTATGGGCAATGCCTGTGTGGAGTGGGGTGGATGAAAGATAGGGGAGGGTGAGAATGAGGCGTGCATGAAACAACGGTGAGTGCATGTGCATCCTGGCAAGGGTAGGGATGCGGGCCAATGACTGTGACGGTGCAGTTGGTAATTACTTCTCTTTTCCCCTGTACAATTCCTGTAGGTCAGCGCCCACCAGAAGAAGGACATCTGGTGTGCCATCGCCAAGGAAGTCTGGACCCTGGGGGTCTACCACAGACGCAGCACCCACTGCCGGAAAAGATGGGAGGGCATTCGCCGCTGGAGCAAGAAGACGGAGGAGGCCCAGCTGGGGATGGCCTCCCAACGTGGGAAGGGTGCCTGTCGCACCATGACCCCCCTGATGTTCAGGATCCCGAGGGTCGCCTATCCGGAGTTGGATGGGCGCTTGAGGGCATCACAGCAGACAGAAGGGGGTGAGTACACTCTCATTCTGCTGATTCAGCATGCATTTTAGGTGTCTGGGTGGGGGAGGTGGGCTGTGGGTTCCCCTAGGCCAGGGCGAAATTGGTAGTTAAGTTCCCTACTTCAGGCAGGCCCTGTGGCACCCCACCCCACCTGTGTACAGTGCCAACTACACCTAGTCAGGCTCCTGTGACATCCATGTGTGCAAAAATCGGGCATAGCCTTGTAAGCCATGTCCCAGGGATTGAATAGTGGACCCCAAGTGCGCGGCGTAGTGCAGGGGGCTTCTGTGTCTATCGTGTCCGCCAACGGTAGCGGTATTGCATGCACTGAACATGTCTTTCTTCTGCCTCCCCCCCTTTTTGTGGTCTCCCTGTACTTGTGTGCATTAGCATCATCAGGCGGAGGAGCAGTGGCACCGGAGCAGGAGGGAGCTGCATCCCACATGGCCCTGGAGGGCGAGACTACGGACTCCGAATTCACCAGTGGGACGGAGGGCGAGGGGAGCTCCATGGCGGGGACAGGAGCTGACAGCAGCGAGACGGACTCCTCCTCTGATGGGAGCTCCCTTGCGGTGGTGGCCCCATCTGTGCCCCCGCATCTACAGGTACAGCCGCCACCCCCCCTACCAGCACCGCCCTCCCAGCAGCCCCTCAGCCTTTGCCCTTTGCCCGCTCACCCAGGAGGGTGGGCATTACCTTCGCCCCAGGCACCTCAGGCCCTGCCCCTCTCCCCCCTGCTGCCCTCAGTGAGGAGGTCATTGACCTCCTCAGGTCCCTCACTGTTGGGCAGTCTACCATTTTGAATGCCATCCAGGCTGTAGAGAGGAAGTTGCAACAAACCAATGCATTCCTGGAGGGGATTCACTCTGGTCAGGCAGCCCTTCAGCGAGCTTTTCAGACTCTGGCCTCAGCACTGAAGGCAGCCATTGTCCCTGTCTCTAGCCTCCCCCCTCCAACTTCCTCCACCCAGACCCACACCCCTGTACCTCAGCCTATCCCAAGCACACCATCAGACCAGCATGCACACACATCAACACACAAGGGAAGCTCTGGCAAACATAAGCACCACACATCCCACAGGCACTCACGCAAGCATCACACACATGCAGACACACCAACATCCACTGCCTCCACTTGTCCCCCTCCTCCTCGTCTCCCTCCTCCCTCCCAGTCTCATCTCCACTCACACCCGCATGCACTACATCCTCAGCTACTACGTCCATCACCTGCACACTCACCACCCCCACTACCATTCACACATCCCCTGTGTCCTCTCCCAGTGTGTCTGTGA
Source organism: Pleurodeles waltl (assembly GCF_031143425.1). NCBI lineage: Eukaryota > Metazoa > Chordata > Amphibia > Caudata > Salamandridae > Pleurodeles > Pleurodeles waltl. Next base: position 820,493,085 of record NC_090443.1, on the reverse strand, counting down.
GGCAACCTCCCAAGGTACACAAATGCAGCCACACACCCACCCAACAGCCATCCACCTCACGACAGCCTCCAGCCCATGCACCTTCACCCAAAGTCACCAAACGTACACCACCTACAACCACTACCTCTTCCTCCCCTCCCAAACCCCCTCCAGCTACCTGTCCCAGTGTTCCTAAGAAACTTTTACTGTCCAGCCTTGACCTCTTTCCCTCACCTCCCCCACCCCGTCAGTCTCCTAGGGCCCGACTCTCCAGGTCCCAACCTAGCACCTCAGCCACAACATCGGCGGGACCAGTGGTGCCAGTAGTCACCGGATTATAGAGTGCACCAGGCAGCAGGGCAGGCAGTGTGGCAAGGAGACAGAGCACGGACAGTCCCCCACCTGTCAAACATAAAAAGTTGGACAATGCCTGGCGGGAGAGGGGAAAGATACCAGCCACAAACCCACTCCCAGGGGTCCAGTTGGGAGTGTGGAGACAGCTGCGACACCATCCAAGGGGGGACAGGGGCACAGTAAAAGCGGCAAGTCTGGGAAGATCAGCACGGCGGACAAGACCGCCAGCAGCCCTGCTGCCCAGGAAGCGACCGTCAGCAGCAGCCCCGCAGCCACAGACAGGACCGCCAGCAGTCCTGCTGCCCAGGAAGCGACCGCCAGCAGCAGCCCCGCAGCCACAAACAGGACCGCCAGCTGCTGAACCGATGCCCAGGACACCGCCGCCAGCAGCCCCGCAGGGCAGAACCAGACCGCCAGCAGCTGAACCGCTGCCCAGGACACCGCCGCCACAAGCAGCGCTGCCAAGGACACCACCGCTACAAACAGCGCTGCCAAGGACACCGCCACAAGCACCGCTGCCCAGGACACCGCTGCCACAAGCAGTGCTGCCAAGGCCACCGCCACAAGCACCGCTGCCCAGGACACCGCCGCCACAAGCAGCGCTGCCAAAGACACTGCCACAAGCACTGCTGCCCAGGACACCGCCACCAGCAGCCCCGCAGGCCAGTCAGCGCAAATGATTCTGATGCTACTGAGTCCGCTACGGGCATGATGAAGCACTCTAGGCACAAGGCCCCCTCCAGAACCAGTGGAGAGATACATCCACTACCTCTGTCCTTTGCAGGATGAAGCACTCTGGGCACAAGGCCCCCTCCAGAACCAGTGGAGACTGTTATCCACTTGAGAGACTGTGGCTTTGCACTCCCCAGGATTGAACAGTGGGCAAACCACCCACTGTAGAGACTTGAGAGACTGTGGCTTTGCACTCCCCAAGATTGAACAGTGGGAAAACCACCCACTGTAGAGACTTGTGAGACTGTGACTTTGCACTCCCCAGGATACATCAATGGGTATTGAGCCCCCTCGTGGATCTGGCATCGTGCACTCAACCGGCTGAGGTGCCCCCTCCTTCCCCTGAGTTGCCTGTTTCATTTCTATCTGATGCCCCTGTAGTGTTCTCTCCGTTTTGATCGGGTATTGAGTGTGGACCTCGCCCATGCCTTTTGGGCCCAGTGATCCACAGACTATGATGGTGGAATCCCTTGGACTTGTGTTCTTGGTGTATATAATTGTTCATAGTGTAAATGTGTATATATGTATATATTTTTGATTACTGTCTTTGAATATATTACAATCATTCGACTCATTTCCTTTTGTCCTTGCATTCTTCCAGGGGGGGTTGCGGGATGTAACTGAGATGTATTTACATGTACTTGTGTGTGTGTTGTAGTGGGTGAGGGTGGGCTGGGGGTTTTACGTGTTGCGTGTGTGTGTCACTGTTTTTTCCCTCCCCAGTGTCGTAGGTGCAGTACTCACCGTGGTCTTCGCCGCTGGCGTTCGTGCTCCTGGAAGCAGGAAGATAAAGGCTGGCAGAATTTGGAGCAGGAAGATAAAGGCTGGCAGAATTTGGAGCTCCGGTTCCATGGCGTCCTGGTTCCTCGTGGGGTGCGTAGAGGTGAGCGTTTTTCCTTCGAAGTCCTGTTTCCGCCATGTTTTTCTGAAATCCGCCCCGGAAAAGGTGGCGGATTGGTGGGTTGTAATTCTGTGGGTGGTACATTGTCCTCCGCCTGTCTGTTGGCGTTTACCGCCGCAGTATTTGATTGTACAGCCATGGCGGTCGGAGTGTTAAAGTGGCTGTCTATGTTGGCGGTTTCCGCCACGGTCGTAATTACATTTCTTTTACCGCTGGCCTGTTGGTGGTTTTACCGCCGCTTTAACACTGACCGCCAGGGTTGTAATGACCACCTAAATCATTTTTGGGAAACTAAGTGAAAAATAACTCTGAATTGTTTTTCTGGCATTTAACCATGTGGACATGTGAAATAAATATTTAATGGCACCCAGGCTTATCTATGGAACTCTAAACTAACTTACACAATGCAAACAAACACTATGGCTACAGTCATTGTGAGGATACGTCTTTCAAATATGTTGTATGCTACATTAGTCATTCTGACTTGAGGGCTTACAAGGCACTCTTTAGGGATGATTCAGAAATATATATAAAATAAAACTTTCATGAGGTCAAGTGGTTTTTTCTTACATTTGATTACCACAGTGGTTTCAAACTGCAGCCCAGCCGGAGCATAGAGGCACCCCTGGCAACCATATATTTCTGTTATATCTGTTGGTGGTAAAAATACATAGTTCAACCCACCTATTACATTTAATTACAGGAAAGTTAAGTAGACCAATTGGGTGAAACTAATTATACTAATGCCATGTTAAAAACAGTGCATTCAAAATGTGGCAATTAAATAGCACAGTCCTTATACAGAGTCCTAATACCAGCCAAAAATAGGGTTAAAAAAAAGGTTAAAAAGTAGGCAAACCATGTAGAAAAGTCAGATTTTCACTATTTACAATAGGTTCCTGGAGATGTCTGTACACACTGCAGGCCCTTTAACCACACCACACCACACATCTCTTTGACAAGCCTTCTGGACAACAGTTAGGCAACAGTTAGACAGGCCTAAGAATTCCTTTTTAACTGTCACCAGCAGGCCCACATAATGGTCTCTGGAAATGCAGGTAACTTCTGACATTTCTTCCCTTAGGCAAGCTCTCCTATCTCTAAGCCACTGATGAACGAATCTCCCTGCAGACTAATAGTTCTCCTATAGATCTTTCGCTGCAGCATTACACTACAGGTGTCTGACTGGCACAGATATCCCACAGAGGCTCCATTCACTGTGACCCAGTGAAAGTACTTCCTAAAAATCTTAGGGATCACCAGCTTACCTTCTCAATTCACATCCAACTAAGGGATGCCTAGGCATGCTCTCCCCTCTCCCCCAGGGACTAACAACGCCAAACGCCATACACTACAGTAGTGACCTTTGCGGATTGCCCACTAGGAACTATCTTCCTAGGGCACACAAAATCTCCCTTTTGGTGACCTGACTGATGGCAGTCCAGCCACCTGACAATCTCAAAGGACTTCTTCCCCCTTTTGTTCCTATCGTCCTGTTCCCTTGATGTGGAATGGGACTTTTTCCATGGTCAGAGATTTGGGGTATTAGGGGTTCTCATTTCAAGGCTCACCCTTCTTGCTTTCATGTCCAGGATCTTTTTGGACATTAAGGTGCTGAGCAAGGTGGTCAGCCTCTTCCTCTAGCTCACTGGGATCAGTAAACTTAGAATCAATCAGGGGCAGGTACAAGTCTGTAAACAGTGATTCAAAATGTGTTATCGCATAGACAAATTAGACAGCCCATTGTAGTAACTTTCTTTCCTGCCCTTCACCTAAATGTCCAGTGCCTTCAATGGCACATCAACAAAATCTTCCCAAGACTGCTGTGAATGCTTTAAGGTGGCCCTAAACTTCAGACAATAGTTTTTGAGAGTGAGGCCGAATTTGCAAATGAGGGCACCGTTATGCACTTTAGCTCAGTTACATTTTATTCAGCATCGCTTTATTTTTCTAGCCTTAGCCACATTTGCCAGTGTTGCTTTACTTTCTCTATCTATTTGTTCCTTCACCTAGGAAAGCATCACGTTCTTAGCATTTGACTTTGTGCTTTCCTGTCAACACCAGAGCAGTATGCGCTCTATTGGCGACAAAAATGCAAAAACCCACCACTCTCAAAACGTGATTTATGCATTGTGCTCATATGTTGTGGTTTAACCTTTTGCATTGCAGAGTTCAATCCTGAAAACTTATTTTTAATATGCTTACAAATACTGTTCCTTTGCAATGTAGTGCTGCAGGTTTTCAGAGTGTGTTAGGGTGTGGCCCCTTTCCAGGACCTTCCAGAGACTTTCCCTGCAACATGCCTGGGCCTGGTTCTGGGCTGGGCCAAGACTCTATAAAAGACGCGCGATTCATTTTATGGTGTTTAAACATTGTTGTCCATTGCACGCTACTATTTCTTGACATTTACATGATGTTTACAAATTGGCAAGACGCGCAACTCGTTTCATGAGGATTTAACTTTGTTGTTTATTGCGTGCTACCATTTCTTGACATTTACATGGTGGCTTAAGAATCGGCAAAAGAAGCGCGATTCGTTTCATTGTACTTTGATCTTGTTATTTATTGTGAGCTGTTATTTCTTGACATTTACATTGTGTTTTACGAATCGGCAAGACGCGCAATTCGATTAATGATGATTTGACTTTGATATTCATTGCGTGCTACCATTTCTTCGTATTTTACATGGTGACACTCGAATCGGCAAGACGCACGATTCTCTCCTCGAGTTTATTTCATGTTGTTTATTGTATGCCACTATTCTAAGATATTTATTATGTAATATTCGAGTTGACAAGTTATGTGATTTGTTTCCTGAATCCATATTGTGTTATTCATGGTGCACAATCCTTTTATGGTGTTTACTATATATATATATAAATATATATATATATATATATGTACATATATGTACATATATATATATATATATATATATATATATATATATATATATATATATATCTGCAATATGCGCAATTTGTGTTGAAACATTTTAAGAGTACACAGAAGGCCAGAGTTTCTAGGTGCAATATTGTATGGTCCTAGTATGCATTCTCAAAACAGGATTTATATGACTGGTTTAAAAATTAGTCAGAATGTTTTTTCTGATTCTCATGTAAAGGAAAGTACGTGAATAAGAAAGTTTTCTTTTAATTCATCTTGATTCCCTTACAGGTATCCGGACATCTTGAAACTTAGTCATTTTAAACTTAACTCTTAGATTGTTCATGTTTTCAGAGTGACTAGGCTTAGAATCATAGTCTAGAATTGATTTCAGGTGATATAATTTTCATATCGTGTGTTCTAACCTTTTTCCTACTACAGGTCTCCTTCCCAGCTGTTCCCTTCCTAATCCCCTCTTCCCCTCTTGAACTCTCTCAGTCTCTGTGATCTATCTATCAGAGTCTTGGAGCTGTTCAGTGGTGGACGTGTTGGTAACGTGCACAGACCCCGAGGATCTGGTGACTCTGACATTTCCTCAAGGCTGCAGTCAGATAGAGTTGCTGGCAAAAGTGGTACGCTGTGTCTTCAACATTCACAGAAACATATATATTCCTACATGGGGACCATTTCTTAGAATGGCAACTGTTTTATTATAAAAACACTCCTTTGTCCCATACACATTAGAGGGTGATTCCAGCCAGATGACCACAACTACATGCTGATTTCTGATTGCCTTCGCTACAGCTGCTTGCTTAGACTACCGAATCCCTGGTCTATGTGGGGATGGTGTCTCTCTAGACTACAGGCTTCCTTGCTCAGGTATGAGGGATGATGTCTTCCCAGGGGGAAAACCTGAAGGGCGGATTAAGGCTTATTACGCTGTGCTCTAACATAGCTTTAGTAGGAAAAATATATATCACTCCTAGTGGCAGTAGATGGGACTGTTTTTATATTTCATACTCCTTGTCCCCCTTTTGCTTTTAGTGTGTTTTATCATACTAGGTATTGCAATACATGCCATTTTATCTAAGGTGCAGTTACTTCAATAAACTCTTATTGAACTATATTGTGCCTTTGTTGGTCTTTGCCTGTGTGAGACTAATGTAACTGAGAGGAAGGGATGAGATCTGATTGACCACGATTCCCCTGAGGAGTCTTTCTTGTCATGCACCCAGTTGCCACAATCATTTCTGCTCTTGGGCAGAGATGAGGTATTGCTAGTTAGCCGGAAAACCCAGATTAGGCCGACAGGCGTCACATGGTGTGGAATTGTACTTAGAACCCCACAATCTATGCGATTCTGCCACCCAAATCCAGTAGCCTCATTAGGCTAATGAGAACCTACGCGACAATGGGTTGATATTGAATTTGCTCTCAGTCCTCCAGGTTCCAAATGGCGTAACTGCCCTTGATAGGCAATTATCTAAATAACCCTCCACCCATGGCCCCCTACGCATTGCACTTGCAAGGCAATTTCATAAGCAGCAAACCACTTATCTTGGTGATGCCTTACCATATAATTAGGTACAAGACCTTTACCAGTAGTATGGCCACTTCATGGTACCTCATTGTCACCCCTACCATCATCCTTGACTCTAATGTTCTTCTTGGCATCAAGTCATCTTGCACTAGTTCCTCACATGATCCAGATGGCATTTCACTCTGTAAGTCCAACCTTTTGTCTTCTAGTGCAAGGGGTGCTACTGGCTGCTACTTCTCAGCAGAGAAGGCTACATCTGCCTTCTTCATCTCAGCTACCAGTCTAAATTCCTCAAGAATATGGGCTGCCTTTCCCTTCTCAGAAGCAAGGGACCGCTGCCTGTTTCTCCTGTAGGGCCCAAGGTAGCCTTTTTCTTTTCAAGGGCAAGCCTAGCCAGTTTCATTTTTAAGACCCTCTTGGTCTTCTTTTCCTCCATTGTATTGTACCCAACTTAAGTGACAAGTTACTATTTAACAGCCTTTTTCCTAGGGTTGCACAACTCTGAGGGATTTCATTTTCAGCTTCTGCTGCAGCCACAGTACTTACTCACTCCTGCACTCTTTTGTCAGGATAGTTTTTCTGTTGAGCTCTTCTCTTCAGGTGTCACATTTTCAAAGAAATTGGTGTTTGTGTTCTGCGAAGACTAATTCCAAGGCCCTCGCTTCACATTTCTGTCTGCTGTGGAGCATATTCGCCACAAGTGTTCGCAGCTGCAGCAACCCTTGTTTCTCCTGACTGGCACACTCTTCATCAGCATGAGGTTTCCTCCCATTATTTTGAAACATATTGGAAAAAAACAAGGATGGCCTCCTATTTTCCAAAAACTTCAATAATACCATTTCTGGCAAACAAAACCCAACAATATAAGAAAACAATCACATCACAGCTCCAGTGACACATAGAAGAAAGATAAGGATGACGGTGAGGACGTTTGTAAAGGCAATATAAAACATTTTATCAGCTTCTCTGTCAAACTGACTGCCAGTGATTCAATAAGGCTATTGTTAATGACATTGGAAAAACTATAAAATATATAATGATGGACCAGGCCCAGCCTGCTGGTGTAGCAGGATGCATATTGGAATATCTGATTGAGATTGTGTATGTGATTTGTATGTGGTGAGTTTTCCAAGTAAACCTATGAGTCACCAAAGTTTTAATCTTCCATGGTAGACAAACATGAGGCCATTGAGCTTGCAGGTTCCTCTGCCACAAGGATTTCTGCCTCACTTGGATCACAGAACGAGAGCCCTCCATTCCTGATCGCTTCTGGTGGTCAATCATATAAAAGGACCTCTGAAAAAGAGGAAGAACGTTCTTGAAGAAAACACCATTGTTCCTTTTCAACAAACAACAGATTTTTGGGGATGATGATTCTTCCAATGCCACCCTGTATTGAGCAGGCACAGACATGGATAACCAAGATACTTCAGACTAAAATTGTTTAAGTCGAAGCAAACACAATTTGATAAGAGTGTCCAACTCTTCTGATGAGAATACTTCAATCAGTTATGGCCCAGACATCTGTTATGCTGCAAGTGAACCTGATTTTGACCCACCCTTGTTATTATATCCATTGTCCAAGATGAAACATCTATCCCTCATGTGGAAGACTACATAAAGGCAAGAATAAGACCACCACTGAAAAAATGAGTAGTAATACAATTAAAATCAGAAAGCCCTAGACATTCCAAAATGCAGGCTCTGCTATTTTATTGGAAAGACATAAAGGATTTCTATTAAACTAGATCCCGAACGAGCAGAATTAGCCATTTTTGAAGCAGGTCCTGTGTTTACTACTTTACTCTTCAGGGATAACTTTATTAAGAAGATCTCCAAGTATGTGAATACATTCAATACCAAAGACAAGACAAAATTATCAATAAAAAAAATTCTTGCACATTTTTTTCAGGAAGAGCTGAAAAGGGTGGCCTTCTGCTGGTCGATTCCAATCTTAAGGATGGTCACATTGCTCTTCCAGAATCGGTCAACATTAATTCTAATATAACAGCCTCACCTTCTTAACCCAGAGGTGCAGAAAACCTCTGAAATTCATCTAAGGGTATCCAAGAGACTCTAGTAACAAATCAGTCTCTTATCAGCTCCTTGGTGTTCCATCTAGCTCCTCAGATCGGTCATAACACACCTAAATTCTCAAGGCTTTCAACTAGTGGCAAATCTGGATGATATTCTTATTCTTGTCTAGAACAAAAAGTTCTTATTTGTCACTTACAAGCTTCATTTCATCTTTTGGTCAAAATCTTATAATATACTAACTAGTACAGTCCACAAATTTTCTGTTTTTTATTGAAGACAATAGTCTCGTCCTTTTAATTTTTCAGAGACCATATTGAACACTATCAGAAAAAAAGACCTATTTATTAATTCTGACTAACATTTGGCTTGCGTAGTTGGTGTCTTATCTTTCTCCATTCAAGCAGTATTTCAAGGTCCCTCACATATCCAGCTTTACAGAGATTAAAAAGTAAACATCTAAGACAGGGTCTCAGTTCTTGATAAATCATTCCCTTAGGTGTGGAAACAAAATAGGAAGCAATTTGGTGGCTGGACCACCTACACTCATTGGATGTCAGAACTATTTTTAATACCACTGCAGATCAGCTATTAAAATCCTATGCCAGTTTGTCAGGGCGGGGAGCTCGCTGTGCCGAGTTCTCAACTGAAGGCATACTGTCTCAGAAGGAGTCTACCATGCCATAAATTATTTAAAGCTTCTTGCAGACTCCTTTCTGATACAGACCTTTACAAAAAATCTTGCTCATTGCTCCTTTCTTTTAAGTATTGACAATGTCACTGCAGCCAAACATATCAACACTCTAGGGGTGCATTAGTACCAACCTCTGCAAAACAATTCTGCCAGTATTGTCTCCATCATCACATTTTGGTAACTGTGGAATACCTCCCAGGATGCCTCAATGCATTTTCAGACTTGCTCTCTCACTATCTAAGAGATTACAGAGATTGGCAACTCCATTTACCAGTTTTTGAACAGTTACCAAGTCCTCTGTTGTTGGACCTGTTTACTTCCAGAATGAACAACCAAATTCCACAATTTATAAATTGTAGGCCAAAACTACAAGCATTAGGTATAGACATTTCTCCACCGATAGAATTAGGATATTCCTTATGCCTTTGCCCTGCTTCTCATGATATTGTACTTGCTCAAGATAGTCAGATGGAAGGTGACTCAGTTAGTAAAAGTCACTCCTCTCTGGCCAATGCAAATGTGGTTTCCAGATTTCCTCAAGTCTCAGTAGATATTTCTATCCTCATACCCAACTTTAGACACCTGTTGCACAATCGATGCAAAAACGTTATTCTTTTTGACATCTCCAGCTGATGGCTTGGAAGATTATGGGCCATCCTGGTCAGTACCAGGGCTTACATCAGGGAAAATTAAATGAAAATGCCCTTGCCCCCAGAACTTCAAGAGTCTAAGAATCTTCATGGTCAATGTGGTGTCGCTGGTGTGTGAGAACAAATACAGATCCCCTTTTGACTGATGTCTCTAACATACCAAATTTCTTGAATCACTTGACATCCTCAAGTAAGTCATACAGGGCCGTTAATACTCTGTCATATCTCTTAAGCGTTGTTACATTGCTGGGAAACCAGTGAGATAACATCTATTGATATGCAAAAATATTTGCGGGATAGGATGAGTGTAAAGCTTAGAGGTTAAGGGTCTCATTTACAAAGCCTTTGCGCCACTGTTGTGTCATTTTTCTTTAAGCAGTGGTGGCGCTAACAGTGCTTTACACTGCTCCAGATTTACAAACTGACGCATTGGGCACAATGTGTCCGCTTGGAAACCCTTGCGTCACAATATACCCGTGTCAGGTATAATGAATGCAGGGTAGGTGTTCCCACAGAAAAAGTCACGCAGAATTTATACGGTGAAATTGACATTTCACTGCATCATTCTGGGACTTCACTGCATCAGAACTGTACTGCCTGCTCAGAGCAGGTGTAAAATTGACACAGGGCTTTTTTCAATGGGGGCCTGCTTGCATTGCTGGAGTAGCGTCATTTTTTATGCTAGTCCAGCAATGCGTGAGTTTAGCACTAACAGATGCCTCCGAATTTCTGACGCATCAGTTAAAACGTGTGTTATGGAGCTCAGTATTTTAAATACAGTGCATCCATGGCGTCATTAGGGGATCACAGGGCAGCGCAAGAAATCTGGAGTATTGAGCCGATGAGTCAGATTCTTGTAAATGAGGGCCGTAAAGCTTACAGGCTAAGTTGGTAATGCTGTTGTGCTGGGTGTCATTCAAAAGTCTCCAATCTCAGAGCCTTGAATCTGTCGGCCATTCAGTTTACTCCTACTGGAGTTTTCTTCTCCACTTGTAGGAGGAAATCTTATCTTCTTCCTCGAAGTACCCTGCTTTCTCCAGTCACCCAAAGCTTTTGTGTTATTTGCTATCTCAATAGGGCAAATAACCAACTTCTACCCTTGGCCCCAGAGAAAAAACCTCAATAAACCCCAGTCCGAGAGAAGCACATTTCACCATAACAGGCAACTCTAGCAATCACTTCATCACATAGATTAAACACAGTCCAGCTTTCACCTATAAGCCAATTGGCAGCAACGACTACTAGGGGTGGCATTGTTTTATAGACAGAAGTCTTGTTAATGAGGAAACAAAAATACGAACACTTAAAAATACTGGACAAAAATAAACTATTGTAAACAAAATAAATAGGAAGATTCACTGATTCACTGATTCCTCAGACCAGTCGAAAGACACATTTGAATTACATTCTGGGATCCAAAATGTTATGAAACTGTTTCAAAGGCTGGAGGGCCTTCTTTATTTCAGTGACTGCTCCCCAAAGTAGACCAGCAGTTGCATACAATTTCTGTGGGTTACAAAATAAAGCCTTGCCAGTATTAAGTAATTATTATTTATAAACAGAAATTAATCTGTCTTCACATGCGGTTCTTCCAGAAGGCAAGGGGAAGAGTGTGGGATGGAAAACGAAGGCGAGGTGATAGAGGGTGAGCTCAAGGAAGACAGGGGACTTTGCTTAAACAGGGCCCTTGAAACGCCTCGTTTGTCTGTAATCCAACTTCTCTCCTCGCTGATTCTCCGCCTACTTCCAGTAACTCTTTATAAACAAAAACATAAACTCGTTCTATCGAGTAGTAGGCCACTGGAGGATGAACTGCCCTAACCTCCCCCCACGAATGAGCAATGTAAACAACCCAGTTTTGCACACCTCCTCCTTTTCCACAGGGTTTCCCGATGCACTTGGCCAGTCCGAGAGAGGCAGACTGCTCTATGCACACCATAATCCCAGTAGATCAAAAGGAGCTGTACATCCAATGTGTTATTCGTGGTAGGCCCACTCCCTGTCGAATTGATACTGGTGAAAGTATATAATCTTTGAAAGTTGCTGATTTTCCTGTCGTTTTTATTTGGGCGAAGTTGGCATTTCTAACCAAAAAGGTGCCCCCATAATAGTGCATGCCCCACTACTGTACGATGTATCCATCAAAGCACACTTTCCTGCCAAGTCTCTCCTCACCTTTTAACCCTTTGGGGTGAGACCTTTTTATGTAAACTGAATTGGAATTGGTGAGACCTTTTTTATGTACCCTGAATGGAATGGGAATTGAAAATGCTGTTTTAGCTTTGCTAAGTGAATCCCTAAAACAAGAGCTTCAACTCCTTGACAGGATTTATCTACTATTTTATAGCAGGTTCTCGATTTCCTGTGTTATAGTCTCACTTCTGATCCTGTCAAGAACTTCTTATGCTCCAATACCCCCTTCTATCTGAACCTGAAGAAGGAATTATCCCTGCCACATCTGCTTTATTAGTACAAGGTATCATTGTTCCCTCCTTTAGCACCAGCAACACTCCCATCCTACCCACTATAAAACCTTGAAAAGACACAACAGTTTGTGCAGGGTGCCAATTCTGTTAATTCTATTGTTGTACAGTTTCTTTGTTGTCCCAAATCTAACCACCATTCCAGTCCCTATATCACTGTGGTTGATTTCTAGTATACTTTCTTTATGATCCGAGTACATCCTAGTGGCCAATTTGTGTTCACTTCAACAGGGTGGGCATCTCAAGTACTGCTCATCGCCACCAGTAGTTTAATTTATCCAGGACTGCAAATTTCCTGGATCCATGCATTACATTGCATTGTAACAGAACATACACACCTTAAGTATGCAGGACCTTTGAGCAGGGAGGCCTTGGTCCTAATGTAGAATCATGAAGAAGCCACAATGCTGCAGCCTTTTCTTCTGATTAGAGCCTGTGACCTCATTACCAGACACCACTCTCCCTCCTTCATACCTTAGTGGTTTTGGCCACTTCTATTCTCAGCAAGTTTGATTCGCTGTTTCATCATATGGCTGTATGTGGAGATGAGAGCGGGTGATGGGCCAGAGGAACTCAATGAGATGGTGCTCACCATCCTCCTAAGAAATAGACAGATCTGTCAAGAAAATGTGTGCTGCTTGGTCCTTGATCAGTACAAAAAAACTATAAATCCGGTGGTTTTGCTCTTATGTACAGAAGACGTACAGGAGGCTGTGCACTTATAGGGCCACTTTCTTTCAGAATGTGAAAATATCTTAATATATGTTGCCTTTGATTAACTGGAATTTAATATGTTTCAGCAAAACATATATCCCCTGTCATTTATCTAGATGAGATTGCCAGAGGACTAGATTATGAAGAAGAGAATGTCAGTATTTATGTGGTTCTGCAGTAGAATTGCGAGCCATTGGAAAGGCCCAATTCCATTCCTAATTTAGGCCCAGGGCAATTTATATAAGATTAATTTTACTTCAGGAGTCCTTTTCACCTGAAGAAGCCCAACTACCCAACATGGTACTTATTATATCTGTGGATATAAAGCATGCATGCCGCATGCATGTGACTACCTAAGAACTAGTCTAGCTCCTGTTATTCTGGCTAGGTAGTTCCTGCAATTAGGCACTGTGTGCCTCCTATCACTGACGTTTGAAGAAAAAGCAAAAGAAAGATATCAGAGGCTGCCTGGCTCTTTGTAATTCTGTTTTCAAGTTATGTTATTAGGATCTCCTCAAAAGAGATTATAAGGACGATTAAAGAAACACAACTGCTCATGCTTTACAGTGTATTAAGATGGAAGTAACTACTCTGAGAACAATCACTTAATAGAGCAGAATAGACTTTGTACTTTCAGCTAGGTGAGGTATCTCCTCTAAAATTGGAACTGTCTGTTGTTTGTATATCCCTGACAGACCTCAAGCTATTCACGAGCAACTTGAAACAGGGTAGACTACTCTATTTCTACCGTCCTTACACCAAAGGTCCACCAGCATTTGAATCGAGTGGGTGGACCATTATGCTGGTGGAAAGGATACTTCATCGCAATAGAGTACCCTTTCCACTGACACGTAAATCAACTCTAAAGCAAGAATCATAAGAGTAAGTTTCATATCCCAGCTACAATAATTTCTTTTCCTTCACCTTGCTCTTTTTCTTCTAACGTGAAAGATAAATTTGTCTTCATACTTTGAAGACTAGACAAGGCATAGCAAAGCAACAAACAAGACGCTTTTCTGGGTAATTACATTTACTAAAGCCTGTAAAGCTCAACATAGAAGACAGGAGAAAACGATTATGGGCCCAATTTAGAATAGGCGGTCGGGGCATCTTCAGCCAGGGTGACAGACTAAATTACTCAGTCGTCCTGGCAGGAGTCCCAATGACCAAATTTTTGAAATGTCAGTTGGGCAGCATACATTTCAAGCATTGACAGGAACCATTGGCAATCATTAACGGTATGGATCTTACTTTGCAAAGCCCTTCATCAAACTTAAATTTCTTGAATTCTACTCTTGAGGAGAGGTCAGACTGATCTGCTCTTTGGGATATCATTGTAAAACACCTTAAATTATTTTTTGATATTGTCTTATATTCTATTAAGGGTACCTCTGTGTGGGCGGTTTCAGTTTTTGCAGTGTCCAGAAACATTTGGCTAGGCACTTTGAAGGGCGATCTCAGTGAGAAGAATCTATGGAAATTACAAAGGACGCTTCACGCAGGTACTTCAGAGTGATGTAACTCAAGCTTTATTCCAATGAGAGAGGATCCCATCCACTAGACAAAATGTCCACTCAGCAACTCTCACTTATTCAGAATATAACATTCTCTGTCCTCTGTGGTGACATATACAGTGTTCATAAAACATGACAAATGTATGATTCCACACTTGCTGAGTTCACTCAGTTGCTTAGATACCACACACCTCCCCTCTTTCACATAAAAACAACTATATACAACATACAAAATACATACTCGTACCTAAATTACACAAAGTACACTTACAACAAGATCATACATATTCTCTCAAATATCCAGTTTTTTTCTTTTCCCTTTCTGACAACTTTACTACAGCATTACCATCTCCATACCTACTAAAAGAGTTATCCCACTTCTTGTTTATTAGAAACATCAGAATTCCTGCTCATCACCACCACCCTGTTAAGATTCCAGATGTGGTGAACTTGTGCTTTGATCACATTGTTGAATGTCTTAATAACCATCATTGACTTGCTGAAAACTGTACCATCACTGTTTTTTGTAGCACGTTTAATAACTACCAAATCACCAACTCTTACTACAGTTTTCTTAGCTGCCTTCCTCATATCATAATTTCTCTTTCTGTTCCTCAATTTTTCTGCCTCTCTATCTCTCTAAGAGCTAGTTAGATTCTTCTTTCCTAATTCAATCTCATATTTATTTACCGAAGGTGGTTCTACTGACGCATTAGGAACTCTTCCTTTAAAGACCTCTAATGGTGTCTTACCAATTGTACCATGAGAAGTTAATCTATATGCCTCAATTTTTTTAATCTCCACTTTCCAGCTCATAGGATAACATTTGGCCAAAATTATTGTTTTCTTAATGACTCTATTGAAACTTTCAACCATGCCATTGGTGTCTAGATGGTATAGGGCACACTTCTTGTGTTATACACCTCTCTTGCACAACAAATCTTCAATTTCCTTGGATACCAGTTGTACTCTATTATCTGTGTGTAGTCTTTCTGGGTACCCTTCTCTTCATAAGTTCACTTAAGAACCTGGTCACATATCTAGTTTCTATCATATGTGCAAAACAAATCTCTGGCCAACATGAATAAATATCCAACAACACCATTTAGACTTATCAGTACTGAAACAGATAAAACAATTCTGGGTTATCCTTTCCACTTGAATGCCCATTCCAGGCCACCAATAAGATGCCTGTAATCTTTCTTTAGTTTTGGACATTCCCTGATGCATTTCATGTGCCAAATTAATCAAAGTCATTGTAACAGAATTAGGGGGAATGAGCCTGGTACCCCTAAACAATAGATTCTTATCAGTACTGAGTTCATCCTTAACTCCCCAAAACATTTTACATGACTCAGATCCAAGTTTCCTAATGAACCACCTGGACCGTACCAAGGAGATTACTTCACACAACACTTTATCAGATTGCATTTCCTCTCTCCATCTCTGTTCGGAAATCACTTCACTTTCCAACACACAAACCCACTGAGTATCTTCATCCACCTGTTCAATATTTGTTACCTCAGCATACTTTTCCAGAATGAGTCTTGACAGTATGTCTGCCACACCATTTTCAACACCAGAAATGTATTTTACTTCAATATTAAATTCTTGGAGCGCTATTACCCATTTAGTTATCCTTCCTGAGACTTCATCCAGCCCTTTTTTACTGAAAGTTTCAAGCAAAAGCTTATGATTGTTTCTGATTTTAAACTGAGTACCCAACAAAAACATCTTTATTGCCCAGAACACTGCAAGAGCTTCCCTCTCTACTACTGAATATCTGGTCTCTGCATCTCTTAGTCCTCTAGAAATGAACATGATGGTGTGCAAGTTATTATCAGATGCCTGTTGTAATACACACCCCAAACCTTTCATACTGGCGTTTGTAGTGATAATGGTTTTCCTCTTTGGATCAAAGTTTGCCAAGTTGGGTGCTGCACTAAGTTTATCCTTAATGTTTTTTAACTCACTTTCGCATTGCTGATCCCAGACAAATTCAACCCTTCTGCGTAAAAGAAATCTCATATTAACACTGAGATCAGCAAAGTTCTTCACAAATTTAACATAATATTCCACCATGCCCCAAAACTTCATCAATTCCTCTTTCGACTTAGACAAACTCATTTTCTGAATTGTTTTCACCAACTCAGCTTTGGGTTTTATGTCATCACCAGTTATGTTATGGCCTAGATAGTTTATAATGTTGTTATGAAATTTGCATTTTTCTAGCC
This sequence comes from Pleurodeles waltl, assembly GCF_031143425.1. Lineage (NCBI taxonomy): Eukaryota > Metazoa > Chordata > Amphibia > Caudata > Salamandridae > Pleurodeles > Pleurodeles waltl. The sequence continues at coordinate 820,476,370 of NC_090443.1, read as the reverse complement.
TTATTGTAAGATTACTTTCATCTTATCTCCTAACACCTCTCTGAGCCGTGCATTATGTTCGCTATCATCCTTGCCAAACACAAGAAAATCATCTTGATAGATGTACACGTTATCCATTCCCTTCAGCGTCCTTTCCATCGTGCGTTGAAATACAGCCGCAGCAGATACTAAACCAAAAGGAAGTCTAACAAATCTAAACATACCAAAAGGAGTTATTGATGATGTGGTCTCTGGATGACTTTTCTAACTTGACCTGAAGGTAGGCTGATGTGAGATCAATTGTATGAAATATTTTTCCTTCCCCAATCAAAAGTAACAACTCTGTAATATTAGGTAATAAATATTTGTCAACAGCCACATTTTTATTCAGTTGTCTTAGGTCTACACATAAGCGTACACTCCAATTGGATTTCCTTGCCGCAACAACTGGTGCCTACCATTCTGTGCCTTCTACTTCCTCTTTTATCCCACTATCTTTCAATTGCCTAATTTTTTCTTGCATTTCATTCCGGATAGAAATAGGTACATTATGAACTTTGCAACAAACTGGCTGTGCATTTGTTGTAAGTAGAATCTTATGCTTGTAATCCCCCAGACACCCTAGTTCTTTCCTAAATACATTAGGTAACCCAGATTTTATCTTACATAAATATTCATCAGCCGATACAGTTCCTACAGTTCAAATTTGTTCCCTCTCCTTCATTGGAATAGGAGGGTCATTATATGGATCAAGCATTACTCCTCAATCTACTTGATGGAACCAACTAATAATGCTGTCTCCTTTCTTTGGCACATATATCTTTCCTGAAACCAGACGTTCCCTGTATTCAATTAGTCCAATGAAGTATCCTTGTATTTTAATGGGCTCACCACCAAATGCACACGGTTTGATATCTGGTTCCAGTTAGAAAACTTTACTCCCTAATTGTTTTGGGAGATTATTGTAATATCTTATTCTGGAATTGTTTTGGGAGATTATTGTAATATTTGCACCAGAATCAAATAATACTCTGGGCTCCTCACCTTCCACCATTATAGTGTCAATAGGACTTGGTGTCTTCCTTCCTTCCATATCAACTTGTAGCACTATTTGTCCACAAGCAAAATAACCAGTGTCAGAGTTCTCTTGTTCTAGATCTTCCTGATCATCTTCTACATATACACTCTTAACCTTATATTTGTTGTCTCTTTTCTTACAAGCAACAGCTAAGTGTCCCTTCACACCACATTTTTTACACACAAGTTTCAGAGCTGGGCATTTTTTGTCATTGGCTAAATGCCCAGCTTTGTCACACCTATAACATCTCTGTGAAACAGTCTTACTTTATGCTCCACGGTCTTTTACTTGTAAGTTTTGAAAATTTTATTTTACCACTTGAACCTTTTAACTATTTCTCTTTTTATAACATCAACACATTTTATAGAGTGCTCTATTCTTTTTGCAATTGCCAAAACTTCATCAAGTGAGGATGCATCCCTCAGCCAAAACTCTTCTCTCACTTTCTCAATGTTACAGCCTAACATAAATTGGTCTCGTATGCCCTCATTTATTAAATTTGCAAATTTTCAAGACACTGCCAGCCTTCTCAGTTCAGTCACATACGATTCTTCAGATTCTTCTTCTCTTTGCATCCTCTTACTAAAGTGATACCTTTCCAAGATGGTACTTATTTTAGGTAAATAATGTTTGTCCAAATTTTTATGCAAATTTCATGTTCATTTAATCCTGTTCTTGAAGTTCCAGTAGATAATCAAAAACTTCTTGCCCCTCAGATCATGAACAATGAAGAAGCAAAGATGTTTTCCTTTCTGCACTCAATGAATTGCAACATACCTTTGCATAACGCTCAAAAACCTTCTTCCATTTCTGCCATTTTATGGGTGGTGTCCCTGGACTGCTAGGGAAAAAAGTTGGAGCTGGAACGTTTTGCATAGTAAAACTTTTCTAAAACAAGAATAAACAGACCTTTAAAGTTACAACCTACATTGATATAAACACACTTAATAATCTTTAGTCTTTCACTAGTAATCTGTAATGTTTGTAATTGCACAACAAAATAACTGTAATATCAGCAATTGTACGCACACACTAAACATCTAGTTGAAACTTGGTCAGTAAAAAGGAAAAATGTGCACCTCACTGAGCTTGACACCAGTTCCATAGAAGTGTGCACATCACTGAAATGAGATATTGGTTTGAATAGGCCAGTCACAGTGTGAGCATCACTGAATTGCGCAAAGGAAATTGCAAAGTTGCAGCCCATAAAGTGTGTGCACACTGAATTGTGCAGGAAAGTTGCAAAATCACAGCACTCAGAGTTTGTGCATCAGTGAAATATGAATCATTACATAGAACACATGCTCACACTGAAAGTGAGCACATCACTGAAAAGACACGCTCATATCAAAAGTGAGCATATCACTAAGAATTTATTGAAAAGTTGAAAAGTTGAAAAATTGAAAAGTTCAGACGTTTTAGCCAAGGCTGCATCCCAAGAATGTCCTAGACGCATGCATGTTAGATTCTCCAGATACGCTCAAGCATCCAGCACGTAGAACACTTGCAAGCGTGACGCACGGCATCAAGCGAGTAGAACACCTGCAGCTTTTATCTGCTTGCTTGCTCGCTCGCGCGATCCTCGAGCACTTGTAAGTAAATATTTAAAACATCGTCGAGCGCTTTCAAGCAGACATGCTTGCGCAATCCTCGAGTGCCTGTAGGCAAATATTAAACACACTTGGCGATCTGAGAGCACCTGTACGCAAGTATTAAACGTACTGAAGGATCCACTCCAAAATTAGGTGTCCATCCACACAAACAGTGCATCAGTCACACACTCATAATGCTTTCCCATGTTAGATTTCAGTCAAGGGTGTAAGCATGCAGCTTTGAGGAAATACGTAGAAGACCTTACCGCACAATGAAGAATCTGTCACATAAACCAGTGAAATATGTAAAAAATAAAAAAACTGGAACCAATGGTCTTCAACTCATAGCCCTCAGTGTCTTTAGGCTTTTGAGAGGCCCTTCAGCTGCATTAAGTGTTGGGATCCTTTCTCCTCACTTCTCTTCATGCCGTCTTTGCCAGTGTGGAAATTACAAAGGACGCTTCACGCAGGTACTTCAGAGTGATGTAACTCAAGCTTTATTCCAATGAGAGAGGATCCCATCCACTAGACACAACCTCCACTCAGCAACTCTCACTTTTTCAGAATATAACATTCTCGGTCCTCTGTGGTGACATATACGGTATTCCATAGAACATGACAAATGTATAATTCCACAGTTGCTGAGTTTACTCAGTTGCTTCAATACCACAGAATCATATTCTTAATTTTCTGTTTTTTTGGGTCAACATTGTTTAAGTGGTGCTTAAAGGAACTCTTTAAGCAAGCTATAAAATATAAGAAGTTGAGCATTTTATTCCAGCCCAGACCCACTGTTAATTCTTGTTGACATCCTTACCCAACTAACTTTCCTTAACATCCTAATTGGGCTAAGGGCCATTCTTTTAGGAGTAGGTAGAGGTGTTGAATTCAACACTTCTTATTATTTAGGATCAGTGGTGATGCAGCTTCTCAATACCTTAGTAAGTGGATGTTTCAGGTTTTTCCTCAATGCTTGGAGACATAATATGAAGGATCACAGAATTTTAGACATGCTAAAGAGAGGATTTGCCAGACTTTTTGCGAAAACACATCCTCCTCATTACTGCCTCATTCCCATTCCTCAAGATCCTCTGAAGCAGGTAGTGCTATACCTATTACAGGAGGGAGACATTTAAACTGTACCTGTTTTGCAGAAGGTCTGGATGTGTATCCCATACTCTTTCTGGTACTCAAACCTTCGGGGAGTTTTCCCCTTATCATTGATCTAGAGAAGTTGAATTCCTTTGACAACACTGTTCATTTTCTGATGGACAAGTGTAGGAAAGTGCCCCTTTTTGGCATGGTTACCCCCACTTTTGCCTGATATTGATGCTGACTTGACTGAGAGTGTGCTGGGATCCTGCTAACCAGGCCCCAGCACCAGTGTTCATTCCCAAAAATAGTGCCATTGTTCCCACAATTGGCACACCCCTGACACACAGTTAAGTCCCTTGTAAAAGGTACCCACGGTACCAAGGGCCCTGTGGCCAGGGGAAGTCCCCAAGGGCTGCAGCATGAATTATGCCACTCTGGCGGACCCCTCACCAAGCCCATGCAAACTGCCACTGCAGTTTGTGTGTGCTGGTGGGAAGAAAAAGACAAAGTCGGCATGGCACCCCTCTCATGCTGCCATGCCCATAAACCACTGCCTGTGGCCCTAAGGTAGGGTGCACTATACTACAGATGAGAGCAATATGCCCCTACAGTGTCTAAGTCCATTCTTAGACATTGTAAGTGCAGTGTGGCCATACTGAGTATATGGGCTGGGAGTTTGTCATTAAGAACTCCACAGCTCCAAAATGACTTCACTGAAGTCTGGGACGTTTGGTATCAAATGTCTCAGCACAATAAACCCACACTGATGTCAGTGTTGGATTTATTGAAAAATGCACCCAGAGGACATCTTAGAGATGCTCCCTGTATTTCAGTCAAACTTCTTGTGCAGGGCTGACTGGTCTGTGCCAACCTGCCACGTTCAGATGCTTTTCTGACCACATGGGGTGAGAGCATGTAACCGGACGTCTCCCGACGCCGGTTTGCATGAAAGCGAGGAAACTGACGAGGGATCCCCCGGGGGCACCCGAGGAGCTCGGGACTTCATGACGTCAAACGTCATGTACGTCGGAGGGAAATTTAAATGGACGGACGCCGCCGCAGCAAGGAGAGACGCGGAGGATCGGGATGCCGCCGCAGCAAAGAGAGACGCGAAGGATTGGGACATGCTGAGAACAGGGGGAGAACAAGACGAACGGCAAAACGCACACCACAACGGAGCGAGTCCCCGTGAAGCAGACGAGCACCGTGAAGGAAGAGCGATAAGCAGGGAGCCTCCCGCCCCTGGGTCAGTGAAGTCGGGAGACCGTCAGGCAGCCGGCTGCGTCCCTGGAGGGGCGTGGCCTACAGAGGTACGGTCGTACCCCAAGTGGGACTGGGGCTTCGGGTGGTTACTGGGACTACGGAGGGCCAAGAGGAGGGGGCTGACGTCCTATCAGGGGGGTGAGACAGTGTAAAAAGGGGAAACCAGTGTACCTTCTAACCGCACGAAACCCAACCCTAAATAATTACCACAACAAGAAGGGGAGCTCCACGAAGGCACTTGGGCAAGGAGGAGGACGTGATAAAAAGTATCCCTCACCTACCTGCACTCCTACCTATTCCCCCCCCACCCCCCTACTAAACCCAAATAATCCTACCTACTTCTTAAAACCCCACTTACCTGTTTTTCTTTTCTTTTCTTTTCTTCCTTATTTTTGGATACCTGGGCCGCTGTCACACGGGAGGAGCAGAACCCTCTTAAAGCCGGACCAGACCCCACCAGGACCCTTGTCCGAACCCTGGAAGAGAAAATAAATAAACAAGGGATTTATTATTTGCATTTAGAGACTATACCAAGTCTGGTATTCTGAGAAGAAGATAAGTTTACCTTATAAACGTAACAGAAATAAATTAGTTAACCCCTTGAAAATGCGTCAGTCGTCTTAATCCAATATCCCTTCCACTCGGGATAAAGAACCCGTTACAGTGGTGTCAGAAGTGGGATATTGAACCGGGCGACAGACAGTCTAGGACCATGGAGGATAAACCCACAATATCAGATATGATGCAGCAGTTAGCCGAGGGACAGAGGCATCTGCAAATAGTCTGGGAAGAACAACAGAAGGAGGCTAAAGTGGAAAGGGAAGCCCTGCAAAACGCACTCAAAAGCCAGGCCACTATCATGGCCAACAATCAATTGGTTCATGAAACTGCCATTAAAAATCTCACGGATACCATTGCTGCCACCCGGGTGCACCCGAATGTACCCAGTTCGGTCCTACAGCGGTACCAGGAAGGCGAGGACCTAGATGCTTTCTTTACCAATTTTGAGCGAGTTGCCACTTCCGCTACCTGGCCCCAGGAGCGATGGGGCCAATATATAGCCCCGCTATTGACAGGAACCCTCCAAGCAGCTTATCAAGCGGTGAACCCAGGTGGAATAACTCCCTATCAGGACATTAAAAAGAGCATCCTGGAAAGGGTGGGTTTCGATTCAGAACACTACCGAGTCCGGTTTAGAAAAGCCAAGTGGGGACCCTCCGAAAATCCCCGAGCCCTATATTTCCGGATCAAGGATTTGGGTCTCAAGTGGTTAGGCCCCATCGGGGCTAATAGGGAAGACATTATCGAGATCGTCCTCTTGGAACAGTATCTAGATGCCCTACCCCCCAACACACGTCACTGGATCAAACAACACCCAAACCCAGACACTAACACCACCATCGAGTTAGCATGTGCCTTTCACCGCTCCCTCGAATTTAAGGTCCCCCCCCCTTCGGCCAACACCTAGCCCGATTCGACAGAATCCCAGTTCATCCTCCTCGGCAGGACGAAGAACCAACGAGGAAAGTGGGAAAACGCGAGGGTTTGAAAAGCCGTATGTTCAACAACCACAGTGTTTTAGTTGTGGTGAATGGGGTCATATAGCCCGGGTTTGCCCCCTAAAAACTGAAAAACCAGAACCAATGGAAATTGGAATTACCAGGGGACGAGTCTTTTATACCGGGGGAAAAGAAACCCCATATAAGAAGAGATTGGTTATCAATGGAAGACCCACGCTGGCCCTTGTTGATTCAGGGTGCAGTCAGTCCGTAATCCGAGCTGATCTACTTGTTAACCCTACCTTTACTGCCGGACTTACTGTGTCCATCTGTTGTATTCATGGGGAAACTAAAGAATATCCTCTAACTTGGACCACCCTGTCATGGGGAGGAAAAGAAAATCCCATAAGGATGGGGGTAGTGGAACGACTAGTCGAAGAAGCTATTATAGGAACGGATTTTACAAATTTTTCGGAGCTTCTAGATAGTACAAGACATTCTGAAGAAATGGATACCTGGTGGAAAAATGCTCCCTTCTCTAGCATACAGATACCGTCCCCGATAGATCGATATAAACCCTCCCGAGGTGAAAAAAGAGCAACCAGGAAATCCTACGCAAAAGAAAATACAAGCCCAGAGAGGGTAATTACACCGGTTCTTACCCTTACTAACCTTCCCCCCTTTCGGAGCTGCCAAAGAGAGGATCCAAGTTTAGTTCATGCCTGGAGAAGCGCACGGCCCCGGACCCTCCAAGATAAAGGTCCCTCGTTCACCATAGAAAAAAATCTATTATATCGAGTTACCAGCAATGACCGAGCAGAAAAGAAGCAATTGATAGTCCCTGAACCCTACAGACAACAAGTTCTCCACCTAGCCCACAGTCAGCCAGGGGGTGGGCACTATGGGAGGGAAAAAATGGAGGAGTATCTGTTGAGGAGGTTCTATTGGCCAGGTGTCTTTTCTCAGATTAGGAAGTTCTGTCAGCAGTGCCCTAAATGCCAAATGATTGATCCTGGGACGAGGAGAAGAGCCCCTTTACAACCCCTCCCCATCATAGATATACCCTTCTCACGAATAGGAATGGACATAGTTGGTCCTCTCCTACCCTCTTCTCGAGGATACCGTTACATATTAGTGTTGGTAGACTACGCCACAAGGTACCCCGAGGCCATCCCTCTTAGTGGCATCAACACCAAGAGTGTTGCCCACGCCATGATAGGATTCTTCTCCCGCGTCGGTTTTCCCCGAGAGGTCTTAACCGACCAAGGCACCCAGTTCATGTCCTCCCTAATGTCCCAAATATGTCAACTCTTGGGGATTAAACAATTGCGGACGTCGGTTTATCATCCACAGACCGATGGTCTAGTGGAACGGTACAACCGAACGCTGAAAAACCTTTTAAAGAAATCTATCTCCGAGTCAGGTAAAGACTGGGATAGGAAACTCCCCTTAGTATTATACGCTGTCAGAACCCATGAGCAGGCTTCTACGGGCCATAGTCCGTTTGAATTGTTGTTCGGACGACAACCCAGAACCCTATTAGACATGGCAGCGGAATTATGGGAGGAGGAGGATGGAGAGAAGACCCTTCTGAAATACACCCAAGAATTAAAAACCCACCTACACACGGTGTGGGAGAATGTAAGGGAACATATGGAGAAGGCTCAAGAAAAACAGAAAAGATATTATGATAAGAATACTCAGTTGAGGTCTTTTTCCATAGGGGATAAAGTATTAGTGCTTCTCCCTAGCTCAGACAATAAATTGTTAGCAAAGTGGCAGGGACCATATAACGTGACAGGAATAGTAACACCTGTGACCTATAAAATTCAGCTCACCGATAGACCCAATAGGTCACAGATCTTTCACGTTAATTTGCTAAAAAAATGGGAAGAGCCTGTGAATGACCCGGTCCAAGGATGTCTGGTTAACACTGTTAAGGAATTAGAGGTGGAGTGGTGCCCCACTGATCGGCCCCGTGGACAGGAGATACCGGTCATAAATACAGACATCTCGGTTCAACAGCACAAGCAGTTAAACAAACTCCTTGATGAACATGCTCAGATCTTCTCATTGACACCCGGTAGAACCAATTTGGTACATCATCAGATCATAACCCCTCCTGGCAAGATAGTGCGTTTACGCCCTTATCGTATCCCCGAAGCTAGGAAGGTTCTGGTGGAAAGCGAAATAGAGAAAATGCTAGACCTAGACATTATAGAACCTTCTCAAAGCCCCTGGTGTTCGGCAGTAGTTTTGGTGCCCAAACCGGATGGGTCTATACGTTTTTGTATTGACTTTAGACAGGTTAATTCTATATCCCAGTTTGACACGTATCCTCTTCCTAGAGTAGACGAACTTTTAGAGAAATTGGGGAAAGCTCACTACATGTCTACTCTCGACTTGACGAAAGGCTACTGGCAGATTCCCCTGGCCCCAGAAGATAGAGAAAAAACGGCCTTCTCTACCCCCTCTGGACTATATCATTTTAATGTTCTCCCTTTCAGGTTACATGGGGCCCCCGCCACCTTCCAACGTCTCATTGATACAATTCTACGACATCATACCAGGTACGCTGCCGCATATCTGGATGACATCGTCATATTTAGCGAGACTTGGGAGGACCATTTAACACACATAGGAAAAATCTTTATAGCATTAAGGAGGGCTGGATTGACAGCCAACCCTTCTAAGAGCCGTCTGGCCTTTAAAGATATCTCTTACCTGGGCTATCACATAGGGAAAGTTATACTGAGACCCCAAATGAACAAAATTGAGGCCATCCTACGCATCGATGCTCCTACCTCAAAAAAGGAGGTCCGTTCTTTTTTAGGCCTGGTAGGATACTATCGACGCTTTATACCCCATTATTCCACCTTGGCCGCCCCCCTGACTGACCTTCTGAGAAAGGGACAACCTAAAACCTTTACGAGACTAAGCCCAGGTCAATTCCATAGTTATCGTACCTTACAGGGATGTCTCACTACTCAACCGATTTTAAAATGCCCTGAATCTAATAAACCCTTCCATCTTCAAATGGATGCCTCCGACGTAGGATTGGGAGCCGTGCTTTTTCAGAAAGATGAAACCGAAGTAAGCCATCCCGTAGTCTTTATTAGCCGTAAACTGTTTCCTAGAGAACAGAAGTATCCCATTATCGAGCGAGAATGTCTTGCCATTAAGTGGGCAATTGAAAGCCTCCAATATTACCTTTTGGGCAGGTCCTTTCTGTTATATACAGATCACGCTCCCCTTACCTGGCTCTCAAGATATAAAAATACCAACGATCGCATCCTGAGATGGTTCATCGAGCTTCAACCTTTCTCCTTTCAGGTCTGCCATCTCCCAGGTGACCTTATGGGTCAGGCCGACTATCTATCCCGGTTCCCGGGTCCTGTGGGGCTCGAACAGCCCCATTCAAGTGAGGGGATGTGTAACCGGACGTCTCCCGACGCCGGTTTGCATGAAAGCGAGGAAACTGACGAGGGATCCCCCGGGGGCACCCGAGGAGCTCGGGACTTCATGACGTCAAACGTCATGTACGTCGGAGGGAAATTTAAATGGACGGACGCCGCCGCAGCAAGGAGAGACGCGGAGGATCGGGACGCCACCGCAGCAAAGAGAGACGCGAAGGATTGGGACACGCTGAGAACAGGGGGAGAGCAAGACGAACGGCAAAACGCACACCACAACGGAGCGAGTCCCCGTGAAGCAGACGAGCACCGTGAAGGAAGAGCGATAAGCAGGGAGCCTCCCGCCCCTGGGTCAGTGAAGTCGGGAGACCGTCAGGCAGCCGGCCGCGTCCCTGGAGGGGCGTGGCCTACAGAGGTACGGTCGTACCCCAAGTGGGACTGGGGCTTCGGGTGGTTACTGGGACTACGGAGGGCCAAGGGGAGGGGGCTGACGTGCTATCAGGGGGGTGAGACAGTGTAAAAAGGGGAAACCAGTGTACCTTCTAACCGCACGAAACCCAACCCTAAATAATTACCACGACAAGAAGGGGAGCTCCACGAAGGCACTTGGGCAAGGAGGAGGACGTGATAAAAAGTATCCCTCACCTACCTGCACTCCTACCTATTCCCCCCCCCACCCCCCTACTAAACCCAAATAATCCTACCTACTTCTTAAAACCCCACTTACCTGTTTTTCTTTTCTTTTCTTTTCTTCCTTATTTTTGGATACCTGGGCCGCTGTCACACGGGAGGAGCAGAACCCTCTTAAAGCCGGACCAGACCCCACCAGGACCCTTGTCCGAACCCTGGAAGAGAAAATAAATAAACAAGGGATTTATTATTTGCATTTAGAGACTATACCAAGTCTGGTATTCTGAGAAGAAGATAAGTTTACCTTATAAACGTAACAGAAATAAATTAGTTAACCCCTTGAAAATGCGTCAGTCGTCTTAATCCAATATCCCTTCCACTCGGGATAAAGAACCCGTTACAGAGCCTTTGTGCTCTCTGTGGCCAGAGACAAAGCCTGCACTAGGTGGAGGTGCTTCACACCTTCCCCCTGCAGGAACTTGAATACCTGGCCGTGAGCCTCAATGGCTCAGGCCTCTTGTTACAGTGCCCCAGGACATTCCAGCTAGTGGAGATGTCCACCCCCTGGACAAAGCTCCACTTTTGGCAGCAAGTCCAGTGGGAAAAGTAGGGGAAACAAGGAGGAATGACCACTTCAACTAGGACCACCCCTAAGGTGTCCAGAGCTGAAGTGTCCCCCTCCTTGCGAAATCCTCCATCTTGGTTTGGAGGACAAGGACCAATAGGGTTAGGTCTGTGTTCCCCTCCCCAAAGGGAGTTGACAGCGGAAGGGTGTAGTCACCCTCAGGGACAGTAGCCATTGGCTACTGCTCTCTGACCCCTGTAAAGCCCCTAAATCCAGGATTTAAGAGCTCCCCTGAACCTAGCTCATCAAATTCCTGGGGACCTCAAGATAATGACAATAAGAACGAAGAAGGACTGCTAAGCTGACCTCCAGCAGAGAAGACTGAAGACACCAACTGACTTAGCCCAAGCCATGCAGGCCTGTCTCCAGATTCTGAAGCCCTGCTATAAAAAGGTGACTCATCCCGCGGGACCAGCGACCCATTAAAAGCCTGAAGAGGACTGCCTGCATCCCAGAGGACCAATATCTCCAGTGGACAGTGGCCCTGTCCAGAAAGAAACTCCAGCAAAGGACTCCAGAACTGACCCAGATCTGCAAGTCCTGCCCACTCTGCACCTGACACCCACAGCCTGTGTCCAGGTGGCCCAACTGACTAGAGCTGGTCCCCAGTCAACTCCAACCTAGTGTCCACCCTGGGTTGACCACTGCTGCCCACCATGATGATGCCTGCACCCTAAATCCAGAGGACCCCCCCTTACTGCGAGAGAACCGGACGGAGATTCCCAGTGCTTAAAGGTACCCCTGCACCCGCAGCCCCTTGGCCTTGGGAAATCCGACCACCAATCCAGCAACATTCAACAAGCAGCCCTCCTCCTTGTCCAGCCTGCGGTTTTCTGGAACCGACCCCCTGGACCAAGCCTGCAGCATCTTTGTGACCCCCGGGGTCACCCTATTGAAAAGCATTGGGAGCCCGATGCTGTGTTTGCACCCTGCACCCAGCCACCCCTGTACTGTGGGGTATGTGTTTGGTGCTGACCTGTGGCCCCCTCAGTGCTCACCTAAACCCCGCAGGTCTGCCTTTGAAGATATGGTTACTTACTTGCAAACAGGCCTGATTCTGAGTTCCCCCAGTCTCCATAGTAGCCCATTTTAAATCTACATCATCTTTGACCACTGCACCCGGCCGGCCCTGTGTTGCTGGTGGTGGGTGTTTGGGGTTAACGTGAACCCCAACCCGTGGACATCCTAACCCCTAGAGAATGGAACCCTAAGTCTTGTTCTTACTACAAAACTGTACCAACTTTTCTTCCCCCCAGAACTGTTTCTGAAAATTGCCCTGTCAACTTTTAGAACAGATATTTGCTATTTTCTTGAAAAACATTGAACTTGCCATATTGAAACAAAGTGGTGCTCATACATATGTTTGATACTTACTTACAAATGTTCTTACCTGCAAATTAAATCTTGTGGTTCTAGAAATAAAATAACAAAATATATTTTTGCTATATAAAAACAATTGGCCTGGAGTTAGTCATTGAGTGTGTGCTTCCTTTATTGCCTATGTGTGTACAACAAATGCTGTGCATTACCCTCTGATACGCCTAGCTGCTAGACTACACTACCACAAAAGAGAGCATTAGTATTATCTACTTTAGCCTCTGTTAAACCTCTTGGGAACCCCTGGACTCTGTGTACACTATATCTCATTTTGATATAGTATATACAGAGCTAGCTTCATACATTGGTAGGTCAGCGGTGAGATCTATGACTTTGCATTTGCTGGACTACTCAGCCAATACCTGATCACACGACTAAATTCCAAAATTGCCTTTACTAACTGATTTTTTAATTTGGCAACTTTTTCTAAATTTTTAAAAGTCCTGCTAGGGCCTTGGTTAAGTCCCCTTTAGCATTTTGTTTCTAGATTTAAAAGTTACTCTAGTTAGGGGTAAGTAGTAGAAGTAGGTTTTCGTTCCTAAAAGTAATCCCCAACTTTAGTAACATAATGAGCAGGTAAGAGGACATGGTTGTGGAGCTCAACCTCACCCTTTACCTTCTTCTGTGGATGAGAGAGTTAAGGTCCCTCTGCAGGCTGAAAAAGATTAAAACAGGGTCTAACCTTACCACGGTCAAGCTCCAGGAGCTCTTGGCAGAGTTTACAACGGACCACCCTGCTGAGGAGGAATACCTCCCCTCAGATAGGGAAGATGTTAGAGATGAGGAGGATGAACTCCCCCTTCCTCACCTCACTAGGGAGAACAGGGCCCTAAGGCCCCTATCTCCAAGGATAGTGCTCACACAACCTGGATCTTCCACATGGGAGTCCAGTTCTTCTGGGAACATTGAGGACAGCCTCAATGAAGAGGACCTCCTTTTAGCAAGGATGGCCAAAAGATTAGCTTTGGGGTAACATCTCCTATCTATAGAAAAGGAGAGAGCAGAAATTAGCTTACCACCCCTTAATAGTGGCAGCCATTCATTTTGGGTCAGAGAGCATTCTGATGTCATAAAAATCCCAAAAGGGATTGTCTCTAAATATGAAGGAGGTGATGACATCACCAAATGGTTCACAGCTTTTTAGAGGGCTTGTGCAGCTAGAGAACTAAACAAAACTCACTGGGGAGCTCTCCTTTGGGAACTGTTTCTTGTAAGTGTAGGGATAGGCTTCTCACACTCACTGGTGCAGATGCTGAAGCCTATGTCCACACAAAGGCTATCCTGATTGAGGGCTTTGGATTCACCACTGAGGAGTATAGAATTAGATTCAGGGAGGTGCACAAAACCTCGAGCCAGTCCTGGGTTGATTTTGTAGACTACTCTGTGAAAATACTAGATGGTTGGATAGCTGGCAGTGGAGTGCATGACTATGATGGGCTTTATAATTTGTTTATGAAAGAACATCTTTTAAGTAACTGCTTCAATGATAAGTTGCATCAATATCTGGTAGACATAGGTCCAATTTCTCCCAAAGAATTGGGAAAGAAGGCGGACCATTGAGTCAAGACAAGGGTGACTAAAACTTCGACTGAGGATGACCAAAAGAAAGGGGTTACAAAGCCTCCCCAGGGGAAGGGTGGTGAGACACCTAAGGATAAAGTAAAGAGTCTTCACAAGGGCCCCAACAACCTGAACAGGAGGGTGGGCCCTGAGCCTCTTCACAATCCTCACATAGGTACAAGGGTAAAAACTTCGATCCCAAAAAGGCCTGGTGTCACAACTGTAAATAGAACGGTCACCAAACTGGAGACTTGGCCTGTCCCCAAAAGAATCCCCCTAGCACTGCTACAGTTAGAACTGGTATAGCCAGTCCCCAGGTCGGACCAACAGTGTGCCCAGAGCAAATCAGGGTCCTCACTGAAGCTACTTTAGTCTCTGAGGGTAGGGCAGATGTTGCCACACTTGCTGTCTGGCCCCCCTAACATGCAAAAATACAGACAGCACCTCTTGATTAATGGGACAAAGGTAGAAGCCCTGAGGGATATAGGTGACAGTACCACCATGGTGATAGAAAAACTGGTTTCCCCAGGACAGTATTTGGCTGGACAAACGTATCCAGTTACCAGTGCTGACAGTGTAACTATGGTCCATCCCATGGCTATGGTGACCTTAGAATGGGGAGACGTTTCTGGCCTGAAACAGGTAGTGGTCTCTTCTGCAGTCCCAGTGGAATGCTTGCTAGGGAATGATCTGGAGACCTCAGTTTGGGCTGAGGTAGAACTCAAAACCCATGCAGCCATGCAGGGAATCCCGGAGATGGTGTGTGTAAAAACAAGAGCACAAAGCCGAGAACAGGGTGAGAAAGAAGTGTTGAAGCCTTGAATAATGGCCCAACCTTCCAAGAGAAAGGGCAAGAAGACTGGGGGACCAGCTTCTGAGCAGCAAAAGAAACATGACCTCTATTCACAGGAAGAAGTCTTATCCTCTGAAGGAACTGAGTCTATGGAGCTGGATCCTTATCAGGTAGAGCTGTTGGGCCCAGGGGGACCCTCAAGGGAACAGCTGTGCCAGAGACAAAATACTTGTCCCACTCTTGAAGGCTTGAGGCAGCAAGCAGCTGCACAGGAGAAGGGAGATGTCAGTAGCTCCCACAGGGTCTATTGGGAAGATGGACTCATATGCGCTGAGGCCAGAGACCCCAAACCTGGTGCAAGCAGGAGAGTAGTAGTGCCTCAGCAGTTTAGGGTGTTTATCCTAACTTTAGCCCATGACATCCCCCTAGCTGGGCATCTGGGACAGGCAATAACTTGGAATAGGCTTACCAGCCATTTCTACTAGCCCAATATGTATCAGAAGTTGAAGGAGTTTTGTAACTCCGGTGTCTCCTGCCGAGCCAGTAGTAAGGCAGGTGGCCACGCAAAGGACCCCTCATTCCACCTTATGTGGTGGGGGTACCCTTTGAAAGGGTTGGTGTGGACATTGTGGATCCACTTGAGCCACCCACAGTCTCAGGAAACCAAAACATACTGGTAGTAGTGGATTAGGCTACCAGATATCCTGAAGCAATTCACCTTAGGTCTACTTCACCTCCTGCAGTAACTAAGGCCCTGACTGGTATATTTACCAGAGTAGGGTTTCTGAAGGAGGTGGTTTCTGGCAGGGGTACAAACTTCATGTCAGCTTACCTAAAACACATGTGGAATTAATGTGGCTTGACTTATAACTTCACCATACCATCTACAAACCAATGGACTTGTTGAGAGATTCAACAAGACATTGGAAGGCATTATCATGGGGCTCCTTGAAAAACTTAAAAGGATATGGGATGTCTTCCTGCCATTGGTGCTTTTCACCTACAGAGAGGTGCCTCAGAAGGGAGTAGGGTCTTCCCACTTTGAACTTCTGTTTGGCCACTTGCACTTGTAAAAGAAGGCTGGGAGAGGCCTCACCATGAGCCTAAACAAGATGTAGTGGACTGCATGCTTGGCATCTTCTCAAGGATGGCTGGGTACATCGAAAAGGCATCCGAAAACCTTTAGGTCAGCCAACAGCTCCAGAAGTTATGGTGTGAACAAAAGACTGCACTGGTAGAATCAGAAGGTATGGGTTCTGGAGCCCGTGGCTCCCAGAGCACTTCAGGAGAGATTAAGTGGCCCTTACCCTATAATGGAAAAGAAGAGTGAGGCCACCTACTTGGTAGACCTGGGCACCAGCAGGACACCCAACAGGGTGGTCCGTGCAAACTGCCTAAAACTCTATTGTGACAGGGCAGGTGTAACCATGCTGATGGTTACTGATGAGGAGCAGGAAGCAGAGAGTGAACCTTTCCCTGACTTCCCCTCTCATGACCCTAAAGATGGGTCAGTTGATGGAGTTTTTTACTCAGACACCCTCACTGCTCAACAGCAATCTGACCACCGGCAAGTCCTAAAGCAGTTTGCTGGGCTCTTCTCTTTGACCCATGGACAACCCTGCTGTATACCCATGATGTGGACACAGGAGACAGTATACCTGTCAAAACAAAAATCTATAGACAGTCTGATCATGTCAAAGAGGGCATCAAAGTGGAAGTCCACAAGATGCTGGATTTAGGGGTTATTTAACCCTCTGACAGCTCTGGGGGACCCCTGGACTCTGTGCACACTATGGTGGTCATTACGACTTCGGCGGTCTCTTTCCAAGACCACTGAAGCCGCTGCCACCAACAGACCGCCAGTGCTGGTGGTCCGAAGACCACTATATTTTGACTGAGGAAGGATTTCCGCCTGTTTATGGGTGGAAATACGAACCCGTCGGCCTGGCCAACAGAGGAAGAGAGGCGGTTCCGCTACCAGCACCGCCACACCAACAAGATTCTGCGCGCCGGATGACCATCTCGCTGGAAAAGGTAAGTTGATCGTCCAAAAGGGGTGGGTGATGGGTGCATGGGGGTGTGTGTGCATCTATGTGTGTGAATGGGGGTGTCTGAGTGCATGAATGGATGCGGTGTCTGGGTGTGTGCATGAATGCAGAGAGGGGGAGTGCATGAATGGATGCAGTGGAGGGAGTGCGTGAATGGATGCGGTGGAGGGTGGGGGTGTACATGATTGCAGAGGGGGGTCCTCACCTCCTGCACGGCAGTCCGACTGCACTGGTGGTCCTGGCAGTGATGTGGCTGTGTTTGTGTCGGTTCACAGCCGCGGTCGTAATATGGCGGTTTTCACCGCCGGCGTGGCAGCAGACCAATCGCCGCCACCGCCGCCAGGTGACCGCCAAAAGCATAAAGACCACCTGTATCTCATTTTGATATGGTATATACAGAGCCAGCTTCCTACAACACGTTACATGACAATATTCGAGCTGACTCCCTGGTAGATCCCATATGCTCACTAGAAATATCTGATGCCTATTTTAACATCTTAATACTTGAGGATCTTCAACATTTCATTGCTTTGCTGTCAGGGAAGAACAATACCAGATTCATGTGCTCCTGTCTGGCCTCAAAGCTGCCCATGGGGTTTTCACTAGGGTTCTTGCACCTTCAGTCTCTAATCAGAAGGGCATCCATATTTACTCTCCACTAACAAAACATGCTAGTTTCCTCCTTCAAACCCACGGCTAGCTGTGAATCTAAAAAAATCTCACCACCAGAAAACTCAAAAAAACATAAGGCCCTTACCAATTCATTGATTGGTATGTTTTTTCTGCCTTCTCATCAGATTCAGAAACTTCAGTCTTGCCTCCCACTCCGTTAGAGGGTCAGGCATCATCTGCCCTTCTTTTCCTCCAAGTGCATGGAAACATACCCACTTCTGTCTTCTTGGTTCCATGGTTCCATGGACACACTTACACACGAAAGCTCTGGTTCAACATATTCTTCTTCAATGGAGCCTGTCCTTAATGACTCAGCAATCTGAGGTACCAGTCTCCAAATCCATCTCTCCCTTTCCTTACACTAATGGCTGATATCAACAAACCTGTTCAATACATTTAGACTTCCCTTCTCTGATCTTCTATCACTGATAACTATAATAGATGCCACTCTGAACAGCTGAGGTGCAAATTTGGGTTCAATTTCATGCCAGAAGCTCTAGAGCAGGACAGAAAACAATCACTCATTGAAGTGGAGGGGCCGCTTCACAGTTTGCATATCTATATTGAACTTTGGCCCCACCCTGATGGGACATACCGTTCTCATTCAGACAGGCAACTAGGTGACCAATTTCTACGTGAACCACCAGGGTGGAGTTCATTGTCATTCTCTGAGAGAAGTAGCTCACGGAATGTTTGTAGGGGAAGAATCTCATCTACTGTCATTAACCACCAGCTACATTCTAGGGCTGAAAATTTTTACTAAACACTCCCTAAGTAGATCTTTTCCATCTTCACTGGGCCTGTCTCTGAGGCTTTCCATCTTATTAGAGCTATGTCTCAGGTTTGGGGGCTCTCAAATGAATCTCTTTGCAGATTTTAATAACTCTTAACTTCCCCATTTCTCTCCTCACCGGACGGATTCCACAACAATGAGTCTAGATGCTCTATTCCTCAGGGCCACAAGGTCACCTGCTTGCTCTCCCATCTTTTCCCCTATTGCAGAAGGTTCTCATAATTCAGAGGAAGATCACTTGCATAATCTTGGTGGTCCCAGTCTTACCACAGAAATATTGATTTTACTTCTCAAGAATCTTCTGGTGGAGTCAGGCTGGACTCTTCCTTGTGTTTTAACCCCTCACTCAAGGCTGGCTCTTCCCCTTCAATCCCTCTTCTAGCTGAAATCGATGATCTGGCTTCTAAGACGATAGGTCTCTGGGTTGAATTTGTGATTTGGCAATTCTCTAAACCATTCTCCTTTAATTCCTATTAAACCTTGGAGTTTCTCTTGGCGATTGTTTATTTCTTTGAATGTGTTCTTTGTGTGATCTCATGTGTTTTCTTGACTTTCCCAGCATTGGTTTTCTTGTGGGCTTTCACTCTCCAGTCTTTAATGCCAATTAACTCCATAAGACCCCTTGTTCACACTGGATTACTTTAGGAGGTTTAATTTAACCAGCTCCTTGCCGCTGTAGAATTTTGAATTATCTAAATCTAGGGAAAGGTCCACTATCTCATGCTAAGAATTTTCTTTGATTCTGCTAGCCCTTCAATCTGCCCCTTTTAAACCGCTGAATAAGGTCACTCTGAAGATGCTTTCTTTGGAAGTAGGGTTTCTGGTACCCATTATTTAGCAAGATGGCGAGGTGAGATATGGAAACTTCTGTCTACTGAATTTTGCCTTCATTTTTTTCATGGGCTCTGGTGTTATGTTTTCAACCTGATTTTCTGCCCAAGTATTTTTCTGACACTCACATTCACCAAGAGGTGGAACTGCCACATTTGTGTCCCTCATTATTTTATGAGTGTATTTGATATGCTTTGGATCTTGGGAGAGTTGATAGAATTGACTTCCTGAATTCTAACTATGGATTATCTTTTTGTCACCTGCTACTGTTTGTCTGGGATAATATCCTTCTGCCTCTAGTCTTAGTCAATGCATGACTGGCATGACAATTTAAATAGCATATGATTTGGTTGGAGTTACTCTCCCAGCTCCTGTTTTGGGACATTCCACTTGAGGCATCTAGGCTTCCTGGGCCACTGCAGGGGTAATTTGCTTACTTTGTGTTTGACGAGCTGAAACAGTTGTGTCTTCTAATACTTTTGCCTATCCCTGTGGTCTTCAAGTATTGGGTAAGATGTTGCATTTGGCTCAGCTGATCGTAGCGCAATTAATGTATGAAGTATTTTGGTTTGCACTAACTTATAATGAAAGTTTCTTGTGTGTTTGCATTACAACTTGATTCCTGTGTTCTGTTAGTGTTTACTTAATTCTGCTTGTTGCTTTCTGTTTAGGATGGCAAGGAGGAAGAAAGATGAAGAGGTACTGATCAGATTACTTATTGGTAATCCTCAGTACACAAAGTCCTTTTTTCCCTCAACCCAGTCTGATTTCCCATCCTCTATAACCCTGGAGAGGTGTGCATTTTATATATCCTTGCTTGCCATATCCAGTATGTTTTTTCAGGAGGATGTTCCATTTATAGGTCGCAGGAGTGGAGAAGTTTATAAAAACATAAAGGAGTGATACAGCCCAAAGCGAATCTGTCTCCAGAGGGGGCTTACCTCGCTGTTTTATGACTAGTACAAGGATGAGTAGGACTCAGTGTAATGAAGATTAGCAGTAAGAAATCTGAGCATTACTGCCCTACGAAAATAAAGGAGCAAGACATTCCATTTCCATGGCAGGAAATGATGGCTGAAAGTCGATGAAGAAACAAGATGACAGACAGTTGCAAAAGGCATGTTACTTTGGAACAATTTGTTAACTGCCTACTGGTGATAGACAGTCGGTAGTTATAGTTAGGACCAACTTTTCCCTCAGACAAAGCCTTTTTTGATTGTTAATAACGTTGCCACAGTTTGACGAATCTTCACCAAATTTTCAAAACGAGTACGCAAATTAATTCAGCTGCTGTCTGGAATGTTTTGGGATGATTCATCAAGCAAGAGCTGAGAAAAAGAAGGGGTCTCAAAATGCTTTTCCCCATGCAATGTTTATGGGGATTTTGCAAGTGTTAGACACGGCTACAGCCCAAACTGCTGAAGGGAATTACACCAAATTTGGCAGAAATCTAGATCTTGTTCTGCAGATTGTGCTTTTTAAGTTGAGCCTATGCAGTGTGCATGTGCTGTCTTTGACATGTTGTAATCTACTACTGTGGGTTTTCACCACGCCCATCTCACGCCCATCACTTTAATTCGCTTCTTGACCTACCTTACAAAATTCCCTTGATTTCGTAGGTAAATGCTTTATGTTTGTCCCACTTTGAAGGTGCTTTGTTGCCACCTTTGAGGCTGGCCCTGTTACATAAATTATTGTACGATCGGCCATATACATTAGTGGGGCGCACTACTTTTTTCCTTTTTCATTTGCCTCTCCGCTTCGTGCTGCGTATCCATATGTTGTTTCTTCCTCTTCCTTGTTTTTGGGCATGCCGCTGTTTCTTTGTGGTGTCTGCGACCACAGGCTGCCAGCAGGAGGGGGGTTTGTGTTCTTTTTTTTTTTTTTTTTTTGTGGAAGTTTCATATAGTGCAAACTCATTCAGAGGCTTTACATGAGTACACTTACATACGTGAAGTTTCACATAGCGTGAACTTGATCGGAGGAGTGCTTTACATGAGTACCACTTATGTACAAGTTTAGCAGTTGAAAAATATCCAAACTGGCGCATTTTAAACAGAAAAAAAACACAGAAATCCTCAGAGTGGCTGTCCCCGCACAGTTGGGGAGTAGATACTACAATATTCACTGCACTCTGGAAACTCGCCCCATAATGTTTTGCGGAGAATTTCTTTTACATAACATTTTGGCCCATCACTGAACCTGTGGTGATCCTACGACAATGGGACTACCACCAAACCATTCAGCATGACACACTCTTTCTGTCTAGGTAATCTCTGGGGCCCCACACTTGGTTGGGGGGACCCCAAAATAATAATATAAATAAATATAATAAATAATAGCAATTGTTTCATTTTGTGTTGCAGATAGAGGAAGAAGGTAAATGGAAGTGCTTTAGTTATATGCAGGGCCACTGGAATTATGTGACAGAGAGGACCAAAATATGCAGCATGGTTGACCAATTTATGTGGCAAGAAAAGTCCAGTTAGCATTTACAATGCCAATAGCTCTAATTCAAGCAAATGCAAGACCTATTGCATTGCAAGTGCTTGTTGTGATTTGGTGTAAATCTGTTCAGTAGTTTCAGAGTTTTTAAGGGAAGAAAACTATAGATATCTAAGAACGTGGATCCTTTGTGTATTCACCCGCGGTGGGTCCTCGGACCCCAGCGAAAAGAAAGGTCCTGATTGACTGGCTGAAATTTGAGAGAAAAGTTGCGGCCGCTTGGGGCGGAATTGCGGGGGTAGAAAGTGATAAATGATCCCATAGGACATATAAGGGACCCCCTCATGGACTATAATTGGCCATATTTTTTTTGGGTCGATCTTCTGTTCCACTGCAGATCTCAGCGCAGCCCCCAGTGTAACTTTTTGAAAGATCCGCGGATCTGAGGCATAAAAAAAAAAAATACACCAATTCACACCAAACCCCACGGAGTATGGCAAAAGGACCTGCACAGAGTGGGGTTGGGTGCATGCGGGGCAGTTGGCCAAAGGGCCTGGTCATAGGCCAGGCACTGCAGCCAACCCCAACCACGTACTGGCTGTGCACAGCAGTGGCTTTATTAACCTACGGTAATTATATATTACTTTACATTAGAAAACCATAGAAATTCACTAAAAAAACAAAGGTTACAGGGACGTTATAGTTAGGGTCACAAATTTACTCCAACAAAACCATTGACATTCAGCAGTTATAGTTATACTTATCTGAAGAAACTATAACTTATGCCGTTAAGTAACATTAGGCCAAAAGTTCTAGTGTCTTAACATAAGTATAACTATAACTACTACTGCTGAATTTCTATGCTTTTGTATGAGTAAGATGTCAACCTAACTATTACGTCCCTGTAACCTTTTGTTTTTCAGTGAATAAATATATAAATGTAAGGAGAAGTTGACTATAAAATTAGGAACTTTGATTGAATCTGAAGTGTCCATGAAATATATTACTGGATGAAGCACTTATATTATTTAATACTTTCATAATAAAGTCATTAAAGCTGTGACCTTTCACCTCACAACTATCGTACTTTCAGTACACCCGAAGGTGTCGGACATTACAACAACGAGCTATAAATAACATACACAGAACATTTGCAAATTCAGTTAATAGCTCGTGGAGTGGGGCTGGCAGAATCTTTTTTGAGGACGAGCCACTTTGGAGAGGGATGACATTCTCCCGTGCAAGACAATGTGGAAAAATATCTGTGAAATGGACGAGGTTGCAGCTCTTAAGAGCTTTAGCGGACATCTGTTTACCAGGTGTTACCAGGTGTTCAGCACACTCCTCAGAGCACTGTATTCGGGGATTATGCATTTTAATTAAGTCACATAAATAATTAGTGGCAATGAAAGAGGCAAATTAAGAAACATGCTTATTTGACCTTGGAGAAACAAACACGTCTGCTTAAAGTGGCTACCCTAAAATAGCAGTTGTGCTCTCGAGGTCCACAAAAAAAAGAAATAACGTCAGGCCACGTGCATATAAGAAAACAAAAGTGTCTGTTTCCCGCATGCCTGACACATAATTCATAAAAAGAATTCTACCAGTTCCACCAAAAGATTATTTCAAGTGACCGTTCCAAAGTAATCATTCAAAGAAAAGCCTATGCGGCCACACCATGCCTAGGGTCCGATCGGATTGGGATCACAATTAGGCCCGGCACTCCCAAAAAAGTGTCCCACATCCCCTGATCATCCCTTTAATGGATCACCATCTGATTAGTCTCATTGGAATTTGGTCATTATTTTATTTTGTAGTTTTATATAACGTGAACTTGGACCAAAGGCACTGGAGCAATGTGCATGAGCAACAGTTACATTACACAAGATCGAATTAGTTTTTATTTTGGATATGGCTATTAAGTGATTTGCCTAGAATCACAGTATGTTGAGCTGACGCTGAGACTCAAACCCAGTTCCAACGTCTTCAGCTCTGATTATAGTGCAACCTCCTAATTTATACAACTCTCTCCTTCCCCCGAACAAGGCCTAAAAGACCCTTGGGTTGAGGTGACAACACCTGGCCCCTAGCATGGCCACTTCTCTTACTTACCCCTCCCCAGCCCACCATAGCCTCAGAGCAATGACCTGGCAAGGGAGGTGTCAAAAAACCACACTGCTGCTGCTCCAGGGGGGCTTAGGTGAGATTGGCCCAAGGGTACAAATTCACCTGGCTCCCCTGCGAGGCTCCTGCATACTTCCACCCTCCCCACACCCACCATGGCCTAAACGTGATGGCCCGGCGGCACATGACACTGCTTCTGGCAGGGCATGCCATAGGATGCAAGGAGCCGAGATGAGAATGCCCCAAAAGCTAAAGCACATGTGGCCCCCTGCCTCAATTTACAGTATGTCAGGAGAGTGACAGAGATACTGTTTCCACATTAAAGTGGCCTGGCAGGGACTGGGAAAGAAAGTAAGTTTCTTGGGCTGGTTTAACAGAGTCCCTAAAAAAACGGCCCACTGGTGACCCTGAGGCACCGGCTCATCAACCAATGCCTGAATGCCCAACTTCCCAATCCAGCCATGACTATGCCAACACACAAGACCCAAGGGATTAAAAGGCAGGTCAAGCACAAATCAGCAGAAGGCAGCCACTGCCTCTCTCAAGTCAACCTTCCTTCCGCCTCTTTCACTGCTCACACATGATTCTTTGGGCATTTTTGTCTCTGTTTAAAACACCTAGCAGTGATGAGCACTGGCACAACTGTTGACAGGGACGTAGCTCAGGGCCTGATTTAGATTTCAACAGACAGGTCACGCCATCACAATGGTGACAGATATTCCATCCGCTGAAATACAAATCCCATAGGAAATAATGGGATTTATACTTCAACAGACGGGATATACTTCTCCATTGTGATGGAGTGTCCCATCCACCTAAATCTAAATCAGGCCCAAGGGTCTGATTTAGAGTTTAGCGGACGGGTTTCTGCGTCATAAATATGACTGATATCCCCTCCGCAGTATTACAATTCCCATAGGATATAATGGGATCGTAATACATTGGAAGCGATATCTGTCACATATGTGTTGGAGTAACCCCACCCACCAAACTCTAAATCAGGCACTTAGGGCCAGATTTACAGGGCCCTAGCGTCACTGGAGCGTCACTTGGTGGCACAGTGCGCCACATTCACACAGCGGCGCTAAGTCACTTTTTGTGACTTAACGCCACCTTGTGCATGTGGGCCTCTCTGAAGCAGTTTGCTGCGTCAGAGGGGCGTGCAATTGGTGGTGCTGTTGGCGTTCCATCACAACACTCATTGCTTTTGATGCTGCCACAGATTTACAAGAAGGTGTAAATCTGTGGCAGCGCCAAAATCTAATGTCATCCGAGGGGTGGCGTTAGCATGGCACAACGAGGAGGAATACTTTTATTCCTCCTTGTTTTTGATTTTCATGCAGCACACATAGAAAGGACAAAAAAGCCATGAATCATTGTTCATTCAAAAATGACGATTTGGTACTTCTATGTGTGCTGCATTCTACAGCACACATAGAAAGTGCCAAATCGCCATTGTAGATTGTTTATGTGCAGGAAGGGCCACCTTCCTGCACATAAACAATCATACCCCTCAACGCAGACGTCCTTGCACTATGTTGCAAGGATGCCTGTGTTGGTTCAGGCTGCTTAATTTAGCACCGTTGCAGGGTGAAATGCAGGGGTGCGTTGTATTCTTGTAAATACGTCACATCCCTGCATTTCAAAACTGGTGCTGCGCTGCTAATTGGCAGGGAAAAATCTTTGGCACATTTGCAATCCTGTAGATTAATCTGGCTCCGATGGCCCATGGCAGGCTCTGTCATGCGCAGCAGGGCTTAGATTTCATTTTTTCAGTATGGTGCTGATTGGCACAATTGTACCTAAAAATGGCCAGTGAATAGATTAGAATAATGATACTTTAATAAAGAGCATCCCCTGTATCTAGTCTTCCCATTCCATCATAGTATATGGAAAAGGTTTACAAGATCTCATTTCTTTTTCATCCTGGTATGTCTTACAGGGGTAGCAATGTGTTATTACAGACTCTCAGCAGATAACTGTACAGCCTTTCCCGCCAGGGGAAGTAACAAAACAAAAGTTTTGAAGTAGAATGGACCTTCATCTTGGAAATGGATGCATAAATCTACTTTCAAGACAAGGTGGACACAAAAACCTTATTGAATACTGACAGTTTCAGGATTTTAGTAAAATCACCATATTTATTTGAAGTTTTCTGTAGCACAGACCACATCAAATCAACATCAGTTGGCTAAAAGTTTAATTGGGGTAAAGAGGAGAACCCATTGCTAGAACAGACACAAAAAAAGAAGCCAATTGTAATGTGCATTTTGAAAGTCAAATGGACAGGTACTATTTGTTGCTAAGATTTGGTTGAAACAGTAGTTCAGCAAACATTCTATATAGGCAGCTGCACATATTAAAAGTGTATAATAAGTCCTCATGCAGTATTGGGTAGGAAGTAATGTGAGGTATGTAGGATGTTATAGGATTGCATTTGTATAATAATGATGATTATTTACCTGCAGCTTCCTCCTGGCGCTTTGTTAGGATGCCCTTTAAGGCACACGTATTGTAAAGGTCGTATATAGTAAGCATAGCTACAGTAACATTCACAATAAACTGAACTTTAGTACAAATGTAGATGGATGTATATGGCTTTTTACTTCCTATTTGTGTTGTGAAAGGGTGAATGGAAAGACTGAACAAACAAAGAAGGACCATGTCTTAGTCCTCGTAGTGTCTAATGCAAAGTCTCCAGTGGGCTGAAAGTAAGTAAGTATTCTTCCAGAGATGTCTGTTTGTCAGACTTCTTCTGTACTCAATTTTTAGGTCGAGCCTAGACAGCCCTGTCTCTTCGAGACCTGTTGTATAAACTTTGTAGGGTTATAGCCCGCCTATTGGTTTTCATTTGTTTATTTCACTGCCCTTTAAAAATCCTTGCTTCCGAGTGGTTAATCTTTCCTATTTGTCACTCCTTTTCGTCAGTTGTTCACTCCCACAGAGCACCTCCTCATTGCTTGTAACCTTTGACTTGTGTGCATTTAAACTTCTTTCTGCACATTAATTTTTTCTTTTGTTTCTGCATGGTCATATGGGAAGGCTCTCCTTTCCCACAGCAACTCCCCCTGCCTCTCAATTTCAAGTGCGATTGAAATTCAGGCCTGGTAATCTTGTCTCCTTTCTTCAGCACGGCACCCGTTTTCATGTTTCACCATTGCACACCTTTTATTTTATCAGCACAGTGCCCCACAGCTAGTCATAAACACTGCAAAGACGCCATTATGTAAAGCATTTAGGAGCCTTGGCATTGCAATGCATGTCTTCATTAGGCTGAAGTTCTTGGAGTGAAAAGGTTGGCACAGCTTGTTTATGCATTCTTGCCTTCTAATGGTGCGGTTCTCAGGGCCACCATAGCCAATCTGTTTTCTGCATTTGCTGTTCATTTTTCCAAAACTTTACTTAATCAGAAAATGCTGACTAACGGGTCCAACTTGAATCCCTCCTTGAAATGTTCCTAACCAGGCTTTTTAAAACTTTCTTCAAAGAGAGAGGCAGATTTATGTATTTATCTAGAGAAGTGACCGGGCTACTGATGATCCTAAAGTTTAAACAGCTTTTCCTGTTGTAGCCCACAAACTTCCAGACTCGTATCGCGCTCCGGTGCTCAACAGATTAATTTAGCTCTGTTCATGTTACAATGGACCAGGGACCCCATGTGAAGGGCGTGGTCACACTGCTAGTTGTGTCTTGTGTGTTTGTTCTTGGGCCAGCTGCAGTGTAAGCCTGAGGAGGGCTTTATGCAAATGCGCTGTTACTTGTGGCTTTCATGAGTTGTTACATAATCTTGCGTTATGCTAGCCACATCGTCATGTTGAGCTCCTGCTTCTATAGCAACAATAACCTAAGATTTTAACAACCAGCCATAAGTTTAGTCCTACGTATCCTATGATCTAATCACAACACATTCATCTTCAAATAACGTTTGGCTTACGTGGTTTTGGTGCCTTAATGTTTGTGTTACCCAGTGTTTCCACGCCTGCAGCACATGTGAACTGCTACAATATATTTAATTTGGAAGGTTCCAAGGAAATGCTTCACTGCTGTTTTGTTATGGTAGCAGTGAACTACAGTACCTACCAACCCCTCAGCTGCACAGGCAACCACTGGAGGTCCTCCCGCCATTCTTCTACCATTCACTTAAGGATACCAAGAGACAAGAGAGGTTGTGGTGGTAGAATGGCCACAGTTTATTAACATCAGAGCTGGTACATAGGTCTTCATGATGTCCACGGTCATTACCATGTCCAGCACTGATTATCTTGCATTGTAATAAAAGCATTAGTTCATAACTGTTCATGCGTATACCTTCAACTTTATTGCATACCAAATCTCAACTTAATTAAACATGTCATGTCTCATCTCCACAGTCATAAATCATTTTTTGATTGCTGTGACAGCTCTACTTCTGTCGCTACTTGGTAGAACGGTTCACCGTTTTTAGGCTTCCCCTGCTACTGAATGTGTGGCATTCATGGCCATGAGGCCATACCTGTCCGCAAGTGCTGTGACCGGCAAGCGCTGACCACTTCTTACCATTTTGTTTGCCTTCAGGGGTCCCTGCCATGGGCCATCCCAAGGACCCTGACCGGGTAATTGTGCGTCCCAGCCATAAGGCATCCCAAGGACCTTATTGGATCCATTGCCCCCTTTTACACCTTTGTGTGCAGATATTTGTAGTTAAAGCCTTGCAACTCCCGCCCCAGCCAAGTGCCCCTGCTGTGCAGCATCCCATGGACCTGACCCAAGCAGTTTGTGTGTACTTGCTGTGCCGCATTCCAGGAACCTTTTTCAGGCCATTGCCCTACTCCGTCTTGTGTGACACGTCATTATTAAGACCCCTCAAACCCTTCCCGAGCCCTTAGCCTTGCTGCGGCTGTGACACCTGGTGTGGGTTGGTATCCAATTGCTGTGGCCAACAGTGTTGGGGACACGCTTGTTGTAGGAGGCTGGCCTGGCTTGTAGTGGGTACCAGAGGTACTTACAACTTGTGCCAGGTCCAGTTATCCCTTATTAGTGTAGAAGAGGTGTTTCTAGCAGCTTAGGCTGATAGAAGGTAGCTATGGCAAAGCAGCTTAGGCTGAACTAGGAGACATGCAAAGCTCCTACTATACCATTTGTATCATATGCACAATATCATAAGAAAACACAATATACAGAGTTACTAAAAATAAAGGTACTTTATTTTTATGACAATATGCCACAAGTATCTCAGTGAGTACCCTCAGTAAGAAGGTAAGTACTATACACAAGAAATACATACACAAACCAAAATTAGGTAAGTAATAGCAAGAAAAGTAATGCAAACAGTGTAGAATTACAATAGGTTCCAATAGGAGCACATAGGGATAGGGGCAACACAAACCATATACTCCAGAAGTGGAATGCGAACCACAAATGGACCCCAGACCTATGTAAGCTTGTAGACGGTCGCTGGGACTGTAAGAAAACAGTGAGGGTTAGAAAAATACCCCACCCCAAGACCCTGAAAAGTAGGAGCAAAGTACACCTACTACCCCCAGAGAGCACAGAAGTCGTGATAGGGAGATTCTGCAGAAAGAACAAACACCAGCAATGCAACAACAGTGGATTTACAGACCTGAGTACCTGTAAGACAATGGGACCAAGTCCAATAGTCGCAACAGTGTCGAGAGTGGGCAGGGTCCCAGGAAATGCCAGCTGAAGATGCAAGGAAGCTGCCACCGGTTGGAAGAAGCTTGGAGTTCTGCAAGAAAGAAGGGGACTAGGGACTTCTCCTTTGGAAGACAGATGTTACACGTTGCGCCGAAGCTTGCAAAGGTGTTTCTGTGCAGAATGACTGCCAACAAGCTTTGCTAGTTGCAAGAGTTGTGTTAGAGGTTTTTGGGTGCTGCAAGGGCCCAGGAGGGACCAGGATGTCGCCACTTGGAGGAAGAAACAGAGAGGGCACTCAGCAACTCGGATAGCCCTCACAGAAGCAGGCAGCACCCTCAGAAGTACCCCAACAGGTACTTAGAAGAAGAGTGAACTGGAGTCCATGCGAAGTTACAAAAGGGAGTCCCATGACGTCTGATGCCAACTCAGCGAGCTGGGCACTGCAGGACGGAGTGCTGGGGACCCAGGCTAGGCTGTGCATGAAGGAAATCCTGGAAGAGTGCACAGGAGCCGGAGCAGCTGCAAATCACGGGGAACACAGCTTTGCAGTCTAGCGTGGGGAGGCAAGGACTTACCTCCACCAAACTTGGACTGAAGAGTCACTGGACTGTGGGAGTCACTTGGACAGAGTTGCTGTGTGCCAGGGACTACACTTGTCAGGATGAGAGGGGACCCAGAGGACCAGTGATGCTGTCTTTTGGTGCCTGTGTTAGCAGGGGGAAGATTCCATCGACCCACTGGAGATTTCTTCGGAGCTTCTGGTGCAGGGTGAAGGCAGGCTACCCCTAGAGCATGCACCACCTGGAAACAGTCGAGAAAGCCGGCGGGATGAGGCACTACAATGTTGCTGGTAGTCGTCTTGCTACTTTGTTGCGGTTTTGCAGGCGTCCTGGAGCAGTCATCGGTCGATTCTTTGGTAAAAGGTGAAGAGAGAGATGCAGAGGAACTCTGATGAGCTCTTGCATTCGTTATCTGAAGAATTCCCCAAAGCAGAGACCCTAAATAGCCAGAAAAGGAGGTTTGGCTACCAGGTTAGGAGGATTGGCTACCAAGAGAGGTAATAGCCTATCAGAAGGAGCCTCTGACGTCACCTGCTGGCACTGGCCACTCAGAGCAGTCCAGTGTGCCAGCAACACCTCTGAATCCAAGATGGCAGAGGTCTGGGGCACACTGGAGGAGCTCTGGGCACCTCCCCTGGGAGGTGCAGGTCAGGGGAGTGGTCACTCCCCTTTCCTTTGTCCAGTTTCGCGCCAGAGCAGGGCTGGGGGATCCCTGAACCGGTGTAGACTGGCTTATGCAGAGATGGGCAGCATCTGTGCCCATCAAAGCATTTCCAGAGGCTGGGGGAGGCTACTCCTCCCCAGCCTTTCTCACGTTTTCCAAATGGAGAGGGTGTAACACCCTCTCTCGGAGGAAGTCCTTTGTTCTGCCTTCCTGGGCCAGGGCTGCCTGGACCCCAGGGGGGCAGAAACCTGTCTGAGGGGTTGGCAGCAGCTGCAGTGAAAACCCCGGAAAGGCAGTTTGGCAGTACCCAGGTTCTGTGCTAGAGACCCGGGGGATCATGGAATTGTCTCCCCAATACCATTCTGGTATTGGGGTGACAATTCCATGATCTTAGACATGTTACATGGCCATGTTCGGAGTTACCATTGTGACGCTACACATAGGTAGTGCCCTATGTGTAGGGCACGCGTGAAATGGTGTCCCCGCACTCACAAAGTCCGGGGAAATTGCCCTAAACAATGTGGGGGCACCTTGGCTAGTGCCAGGGTGCCCACACACTAAGTAACTTTGCACCCAACCTTCACCAGGTGAAGGTTAGACATATAGGTGACTTATAAGTTACTTATGTGCAGTGTAAAATGGCTGTGAAATAATGTGGGCATTATTTCACTCAGGCTGCAGTGGCAGGCCTGTGTAAGAATTGTCAGAGCAAAAGAAATGCTGCAGCCCATAGGGATCTCCTGGAACCCCAATACCCTGGGTACCTCAGTACCATATACAAGGGAATTATATGGGTGTACCAGTATGCCAATGTGAATTGGTAAATTTAGTCACTAGCCTGTTAGTGACAAATTTGGAAAGCAGAGAGAGCATAACCACTGAGGTTCTGGTTAGCAGAGCCTCAGTGAGACAGTTAGGCATCACACAGGGAACACATACAGGGCACATACTTATGAGCACTGGGGCCCTGCCTGGCAGGGTCCCAGTGACACATGGACTAAAACAACATACATACAGTGAAATATGGGGATAACATGCCAGGCAAGATAGTACTTTCCTACACTTGTCCCGGTCACCTTTTGAGGCACATACGGCCTTGCCCCTCGCCTTGGATTGGGTCATTTAAAACCTACATGTCTTGGGCACTGGGTGACCACCTGCTCCCTTTGGTGCGATTTTTGCTGCCATGCCCTTTTGTTTGCCGCCTTGCGGGGGAGTTAGCCGTCGTCCCTCTAAGGCAGAGGTCTTCAAACTGGGGGGCGGGCCCCCCTACGGGGGCCTCAAGTGATCCCGGGGGGGGCCCCAGACTCTGGCCAAAATAAATATTATACAGATACCAGGCCTTTGTTTTAAGCAGAAGCATGTTATTGCAGTTTTAAAAAGGTAACAGTACTTAATTGCAATGTTTAAATAAGTTTAGACATATTTAAACATTGCCATGTTTATAAAATAATTGTGAAAAATTCTGAGGGGGTCCCAATGATTTTTATTTTTCAACTGGGGGGCCGCGGCATTAAAAAGTTTGGAGACCTCTGCTCTAAGGTCAGCTGTGCCTCCTGGTACGGCGGTGGTTCTGCTTTCGCATCAATTTAATTTACAGCCTCATGGGTGGTGCAAGGGATGCATCCTTTAAAACCCCTTTGTTGCACCTTTACGGCAGCTCCCAGTTGGTCAGTATGTAGCTGCAAGGTGCGCGGAATCAAGCAAGTCAAGGCTTGTTTTTCTTGAAAGACATTGTGCTTATCTTATGTATATATTTATTTACCCTGGAAAGTGACTGTGAATCTTGTTGCTTTAAGCATTCCACAGAGCCTTGTATTTTTGTTTTCACTTCCTTCGTCCTCCCTCGCCTCTTCCCCCTCACAATCAACCCCAGCAAGATCGCCCTTACATCCAAACATGCTTTATTTAAACACTCTAGAGTGCATCATTTCGCTCCCCAACTCTCAAACCTGCAAGCACGTAATATCAGAGTGCATTACATGAGCACTAGCTCAATTACAGACATTTGCTCACAATCAAGGGATGTAGAGCCTCCTGCTGAGGCTCGAACCCGGTTCCTAAGCTTTAAAGCCCGGGCACTAGCTGTTACTCAACATCCTCTCCCTGTCTCTTGCTCTCTCGCCATTCTGTTGATCACTCTTTTTTGCTGGTGACTCCGAAAGACATGAACGGTGGATTCAGGGACGATACCTTCGTTCGCGCTAAATAAAAATGCAAAAAAGAAGGAATGATCTAGTGAACCTACATAGTGCTGCCTAAAGTATATACTGCCTAAAAGCTGCCATATGGGCACATTTTACGCTAAAGACGGTCATAAATAGGGACATGTTTCACAGAAGCTGCATCAGAACCCCTCCCCCTCAGAGGATACCAGTCACACATTTACAAACTCCTGCAGGCTTGAGGAAGGCGACAAAGGTTTCAGAAAATACGTATTATTGAGAGCACTGGGATTACATGACCAAGCGCATTAATTTGAGAACCTTTTTACACCAGCAACAGACAAGGAAACCAAAGCGCTAACCGAACAGCTTTTTAGCCACCATTAGCACATTTCTGGTATTCTCGTAAATGATGTTTTTAGTGAGATGCTGATCAAAAACATATGCACATTTTAGTTTCATCCATAATTGGAATTCACTTTAAAGCCCCAAGGAAGGACTGGGTGAAATGTGTCACCGGGCAGCACAAGACCAGCATTTTTATTCCACCTGGCTCTATTGTAGACTACTAAAATCATCGAAAAATAGGAATGGCTGCTGCTGTATTTTTGGTGCACCCACACCTTTGGGATTAGTTCAGTTAGACTAGAAATTCGATCCTCCAGCAACAGGAAATAATAACTGTGCTGCAATAACGCTTGAACCAAAAGCTTTGACAATTGTAGGATATTTGTGCACACAGTGGTGCAACACCGTCAGAGCAACTGGCGCCAGCAAGGTGCCACAAAGAGCCCTTAGGCAGCACCTTGAAGAGACACGTCGTTTCCTCTTTAGGTGTTTTCAATATGTAAACACTGGAGAGCTTTTAAAGCCAGTATTAGCTTGTAGCCCTGGCAAGGAAGTTTAGATGCAAGAGAAAAGTCAATGCCAAGCAATTGCTAGAAATCGGAATATTGACTATCTAACAATCATTGCTTTTGGTGCTTCTAAGCACATAACAGATTAGACAGAGCTATGGGCCGGACATATAACGTAAGAAAATAAAAAAAATTGAGAAAATCAACATTAGGAGAAGCATTCTTTTTGCATCCATGGTGGGTATGAATAACACACAACACTGTACTCTGCTTTTAAGAAAGTACCTTTAGCTATTCTGCCAATGACGAAAAGCATTTTTCTTAAAATAGTGCAGGACCTTCTCCTGGGCTTTACTGCAGTGACTAGGACGTAGTGGTGTAGACCAGTGTTTCCCAACCTGTGGTTCGGGGACCCCTGGGGGTCCGCGGAGCCTTCTCAGGGGGTCCGCGAGAGCCTAGAAAATTAAAAAATATTGACAAATATTGACAAATTAGGTCCTCAGCTTCCAATAATGACTCAGGCGGGGGTCCCCGGATTCCAATGATGATTCAGTGGGGTTCCTTGGGACCCATTAATGTTAAAGTGGGGGTCCACAGAAATCAAAAGGTTGGGAACCACTGGTGTAGACCTTTGTTTCAGTCTACCATTACTGGATGCTCCTGTGCTGCTCTGCCGAGCAGATTTCAACACATCAGGTAAATACTGGCTGGTTCAAGGATTGACGGGCATGCAGGCTAAGCTAGATGGCTTTTGTGTTTATCTGAGTTGCAATGGGCATGTCTGTGTTTTTTCATGTTTAGCTCGCATCTTTTTTTATTAGACTAGACAGCACATCTGCCTGCTGCCTCGAAGAGACGTGTTGTGATCAATCTGTGGGCAGCAGCGCTGGGGCTTGGGTGCATGCACGCCCGTGTGTTACTTCAGGGAAAAAACGAAAGTAGCCGCCATATGCTTAGGAATTTTACATGACTTTCAGCCATGCCAAACAGTAGCCCTGCAGCAATTTAGCACGGGTAAAAGACATTGACATTAACAATGCCAATAGCTCTCAGATTCACAAAAGCTTAATGTAAAAAAAAACACATACAAAACACACTTGCTAAACACATACACTACTGCAGTGGTTCCCAATGTGGGGGTCTGCGAAGCCTCCTCACGGGGTCCGCAACTGCTTAGAAAATTAAATAATATTAACATCTTAGGTCCCCGGCTTTCAGAAATGACTCAGTGGCGGGTCCCCGGATTCCAATAGTAATTCTGTGGGGGTCCCCAGGTTCCAGTAATGATAAAATGGGGGTCCACAGTGGTCAAAAGGTTGGGAACTACTGCACTACTGCAGACCAAAGGAAGAAAAAACAACACAACTTCCTTTCGCAAAGGCAAGACCTCTAATGTGTAAAAGTCTCAACTTTCTCTCCTGTGATCCAAACTGCAGAGATCTGCCATTGGAGCTTAACTCACTGAGCCATCTTACTGTCTAGTTATATTTTTTAGTTCAGATATTTTTTATTTTATACAAAATGGAAAGAAAAAGAATAATAATACTGTTATATGCTTTACACTCCAAAAGGCAGCCGAAAGAGAAACACAAATATATTGGTGATATAGTGTAACTAATAATAGTTTACACATAGTAGTCAGTAGTTGCAACACATTTCAAGACAAGTATGGTGGTAAGTGTATCTGGCGCATGGTAACTTGAAATAATTACGAAAAACCAGGCAGTCCAAATGGAGTGCACCACAAAAAAAGGAAAAATAATTGTTTGGCTCATAAGAGGAGGAAGAAGAGGAGAAAGAGAGAGAGAGAAGCAAGGAGGGAATGGCTACGCTAGCTACATGATATAGCTCCAAGTAGTATCCTAAGTAGGAGGGAAGACGGTAGAAGACTTTATATGGGGTTTGTTCTTCTGTAGGTATTTATGGAGTGCAACGGGGGCCCGAGAAACCATGAAGTTTAGAATATTACATGTTATCAGCACTTCTGACTGAGCATAGTAGGTTCTACCATTTGTCAAAGGCATTGGTGGAAGTGGATTTCCAGTCAGAAAGAACCGTTTTGTTGCGTAGGGAGAGGAGGAGGTCTATAAGAGATGTTGTTAGAGGGTCTAATTCCGTTGCTCGAGGTTGGCATGGAGGCCTAGGCATTTGTTAGGAAGTCAGTCTCTATTGGGACCCTTGTGATTTGACGAAGCAGATCTTGGATTTTTGCCCTTAATGGAAGTGTCATCTTGCATTTAAAACCAAGGGTTGAAGGTCCCCAGGGTCTTCCCCACAATGCCAGCAGGTGGGCTGATTGCGCTAATGCAGGAGTAATTTTGGTATCAAAGGAAGAGTTCCAGATATTTTGCCATGTCGTTACACTAAGGTGCAAGGCATTTGTCGACTGGGTATGGGATTCCCATTTTCTGTTAAAATGTCTCTTAGATTGACCGTTCAGTGTGTCAAGGAGTTTATACAGGTGGGAGGCGGTACGGCCACTCTTCCTAAGAGTGCCTAACAGGGCAGGAAGGCCTAGTTTGTGAGGGGTCTTCAGTTTGCTCAGAACACTTTTCAGTCGCAGATATTTTTTAAAATGTATATTTGGTAGGTCAAAATTGTTTGCAGGGTGTTAAGGGGGATGGGGTTGGTCAGTGGTCCTAGACTGACTAGGTATGGTGTTTATACCTATATGATCTCATGTATCCCAGAATATTGTTTTCCCATCCAATTTAATTAACCAATTAATCCATAGGGAGGCTAGAGTCGAACCCTGTAGTTGATGTTCTAGGAGCTTATCAAGTAAGAGGAGTGAGGTGGTAGTATCTGTCAAAATTTGTGTGGAGTGTTTCATTGGGAGCTTTGGCATATTATGAGATGTAAGAATGGAGCTGAGGAGTAGTGGTGTGGTGAGGCTGGTTTCAATGTTCAGCCATGAGGGTGGTTAGGGTCATGTGGTCTCAGTCACCCTGGGATTTCCCTGAGAAATTAAAAATGCTATTTGGCACAGGGTGTAGTCCAGGATATTTATACCACCGGAGCACTTACTCTTCTTCAAGATTTTCATAGATTCTTGCCTTTATACTTTTACAAATGAATTCAGAGATGGAGTTGTCCACCGAATAAAAGAAAGAGGGGATAGGGTAACTGGAAGCATTCTAGAGATGAAGTTAATCAGGGGGATATCCTGATCTTTACCGATTCGTCCGCATCAGGTGATATTCTTTGGTGACCATGTGGAAAGAAGTTATTTGAATTTGGTTAGTGTTTTTTGTTCATTCAGATCAACCAATTGGTTTAGATCTGAGGAGAACCATATGCCTAAGTTTTTGATGGCTGTCGGCTGCTACTTTAGGCCAAAATTGCCAATTACAGCAGCTGTGCAGTGTACGTTTAAGTGAAATACCTCTGTTTTATCTTTATTTAAAGAATAGTCTACCACTTGTGAATGTCTATCTATTTCTTTCAAAATGATTGGTATGGCTTGTGGGGCATCTTCAGTGAATAGTAAAGCGTTGTCTGCAAATGCGGCCACTACATGTATGCCAGATGCAAAGTTGATACCTGTTATCCCTGGGTTATCTCTTGAAGCGGCGATTAGCGGTTCAATGACCAAGAGGAAGAGTAAGGGGGAGAGCGGGCAACCTTGGCAAATACTTTGAGAGAGGGTGAAAGGTTGGGATAAATGACAGTTAACCCTTCCCTTTGCAGTTAGACCGGAAGAGAGGGTCATAGACAATCATTTAAAGTTCTCACCAAAGTTATATTTGTGTGGGGTGACATGTAGAAAAGACCAGGAGACATTGTCAAAGGTCTTTTCTGGGTCCAGCGCTAAGGCGACTGTTGGGGAGTGGGACAATTTAGCTCTTTCTAAGACATGGCAGAATGCCCTGATGTTATCTGCTGCAAGTTTGCCCTTATGGAAGCCCGTTTGTGAGTTTGGGATCAACTGTTGAATGACCGCTTTGAGTCTGCAGGCTGCAATTTTCACGTACATCTGGCAGTAAATATTAATAAGGGAGCTCAGTCTGTAATTTTTGACATTTAGGTGGTCTTTCCCTTCCTTAGGAATCTCTACGATGGCAGCTTCAGTGGCTGACCAAGTATTGAGGCCCTTGGAGGCATACAGGTGAAAAACTGCATGCAGGGGGCCTGCCACAATTCTGATAAATGTTTTATAAAATTTCATTGAATAGCCCGGTTTTGAGAGATCGGATCCCTGAAATGATTTCCTACTCTGTGATGCGTTTATTAATGGTAACGTAATCTTGCTGTGATATTTTGGGAAGGTTGAAAGAGGTATGGTAGTCAGTAATCTAAGTAAATGAGGAGGGAGCATTGGAGTTGTAGAGTTCCTCATAGAAGTGCCTGAAAGAGTCAAGTATGCCAGATACGGAAGTGGTGACCACCCATCATGGTTTTTAATGGCTGATATGAGAAATTTGTGTTTTGTATATTTTAGATAGTTAGCCAGAGATTTACCAGCTTTCTTATTATCAAATAGCCTACTCCCTTTGACCACATCAATGCATGTTTGGGCTCTGTGACTCAGGATTCGTTGTATTCATACTGTTCTGAGCTTAGATTGGATAGGAGAGCGGAACCTTTAGAGCCTCTGAGTTGGATGCTTAAGGTTTGGATAGATTGGTCCAGCTCCTTGAGGTGAATAGCGATGGCCTTGTTTTTTAGGGATGCAATATGAATTAGTGTCCCTCTCAGTGTGGCTTTGAGGGTATCCCAGCAGGTCGTGGGGGATGTGTCATTCGGGAGGTTCTCTTTGAGAAAGCTGTTGATGGCCATCTTGATCTCCTTTTTATTGTTGGGTAATCTTGGAGATTGTTGTTAAGGCGCCAATGACAGTGTGGTGGGATGGGGGTGGTAACTAAGTGTTAGTTGGATTGATATACAAGAGTGATCGGAGATCACAATGGGTTCAAGTTTTGGAGATTGGGAAGGTGGAGCAATGAGTTGCTCACCATGATATAATCTATTCGTCAGAATGAGTGGTGGGGCGAAGAGTAATAGGTATAGTCGCTCCTGGTGGGGTTACGGAGGCGCCTGACGTCCACTCAATTATTATTATTATTATTATTATTATTACATCAGATTCTCATTTGTTAACATGCCTTGTTGCCCATACATTTGTAGGCTGATATTCTGTCTAAATTGTCATCCCTAGGCAAGTTAAAATGGCTGTCTAAGACAATACCTAAGTTGTCCAGGAGGTCCGAGAGTTGCTGGTCAAGGTGCCTCCAGAATTCAGAGGCATTGTCACTTGATGTATAGATGTACACAATGAAGAATTCGCAATTTCCTTTTTCATCTTAGAGATAAGCCATCTGCCCACTTGATTATGAGTATGTGATAATACTGATATATCTGATTTTTTTGATTTCAGTGTGACCACCCCATTTTTTGTGTGGAGCTGGGGAGATCCCAATATCTGCAATACATGGGCTGTAGAATTTCATGACATGAATTGTTTTCAAGTGGAGCGCTTGTAAGAGGATAATGTCCCCTTTCAATTTGTTACAGTAACTAGCTACAACCTCTACGTTTGACTGACTGATTAAGCCTCTTTGTGTTTAATGAGAGTATATTCAGGGAATGGGACACGGGGAAAGTTTGTGGGCTCTCAGGTAAGGAGTAGACTTTCTGGAGATGTCAAAGCTTGCAGTGGGGAGTGAGTATGAGACATTGTGGGTTAGTCAAATGTGAGTGGCCACCTTTGGTGTTCTTGGGACCTGGATACAACCGGTATTATGGACGAATTTGACTGATGCAGGGAGGTATTGTGAGATGGTGAACTGCCCAGGTAGCGGAGATGGGAAACAAGAGGTTCTATAATTTGGATATGGGCCTATTTGCCCGGTTATTCCCAAACTTTTTGCTTCTGGCCTCCTGTGTTTGATCCTGTGCTAAATTTAGTTTTTTGCTGGCTTTAGGACTATGGGCCCTTTACTACTGCTGACCACTGCTAGAGTACAAGTGCTCTCTGTCTCAATGGTATTGGTGATTGGTTTATCAGTGATTTGGGCATATTGATTTACCAGCAAGTCCCTAGTATAGTGTAGCAGGTGTGCACAGGGCCTGCTAATCAACTGCTACTAGTGGACCTGCAGCACTGATTGTGCCACCCACATGAGTAGCCCTGCAAACATGTCTCAGGCCTGCCATTGCAGTGCCTGAGTGTGCAGTTTTAAACTTCCATTTCGACCTAGCAAGTGCACCCACTTGCCAGGCCCAAACCTTCACTTTTTCTACAAGTATATCACCCTGAAAATAAGCCCAAAGTAGCCCCATGGGCAGGGTGCAGTGTATTTGAAAGGTAGGACATGTACTGGTGTGTTTTACATGTCCCCAATAGTGAAATACTTCTAAATTCAGTTTTCACTTTTGGAAGACCTATTTCTACTATAGAGTAACATGGGAATTACCTCGAAATACCTTTTAAGTGTAATTTCCCATTGAGAGCAGATAGAGATGTGGATTTTGGGGTCTCTGAACTCACAAGTTAAAAATACATCTTTTGGTGAGGTTGGTTTTTAAATTGTAAGTTTGAAAACGCTACTTTTAGAAAGAGGGCATTACCTTACTTAACCATTCTGTGCCTCTGTCTGTAAGGGGAATACACGTCTGGGACAGGAAGACAATTGGGCTGTTTGTGAATTCATTCTAGGCAGCCACACAGAGGGAGCTGAGTTGTGCCCTGCATATCCTGATGGGTCTTCCCGAGTTAGAGTTGTGGGAGGCGCTGACACTTGCACCTGAATAGGGCTATGCCTGCCCTTACAGGAAGAAGTCTCTAACCACCTGGAGTGTGTCTGGAGCAAGGGCAGGAAAGGCACAGTCTTGTGCACTACAAAGACTTTCCTTTGAAGTGTGCCTACGTCAAAGGAAGAAATTAGTATAATTCCTGGACCTCTGAGACCACAACTTTAGAATCCTTCTGGACTGAGGACATTCTGCCAGGAAGAAGAGATGGGTGCTGTAGGAGGGACTGCCACTCTGCTGGTTGCTTTGGTTTGCTTACCTGCTACTTGCTATAGCCCACATCATCATTGTGCTAAAATGATACAGCCATTGATTCCTATGGACTGAGACTCATTTCAACCTCCAAAAAGTGATGTCTTTACTTGTGTATGTTTGATTTTTGTTGTTTTTTGGTCTTGTTTTACTCCGATAAATATTGGTTATTTTTAACTGGTGTGGAGTCCTTTTGTAGTGTTGTCACTGTGTTACTGTGTGTTTGTGTATGTGCAAATACTTTACACATTGCCTCTGAGTTAAGCCTGACTACTTGAGCCTAGCTACCAAGGGGGTGAGTAGGGGTTATCTTAGGTGGGTGGCTCCCTTACCCTGCCTAGAGTGAGGGTTCCCACTTGGACAGGGTGCAATCCACTGCTATAGACCCCATTTCTAACACTGTAGAAGAAGGAGAGATAAGAAGATACTATATAGATAGTGGGGAGAGTAGGAGCCAGCTGAACAAAATGAACACTAACAACTGTAACAAGATCAACAAACCCATCCCTACCCACCTGCCACCCCACCCAAGAAATGCATATAGGGCGCATTCCTCCATCCATCTTCTACAAGATACATTCTAAGCCACGATTTGGCTTGTCCTGATCCAGCACAGTAGCTACCCAGCCCTGCAGGATAAATGGTAGACAACAGTTTAGGAGAAGGTGGTCTGACATTAGGGGACATAGAGTCTTAGTCAGATGACAGAGTGTGGTGCTATGTATGAAGAGTCGATGGGAACTTGTGTTCGTAAAGCAATTATGAGAGGTAAGTGGGTGTCTGATTACGGGTAGCATGCTGAGACAATGTCGATAGGATGTGTGATATAGTTGAGAAGGTAAATGACAATGCCTTCGATGGGATGTGGCTGTTGGAGCATTTGTAAGTCTATAGGCTTTAAATCATTAAAGAGAGATTGGAAGTATAGGTTACTGTGGTGGAAATGCGGGATAGTACCCATGGCCTGGAAGACATCCCAGTGGGTGTGAGGGAGATGTCAGTTAGTAACATATATGTGGGCAGTATAAACATCCTACGGACTATAAACACAATCAAAGTGACTATAGTCTTAAACAGATTAAGTAAGGAGCACCATATGTAGTCCTCATTTCAAAAGACAACCCCTAAAACAAGAGATATAGAACATGAATGGCAAACATCAAAGAAAAACAGCATCAACGTGATGTAAATCTAATGCAGTAACGCATAGACATATGATGTTCCTTAGAAATGTATATTATAAGCACTCCTATATAAGATACAATGTCCTTATGGTGACTAGTATAAACTGTATGAAGAGGTAATATCCAAACAACATGCATTTCTAGTAGCATTAAGAGAGTTCAGTGCGTGTTGCACAACAAGTTGAGCAGGAGACAGTCAGCCGATACTGACAGCAACAAAGATATTCTTTTTTCTTTTAACAGAAGAAATAGCAAGCATGCAGTTTGGCAAGTATAATGGTCTTACATTAGCGTGTACAACAGGATACAGGATCATAACCGTAGATTGCAACCATAGATCTAGTTCTAAGAGCCTGGGATGGGCCACAGGTATCAAGAGTGGTGATTTGCACATTATTGCCATGACACCAGGAAAGTTTGTGACATTAGCGTGCTCTCTGCACTACCCTGTAGGAGTGATCATTGGCCAGCCTTGGGTGAGGGTGGGTAGTAGCGCAAGGGACAGGCAGACCTGTT
Source organism: Pleurodeles waltl (assembly GCF_031143425.1). Taxonomy (NCBI): domain Eukaryota; kingdom Metazoa; phylum Chordata; class Amphibia; order Caudata; family Salamandridae; genus Pleurodeles; species Pleurodeles waltl. The sequence continues at coordinate 820,433,968 of NC_090443.1, read as the reverse complement.
GTTATGCGTGCTGCTGCTGCTGCATTATGATCACAGTGGATGCTCCTTGGTGAATCTGCAACAGGGTAGATGTGGCAGTAGTGAGGTAGAATGAAACACACCAATGTATGCAGGCATTAGGAGGATGTTAATTGCTCACTGCTAATAGGGTTGATGAGCCCAGAACCTTTTGTAGTTCATTTCAGTCTGTGAAGTTCAAGGACTTCCCATGCATGACGATCCGAAATTTTGAAGGACCTGCAAATCCATAGAGGATGTTGTGGTCTTTCAGAGACTGATGGAGGGCCAAGGAGCTTTTTCTCATTGTAACTGTGTCTTTTGAATAATCTTGTGCAATATTAATTTTAGAGCCATTCCAGAGGACATGTTGACCCTTCCACGTGTGATCCAGTATGATTTCTGTGTGGTGGTATTTCAGTGGTCTAAATATCATGGCTCTAGGATGCAGATTAGGTGTGTTGGAGCACAGCTTGCCCATTGGTACACGAAGGGCCTGCTCTATCTTAAAGTCCTTGTCAAATTTGATCCCCAGGGTGTGTGGTAGCCAGGCCTCCAGGAATTCAATACATGAGTTGGTGTTGCTAGCGCGCCTGGTCCTTAGTAAGTAAACTTACAAGGGGACGCGTATAGGTCGATGAACTCTTTTGAATCGCATGGAGTATCCTAGTCATGCAGTGATCATTGAATCAAAAACCAACATCAATAATCAATTAAATAAACGCTTTACGAAACCACAATATAAACCATACTAATCAGAAATAACCACTAATCAGGAAAAGGGTTAACAAATTTTATTCCCTATTGCTTACAATTCTAAGTCATCTGTTAGTTCAAACTTTATTCAAATCAACTCTTTATTAATTTATCAGTTAAAAGACATTGGCCCTCATTACAACCCTGGCGGTCAGTGTTAAAGCGGATGTAAGACCGCCAACAGGCCGGCGGTAAAAAAAATGGAATTATGACCGTGGCGGAAACCGCCAACTTAGACAGCCACTTTAACACTCCCACAGCCACGGAGGTACAAACAAACAGCACGGCGGTCACCGCCAACAGACAGGCGGAAGACAATGTACCGCCCACACCATTATGAGAGGCCAATCCGCCACCTTTTCCGGGGCGGATTCAACGTGAATAAAAACACGGCGGAAACAGGACTTGGAAGGGAAAACGCTCACCTCTACACAACCCACGAGAAACCAGGACGCCATGGAGCCGGAACTCCAAATTCTACCCGCCATTCTCTTCCTGCTCCTCTACCAGGAGCACGACCGACGGCGGCGACCACCACAGTGAGTACTGCACCTACGACACAGGGGAGGGGGGAATCAAAAGAGAGTGACACACACACGCAACACACAACACCCCCACCCCCACCCTCACCCACAACAACATACACACAAATACATGTTGAAATATTACATTTACACCCCCCAAACCCCCCTGGAGAACGCAAGGACAAAAGGAAATGAGTTGAACGATTGTAACAAGTAAAAATCCATTAGTCAAAAATATATATATACAATATTAACAAATATGTATACCAAGATTTCAAGTCCATGTACTGCACCTACATAGTCCGTGGACCACTGGGCCCAAAATGCATGGGCGAGGCTCACAGAAGAAGCCCAATCCAAAAGGAGAGAACACTGCTGGGGCATCAGGTCTAAATAAAACAGGCACCTCAGGGGGAAGGGGAGGGGGGGGGGGGCACCTCAGCCGAATGAGTGCACAACGCCAGCTCCACGATGGGGCTCCATGCACATTGATGTATCCTGGCGAGTGCAAACCCACAGTCTCTCAAGTCTCTACAGTGGGTGGTATGCCCACTGCTTTATTCTGGGGAGTACAAAGCCACAGTCTCTCAAGTCTCTCCAGTGGGTGGTTTGCCCACTGCTTTATCCTGGGGAGTGCAAAGCCACAGTCTCTCAAGTCTCTCCAGTAGGTTGGTTGCCCACTGCTTTATCCTGGGGAGTGCAAAGCCACAGTCTCTCAAGTCTCTCCAGTGGGTGGTTTGCCCACTGCTTTATCCTGGGTAGTGCAAAGCCACAGTCTCTCAAGTCTCTCCAGTGGGTGGGTTGCCCACTGCTGCATCCTGGGGAGTGCAAAGCCACAGTCTCTCAAGTGGATAACAGTCTCCACTGGTTCTGGAGGGGGCTTTGTGCCCAGAGTGCTTCATCCTGCCAAGGACAGAGGTAGTGGATGTCATTCTCCACTGGTTCTGGAGGGGGCTTTGTGCCCAGAGTGCTTCATCCTGCCAAGGACTGATGTAGTGGATGTAATTCTCCACTGGTTCTGGAGGGGGCTTTGTGCCCAGAGTGCTTCATCCTACCAAGGACTGAGGTAGTGGATGTCATTCTCCACTGGTTCTGGAGGGGGCTTTGTGCCCAGAGTGCTTCATCCTGCCAAGGACTGAGGTAGTGGATGTCATTCTCCACTGGTTCTGGAGGGGGCTTTGTGCCCAGAGTGCTTTATCCTGCCAAGGACAGAGGTAGTGGATGTTATTCTCCACTGACGGTGGGCCAACATGAAAGCTGTCCAGGCCCCTGGAACTGACCACCAGCCGCGTACGACTGACCACTGGGGATGGCAGCCATGTCTACGGTGGTGCCACTGGCACAGGATGTGGCGTGGCCGCTGGCGGTGCTGGCCTCAGTGGCGGCGGTGCTTGCGGCGCTCATTGGGCAGTGGTGCTGGTGGGTGGCTCAGTGAGCGTGCTGCTGCCGGCAGTGTCCTGGGCGGTGGTGCTGGTGGGTTGCTCAGTGAGCGTGCTGCTGGCGGCGGTGCTGGTGGGTGGCTCAGTGAGCGTGCTGCTGGAGGCAGTGTCCTGGGCGGTGGTGCTGGTGGGTTGCTCAGTGAGCGTGCTGCTGGCGGCGGTGTCCTGGGCAGCGGTGCTGGTGGGAGGCTCAGTGAGCGTGCTGCTGGTGGCGGTGTCCTGGGCGGCAGTGCTGGTGGGTGGCTCAATGAGCGTCCTGCTGGCGGCAGTGTCCTGGGCAGCGGTGCCCGTGGCGGTGGTGCATGTGGCGGTGCCGGTGGTGGTCTTGTCCGCCATGCAGGTTGGGGGCGACATCCCTTTCTTCCTCTGGCCCTTCCCCATCTTGGATGGTGGCACAGCTGTCTTGCCACTCACAACTGTAGTCCTGGGAGAGCCCTTGGTGGCAGGTGTTTTGGCCTTCTCCCTCCGGGCTGTGGCCAACTTCTTTAGTTTTTGAGGTGGGGAAATGTCCTTGTGCTGGCTCCTTGGAACACTGGCTGCCCTTCTGCTTGGCGTACTCCAGAAGCCGGTTACTGCTGGCACCACTGTTCCCGGTGATGTGGTGGCTGAGGTGCTGGGTTGGGACCTGGACAGGCAGGCCCTAGGGGATGGAAGGGGTGGGGAGGTGTAGGGAAGAGGTCAAGGTTTGACAGTAAATGTTTTTTAGACACACTGGGACGGGTAGATGGAGGGGGTTTGGGAGTGGAGGGAGAGGTAGTGACTGTAGGAGGTGTATGTTTGCTGACTTTGGGTGAAGGTGCCTGGGCTGGAGGCTGTCGTGAGGTGGATGGCTGTTGGGTGGGTGTGTGACTGTGTTTGTGTACTTTGGGAGGAGGGCTCACAGACACACTGGGAGAGGACACAGGGGATGTGTGAATGGTAGTGGGTGTGGTGAGTGCATGTGAGCGGTGTGTGGTGATGGCCATGCTGGTGATGGACATCGTGGCTGAAGATGTAGTGCATGCAGGTGTAAGTGGAGACGTGACAGGGAGGGAGGAGGGAGACGTGGAGGAGGGGAACACAGTGGAGGCAGTGGAAATTGGCATGTGTGCATGGGTATGATGCTTGTGTGAGTGCCTGTGGGATATGTGGTGCTTATGTTTGCCAGATCTACCCTTGTGTGTAGAGGTGTGTGTATGCTGGTCTCAAGGTGTGCTTTGGATAGGCTGAGGTACTGGGGATTGGGTCTGGGTGGAGGAAGTCGGAGGGGGGAGGCTGGACACAGGGACAATGGCTGCCCTCAGTGCTGAGGCCAGAGTCTGAAAAGATCGCTGTTGGGCAGCCTGACCAGAATGAATGCCCTCCAGGTATGTATTGGTCTGTTGCAACTGCCTCTCTACACCCTGGATGGCATTCAGAATGGTAGACTGCCCAACAGTGAAGGATCTGAGGAGGTCAATGGCCTCCTCACTGAGGGCAGCAGGGCTGACAGGGGCTGAGGTGCCTGGGGCGAAGGAGATGCCCACCCTCCTGGGTGAGCGGCCACGGGACACACGCTGAGGAGCTGCTGTGAGGGCGGTGCTGGTAGGGGGGGTGGCGGCTGTACCTGTAGATGCAGTGGGCACAAAGGGGCCCGCCACCGCAAGGGAGCTCCCATCAGAGGAGGAGTCGGTGTTGCTGGTCTCAGCTCCTGTCCCCGCCGTGGAACTCCCCTCGCCCTCCGTCCCACTGGTGAATTCAGAGTCCGTAGTCTCGCCCTCCAGGGCCATGTGGGATGCAGCTCCCTCCTGCTCCGGTGGCACTGCTCCTCCGCCTGATGATGCTAATGCACACAAGACCAGGGAGACCACAAAAAGGGGGGGGGAAGAAAGTAGAAAGACATGTTCAGTGCATGCAATACCGCTACCGTTGGCGTACACTACAGACACAGCAGCCCTCTGCACTACCCCATGCACTTAGAGTTCCCTAATTAATCACAGGGCCATGGGGTACAAGGCCTATGCCCGATTGCTGCACACATGGAGGTCACAGGAGCCTGACTAAGGGTAGATGGCTCTTACCACTGGTGGGGATGGGATGCCACTGAGCCTGCCTCACAAAGGGTGCTTGCCTGCAAAGCTCGCCCTGGCCTAGGGTAACCCACTGCCCACCTCCCCCACCCAGACACCTCCCATGCGCGATGAATCAGCTGAATGAGAGTGTACTCACCCCCTTGTGGCTGCTGTAATGCCCTCAAGTGCCCATCGAACTCGGATATGCCACTGCCAGGTTCCGGAACATCAGGGGGGTCATGGTGCGACGGGCACCCCTCCCACATTTGGAGGCCATCCCCAGCTGGGCCTCCGCAGTCTTCTTGCTCCAGTGGCGAATGTCCTCCCATTTTTACGGCAGTGGGTGCTCCGTCTGTGGTAGACCCCTAGGGTCCGGACTTCCTTGGCGATGGCACACCAAATATCCTTCTTCTGGTGGACGCTGACCTAGAGGAATAGTACAGGGGAAAAGGAGAAAATATAACCGTCCGGACCGTCACTGTCATTGGCCCATGTTCCCACCCTTGCCCTGACGCATATACACTCACCGTCGTTTCATGAACGCATCATTCCCCCCCCATCTCCCATCCACACCACTCCAAACAGGCATTGCCCATACAGCATGCTCACAGTGTACTCCTGTTTGTCTGGAGGACCGTAGAGTAGCGTGTACTGGGGGAGGACCCCATCCACTAGTTTGTCCGACTCTTCCGAAGTGAAGGCAGGGGCCCTTTCCCCAGACACTGTAGCCATTGTCCCTTCCAGACTGAGGTCACAGCAACACTTGCAGTGTAGGTCCTCTCCTGTCGAAGATCAGGTATCAAGTGAGTGAACAGAGAGAAAATGGCGGTCATGTCCGCGGCGGTGCGTACCATCACCACCGGCGTACATCGTCGTTGGCTCCTGGGACCCATAGGGTCCAATGTTAACCGATGCAGGATTGCGCCGCGGTCTTCGACCGCCTACCGCGACGGTGTACAACACCAGCGCAGTTACCTCATGTCCCATTGTCCCACCTTACAGGTCAGGCAGCTGCCATTTCAGGGGGCCACATGGCATTAATTTAAATTAAATGCGTCACACATATCTAGGCCTGGAATGCACACTAAGACAGGCACATAGCGGATTGACAAATGTGTGGAGTAAAGTTGTGTTTTTGTACCTCAGTATTGGCTGACCCTCTGCTCGCTGTTCTCATCCATAGAGCACGCCCGCTGGGACAGGTGAGGAGATGGCGGCAACCTCCGGTGTACAGACCGCTGGTGGACCTGTCAACAATGGAAGAGCGACATGTAATTGTCACCTACAGACTTGACTGTGCCACAATCCATGAACTGTGTGCCCAGTTGGAGCCAGACCTGATGTCAGCTATCCGCCATCCCACAGCTATCCCCCCTCTAGTGCAGGTCCGGTCAGTACTCCATTTCCTGGCAAGTGGGTCTTTTCAAACGACAGTGGCCATAGCATCAGGGATGTCCCAGCCTATGTTCTCCAACGTGTTTTCCAGAGTGTTGTCTGCCCTGCTGAAACACATGCGCAGCTACATCGTTTTCCCTCAGGTGATGATTTGCCTACAGTCAAATGTGACTTCTATGCTTTGGGACATATCCCCAACATCATAGGTGCCATTGATGGGACACATGTGGCCTTGGTCCCCCCGCAGGGGTGAACAGGTGTACAGAAACTGGAGGTTACCATTCTATGAATGTGCAGATGGTGTGTTTGGCCAACCAGTACATCACCCATGTGAATGCCAAGTTTCCTGGCTCAGTGCATGACGCTTACATTCTGAGGAATAGCAGCATCCCTTATGTGATGGCACAACTCCAGAGGCACCATGTGCGGCTATTAGGTGAGGACATGGACCCTATACAGTGTGAATATTTGTCTGGGGTTGTCCCAAAGGGTTAGTGTGTGTCTACCAGTTGTCCCTCGACATTTGCAGGTGACTCTGGCTACCCCAACCTGTCATGGCTACTGACCCCAGTGAAGAATCCAAGGACAAGGGCAGAGGAACGCTACAATGAGGCACATGGGCGAACTAGGAGGGTTATAGAGAGGACCTTCAGCCTCCTGAAGGCCAGGTTCAGGTGCCTCCATATGACAGGTGGTTCCCTATTCTACTCACCAAAGAAGGTGTGCCAGATCATCGTGGCCTGCTGTATGCTGCACAACTTGGCTTTGCGACGACAGGTGCCTTTTCTGCAGGAGGATGGTCCTGAAGGAGGTGTTGTGGCAGCTGTGGAGCCTGTGGACAGTGAAGAAGAGGAGTCAGAAGAAGAGGACATAGACAACAGAAACACTGTGATTCATCAATACTTCCATTGAGACACAGGTAAGAAGACATCACTGCCTCCTACATCTGATACACTTGTTTAACCTCTCATCTGTCTGTCACTTTCACACAGTATATGGACCCTGATTTGTCACTTTCCCTTTCGATTTCACAGATGTGGGTTCCACTGTGTGACCTCTGCTATGTTTCCTCATGGACTAGAGCTGTGTGACATAGGTATGTTGACAATACAATGGACATTGCTATTTCCCTCAGTTATTGCAAATACACATTTGTAAAAGCACAGAGTGACTCCAGATAGTTTTGTGATTTAATGGTGTTTATTTAGGTGCTAAATAGTGGGGGGGTTGTAAAATGGTCAGGGGTGATGGTGGAGGAATGTCCATGGCAGAGTCCAGTCTATTAGTCTCACAGGTGCATTGTCCAAAGGGGCATAGGAAGTGGAGCTGGGGCAGTTTAAGCACGGATAGGGTGACAAAGTGGGACAGAAGGATGACATTCAGGGTAGTCTCATTTCTTGGCGGGGGTCTTGGCATTGTTCTCTGTCTTTGTCCTGGATCTCAGTGACCGTTTGCGGGGTGGTTCGCCATCTGCAGGGGGTGGGGTGCTGGTGTTGTGGTCCTGTGGCGGTGCCTCCTGTCCACTAGTGCCGGCGGAGGTGGTGGACAGTTCATCGTCCAGGCTAGTGTCAGGGGCCCCTTGTTGTGCCACAGTGTCCCTCCTGGTGTTCACGACTTCCTTCAGCACCCCTACAATGGTGCCCAGGGTGGTATGATGGATTTGAGTTCCGCCCTGAACCTCAAATACTGTTCCTCCTGCAGCCGCTGGGTCTCCTGAAACTTGGCCAGTACCGTTGCCATCGCCTCCTGGGAATGATGGTAGGCTCCTATGATGCTGGAGAGGGCCTGGTGGAGAGTGGGTTCCCTGGGCCTGTCCTCCCCCTGTCGCACAGCAGCCCTCCCAGTTCCCCTTTGTTCCTGGGCCTCAGTCCCCTGAACCGTGTGCCCACTACCACTGCCCCCAGGTCCCTGCTGTTCTTGGGTTTGTGGTTAGCCTAGGTTCCCTGTAGTGGTAGACACACTGCTGCTTGACGTGAGGGACAGAGGTATGGGCCTGCTGGGTGGGTGCTGTGCTGGTGTTTCCTGAGGGGGGAGGCTCTGTGGTGGCTTGTGCCAGTGTGAGGGGAACCGACTGTCCTGAGGTCTCAGATGGACCGGGCTGGTCATCTAGATCCAGTTGGACAGAGCTGCTGTCATCACTGTGGGCCTCTTCTGTGGGTGGAGTGGACATGTCTGGAACCTCCTGTCGGGTGACGTTGGGTAGGGTCCTACAGGGGTGTAAAGGCATGATTATTGCATCTGTGTGTGCCATGGTGTGCAATGGGTGGGTGACCCTGTACCCCAGTGCTTGCATTCCTGTGTAGGACCTTGTGTGCTAATTGTTTAGGGGTCTGTGTGGGTATGTGTAGTGGACATGCATTGGTGATGGGTGTCCATGCTTTGTTGTTGCATGCAGGGCTTGGTGTTGGGATGTGTGGTTTGTGATAGTGGGACATATGTGAGGAGTTGGAGTGATGGGGGTGAGGGCGAGGGTGGGGGTATGTGATAGCATGCAGGTAGGGTGGGGGATATAATAGTTAAGAGTTGAATTACCAGAGTCCATTCCTCCAGCTACTCCTGCGAGGCCCTCAGGATGCAGTATAGCCAAGACCTGCTCCTCCCATGTTGTTAGTTGTGGGGGAGGAGGTGGGTGTCTGCCGCCATTCCTCTGAACCGCAATGTGGTGTCCTGAGACCAAGGAATGCACCTTCCCCCGTAGGTCGTTCCACCTCTTCCTGATGTCAGCCCATGTTCTTGGGTGCTGTCCCACTGCGTTGACCTTGTCCACGATTCTGCGCCATAGCTCCATCTTCCTAGCTATGGTTGTGTGCTGCATCTGTGATCCGAAAAGCTGTGGCTCTACCCGCATAATTTCCTCCACCATGACCCTGAGCTCCTCCTCAGAAAACCTGGGGTGTCTTTGCAGTACCATGGGGTGGTGTGGGTGATGTGTGAGGTGGTGTGTGTTGTGATGTGTGGGGTGATGTTTAGGGGTGTGTGGTGTTTTGTGCGTGGATGTGTATGTGTGATGGTGTTGTGTGCCTCTGTATGCTGGTGTTGTCTTTGCTGTGCTGGGTTTGTGGGTGATGTGGGCGGGTGTTTTATATTGTATTGGGTGTGTGGGAGTTGTGTGTGTATGTGTATCAGGTGTGTGTATTTGGAATTGTCCAATGTGGGTGTGTTTTGTAAATGTGTGTGTATTTGGAGCGCGGCGGTGTGTACCGCCAATGGTTTACCGCGGTTGAAAGACCACAGTGTGGATTCGTGTGTCGTGATAGTGTGGGCGTATTCTTGTTGGCGTGACGGTGGAGGGTTTGTTATCGCCAGTTTATCACTGACCTTTGGTGTGGCGGACTTGTGTGGGTGTCTAGATTTTGGTGGATTCCGAGTTGTGGGTCGTAATAGCTGTGGTGGAATTCCGCGGTGGTGTGTTGGCGGTCTTCTGCACGGCGGTAAGCAAGATTTACCGCCAATGTTGTAATGAGGGCCATTATCTCTTAAAGAAAACATATGCGGCAAAGCAACACCATAAGCTACGAATATCAGCATTAATAATGTAATTCAGCAATTAGGTTCGTCAGTCATTTGCCACCGTCAATGTCACACCTAACAGCCTACCTAACAAAAGATTAGAATTGCATGTGGGTCTTCATGCGAAAACAATTTAGAGAAAACATTAATTTGGAAAAATCTACCTAAGTGTGAATCTCTATAACAGCGCAGTTGGTACCTACAAGAAAAGGCACAAAATCGTCAGTCACATTTTCATAGCTACCTATCCAGGATGGATCAGCAACAAATCAGTTTTCGTCTTCAGGTCATCAAATAGTTAGCTACAGACCAGGCCCACAGAGTATGAGCCCAATATTAGCACCTCGGACAGCGTCTCCTGACGTCATCAATCTCTTCACAGATTCGCCTAAATTCTGAAGTCTTAGCCCCTTGTCATGACTTTTTATTAGGGTCTTCCAGTCCATCCCACTAATTGCTAATTGGCCATTCGGTCAGCAGATATGACTCTAATCTATAGTTTTTATTCACCAAATCTTTTAATTTGCGTATAGTTCAATTTACAAAAAGCTGATTGGTTCTTCTTGCGATGAGGACATCATCCGGCTCTTCAGGTATCAAAATTGTTACATATGACTCTACAGTCAGTGACTCTATTGTTCAAGTCCTGGGAAAGTACATTTAGCCTACACTACACATAATTGTATCAAATTGTCTTCATCATCTCCTGTCCGTTGGTACATTGCAGAATGTTCTAGCTAAGCAACTTGAACTCTGTGCGGTTCAAGGTCTCTGTCCCCGGTTTCCAGTCCTTTGCAAAGCGTTCGAATTCTCCATGTTCAGAGCGAACAAGGCCCAGTGAAACTAGGCCTCTGGTTCAGCTAACTTAATAATACAAAAGAAAGGTTATGCATTTCATTATGATATATTACTACATTTTTTTCTCATATTTTTCATTATTTTGCATATTTTAGTCACTTTAGTACATATGGTGATCACTCCCCGAGGGCACATTTTCAAACGCGCACATTATTTTTCTACAATTAATTTCTCTATGCATTTTCACATTAGTAACAACATATAAATGATTAATAATTTTCTTAATTACCATAGCTGCTTCAACAGCGTCATCCTTCACTTTTCCCGGTAGTCTGAAGATGCGCAGATTGCCTCTGTGGTTGCGATCTTCTAACTCAGAGATGTCTTTCATAAGCCTTTTGATCTTGTTGGTGGCCGAGTCCATTTTTGTTTTTTCGTTTGATGCAGCATCCTCCAGTGTACAAATCCTTGTTTCTTCTTCTGTGAGTCTTATCTGAAAGTCGTTCTTTAGAGCATTGATATCATGATGCATTGCCACCGTTCTTGCTTTTGTTTCTTGGACCAGGTCATGTAAGGCACTGAGATGTTGTAGGATCATGTCTATGTAGGCACCTGAGTCAGATTTGAATTTGATGGGGCAGTGTGATAGTGGAGGACCTGCCTTGGTTCTCTTTAAACAGGGTTTGCATTCCTTAATGTCTCTGGGGTCTTTCCCCCTATGATCAGCCATTTCGCCAGTCGATGTAGGTTGTAAGTTATTGTGATGTTTCTTAGAACTCCACGTGTTGGTTATAGATATGCTGAGCTATCTGCAGAGATAGAGATATACCTGGACACTGGCTGATTTAGAGTTTGGCAGACGGGGTACTCTGTCACAAACATAACAGATATCCTATCCTCTGTATTACGATCTCCGAAGGCTATAATGGAATTGTAATACGGCAGATGGGATATTCGTCACATTTGTGATGGAGTAACCCCATCCGACAAACTCTAAATCAGGCCCCTGGTGTCAGAGGTGCACCCTTACAGCGAGGTTTTGACCATGTGGAGATTGTTGAGACAATATTGAGGTGTTGGCAAGCAGGAAGTAGTGCTGGTTGTAATGGAAAATCTGGGTCAGACCCAGTAGGTTTCCAGGGTACTGTAGGACAGTATACTAGATAAGACATTAGTATTGAAGATTTGTCAGGCATTGGGTTTATTGTGCCACAATGAGTAGAGATAGTTAGACCAGGCATCAGTGCAACAGTACGGGCAATACCACCATTTTGTGAGCTTTCAAATGCTCCCTCAAGATGATAACATATCTTGCAGAGTATTGCAGTGTAGAACTTGGTAGCAAAACGGAGGAACCAGATTGGGGTCGCTGTGAGAGGGTACACCACTGTGTATAAATGTGCCTTTTTTGTGCTCTTTAAGCCATATAGGATCAGTGTCTGTTCACATCATCAGCATTGGGGGCAGCCGCCATTTTGTTTTTCCTCTATGGGAATCCAGCAACCTTATTTGAATTTTGCATTCAGCATGCTGCGTGGTGAGAGCACCTGTATAAGGGCTCCTGAAGTCAGCACTCTCCCAATACTGTTTCGACTCTGTCGTCCCATTTCTAGGCGGCGCTGTAAGGGGACTGTCAGAAGCCTGGGAATCACCTTGAACACTTATCTAGAGTCCCTTGCTGACTCCTGTTTGTTTCTCTTTTTGCCATGGTATGCTTTTGTAGTATTACATTTGCTTCCTGGGACTGAAAATCCCATAATGCACAGCCTGGTAGTCAGGAAAGCCTGGATTCTGTTTTACATTGTTTTCTATGGGAGAAGTCCAGTTGCTCCTTTTCAACGGATCCTCTCCTCCAAGACTTGCGAGTGTCTGAACCTACACACACCTGAGACCTCTGCTGTGGAGCCCAGTCATGTGATTCCACCTGGGGTTTTCTGCAGCTTGGAACTGCTTATAAGCAGCCATTTCCTCAAGATCCTCGTCGTGCACTTGAGTTAAATTCCTTTGTGTTACAGACCCCTATTCGGATGGTGTTCCAGTATTGTTCCTGTTTCTGTTCTGTTCCAGCTTGAACCTGTTTCCTGTTTCTCTGCCCTGCTCCTGATTGTTCTAGCCAGAGTCTGCTCCCTATTTCTTAGCCTTGTACCTGTTTGTTTCTTCCAGAGCCTGCTCCCTGTTTCTCTGTCCTGCTCCTGCCTTGTTTCAGTCTGAACGTGCTCTCTGTTTCCCACTCCTGTTTACTGCTTACTCCTACTCCCTGTATTCCAGCCCTGTCCTTGCTTGTTCCAGCCAGTGCCTGCTCTCTGTTTCCCAGTCCTGTCTTTGTTTGTTCCAGCCAGAAGTTTGCGCCCTGTTTTCCAGTCCTGGTCCTGCCTTTGCTTCAACCTACGCCTGTTCCCAGTTCCTGCCTCTGCCTCTTAGTTTGTTCCTTCTGTTTCTGTTTCCTCTCAGTATTTGTGTCTGGTAAGTGTTTTATCAGTCTTCACCAGTGTATAAGTGTCCTCCTTTGTACTGGAGTTGGCTCCTGGTTTCCAAGAGGCAATTCCAGCCCCCATCCTTGTCTAGTGTTATAATTTGTCTTTCGTGCCTAACAGGGACAGTGTGCTATTGCTGTTTTTCAATGAATTGCCACTGTGTTTCCAGCTGGACCCACAAGAGCTTGTCTTGTGTATGTAACTACTATCCTTGTTTGTGCTCTAGGGACCAGAGACAGAATCACTTCTGCTGCCTCCTTTCTATGGGGCTGGCGGGGTGACTATCTGTAAGAGCAAACTGCACAGAGGCATTGACATCCCCTGTCACTGTGGGAGGTTCTGCGCCCTACTCTGTGTACAACCCCAGCGTGTTTGTCCATTAGTAATCCGTTTCCTGTTTGTTCACACAAGGATTGCTCTGCTTTTACTTTCCTGTTTTGTGAGCCTGTCCATAGCTGTCCTTTCCCGTGCATGCCTTTAGCTGCACTTCTGCCCCAGTACACTATCTCTTTAAGATATTCAGTGACCTCAAGGGGTGTCCCAACCAGAGTCCTGATCAGACCCGCCCGAAACCGTGACAAATACAGTGCATGGGGCTGTTATGGGAGGCAGCGACAATGTGAGCAGGAACAAATGGATGGTGGGTAGATAAAAGTAGGGCACAAGCTTTAGCTCATGTGTTCTGGCAATGCATTCATCTGCTGTTCACACTTTGCTGCAGGCACTGCTGCGTGTGTATCTGTACAGCCGCCTCCCACAACGTGTCATTCACAGAGTCATGCAGGTATTCACAGGTCGGCATGGTATATTCCTCAAATTGCTGACGCATTGTTGTGTGCTCCTTGCCTCAGAGCCGTGTGTGGCTGTTTGGAGTTTTATAGGCTGAGGGGGTGATCAGTCCGAGATTTAGCTGAAACACCTCAGTTTTATACTTGTTCAAACCCATAAGCCAGTCAGACACCCCCGGCTAATTGTATTGGATAAATCAGGGTAAACAGGTTTAACCGAAACTGGTGAAATGACCACACTAGCATCGAAGGGGCACTGGTGGGTAGTTGCAGAATTAGCGCAGGTGTGTAGAAATCATGCAGCCAGGGTGCGGGCAACGGGCCTTCTAAGTGAGAGGTGCAGTTGATATGCCAGTGGGGGATACGTCGAGCAGCAATAACACTTGCTGTATGTGGTGTATGGGGTGAATCCTACCTCCAAATATTTGTTGCCGGTCACAGTGGAGCTTTTGGGTGTTCTGCTACACAGGTAGCTGTTGGGAGCTGCCATGGTGTCGCCTTCAGTCTGCGTGGGGTTGGGGGAAATCCACCTGGTCAGTGTCACATCTTCAGACCACTGGGGTTCCCGGGACCTAAGGAATCCTCTTCGCTTAGTCTTGAGTTATATAGTGCGGTAGTTGTGCACCAAACCTCTGACGGTGCAGGGAGTGGAGCCACTGGATTAAGCCACCATCCTGCTTGAGCACAAGCCACACCCCCATCCTGCTGCTGAGTTAAAATACCAAGACCATATTAATATTATTGGTAGGGTTCCCTAAGCATGAAGATTGTGAAGAGGACATTGCCTTAAAGAAAATGCATAAACAGTGTGACCAGGGAGTAAAGTATGGAGCTGTTTTATATAAGCTGCTGTGAGAGGCAGTGGTTCGGTATATTACAGAAGTGACTACGATTCCCCTTCAGCAAGCCAATCTATCATTCCACTTTTGGAGAGGATGGAAGGCCAAATTCAAAGGACTATCCTCATGTAATACTTTAGCGATGGTAGCTGCTATAAGGCTACAATTTGGGAGTGAAAGTTCATTTGCACAAGGTTTGGCGTCATTGGTACTGTGAGCTTATTTCCTGATGAGAAGCAATGTTTCCTGTCTAAGGCACTTTAAATCTATGGAGATTTTCGACCTGAAGAGAGAAAAGTCTTTGGCCCTCATTACAACCTTGGCGGTCGGTATTATAGCGGCGGTAATACCGCCAACAGGCCGGCGGGAAAAAAAATGGAATCATGATCATGGCGGAAACCGCCAACATAGACAGCCACTTTAACACTCCGACTGCCACGGTGGTAGAAACAAACAGCTCGGCGGTCACCGCCAACAGACAGGCGGAAGACAATGTACCGCCCACCCTATTACAAGATGCCTATCCGCCACCTTTTCTGGGACGGAACCAACGCGAACAAAAACACAGCAGAAACAGTACACAGAAGGGAAAACACTCACCTCTCCACACCCCACGAGGAACCAGGACGCCATGGAGCCTGAATTACAGATACTGCCGATGCTGGTCTTCCTTCTCTTCTAACAGGAGCACCAAAGACGGCAGCGACGACCACAGTGAGTACTACACCTACAACACAGGCGAGGGGGCAAGGGGAGGGAAAAGAGAGTGACACACACACGCAACACCCCCACCCTCACCCACAACACCATACACACAAATACATGCAGCAACAGTACACATAAACCCTGGAAGAACGCAAGGACAAAAGGAAATGACTTGAGCGAATGTAATCATGTGAAAGCTCATTATCAAAGTTCAAAATCCAGTAAATACAATTATGTACACCAACTACACAAGTCCGGATAGTGCACCAATCATTGTCCGTGGACCACTGGGCCCAAAATGCATGGGCGAAGCCCACACTAGATACCTGAGTGGAAACGGAGAGAACACTGGAGGGGCATCAAATCGAAATGAAACAGGCACCTCAGGGGGAAGGGGAGGGGGGGGGCACCTCAGCCAGATTAACGCACAACGCCACTGCTGCACGAGGGGGCTCCATGCCCATTGCTGTATCCTGGGGAGTGCAAAGCCCCAGTCTCTCAAGTGGGTGAACTCTGACTTTTTGTTCCCTCAAATTGCCGGAACATGAATTGCGGACATTACAGATTTTCACATAGGTAGAAAATACCATTGAATGATTTGTGCACCATGAATAACACAAATTAAAACTCAGGAAATAAATCACAGGACTTGCCAACTCGAAAACCACCAAGTAAATGCCTGAGAATGGTAGCGCATAATGAACACTGTGATTTTTTAACACAAAAAAGGAATCGCGCGACTTGTCGATTCGAAGGTCACCAAACGAATGTTAGGAAATGGTAGCGTACAATGAATAACATGAATTACACACAGGGAAAGAATTGCGCGTCTTGCCGATTAGAGTACCACCATATAAATGCTTAGGAATGGTAGCGCATAATGAATATCAAAGGTTAGAGCACAAGAAAACGAATTGCGCGTCTTGCCGATTAGAAAACCACCATGCAACTGCCATGGAATGGTAGCGCACAATGAATATCAAGGGTTAAAGCTCAAGAAAACGAATCGCGTGTCTTGCCGATTCGAAGGCCACCATGTATCTGCCAAGGAATGGTAGCGGCGCACAATGAATAACATGAATTAAGCACGAGAAAAGAATTGCGCGACTTGCCGATTCGAATGCCACCATGTTACTGCCTAGGAATGGTAGCGCACAATGAATATCATGGTTGGAAGTACAAGAAAACGAATTGCGCGTCTTGCTGATTCGAAGGCCACCATGTAACTGCCAAGGAATGGTAGCGCACAATGAATAACATGAATTAAGCACGAGAAAAGAATCGCGCGTCTTGCCGATTCGAATGCCACCATGTAACTGCCTAGGAATGGGAGCGCACAATGAATATCAAGGGTTGAAGTACAAGAAAATGAATTGCGCGTCTTGCCGATTCGAAGGCCACCATGTAACTGCCAAGGAATGGTAGCTGTGAGAAAACAGGGCTGATTGCAGAGGCCCCATAACTTTTTGCCCCCATTTTCCACTTTTTGCTGGTGTTTTCCTGACTTTAAAGGTGCCCTGGGTACTGCTAACCAGTCCCAGGGCCTGTGCTCTGTGTAATATGGATATGCAAATTAGGCTAATTATAAGTGGCTAAGTTAACCTACCTATAAGTCCCTAGTATATGGTAGGGCATGTAGGTTTAGGGACCACAGCATAGGTGGTGCACACCTAGGTGCATTGCTGAGGTGCCCAGTGTCATTTTAAAAGCAAGCCTGTCTTGCTGGCTGCTTTTAAATTAAAGTTATATGCAAATTCGACTTTGGAATTAAAGGTACTTCCAAAGTCTTAAACTACCTTATTTTTACATATAAGTCACCCCTAAGGTGTGCCCTAGGTGCCCCTAGGGCTGGGTGCCATGTAACTATAAGCAGGGACTTTATAAAAATAGATTTATAAGCCCTGGTGAGGTAAAAACAGCCAAATTCGTTTTTCCCTCATTGAAGTAAATGGCCTTCATAGGCTAGAATGGGCAGACTTTATTTTAAATTTTAAAGTCTCCTTAAATGTTGCATACCAAGAATTTGGTATCAAATTAATTGTTGTAATAAATCCTACAACTTCCAGTTGTTGGATTTAATATAACTAGTTCAGGTAAAAAGTTTAGACTTTACCTAAAAAGTTGCCAATTTCAGCTCTGCATTGTTTTTGCTGCTGTGCTCTGATTGGCCAGCCTGCAGCAACTTCTGCCAGGCTGCCTTGATGAGGTGTGAAGTGGCCAGGCTTCACACAAAGGAATGTGCTTGGGGGAGAGAATCTCCCCTCAGCAGATGGTGAGGCAGGAAGGGGGAGGGCTGCCAAACTGGTCTTCAAAGGCAGAGAAGGACATTTGCAGCACCCAGCAACACCCCCACATCCTGCAACCCCAGACAGCTAGGTGCCCCCTTGATTAGATTAGGAGAGGGCAGGAGAGGGGTGTGTTTATGATTTTTAGCCACACCAGTGGGTGGGCTCAGCCAGATGTAACCTCCAAAAATCAGATTCATCCATGTTGGATTTTTAGAGACTGTTGCCTTCTGGGATGGATTTTTGCCACACTTCCCAGGAAGTGGTCATCACAGGGGGACGACCCTGTCCCTGGTTGGAGAACCAGGGCCCCCCTGCTTTTCACCCAGGAGCAAGAATAAAACTGGCAGACCTGCCCCCACACCTCAGATCCCCTCCAGAATTCAACAAGAAAGGAACTAAAGAAGAAGAAGGACTGCCCTGCTGGACCCCTGGCCTGCACCTGGACCCTGCACTCAGAAGGACTGCACCAGCTGCACACTTGGGCTTCACCACAAGAAGGACTTTGCCTAGCTTCAACTGGTTCAAGGAGGGACTCCCTGTTTGCTACAGGTGAAAAATTGCTAAACCAGAGTCCCCTGCACCAACTCCTGAAGAAAGCGACCAGCTGACCACTGTCCAGTGGCCAAAAAGGAGTTTGCGCCAGGTGCATTCTGGGAGTTGAAGTCCGCACCCCCCAAGGACCATCACAGAACTTCTGGACCCTTGGGGTGAGCTGTGGACCCCAAAAGAACCTTAAAAGAACATCTGGGTGAAGCCCCAGAAGTTTGGAAAAGATTTGAGAATTTTTGGAAAAAAGCTCCAGAGAGGGACCGACCCGCCGCGGAAATTCTAGCCGGCTTGCCTCAACCGCGACCCGGCCTGACTTCGTGGTTCGTCCCGGTAAAGAAAAACATCCAAAAAAGAGACTAAGTCCGAACGTAAAAAGTTGACCGGGACCTCCCAGCCATCGTATCCGAGAAGGGCTCCATGGACGTCGGATCAAGATCCAGGTTTACCCCGGTCGAAGGATTTCCATCTCGAAAAAACGACTAAGTCCGAAGGTAAAAGTCTCCACCGAGGAAACCCACATCGCGTATCCGGACAAGGGCTCCAGGAGGTCGGATTCAACTGGCAGGTTCGTCCCGGTGAAGAAAAACTTCAAAATAAAGACTAAGGGGGTGATTCTGACCTCGGCGGTAAAATGCCCTTACCGCCGGTCATAAGACCGCCATAACACCGCCGCGGCCGCGGTCAACCGCCACGGTCATTCTGACCCACAACGGCCAAACCTCCAAAAATCCGTCCTCCACTGCAGCCCGCCACATCGACGGGCAGCGATAAACTGGAGATGACCAAACCTCCACCGTCACGCCAACAGAAATACGCCCATGCCATTACGACCCACGAATCCACACGGCGGTCATTCAAACGGGGTATTTCATTGGCGGTACACACCGCCGCGGTCAGAATACACACACATCACCAAAACACAGCCACATTGGACAATTTGAAACACACACACCTGATACACATACACACACCACTCCCACACAATCAACCAACTATAAAACACACACCCACATCACCCACAAACCCCTGCGACCCTAATTACTGAGAGAAGGAGAGAGAGACACAGCAGACAATCCACAGCAAGACACACTGAGGCACACTACACCATCACACACACCACATAGTAGCACAAAGCACCACTCACCAACACACTCCTCATCACATACACCACCCCACACCTCACCCACACCACCCCATGGCACCCCAAAGGCACCCACGCTTTTCGGACCAAGAACTCCGGGTCATGGTGGAGGAAATCCTAAGAGTGGAACCCCAGCTCTTCGGCTCGCAGGTGCAGCACACCAGTATAGCCAGGAAGGCGGAGCTATGGCAGCGGATCGTGGACAGGGTCAACGCGGTGGGACAGCATCCCAGGAATAGGGAGGACATCCGCAAAAGATGGAACGACCTACGGGGGAAGGTCCGATCGATGGTCTCCAGGCACAACATCGCGGTCCAGAAGACTGGTGGCGGACCCCCACCCAGCCCTCCCGAATTTACATCGTGGGAGCAAGAGGTCTTGACCATCCTGCATCCTCAGGGCCTCGCAGGAGTAGCCGGAGGAATGGACTCTGGTAAGTCCAATCTCAACTACTATATCCCCCCCACCCCACCAGCATGCCAACCCACACCCCCACCCTCACCCCCAACCCCCCAGCACACATCCTCCCTGACAATGTCTCACCAGCACAACCCACCCATCCCAACACCAACTCCTGCATGCCAACACAAATCATGGGCACCCATCACCTAAGCATGACCACTGCACTAACCCCTCCCCCCCACTAAATACCCTCACAACACCTCCCTCCAGGGAATGCCTGCACTGGGGGACAAGGGCACCCACAACACGCATGCTATTGCACACACAGAAATAATAACCAAACTCTCTTACCCCATGCAGGACCCGAACGACAACACACCAGCCAGGAGGGTCCAGAAGTGTCCATCCCACCACCGGAACAGGCCCACACTGAGGATAGCAGCTCTGTCGACAGTGAACCTGATGACCAGCCCGGACCATCGGGGACCTCTGGGCAGTCGGTTCCCCTCACCCAGACACAGGCCACACCAGACCCGACCCCCTCTGCCGACACCAGCACAGCTCCCACCCAGCGGGCCCATGCCTCTGTCTCTAGGACAGCTCAATCAGCGGTGTGTCTGCCACTACAGGGCACCCAGGCTAACCCAACACCCCAACAACAACAGGGACCTGGGGGCAGTGGTGGCGGGCACACCGTCCAGGGGACAGAGGCCGGGGGAAACCGGGCAGCTCGGAGGGCTGCTGTGCGACAGGGGGGGGAGGAGAGGCCCAGGGAACCCACTCTCCAAGAGGCCCTCACCACCATCATGGGGGCATACCACCACTCCCAAGAAACGATGGCGACGGTACTGGCCAGGTTCACTGAAATCCAGGCACAGCAGGAGGAACGCTACATGGGTTTCAGGGAGGAGCTGAGAATCATCGGGACCGCAATGGGGACCATCGTCCTGGCCCTCCACAGGATAGAGGACGCGTTGCGGGACCATGGTGCACCACACAGGGCCCCTGTCACTAGCCCGGACCAGGAACAGCCTACCACCTCCGCCGGCGCTAGTGGACAGGAGGTCCCAACACCTCGACAGCCCCCCAGAACCCCACCTCCTGCTGAAGAACAACCACCCCGTAAGAGGAGCCTGAGACCAAAGAAAAAGACAGAGTAGGATGTCAAGACCCCCGCCTGCAGGACATACCCCCTCAAGTCTTCCCACTGTCCCACATTGCCACCCTGTCCAACCATGAACTGCCTATGCTCCATCCTTCCACAGGCAAAAGGACAATGCACCTGTGAGACTGAGAACTGGACTCTGCCATGGATATTCCTCCACCCCCACCCATCACCCTAAGAATCACATGTACCGATATCTAGCACTGTAAATAAATCACATTTTGCACACAAATCTGTTTTGAGTCATGCTGTATTATTGACAAATGTATTACATATTATTTTTCGATTTCTGTTCTGTCAATTAGTCATGACAACATACCAATGTCAATACGCTGTATTTCATGGGCGAACCAAGCAGAAGTCAGGTACTGAGTCAGACAGCACTGAGAAGGGAAGGGAAAGGCAAAAATCAATGACAAACATCTGTGGGGAACTACAGAAAGTACAGATGCAGGAGGCTATAAGCAATTGTGAAATGGCGTGGGTGATTCTTACCTGGGTGTTACTGGAAATACTGTTGTATCACTCTGTCCCTATTGTCTGTGTCGTCCTCTGAGTCTTCCTCCTCTTCACTCTCCACAGGCTCCACGGCTTCTACAACACCACCATCTGGACCATCCTCCTGCAGGAAAGGCACCTGGCGTCGCAAAGCCAGGTTGTGAAGCATACAGCACGCCACGATGATATGGCACACCTTCTTTGGTGAGTACATTAGGGATCCACCTGTCATATGCAGGCACCTAAACCTGGCCTTCAGGAGGCCAAAGGTTCGCTCAATCACCCTCCTAGTACGCCCATGGGCCTCATTGTACCGTTCCTCTGCCCTTGTCCGGGGATTCCTTACTGGGGTCAGTAGCCACGGCAGGTTGGGGTAACCAGAGTCACCTATTAGCCACACACGTTGTCTCTGTAGCTGCTCCATCACATAGGGGATGCTGCTATTTCGCATCACATACGCGTCATGCACTGACCCTGGGAACTTGGCATTTACATGGGAGATGTACTGGTCAGCCAAACAGACCACCTGGACATTCATCGAATGATAATTCTTTCTGTTTCGGTACACCTGCTCATCGTCTTTTGGGGGTACCAAAGCCACATGGGTCCCATCAATGGCACCAATGATGTTGGGGATATGTCCAAGGGCATAGAAATCACCCTTCACTGTAGGCAAGTCACCCTCCTCGGGGAAAATGATGTAGCTCCGCATGAGTTTCATCAGGGCAGACAACACTCTGCTCAAAATCTTAGAAAACATAGGCTGAGACATTCCAGATGACATGGCCACTGTGGTCTGGAATGACCCACTGGCCAAAAAATGGAGGACTGACAAAACCTGCACCAGAGGGGGAATCCCTGTGGGTTGGCGGATGGGGGACATCAGGTCTGGCTCCAGCTGGGCACACAGTTCATGGATAGTGGCACGGTCAAGTCTGTATCGAAGTATTATTTGGCGTTCTTCCATTGTCGACAGGTCCACCAGCGGTCGGTACACGCGAGGATTCCTCCTTCTCATCGCAAGTCCCAGCGGACGGTGCCTAGGAAGGACAACATGGAGCACAGAGTCAGGCAAACCACAGGTACGTACAGACAGCTTGCACAGTTAAAGAATGGCAATGGGTTGAAAGGCGTGTATGTGTGGCAATGCAAGGCCTAGGCCTGTGTGTCGCAGTCAAAATTAAGCCATGTGGGCCCTTGAAATGGCGGCTGCCTGACCTGTGAAGTGGGACAATGGAATGTGAGGTCAATGCGCTGGCGGGGCACACCGTGGCGGTAGGCGGTCGAAGACCGCGGCGCAAAGCCGCATTGGTTAACATTGAAGCCTATGGGTTTCAGGAGCCAATGACGAAGTGCGCCGGCGGTCGCGGTACGCACCGCCGCGGTACGCACTGCCGCGGGCGTGACCGCCATTTTCTATCTGCTTAATCACTCGAGACCTGATCATCCACAGGAGAGGACCTATACTGCAAGTGCTGCTGTGACCTCGGTCTGGAAGATACAATGGCTGCTGCGCCTGGGGAAAGGGCCCCTGCCTTCACGTCTGAAGAGTTGGAGAAGCTCGTGGATGGGGTCCTCCCCCAGTATGCGCTACTCTACGGTCCTCCAGACCAACAAGTGAGTACACCGGGTGCTAATGGAATGGGCTATGCCTGTGTGGATTGGGGTGGATGTAAGTTGGTGGGGTGGGGGGCGAATGAGGAGTGCAACGCCTGACAGATGAGAGCATGTGCCATATGGCAAAGTGGGTGGGTGGTGGCCAATTACATCTAACATGCAGGTCATTGATGATTTCCTCCTTTCCACCCTGTACATGTCTAATAGGTCAGCGCCCATCAGAAGATCGAGATTTGGCGTGCCATCGCCAAGGAAGTCCGGACCTTGGGGGTCCACAACAGACGGGGCACCCACTGCCGCAAGAGGTGGGAGGACATCCGCCGCGGAACAAGGAAGACCGCAGAAACACTGCTGGGGATGGCCTCCCAACCTAGGAGGGGTGCCAGTCGCACCATGACCCCCCTGATGTCCCGGATCCTGGCGGTGGCCTACCCTGAATTGGATGGGCGCTTTAAGACATCACAGCAGACACAAGGGGGTGAGTATCAGCACATTCTCCTATCTTTCTGCGCAGTGGAGGCGTCTGGGTGGGGGAGGAGGGCTGTGGGTGACATTAGGCCAGGGCGCTTTCTGTAGTGTAGTCCTCTCCCTTAGGCATGGCCCTGTGCCCCCGGCCCCCACCTCTGTAGGGGGACAAGTACAGCCATTGAAGGTCCAGCATCTCCCATGTGCGCGTTTGACGTCTCTTGGCCTGTTGTCTTAGTCAGTAGTACTGAGTAGTGTACCCCGAATGCGCGGCTTAGTGCATTAGGCACCTGTGTCTGTCCTCTCCGCCAACGGTGTTGACATTGCATGCACTCAACCTGGTCTTCTTTTTTCTCCCCCCACCCTTTCTCTTCATCTTCTTGTGCATGTGTGCATTAGCATCATCAGGCGGAGGAGATATGGCATCGGAGCACGAGGGAGCTGCAGGACACAAGGCCCCGGTGGGCCCAGGAACAGACACCGAGGGCACCAGTGATCCGGAGGGCGAGGGGAGCACCACGACGGGGACCGCTGGTGAGAGCAGCGAAAGCGACACGTCCTCGGATGGGAGCTCCCTAGGGGTGGCGGCAACATCCGTGCCCCCCGCCTCTACAGGTACAGCCGCCACCCAGCGCACCAGCCCCGCCCTCCCAGCAGCCCCTCAGTCTTCGCTCCGTGCCGGTTCGCCCAGGAAGGCGCGCGTCTCCTTCGCCCCAGGCACCTCAGCCCCTGCCCCTGTTGCCCCTGCTGCCCTCAGTGCGGAGCTCATTGACCTGGTAAGGACGCTCATTGTTGGGCAGACGACCCTTTTGAATGCCATCCAGGGTGTGCAAAGGGAGGTGCAACAGAGCAATGCGTACCTGGAGGGCATTCATTCGGGTCAGGCTGCCCATCAACGAGCGTTCACTGCTCTGGCCTCAGCACTGACGGCAGCCATTGTCCCTGTTTCCAGCCTCCCTCTTCTGACTGCCTCCAGCCTGTCTCTGTCTCCTGTTCCTCAGCCTATCCCATCCACACCATCAGACCAGCCTGCACACACCTCAACACCCAAGAGCAGCTCATCCAAACACAAGCACCACAGATCCCGCAAACACTCACCCGAGCAACACCCAGATGCAGACATGCCAACAGCCACTGCCACCCCTGTGTCCCCCTCCTCCTCGTCTCCCTCCTCCCTCCCTGTGACGTCTACACTCACACCTGCATGCACCCCAACATCAGCCAGTGCTTCCATCACCACCTCACCCTCCAGTACAGTCCACACTCGTGCAGTCACCACCCCCACTGCCATGTACACGTCCCCTGTGTCCTCTCCCACTGTGTCTGTCACCCCCTCTTCCAAGACACACAAACGCAGGCAGCCACCCACCCAACAGCCATCCACCTCACGACAGCCTACAGCACCAGCACCTTCACCCAATGACAGCACACCTGACTCTCCTACAACCACCTCCTCTACCTCCACTTCCATCTCCACTTCTCCTACCCTTTACCTTGGCCCTAAAAAACTTTTCCTGGCTAACCTTAACCTCTTTCCCCCCGATGACCTCCCCCATCCATCTTCAAAGAGTCCCAAGAGCACCGCAGCCACCACCAGCCCAGCTTCGGTGTCACTGTTGTGCCTGGGTTCTGGAGCCCACCCTTTGCCAGCAGTGACACATCGATCAGCAGCAAGGACACGTCCAGCCCCCCCCCTGGCAAGAGGACCCGCAAAACCAAGGACCGCCGTGCGAGGACCGACAGGGCTGCCCCCAAGGAGCAATGTGCGGCCACTTCACCCCCGACACCATCTAGGGGAGGCAAGGGCCCGAGAGCCCCATCAAAGGAGCGGAAGGCCAGCAGGAGCGCGGAGAAGGTGGACCCCACATGCCACATCCCAGCTGGGAAGGAGGACACTAAGGAGGCCAGGAGTCCGTCCCCGAAGGGTCCAGAAACTTCGCGGTCCGAGGGCGACTGAGCAAGGAGTCGAGGCCAGGTCTGGCTCCCTTGACCTGCTGGATGAGCACCGCTGAACAGGGCCCGCGGTGCAGAAGAGCACCGCTGAACAGGGCCCGCGGTGCAGAAGAGCACCGCTGAACAGGGCCCGCGGTGCAGAAGAGCACCGCTGAACAGGGCCCCGCCGTGGAGAAGAGCACCGCTGAACAGGGCCCGCGGTGCAGAAGAGCACCGCTGAACAGGGCCCCGCCGCGGAGAAGAGCACCGCTGAACAGGGCCCCGCCGTGGAGAAGAGCACCGCTGAACAGGGCCCGCGGTGCAGAAGAGCACCGCTGAACAGGGCCCCGTCGTGGAGAAGAGCACCGCTTAACAGGGCCCCGCCGTGGAGAAGAGCACCGCTGAACAGGGCCCCGCCGTCTCAAGCACCGCTCCGCTGGGCCCCGCCGTCTCAAGCACCGCTCCGCTGGGCCCTTCCTCTCAAGCACCGCTCCGCTGGGCCCCGCCGTCTCAAGCACCGCTCCGCTGGGCCCTTCCTCTCAAGCACCGCTCCGCTGGGCCCTTCCTCTCAAGCACCGCTCCGCTGGGCCCGCCGTCTCAAGCACCGCTCCGCTGGGCCCCGCCGTCTCAAGCACCGCTCCGCTGGGCCCTTCCTCTCAAGCACCGCTCCGCTGGGCCCTTCCTCTCAAACACCGCTCCGCTGGGCCCTTCCTCTCAAGCACCGCTCCGCTGGGCCCTTCCTCTCAAGCACCGCTCCGCTGGGCCCCGCCGTCTCAAGCACCGCTCCGCTGGGTCCTTCCTCTCAAGCACCGCTCCGCTGGGCCCTTCCTGTCAAGCACCGCTCCGCTGGGCCCCGCCGTCTCAAGCACCGCTCCGCTGGGCCCCGCCGTCTCAAGCACCGCTCCGCTGGGCCCTTCCTCTCAAGCACCGCTCCGCTGGGCCCTTCCTCTCAAGCACCGCTCCGCTGGGCCCTTCCTCTCAAGCACCGCTCCGCTGGGCCCTTCCTCTCAAGCACCGCTCCGCTGGGCCCTTCCTCTCAAGCACCGCTCCGCTGGGTCCCGCCGTCTCAAGCACCGCTCCGCTGGGCCCCGCCGTCTCAAGCACCGCTCCGCTGGGCCCTTCCTCTCAAGCACCGCTCCGCTGGGCCCTTCCTGTCAAGCACCGCTCCGCTGGGCCCCGCCGTCTCAAGCACCGCTCCGCTGGGCCCCGCCGTCTCAAGCACCGCTCCGCTGGGCCCTTCCTCTCAAGCACCGCTCCGCTGGGCCCTTCCTCTCAAGCACCGCTCCGCTGGGCCCCGCCGTCTCAAGCACCGCTCCGCTGGGCCCTTCCTCTCAAGCACCGCTCCGCTGGGCCCTTCCTCTCAAGCACCGCTCCGCTGGGCCCTTCCTCTCAAGCACCGCTCCGCTGGGTCCCGCCGTCTCAAGCACCGCTCCGCTGGGCCCCGCCGTCTCAAGCACCGCTCCGCTGGGCCCTTCCTCTCAAGCACCGCTCCGCTGGGCCCTTCCTCTCAAGCACCGCTCCGCTGGGCCCTTCCTCTCAAGCACCGCTCCGCTGGGCCCCGCCGTTTCAAGCACCGCTCCGCTGGGCCCCGCCGTCTCAAGCACCGCTCCGCTGGGCCCTTCCTCTCAAGCACCGCTCCGCTGGGCCCTTCCTCTCAAGCACCGCTCCGCTGGGCCCTTCCTCTCAAGCACCGCTCCGCTGGGAACCGCCGTCTGAAGCACCGCTCCGCTGGGCACCGCCGTCTCAAGCACCGTTCCGCTGGGCACCGCCGTCTCAAGCACCGTTTATGGTTCACTGTGACCACCATGCCTCCTCCTTGACCAGTGGAGACTGTCATCCACCTGATGGACTGTGGCTTTGCACTCCCCAGGATGGTCCAGTGGGCAGCCCAAGCTGTAGAGACATTGAGAGACTGTGGCTTTGCACTCCCCAGGATGGTCCAGTGGGCAGCCCACCCACTGTAGAGACATTGAGAGACTGTGGCTTTGCACTCCCCAGGATGGTCCAGTGGGCAGCCCACCCACTGTAGAGACTTGAGAGACTGTGGCTTTGCACTCCCCAGGATGGTCCAGTGGGCAGCCCACCCACTGTAGAGACATTGAGAGACTGTGGCTTTGCACTCCCCAGGATGGTCCAGTGGGCAGCCCACCCACTGTAGAGACATTGAGAGACTGAGGCTTTGCACTCCCCAGGATGGTCCAGTGGGCATGGTGGCTCCTCGTGGATCTGGCGTCGTGGACTCATGTGGCTGTGGTGCCCCCCCCTTCCCTTCCCCCTGAGGTGCCTGTAGTTTTTACATCTGATGCCCCTGCAGTGTTCTCTCCAAAGGACTCAGTTCTCCTGTGTGGGCTTTGCCCTTGTTTCTCAAGACTTTGGCCCACGGACATGCTCAATTCGTAGGATGTGCAGGACTTGTTACTTCAGTTATACACTGATGTGTATGTCATTAGTTTTGTTGTGGATATCTTTCATGGTTGTACTCTAATTTTCTGGAGATTTTTGGTACATAAATATTTATTCCAAATATGATTACGTCCTGGCATTTTTCAGGGGTGTTTGGGTGGTGTCACTGTGACTTGGTGCTCTGCATTGGTGAGTACATAGTTGGGGGGGGGGGGGGTCGCATATGTGTGTGCCCGTGACCTTTCGTCCTCCCCCTCCCGTGTGTCGTAGGTGCAGTACTCACCGTTGTCATCTGCGCCGGACTTCGTACTCGTGGTAGATGAGAAGGTAGACGAGAGCAGGTAGGATGTTTAATTCGGGTTCCATGCTGTCCTCCTTCCTCCTGGAGTGCGTAGTGGTGAGCGTTTTCCCGTCCGTAGTCTGTTTCCGCTGTGTTTTTATCGGCGGTGCTCCCGCCCCGGAAAAGGTGGCGTATTGGTGAGTTGGAATAGTGTGGGCGGTACATTGTCTCCCGCCTGTCTGTTGGCGGTGACCGCCGCGCTGTTTGTTTGTACCGCCGTGGCGGTCGGAGTGTTAAGGTGGCTGTCTGTGTTGGCGGTTCCCGCCAGGCTCAGAATCCCATTTTTTTTACCGCCAGCCTGTTGGCGGGTTGGCCGCCGCTTTAACGCCGACCGCCAGGGTTAGAATCACCCCCTAAGTCAGAAGGTAACTTTTTAACCGAGGCCTCCCGCGACCTGTAGCCGAGCAGGGCTCCATCGCGGTCGGCCTGAAAGTTTGACTTTGCCCCGGTCGAGGTGCAACCAGATGACCCGATTGACGCTTTTTGTTTCTAAGCGCTAGAAAAGTAATAATTCTTTAAAAATTCATATCTCCGGTTCCCCTGAACCGATTTTAATCGTTTTTGTGTCATTTTAAAGATAAAAATATAAACTATTTTAATAAATTGGTTTTGGATTTTTAAACTTTTTCCTGTGTTTTATTTAATTACTGTTTTGTGATATTTGAATGCTTTACACTTTGTCTCCTAAGTTAAGCCTTGACGCTCGTTGCCAAGCTACCAAGGGTTGAGCTGGGATTAATTTACTGAGACCTAACTGTACCTAAGTGGAGGTTAGTGGCTTGTTGCTAGGTGTAGGTACCTACCTGCCCTACCAATAACCCATTTTCCAACAGTAGCGCACAATGAATAACATGAATTAAGCACAAGAAAAGAATCGCGCGTCTTGGTGATTTGAGTATCCACATGTAAATGCCGTGAAACGACCAAGCACACATTTACACGCACAAGAGTCAAATTGCTTATCATGCCAAGATTAGGCCCAAGAACTCGAACGTCTTAGATAATGGATTCGGGGGCCCAGCCCGACCTCCGCCTTACCGCCCTGATCTAGGATCACCAAATGAAGTGAAAAAAGGGCGAGGCGTGGAGGATCAAAGTAGGCCGCCGGAACAGGAGCTCAGGAAGTTGCTGCTGCTCTGCACCGGGACCTCTGAATAGTGAGCACGTGGAGCTGGGCTGGCTCCCTTATATAGAGTCTTGGCCCAGCCCACAAACCACACCCAGGCATGCTGCAGGCAAAACTTCTAGAAGGCTCTGGAAGGGGATCACACCCTGACACAGTGTGAAAGCCTGCAGCAGTACATCACATGTGAACAGTGTTTATATGCATGCTGAACATAAGGCTTCAAGATTAAACTCTGCAATGCAAAAGGTTAAACAAGATCATATCAGCACAATGCATAAATTATGTTAGCTTGAAATTGCTAGGTTTTTGCATTTTAGTCGCCCGTAGAGCGCGCACTGCCTTGGTGCTGACATTCTCCACTGGTTCTGGAGGGGGCCTGGTACCCAAAGTGCTTCATCCTGCCAAGGACTGAGCTAGTGGATGTATCTCTCCACTGGTTCTGGAGGGGGCATGGTGCCCAGAGTGCTCCACGTGCAGTGTGGCCGGTACAATTCCCTCACCTGAGTGTGTGTGCCACGAGATTGCCAAGGTACAGGTAGCATGATACTCCATGGAGGCAGTGACATACCCCACACTGCTGCGGCTTCTCATTCCACCTGCAGGTACCAACACTGATGACAGTAATGCTTCATGGAAGCTTCCCAGGGTCCTGGAACTCACCACCAGCCTTGGACGACTGACCACTGGGAATGGTAGGTATGTCTGCGGTGGTGCCACTGTCCGAGGATGTCCCAGGGCCGCTGGTGGTGCTTGTGGCGGTGTCTGTCGTGGCGGTGCTTGCGGCGGTGTCTGTCGTGGCGGTGCTGGCAGCGGTGTCTGTCGTGGTGGTGCTGGCAGCGGTGTCTGTCGTGGCGGTGCTGGCGGCTGGGTATGTCATTGCGGTGCTGGCGGGGGGGTCTGTGGTGGCGGTGCTGGCGGCGGGGTCTGTGGCAGCAGGGCATGTGTTAGCGCCTGCTGAGGGAGAAATCAGGATGTCTCCTGCAGCCTCGGACTGCTGCCCACCGGGTAAGAGGCTGGGGACTGACGCAGCGGCTGTAGACGTGCCGGAGGCGGTGCAGGTGGCGGTACAGGTGGCGGTGTTCGCCGCCGTACAGGTTGGCGTGGACGTGGACAGAAGGTGTGACACTGGTCACTCAGTCTGTGCCACCATGCCCTCTCCTGACCTGCCCTTCTGTTTTTGGCCCTTCCCCACCTTTGATGGTGGTGCAGTTGTCTTGCCACTATCCCCTTTTGTTTTCACTGACCCCTTGGTGTTTTCGGCATCTCCCTCTGGGATGTGGGCACCTTTTTCACCTAGGCAGGTGGCGGAATGTCCTTGCCCTCTGTACGTGGCACACTGGCAGCCCTGATGGTTGGCGCACAACATGACCACTGTGCCTGGGGATGTGGTGGCTGAGGTGCTGGGCTGGGACCTGGAAAGCCTGGCCCTAGAGGAAGGACGGTGGGGAAGTGTAGGGAAGAGGTCAATGTTAGCCAGGAAAGGTTTTTTAGACACACTGGGACGGGTAGATGGAGGGGGTTTGGGAGTGGAGGAAGAGGTAGTGGTTGTAGGAGGTGTATGTCTGCTGAATTTGGTTGAAGGTGCATGGGCTGGAGGCTGTTGTGAGGTGGATGGCTGTTGGGTGGGTGTGTGCCTGCGTTTGTGTACTTTGGGAGGAGGGCTCACAGACACACTGGGAGAGGACACAGGGGATGTGTGAATGGTAGTAGGGGTGGTGATTACACGTGAGCTATGTGTGGTGATGGGCGTGCTGGTGATGGAGGAAGTGGCTGAGGATGTAGTGCATGCAGGTGTGAGTGGAGACGAGACTGGGAGGGAGGAGTTGAGATGTGGAGGAGGGGGACACAGTGGAGGAAGTGGATGTTGGTATGTGTGCATGGGTATGTTGCTTGTGTGAGTGCCTGTGGAATGTGTGGTGCTTATGTTTGCCTTAGCCACTCTTGTGTGTTGATGTGTGTGCATTCTGGTCTGATGGTGTGCTTGGGATAGGCTGAGGTACAGGGGATTGGGTCTGGGTGGAGGAGGTTGGAGGGGGAAGGCTGGACACAGGGACAATGGCTGCCATCAGTGCTGAGGCTAGAGCCTGAAATGCTCTCTGTTGGGATGCCATGCCAGAATGAATGCCCTCCAGGAAGGCATTTGTTTGTTGCAAATGCCTCTCAACACCCTGGATGGCATTCAGAATGGTAGACTGCCCAACAGTGAGGGATCTCAGGAGGTCAATGGCATCCTCACTGAGGGTAGCAGGGCCGACTGCGGCAGGGTCTGAGGTGCCTGGGGCGAAGGAGAAGCCCACCCTCCTGGGTGAGCGTGCACGGGACAGACGCTGAGGGGCTGCTGGGAGGGCGGTGCCGGTAGGGGTGGTGGCGGCTGTAGCTGTTGATACGGTGGGCACAGAGGGGCCCGCCACCGCAAGGGAGCTCCCATCAGAGGAGGAGTCGCTGTCGCTGGTCTCCGCTCCTGTCCCCGCCGTGGAGCTCCCCTCGCCCTCCATCCCACTGGTGGCTTCAGACTCCGTAGCTTCACCCTCCAGGGCCAAGTGGGATGCAGCTCCCTCCTGCTCCGGTGCCAATGCTCCTCCGCCAGATGATGCTATTGCACACAAGAACAGCATGCAACACCACTACCGTTGGCGGACACAACAGACAGTGAGCTGCCCTCTGCAATACGCCATGCACTTATAGTTCCTAGATTTTTCACATGCCCATGGGGTACGAGGCCTAAGCCCAATTGCTGAACACCTGGAAGTCACAGGAGCCTGACTAGGTGTAGATGGCTCTAACCACTAGTGGGGTTGGGGTGCCACATAGCCTGCCTCACAAGGGACCTTGCCTACCAAGATCGCCCTGGCCTAGGGGAACCCACTTCCCACCTCCCCCACCCAGACACCTCATAATGCATGCAGAGTCAGCTGAATGAGAGTGTATTCACCCCCTTGTGGCTGCTGTGATGCCCTCAAGCGCCCATCCAACTCCGGATAGGCCACCGCCAGGATCCGGAACATCAGGGGGGTCATGGTGCGACGGGCACCCCCCATGTTGGGAGGCCATCCCCAGCTGGGCTTCCGCCGTCTTCTTGCTCTAGCGGCGCATGTCCTCCCATCTTTTACGGAAGTCGGTGCTCCGTCTGTGGTAGACCCCCAGGGTCCGGACGTCCTTTGGCAATTGCATGCCAAATAGCCTTCTTCTGGTGGGCGCTGACCTAGAGGATTGGTACGGGGTAAAGGACATTACTCACCCGGCCGGACCGTCATACTCATTGCACACCAGTTCCCACCCATGCCAGGACGCACATAAACTCACCATCCACACATGTAGGCCTCAGTCCCCCCATGTATCTTCCAGCCACACCACTCAAAACAGGCATTGCCCATTCAGCATGCTTACAGTGTACTCACCTGTTTTTCTGGAGGACCGTACAGTTGCGTGTACTGGGGGAGGACCCCATCCACTAGTTTCTCCAACTCCTCCTCCTGCACTTTCCCCAGACACATGAACCATCATCGCTTCCAGACACAGGTCACAGCAGCACTTGCAGTGTAGGTCCTCTCCTGTTGAAGGTCAGGTATCAAGTGAGTGAACAGACAGAAAATGGCAGTCACGTCCACGGCGGTGCATACCGTCACAGCCGGCGTACATCGTCATTGGCTCCTCGGACCCATAGGGCCCAATGTTGACCAATGCTGAGTTGCGCTGCGATCTTCGACCTCCCACCGCGACAGTGTACAACGCCAGCGCAGTTACCTCATATCCCCTTGTCCCACCTTACAGGTCAGGCAGCCGCCATTTCAGGGGGCCACATGGCATTACTAATAACTGCATCACACCTATCTAGGCCTGGAATACACACAGTTACAGGCACATAGCGGATTAATAGATTTCTGCAAATGACATTTTGTGATACCTCAGTGTTGGCTGACTCTCTGCTCGCTGTTCTCCTCCATAGGGCACGTCTGCTGGGGCAGGTGATGAGATGGCGGCATCCTCCGGTGTACAGACCACTGGTGGACCTGTCGACAATGGAAGAGAGACACATAATAGTCACATACAGACTTGATCGTGCAACAATCCAGGAACTGTGTGCCCAGTTGGAGTCAGACCTGATGTCAGCTATCCGCCATCTCACAGCGATACCCCCTCTAGTGCAGGTCCTGTCAGTGCTCCATTTCCTAGCAAGTGGCTCCTTCCAAACTACAGTGACCATTGCATCAGGGATGTCCCAGCCAATGTTCTCTAACGTGTTGTCCAGAGTGTTGTCTGCCCTGCTGAAACACATGTGTTACATCGTGTTCCCTCAGGTAGAGGATTTGCCCACAGTGAAAGGTGACTTCTATGCCCTGAGACATATCCCCAACATCATTGGTGCCATTGATGGGATACATGTGGCATTAGTACCCCCACGCAGGAGTGAACAGGTGTACACAAACCGGAAGAGCTACCATTCGATGTATGTGCAGCAGGTGTGTTTGGCAGACCAGTACATCTCCCATGTGAATGCCAAGTTTCCTGGCTCAGTGCATGACGCTTACATTTTGAGGAATAGCAGCATCCCTTACGTGATGGGGCAACTCCAGAGGCACCGTGTGTGGCTAATAGGTGCGGCCATGGACCCAATTCAGTGTGAATAGGTGTCTGGGTATGGGGTTGTCCCTAAGGTTAGTGTGTGTCTAACAGTTGTCCCTTGATATTTGCAGGTGACTCTGGTTACCCCAACCTGTCATGGCTACTGACCCCAGTGAGGAATCCCAGGACAAGGGGAGAGGAACGCTACAATGAGGTACGTGGGCGAACTAGGAGGGTGATCGAACGCACCTTCGGCCTCCTGAAGGCCAGATTTCGGTGCCTCCATATGACAGGTGGTTCCCTCTACCACTCACCAAAGAAGGTGTGCCAGATCATCGTGGCCTGCTGTATGCTGCACAACCTGGCTTTGCGACGGCAGGTGCCTTTTCTGCAGGAGGATGGTCCAGCTGGTGGTCTTGTGGCAGCTGTGGAGCCTGTGGACAGTGAAGAAGAGGAGGCAGAAGAAGAGGATATCGACAACCGAAACAACATAATCATGCAATACTTCCAGTGAGGCACAGGTAAGAAGATGACACTGCCTCCCACATCTCATACAATTGTTGGAGCTAGCATGTCTGCCATTTTCACTCAGTGTATGGACCCTGACTTGTCACTTTGCCTCTCCATTTCACAGATGTGGGTCCCACTTTGTGCCCTCTGCTATATTTCCTCATGGCCTACAGCAGTGTTACATCGGTATGTACACAAGTAAATTGACATTGCTATATTCTATGGTTATTGCAATTACACATTTGTGAAAGCACAGACTGACTCCAGATTGTTTTGTGATTGAAGTATGTTTATTTCTGTGCTAATAAGTGGATGGGGTTGTAAAGTGGGCTGGGGAGATGGTGGAGGAATGTCCATGGCAGAGTACAGTCTATTGGTTTCACAGGTGCATTGTCCAAAGGGGCATAGGAAGTGGAGCAATGGCAGTTGAAGGATGGACAGGGTGACAAAGTGGGACAGAAGGGTGACATTCAGGGGGGTCTCATTTCGTGGAGGGTTCTTGGCAATGTTCTCTGTCTTGTTCCTGGATCTCAGGGACCGTTTGCGGGGTGGTACTCCATTTGCAGGGGGTGGGGTGCTGGTGTCCTGTTGTTCCTGTGGCGGTGCCTCCTGTCCACTAGCGCCAGTGGAGGTGGAGGGCTGTTCATCATCCAGGCTAGTGTCAGGGGCCCCTTGTTATGCCACTGTGTCCCTCTTGGTGTTGGCCATGTCTGCCAGCACCCCTGCAATGGTGAGCAGGGTGTTGTTAATGGACTTCAAGTCCTCCCTGATCCCAAGGTAGTGTTCCTCCTGCAGCCGCTGGGTCTCCTGAAACTTGGCCAGTACTGTTGCCATTGTCTCCTGGGAATGATGGTAAGCTCCCATGATGTTGGAGAGTGCCTCGTGGAGAGTGGGTTCCCTGGGCCTGTCCTCCCCCTGTCGCACAGCAGTCCTCCCAGCTTCCCTGTTGTCCTGTGCCTCTGTCCCCTGAACCGTGTGCCCACTGCCACTGCCCCCAGGTCCCTTATTGTCCTGTGTTAGTGGGGTTGCCTTGGTTCCCTGTAGTGGTGGACACACTGCTGATTGATGTGTCCTGGGGGCAGAGGGATGGGCCCGCAGGGTGGGTGCTGTGCTGGTGCTTCCTGAGGGGGGAGACTCTGTGGTGGCTTGTGACTGTGTCAGGGGAACCGACTATCCCGAGGTCCCTGATGGGCCGAACTGGTCATCTTGATCCAGTGGTGCAGAGCTGCTGTCATCGCTGTGGGTCTCTTCTGTGGCGGACTGGATATGTCTGGCACCTCCTGTCCGGGGACGTTGGGTAGGGGTCCTGTAGAGGTGTAAAGGCATGATTATTGCATCTGTGTGTGCCATTGTGTGCAATGGGTGAGTGACCCTCTACTCCAGTGATTGCATTCTTGGCTTGGTCCTTGTGTGATAGTTGGTTTGGGGTCTGTGTGGGTATCTGTACTGGACATGCTTTGGTGATGGGGGTCCATGCATTGGTGTTACATGCAGGGCTTGTTTTTGGGATGTGTGGGTTGTGTTGGTGGGGTATCTGTGGGTTGTTGGGGTGATGGGTGTGAGGGTAAGGGTGGGGTATGTAATGGCATGCAGGTAGGGTGGGGGATAAAGTAGTAAAGATTTGCCTTACCAGAGTCCAGTCCTCCTGCTACTCCTGAGTATTGCCAAGACTTGCTCCTCCCATGTTGTTAGTTGTGGGGGAGGAGGTGGGGGTCCACCACCAGTCCTCTGTACAGCAATCCGGTGTCAGGAGACCACGGATCGCACCTTCTCCCGTAGGTCGTTCCACCTCTTCCTGATGTCATCCCTAGTTCTTGGATGCTGTCCCACTGCGTTGACCCTGTTGACAATTCTGCGCCATAGCTCCATCTTCCTTGCAATGGATGTCTGCTGCACCTGTGATCCGAATAGCTGTGGCTCTACCCGGACGATTTCCTCCACCATGACCCTGAGCTCCTCCTCAGAGAACCTGGGGTGTCGTTGAGGTGCCATGATGTGGTGTGGGTGATGTGTGAGATGGTGTGTGTTGTGATGTGTGAGGGGATGTGTTGTTGTGTGTTGTTTGAGGTGCATGGATGTTGTGTAAGTGATGGTGTTGTGTGTCTGTGGATGCTAGTGTTGTTTAAGGTAGTGTCTCTCTCTGGCCTGCTTTCAAATTTCTGGTTGTAAGGGTTTGTGGGTAATGTGGGTGTGTGTTTTATATTGGATTGGGTGTGTGGGTGTGGTGTGTGTATGTGTATCAGGTGTGTGTATTTCGAATTGTCCAATGTGGTTGTATTTTTTTTGTATATGTGTGTATATTTTGAGCGGAGCGGTGTGTACCGGCAATGGATTATCGCAGTTGAAAGACCGCTACGTTGATTAGTGGGTTGTGATAGTGTGGGCGTATTCTAATTGGCGTGACGGTGTCAGTTTTGGTATCGCCAGTTTAAAACTGACCTTTGGTGTGGCGAACTTGCGTGGGTGTCTGTATTGTGGCAGATTCCGAGCTGTGGGTCGTAATACCTCTAGCTGAATTCCGCGGCCGCAGCAGTATGTTGGAGGTCTTCTGCACGGCGGTAAGCGGGATTTACCGCCAGGGTTGTAATGAGGGCCTTTGTTTTTTAGAAACTTTAAGTATGCACTCGACCAACTTGGGTTAGATCAAAATGTGGTATCTTCTTTATCAGCAACCCAATTGAAAGCTTGCCTAAAACATGCTCCTGCAGACTTAAGTCATCATCTGGATACTGACTTCTGCTGAGGATTGAAGTATTAATAAACTCTGTTACCAGGAAAACACCGCAACCATATTTGGCATGGAAGTTGCCACATGGGGTTAGGCGTTTTTGGATTTTAATGAGACTAGACATACTACCGTCAAATGTATTAACTTTTACCAAATTTTTAACTTTTTAAAATTGCTTTTAAACGTATATTGACAATTTTAGTATGGATTTCTGGCCTTGTGATCTGCTAATTTGATGATTGGAAGAATAGCAATACCCTAATTGCTTTTAGGGATTTATGTTTAAATATTTTATTTTTGCATGTCTTTGTTGTATGTCGACCTCCTAGGAGTTGCAAAACATGAAATAAAAATCTTGAATTTTGGTGAGACTACCACTTCCATAGACAGAAATAGTCACTTATGTCTTAAATGGAGGATAGGACGTTTGTGCATATATAGACATTTTCTGGTAGGTGCATGGCACCATGTTAAAGATCTTTACCCAGAGAGATAGGGTGGTATTTGAGGTTGCCGTACATTACAAGCGCTCTACGTTTTATGACTTGCCTGTCTTAGTGATGTTCAGACCAAGGTTGTATTTCTCTGCTAATGCTGCAGGAAGAGCCCGGTAAGGGTCAAGGTCCCACTTCTTAGTTCTGACCCTACAGCTGATGTTACAACAAGAGGGGTGATTTGGCCAACCCCACTAGGAAGGAACTCCTTCCATGTTTCTTTACATGATGACAGTGATGACGCAGAAATTAAGGTTTTTACATTTATTAGCGCTTAAACATAGTACTGCAATAATCAAGTGTGATTTTAACCGAACGAATAAAGATTGTACGGGGACAAATGTGCCCTCAGAGTAGTTTGCCAACATTTATAAGCGTGCTTTATATAACGTGATGTATTAGAATTGTACGAATCTGACATAATCGTAAAATTGTGCTATGATTTGCTTGTTAGAAATGTTTTAGCTTAGCATAACTTTAGTGGAGGCTTTGGCCTAGTTGCCTGTCTCACGGTTTAGATGCTCGTATTTTTCTAACGTGCTAATAAACGTGTATTCTTGCTTGAAGCTGTACTTTTCCAGTGAGATCGGTTCACATGCTTATCTTTAAGGTTTTGTGCCAGCCTGGCATCTTCTTCTTTGCTCCAAGGTCAATCTGCAGGTGCAGACAATGGACGCTCTGAAAGTGAGTTAATTGGTAAAATATGTTGCAACTTACGTTCCCGACTCCAAGGATAATGTATGCTTAGGTAGAAGCTTGTGAACTGTAGTTTTTGATTGGACAATTTGAAGCCAACCTATGAACTCTCCAATGGAAGACCCTACTGGATTGAACTGTTGTCTATTTAAACCAGGTGCACGAGAGGAAATGAGCCATTATTGGACATGCGCCTTTACCAGCCCATTACCCGCTATTGCCGACTTCGCCATCTTCTCTGATGCCAATTGATGTTCGATGAGACTTTGATGCTTTCTCTAATCGAGAGAAAGAGACTTTAAGAAATTCTCGCCCTAGAGACTTTAACTTTGATTTGCCCCTTTGCATGAAGTAATAGTTTTGTCCTTTTACCTTGCCGCTGTGAGGCAATTGCCCCGTCCACCCTGCCCCCTTTGCCCCGTCCCATGCTGATCGAAACCGGTACCTGTGAGACGAAGACTTCCTTGAATGCTGATTGAATTTGGTAAATATGAAAGGAAAATGTACAATTGCATTGTGTTTCTTTTTAGGTAACCAACTGCTGATTTTTGATAAGAGCCCTAGTTAGGAGTTTTCCAAATCAATGTTGCTAAATTGTTTTTTGCATGAAGTCCCACATGCAGATGCTAATTTGAGGTTAGATGAGGATTCATTTGTTGCACAATGCAATTTGAGACCTTGTTATGCTGACTAATGTATGCAATTAGCCCATTACAGATTATAGTTTTAGTGGTTTGCATTGCTATTATCGAATGCATTATTATTCAAATGCTGCATAGATTGCATCTGTTTCGTCGTTATGGACAGCTATTAATGTTCATTTACATATATCATTTGGTGTTGAGACACGTTTATATCGTGCTAGCTTTGTTAATATAGGGAAATAAATCCATTAACTTTGAATCAACTGGTGTGATTATTCATGGCCGAAAGGTCATGGTTCGCCGAAATGTTTTCTGGATTAATTGTGAAGTGTTATGTTGATCAGGGTATTGCCTATGTACGTTATTGATTATTGATTTGATTAAATTGATTACTCTCGGGTGAAGAGAGCCCCACTTGGTCAAAAGATTCATCGACCTAAGAGCGTCCCAATACAGGTAATTTATTAGTCCGGAACGCTCTATCAACAGCAACATCTCAGAAAAGGTTGTTCCCTCTCTCCACTTGCGCTATGCATCACCCGTGTACCGCAAAAGGATGGGGTACCCCTGCATAAAGCCATGAGTGTCCCCTGAGTCTTGCACACCTCACAGATATTTATTAGCCTTGGAATGAATAGGGACCCCCTGAAGGGTCGAGGGTCCCTCAAAAGGTTGGGGCCCCCAGTGCCTCAGGGATTGCAGGGGCCTTTGTTACAACCCTGCTATGCACGCGCTGGGGTATTTCTCTGTAGCATGACCAGGTGCAGATACATTCTTTAAAATGTTTTTTTCTTTACATTTTTTTCCCAGACAAGAAAAAAACATGGCTTTAAAAAGGGTCAGTGAGGAACTGCCAAGTCAACAGTGAAGTTTCCTCCATCATTCAATGAATGCAGGAGGAAGAAACTACGCTGGGGGGTCCCGCTCCGCATTCGGCACTTCCACAAGAAAACGGGGGATTTTCCATTACCACTCAACTCTATGATCCCTCTTGTTGTCATTGAAAAGTAGAGCCGAGTGCGTCCTTAGAGTGAAAAGCACCCCGCTTGCCTCACACTGCACTTGAGAGGGGGAACAGCAGGTATAAACATTAGCAGTCAGGCCAGGATTCTTGGAAAAAACCATCCCTGACGCTGATAAGAAAGAATACATAATGCAAGATAACCCGAGAGAGATGGCTATAAACTCCCCGCCAGGTGTCTCAGAAATTGTTTTAATGAATCCTGGCACGCAGATGAAATGTCTGTGAAGGGCAAACCGGCTCTGAAATGCGTTTGAAGTTTTATGTGTCTGGCTGGGCTGGAGCGCTGCCTGATAACTCAGTCAACAAAGCAGTAGACGGAACAGCACAAACCGCAAGCGAACTTGTGGACTGAAGGAACTGCTATTTGATTTTGACACGAGTGTATTGTGCCAGTTTGGTATGTGGGGAAAAATGGACCAGAAATGTGAAAACACACACATCAACGTTTCTTACAATGCGAGCTTTAAATTGGCTGGCACGCACTGAGTCGGATTTAAGAGCTTGTTGTTAGTCGAAGGTGACTAGCGTAAATTTTCTACAAGGCTGCAGGGAGTGTGAGAAAGTGAGCTTTGCTTTCTTTCGATAATTGGATTTCCTTTTACATCAGATGCCAAGCACACACGCCTGTGGGCCAGCGAGCAAGGTGCACCGTTTGCACTTGGACAAAGGAAGCACACATTCGGCTAACAATAGGACAGGATCGGCTGGTCACAATGGTTGCCTGTGACATGAAGCAAGAGTACAGTTAACATTAATAAATAGGCATTTTGGCACTTAATGAAGAAACCTAATGTGATTTCTGTTTTTTCTTAAGTCTTCATTTCTATTCAAATGAATAATCAATGCCAACAAAGTTGAGCTCATCAATCACACTTCTAGACAATAATTTAAAACATTTTAGTTGTTGAAAGACTTTGGACCTTATTTAGAATTTGGTGAAGCACAAATCTACCAAAAAGTGGTGGACGTCCCATCTTCCCCATTTACAAAGTCATTAACATCAATGGACAGCCGCCACTTTTTGGTGCTGTCCCACCCTCACTAAATTATAAATATTGCTCTTTGTCAGCTACAGTGCCTAAGCCATCATGCAGTACATGGCCCAATTCAGCATGACTGTGGGTAATGACACCTCATTATTTACACAGGAAGGTGTAGCCGCATCATATATGCGGAATGTCTGAAGGTAGGGTCCTTCGGCAAATGTAACTCGTAGACCTGTAAAGTTTGAATGTACTATTTTCGACTCATTTTGATGCATTTCTGTTTTTGCTTTCTGGAACATGCAAGCCTATTTTCTAGGAGGAAACAACCAAGACATCAGATAAAATTTTGCCCGGAGCCCTGACTTTCCAAAAGCTTGGAAGGTCAAACAGAACCTACAAAAACCCTTGAGCCTGAGAACCATATGGAGCCAATACTGTTGACCATGATAATTGCTGACTAGCCTATCACAGGTCTTAGTAATATGAAGACATCCTTGCAGAGGTATAGCATGAGCTCAGCTAAACAGCACAAAACTGAACACGCTGTGGCATCCTTAACGTGGGTCCAAATTACACATAGTTCTATAGGAAGCTACTGGAATGTGCACCTATTTTTTGTACCCTCAAACCACTTTTATACTATGGAAGCTGTAACAGAAATCCACATTTGTGATATGGGTCATTCTGGTGCAAAGTATGCACCAGCGATATCACAATGAGGTGTTGGGACATGTACCAATGCAAATGAGGAATCAACTTTGCCTTTGCAGTATTATAGATGGAGTTGTAAGGATAAACAAGCTGTCAGGTAGCATACTCATTGTGCGACACACATAAGGTTGTGCACAGATAGTGTGCCCCCTAGAGGGCCTTCCCTGGGTGTGTGGCCTGAGGGAGCCCCAGAAACGGTCCAGGCATCCCCTCAAAAGCAGGTACCGGTATACCCTGCTACAGATAAAACACCCTAGTTCTAAAGACTTGGCAAGATAATATATTCCTTTTTTTGCATTGTGACACGGTGCATTAGAGTAATATGTGATATATTTCTTAGAATGTTTTTTAAAGATGCTGAACTCTCACTCATGCTACATGGCTTGTTTCACAATTTAGTCCTAGTTCTCTGTGAATAGGTATGTGTTTGTACATGTCATTTCCTAAAATGTCTTGAACTAGCCCACACGTGGTCAGAGGTACTTTGCCCTGGGTAGTGGCTACCCTCTACAATGCATGCCATTAATCAAAGGGCATCTTATTTCTATTATATATTCCCAACATTGGCATATGTAACTCTCAGTTCATTCATTTACATCCTATGCACAGACACCTTCCAGAGATACCTGTATTGTTAGCAGGCTCTTCAGATTCTACTTACAACCCACAAAGGCAAATTAGGATTATCTCTGCCTTTCCACAGTGGGCTACTCTCGACATTAAAAACCCAATATGATCTATTCCTTGCATGGTCCCACTACCAGGGATCGTAGGACAACTTTTACGACCTTTTCTGTGCTTGGAGTCTTTAGGGTCCGAGCAAATCCTTTGAGCCTTACAGCAAGAGGGTACTTCATGGATCTCTTTTATGTCCAAGGTGTGCTTAAACAAGTTCCCTCAAAATATTATGTACATGTCTGGAATACCTTCTGTTGACAAACATCACGCCCTGTTAAAACGGCAAGAGTATCAGTCATCAGAGCGATAGGAGACACAGAACACACACCTAGAGCCAGCAGGAGGTGAACACAAGCATCTGAGCTTCAGGAGAGTAAATGCAGGGTTGAGGACAAAACTGGAAGCAGACCGACATGTAAAACCAAAAGAACTGTGGGAAGTTTACTGGGATTATGAGAGTGGTGACTTCATAGAACAGACCGAAGGCCTGTGGGGAAAAGACTGCGGCATCTCAGTATATACTAGGCAGTAGTCGTACAAAGACGCTGAGCTCAGGACCATGGTGCCTAGCAACATTGTTTTTGGATTGATGTGCCTCTCGCGGTCCGCTCTAGTTTGCTTACTAGCTTTGCATTTCCTCACCTTTATTGGTTTGACTCCCTCCCTGCACATGTATCCCCTTTCTCATCTCCTTCCTGTTCCTTCTTACCTAGTTGTTGACTGGTTGTGTTTGTGCTGCGCTTATGCTCCAATCTGCAAGTTTTGGTGCCATTGGTGCTGAGATTATAGGTCTCCAGGTGGGTGATGGGTTTCATCACGGTTTGCTCTTAACCTCGCGCTGGCAAGTGAGTTAATATGGGCCAGATGTACAACGCGTTTTGCATGGCGCAAACTGCAAAATTCGCAGTTTGTGCCATGCAAAACACGCATCGTGATGCACATTCCCATTTTGTGAGTCGATACCGACTCTCAAATTGGGAATGTGACTCGCAAATAGGAAGGGGTGTTCCCCTTCCTATTTGCGATTGCACTGCGATGCAGAATTGCTTTGAGAACGCGGTCGCAAAGCAATTCGCAGTTAGCACCCATGTGAAATGGGTGCTAACTCATTCGCAAAAGGGGACCCCTTCCCCTATGTGAATGGTGCCAAAAATATTTTTTCAGAGCAGGCAGTGGTCTTGGACCACTGCCTACTCTGAAAAAATGAAACCAAATGGTTTCATTTTCCCGAGTGTATTGCAACTCGTTTTCCTTTAAGGACAACGGGCTGCAATACAAAAAAGAAAAACTGCTTTATTAAAAAAGCAGTCACAGACATGGTGGTCTGCTGTCTCCAGCAGGCCACCATGCATGTGAGTGCAGGGAATCGCAAGGGGGTCGCAA
Organism: Pleurodeles waltl; assembly: GCF_031143425.1. Lineage (NCBI taxonomy): Eukaryota > Metazoa > Chordata > Amphibia > Caudata > Salamandridae > Pleurodeles > Pleurodeles waltl. Next base: position 820,390,370 of record NC_090443.1, on the reverse strand, counting down.
ATTGCTACCCACCTCATTAATATTAATGAGGTGGGTCTTTGCGACCCCCTTGCGATTCTCAGATAGTGTCAGGGACACCATTCTGCATATGGTTTTGCAACTCGCAATTTGCGAGTCGCAAAACCATTTCTACCTACATCTGGGCCTATGTTTTATTTTATTCTTACGTTCTTCATATTTCGCGTTTGATACTAAAATCCACGCATCTACCTCAGGTTGCACTATTTACCAGACAAGCCACAGTGAAGGCCTGCCACAAGCCAGAACCGACGCACCAGTCTCTGATGTAGGGTGACCTCCCCTATTCCCCTTGTTTTCCATCCTTTCCCCTGGGGCCTGCATTAGGGAGCCTGCCAAACATGCGGGGGCGAACTCTGTTGAAAGAGAGGAGTCTACCTCTAAGCTGCTGGCGATGACCTCACATCTTATCACCGGTTGACATAAGGGTCTGAATCTGCCTTTCTGCCGAATAGCCTGATGGGTCTTCTTCAGATCTTTGCTAGTGCCCTACCAATATGTCTTTTGCAAGTTCTCAGGATCAGTCAGTTTAATTAAAAAAAAGTCTTAGTGTAATTCAGCATAAAACTCTTCAAGCAGGTTTTACATCAAAAATTATAACAGATACTGTGATTGTGTTCTTTTAGGATGACATAAAATGGCAAGCAGACAAGAGTGTGGCTGCAGCATTCATGTTTTCCACCTATCCACAACCTTTGATACTGCGGGCATCTCTTACTCTGGGATAAGATTTGTGAAACTGGAATTTAGAGATTTTCTGCAATATTTTCTTGCAAACAGAAGCCATTATAAGTCTATCGCCATTCCCATGGTCATTATTACATCGCCACCGTGGGGCTTCGACCTATACCCTGTTATTTAATATTTACATTACACAGGTAACATATCCGGTAGAATTATTTGGCTGCGGTTTGTCTATGAATACCAGTGACACCTAGCTAGCATGGTGGAAATTGTATTTGCTTGAAAAAATAAAACGTATATGACAACATTTGGTTCCTGGAAGTTTAATAACAAATTGAAATGAAACATTAATTAGAAGTCTAATGACCTACTGTGGCGCTCTATTACTGGTCCAAGAAATTTTGCCCACAGTCATATAACACACTGCTGCTGGAACTTGCGGAAGTGGTAGAATCAGGATTTTCCTCTAGAATTAAAGCTAACATCAGAGACACAGATAACTGCTATACCTTTAACTTGTTTTCAGCTACAGATAATGAGGTAATTGGTATGTCTATTCTATTCTATGTCTATTCTATTTGTAGGTTAGATTTTGATCATTAATATTTTTACACATCTTGACTAATGTAATGGCAGCTGTCTGAGCCTCACAGCAAAATCAATTCAGAGACTCCAAGTGATCCAGAATGATGCCACTCCATCACTATTTAATAATAGATCGCATTTCACCTGCTTTATTACATTTGCCTTGGCTACAAGTCTTGGAAGCAATTAAGGATAACGTGCTTTTCTCATGAAGCGATCTATCAAAAATGACCACACTTCATGAAAATATTTAAGGTATATAAATTTAGCCTTACCTCTGAGGTACCTAAACCTATGATATTGTGTATTGATTATGAATTGGAAAAAGAGCTTCACATTGCAGGGGACCGTACTGGGCAACACCTTACCTAAGAATAGTCACAAGCAAATTTAGGAAGGCATTGGAAACAAGGTTTATTCCACTATGATCATGTTGAGACTTAGGGGGTTATTCTAACTTTGGAGGAGTGTTAATCCGTCCCAAAAGTGACGGTAAAGTGACGGATATACCACCAGCCGTATTACGAGTTCCATAGGATATAATGGACTCATAATACGGCTGGTGGTAAATCCGTCACTTTTCCGTCACTTTTGGGACGGATTAACACCTCCTCCAAAGTTAGAATAACCCCCTTAGTCATGTTCCTTTAGCTCTAAGATACGTAGATGTGAACGTTGAACTCTATAAATGTATATACAAATAGAACAATCACTTTGTATATACTCTGCTGAAATTAGATTATACAACTCTTCATTTGCCCAGTTTGGTTACCCTTTATACAGCTAGCTATTGATTTCAGTGCAATATCTACCCCGCGCCTCCTATGTCTGGTGTGACTTTGTGGTACTGCTCCTGTGGTACTGTTCGAAGGTAAGGCCAAAATTCCACAAAGAGCGTCCTTCATGTTTGCATATTTGGCCTTATTTTCTGGTACTATTCTTAATGTAAACACTTACTTGTGAAGGTAACTTCCCCTCAACACTGCATCCCAATATCCCTGTCCACCTGATGCAAAAAAAACTACTCAGTGCTAAAGAAGATGACCATGCAATTGGATCCCTTCTCACCACATATTTATGACTGCTTTAGGAATATGTAATCTGGGATTTTGTACACTTGGATTTCCCCTCACATCTTTATCACATTGTCTGCAGCCTGGAAATCTGGGAAGCCACACACTCAGGGCTTCAATCTCAAGTCTTTGTAGCCTTTTCTTCATGATCCAACCGTCTGCCACTGAAGGTTCCATCGGACATAGAGTCTAATCTGTCTGTTTTTCTAGAACTAGGCTCCTCTTATGGATTTGCATTTTCTACCTTTCTATGTTTCCAGGTTTTCTGCACTGAGACTCATAGCAGAGGCCATAAGGCAACCTTAGAAAAAACATGAGAGCGGTTTGGCCTCTAGGCCTCATTGATCGTGTCTTTGCTGATCTCCTAATGCCTAATTGTGCAACTTCTCTGCTGTTTGAACCTGTTGTTCTTGAATCTATCATAGCTAGTCCTAAACTCATAACATTTGTTCAGTTCTTGCCTCTTCACTTTACAGCCAGATAGGAAGCCACTAATGTAGAATTTATCCGCAGACTTTGGCGCCTGAGTGAAGAGAAAGAGGTCAAATCAATCTCAATTTTCTAAGCAACATATCCTGGATGTAAGAAATTGGGTTATTGGGTGAGGGGTGAATACTTACCTCAAGTGATAGCTATAACCCTTGTTAGGGTTATCCTTTCAAGTCACTAAATGATCTTGAGCTCAACCCCCTTGTAATTTGGCACAGAGCAGACAGGCTTAATTTAGAGGTATTGTATAAAATAATTATACAGTACTAAATAGTAATAAAGTAAAAATGCAAAACAATAAAATTCCCAAAGGTAATTGGAGAATTATAAACATAGAGTAAACTTTAATAAACAACTGACATCAAAACAATCAAAATCCAATAAGGGGAACTGAAGATATGATTTTTTTTAATTTATAAGTAAAAATAGCACCAAGAAGCACAAAGTAACAATGATAGTCAATAGTCATGGTAGGATGGGACCAAGATGGAATTCGACACTGACCGCGATGAAGTGCGGATCAGATACACCAACCAGATTCCTCCTGGTCAAAGAATTTACCATCTGATTTTAGTACTTTAAATCCCAATCCACCACATGAGTATACTTCTAATGCCCTCCAGGACATCAGGGGAGGCACTTAGAGACTCATGGGGTGGTGAGAGTAGTCCAATCCAGGACAAGGTGCCACTGACCCATTTGGTAGTTGCAGGAAAAGCCTCCTTGATCTTGTTGTATCCCTGTAGCTTGAACAGAAGGTCCGTCTTATAACCTTTTGAGTCCACTTCTTTGTCCTGGGTACAAGAGGGAAAGCAGGTCCAGTACTCTAGACTCTTTTCTGCTGCCAGATGAGTGGGTTCATTCTTTGTCTGATCATCCAGGAGGAGGTCCAGGAGTGTGCTGAAGTGGGTGCTTGGGGATGCCACATTTATGTCTGGCATGAGCTGGTGGGTTTGAATGACCAATAGGGGTATCCTAACTAATGATGGAAAGGTTCCTAGAACTAATTCTACTCACATGGGGTATTTTCAAGATGGCTAAATTCTTTGGTCACACTAAACTTGGTCTGTGAGGGCTGGGTGTGTGTGTGGAAAGTGCACTGTGGTAATCCTAGTGTCCTTCCGCATCTAACACTATCCAGTTTTAGGCAGCCCCTGTACCCCAACAGCCTCAGAGACAGAAGTCTGATAGGCTAAAAGCTGAACCTCCAGCAACCTCACAGTGGACATTCACAAAGTATTTTGGCATTTTGTTTTCCTCCTTTGAAGTGTACTCCAAATGTTTTGTAAAACCCCAGCAGACCTGTCAACCAGGATGTGACATTGAAGCAGGATTTTGCACTCAAACTTCAAAGAGAATGCTCACAGTCCCTCCCAGGTGATCACTCTAAGCAAGTTCTGGACATTTGTTCTTCCCACTGGGGCTGGAGTCTGGCTGACAATAAGGACAAAAGGAGATGCAGGTCCGAGGTGTGAGCTACATCTGCTTGTGACAGGGGAAGCCTCTATGAAGTGCACCATGAGGCTAGGCACAGCCCCAATACGATCCTGTCAAGGGGAGGACAACACCACCCACAGCCCATTGTCCCTGTCCTAGGGACAATTCACACTTCACTACAGGGGAGCCATCAAGCTGCCAGGTGACAGTTGAATACTTACAGAAAGGCCTCCAGAGACTTTAGGCAGACAAAAGGTAACTTCTTTAAAGTAATTTTTTAATAGGTAGACAAAATTCCACTTTACCATTAAATCAGATATTTCTCAAGCTGTTACCAATCCTAAATAAGCATTATAAGATGATATAAAGTAACCCAGTGTTTTCCTGTGGTAGCAGCCAGCCTTGTTGCAGTGAAATAGCTTTTATGCTTTTTCACTGTAAGGAAATGTGGAATATTAAACTTCTACATGTCCTACTTTTAACTTTCATTGACCCTATCCTATGGGCAATAGGGCCTACCTTAGTGGTGACTTATAAATATTTAAAAGGAACCTTTAGGCATGTCAAAGGCATTTTTGCAGTTAAAACTACACAGCCAGCCTAAAGTAGTTGGCCTGGAGACGTGCTTGACTCTGCCACCGTATTGCTTGGATGCTTGGATGCTGCAGCTCACTATTGACATTTAACTTACAGGCCCTGAGTAGGGGTGGGCGGAACTCTCAGAGTTTTACTCCATGGAATTCCATGGAGATACATAAAAACTCTGCGAGACTCAGCGGAGCTCAGCCCTCCCTTAAATATGACATCAGTTATTACGACAAGGATGACATCACAGTAATCTAATTAGCTCCACATCCTTTTGGGGTTGCAGGGCTGCCAGATGACTATACTCCAACAATAGGACTAGGCCTGGGCAGAGTTCATGGAGTCTGACTCCGCAGAATTTCACAAAGTTAAAAAAAAATCTATGGAATTCTGCAGAGGTGGAGTTCCATGACCCGCAGAGTCCTGAATGCGCCCGATCTCGGAAGCGCTAAGCAGGGTCGGGCCTGCTCAGCCAGGCCAGACCCTGCTTAGCGCTTCCAAGATCGGGGACATTCAGGAGAGGGCCTTGGAAGTGAAAACTGCTGTTTCAGGCCTCTTGTGCACCGGCCTGCCCCATGTGCACTGCACACGGGACAGGCCAGAGCACAAGAGGCCCGAAACAGCAATTTTGGCCAGGGCCGTAGGCAGTGAAAGCTGCTGTTTTAGTCCTTGTTTGTGCGCCAGTGTGCACAAAGAAGTACAAAAAAAGAGAAGAGGACTTACCTGGGTCTTCCTGGTCTTCCCTCCTCTCCGACGAGTCCTCCTCAGTGCGGCTGCCTTACTCCTCTGCTCCGGTGCGCACCAGTTATGGGCTGCACAGCGCAAGCTCAGACTGTCTGCACTTGTGCTGTGCAGCCCATATTGGGCTGCAGCGTGCACCGGGTGAACTCTGCTCCGCTTGCAGGGCTAACAGAGTTTTTAAACAACTCCGCACTCCAAGCAGAGCACAGAGTTCCAAAAACTCCGTTAGCTCCACCAGCGGAGTGGAGCACCCTGCACATCCGAAACAACACACTATGCTGGCCCTCTTCATATTTGACTTACCAATTAAAGTCTCCAAGGCCACAGGCAGGACCTGCATCAGCAGTCACTGCACACCTCCACTACCCTTGTGACACAAAAACACAGTACGGCTGCCACAGCCGCAGGTTCCTTTGCACTCATTGAAAATTGGAAATCTCAAGCTCGTTGGGAGAGTAGCCTGGGGTTCTATTTAAAGGCACATACCTGCCATTCAGTCCTCTCCAGTAGCGCCATGATTTCCAGGTGTTTTGTGCTGTTTTTCCCTCCACCGACTGCCAACTACTTTAACTGTGCCCCTAAACCAGAAAGACACACCGTCCTGGACTACTGTCTGCCTGAGGCTCTACCAATGCGCAGTGCAGGATCCAAAATGGTCCACCTGGCGAGGTGAAACCACTGCTCCCTCCCTCTTCAGAGCCGGCCTGATGTAACTGCAGATTACAGCCCTGCTGTGCTAGGGTGCTGCTCGCTGAGAAGAAAATAATGCATAGTTTTCACCATCGGCAAGTTGAATGCAGTCAGCCACTGCAAGCACCAACAACATAGACCTAAAAGACAGGCATATACAATGCATACAATTAATACAGAAAGATATATTCACGACATATGGACAAAATCATCGGATACACTACTGGGGTCATTCTGACCCTGGCGGTAATTACCGCCATGGCGGAGGTTGGCGGTAGCACCGCCAACAGGCTGGCGGTGCACCGCCGGGCATTCTGACCGCGGCGGTACAGCCGTGGCCAGAAGCGGAAAGCCGGCGGGGTACCGCCGACTTTCCGCTGCCCATGGGAATCTGCCATGGCGGCGCAGCTTGCTGCGCCGCCATGGGGATTCTGACACCGCTTACCGCCATCCTGTTCCTGGCGGTTCGCCCGCCATGAACAGGATGGCGGTATGGGGTGCCGTGGGGCCCCTGGGGGCCCCTGCAGTGCCCATGCCAATGGCATGGGCACTGCAGGGGCCCCCGTAAGAGGGACCCACAAAGAATTTCAGTGTCTGCTTTGCAGACACTGAAATTCGCGACGGGTGCAACTGCACCCGTCGCACCTTCCCACTCCGCCGGCTCCATTCTGAGCCGGCTTCCTCGTGGGAAGGGTGTTTCCCGCTGGGCTGGCGGGCGGACTTTCGGCGGTCGCCCGCCAGCCCAGTGGGAAAGCCAGAATGACCGCCGCGGTCTTTTGACTGCGGAGCGGTCTTTCGGCGGGAACCGCTTGGCGGGCGGCGACCGCCGTCCGCCGCGGTCAGAATCACCCCCTACATGTGTTACAAAAAAAGCCTATATAATCATACATGCATTTAAAGGCATACACAAGATAATTTCTGACATGGAAAACACATGCACAGACAATATACATATAGCAGAGCATACAAATGAAACAGTGAGCCTCAGCATTAAATTCCACCTTGACAAAATTAGAGGTGGGCACCGGTAAACTCTGCCAGGTGATGGCTGGCGGTGTTTTTGCAATACTCCAAGTGGAGCTCAAATTGTGCAAAACTCTGCAAACTTTGCCAGCAGAGTGGAGTTTACCACCCACCCCTAACTCTAAGTACACTTTGTACCATATACTAGGGCATTAGAGATAAGTTAAATTAGCCAATCATGGGTATACCACTTTTATCATGTTGAAAGGAGGAGCACAGTCACTTTACAACAGGTTAAATGCACTACTCTACAGTCAGCAAAAATAGGGTTTAGCAAAAAAGGTCAACAATTTTGGGTGATTCTGCAGAAGGGGCAAATTTCTAACACTGGGGTAATAATCTTGTAAGGAACGTTATTCTTTAATAGTTTGTATAAAAATTGTTAGTTGCACCCTAGTTTATAAACAAGTGATTAAAATCAATATAATCAGTCAAGCTGATGTCAAGAAAGGTCCTAAAACGTGTCCTAGCCTACACCTCACCTTAGTCAGAGTGTTTCCTGCAGCCTGTGCAACTGGCCCAAATGTCTTAACCACTCTTGAGAAGGTCACAAGGCTAGAACTGCAAAGACTCAGCTCTGCGGGTTGCAGACCCCTCACTCTTCAAGATGACTTTGACCAACAGTCACAATCAACATTAACATGCAGGGGCTACAAAAGGCAGGATACAGTCACTATAGCCGGCTAGAGACTTTCCTATTCATGACAGTCAATTCAAGAGTACCAAGTCCTTGTCAAGTGGAGATCAAACAGTATAAATAGACATCGAAATCTATTGTTTGCCAGCATGTACGGCTGCCTTTAGGTGAGGGAACTCTCAGTACCGCACCTGCTTCCTCCCTCTTATGAGATGGCAGTGATCTCTCTGTGAGAGCTAGACCTCTCTTGGTCAGTCATCCAGCCTAAGGTACATAATGTGCTTTCTCTACCTACATGTGTTACTTCTCATTATTACTTTTGTAACGTGTGGTAATGCTTTCCTGGTAATACATACATGTTACACACAAACAACGACTAATTGTATGTCAATGTTAGAAATGGAGTTTTTGGTTGGCAGTCAGGTTTCCCTCTGTCCAAGCAAGAACCCTCACTCTAGTCAGGGTAAGTCACACACAATCCAAAATCAGCCTGTGCTCACCCTCCGGTAGCTTGGCACAAGCAGTCAGGCTTAACTTAGAAGGCAATGTGTAAAGCATTTGTGCAATAAATCATACAACACCATAGCATAACACCACAAAAATACACCACACAGTGTTTAGAAAAATATATAATATTTATCTGGGTATCTTCAGGTCAAAACGATCAAAGTGCAATACGAATTTGTAAAGATATCACTGAAAAGTGATAGAGAGTGTCTTAAGTCTTTAGAAAGTAAACAAAGTCTCTTTCAAACACAAAGTACCTGGTTTCTGGTGGAAAATCTCCTCAGAGGGCCACAGGAGAAGAGGTACGTGGAAAACTGGTGTGTGCGTCGATTTCTCCTCAGCACACACGGACTTGCGTCGTTATTTTCCACGCGGGGAAGTCGGCGTCGTTTTCCGGCGCGTGGACAGTCTCTTTCTGTGGATCGCGGGGATTACCAGATGTCCCGGGTCTGTGCGTGGATTTTCCGGCTTGTTCTCCGGCTGCGCGTCGGTCTGCGGGGCTGCGCGTCGAAATTACGATCTCACGGCAGGCGTCGCGTCGATTTCTCCTCTAGACTTCGATCTGCGGGGCTGCGCGTTGAAATTACGATCTCACGGCAGGCGTCGCGCCGATTTCTCCTCTAGAGGTCGGGCGGCGTTGTCCTTGCGAGGCCGTGCGTCGGATCTTCGATCGTCCCCAGAGCGTTGCGTTGATCAGCGTCGGAGTGCGGCGTTTTTCTTGCCGCGAAACAAGCTGTGCGTCGAAATTTTCGGCGCACGGAGCGTCCAAGTAAAAGAGAGAAGTCTTTTTGGCCCTGAGACTTCAAGGAACAGGAGGCAAGCTCTATCCAAGCCCTTGGAGAGCACTTTCACAGCCAGACAAGAGTTCAGCAAGGCAGCAGGGCAACAGCAAGGCAGCAGTCCTTTGTAGAAAGCAGACAGGTGAGTCCTTTGAGCAGCCAGGCAGTTCTTCTTGGCAGGATGTAGTTTCTGGTTCAGGTTTCTTCTCCAGCAAGTGTCTGATGAGGTAGGGCAGAGGCCCTGTTTTATACTAAGTTGTGCCTTTGAAGTGGGGGTGACTTCAAAGAGTCTCTAAGAAATGCACCAAGCCCCCTTTCAGTTCAATCCTGTCTGCCAGAGTCCCAGTAGGGGGTGTGGCAGTCCTTTGTGTGAGGGCAGGCCCTCCACCCTCCCAGCCCAGGAAGACCCATTCAAAATGCAGATGTATGCAAGTGAGGCTGAGTACCCTGTGTTTGGGGTGTGTCTGAGTGAATGCACAAGGAGCTGTCAACTAAACCTAGCCAGACGTGGATTGAAGGGCACAACAAGATTTTAGTGCAAAGAAATGCTCACTTTCTAAAAGTGGCATTTCTAGAATAGTAATATTAAATCCGACTTCACCAGTCAGCAGGATTTTGTATTACCATTCTGGCCATACTAAATATGACCTTCCTGCTCCTTTCAGATCAGCAGCTGCCACTTCAACAGTGTATGAGGCCAGCCCCAATGTTAGCCTATGAAGGGAGCAGGCCTCACAGTAGTGTAAAAACGAATTTAGGAGTTTTACACTACCAGGACATATAACTACACAGGTACATGTCCTGCCTTTTACTTACACAGCACCCTGCTCTAGGGGTTACCTAGGGCACACATTAGGGATGACTTATATGTAGTAAAAGGGGAGTTCTAGGCTTGGCAAGTACTTTTTAAATGCCAAGTCGAAGTGGCAGTGAAACTGCACACACAGGCCTTGCAATGGCAGGCCTGAGACAGGGTTAAGGGGCTACTGAGGTGGGTGGCAGAACCAGTGCTGCAGGCCCACTAGTAGCATTTAATCTACCTGCCCTAGGCACATGTAGTGCACTCTGCCAGGGACTTACAAGTAAATTAAATAGTCAATCATGGATAAACCAATCAGTAGTACAATTTACACAGAGAGCATATGCACTTTAGCACTGGTTAGCAGTGGTAAAGTGCCCAGAGGTCAAAAACCAACAACAACAGGTCAGGAAAAATAGGAGGAAGGAGGCAAAAAGTTTGGGGATGTCCCTGTCAAAAAGCCAGGTCCAACATGACCCCCTACCAGCCTAAAGCCAGGGGAGAACAATCACTATCCTGATGTACTTCCCTGTTTGAGGCGACAGAACAAGGACCCAGGCCCACAACAGCAGGGGCATGCTCCAGTTCTTCGCCTTCCTGACTCCAATTGGATCACTCTGTCCATACTCTCAGGGCCCACTAAGCCAACCCATGGGGAACCTTTCTCCTTACCTGCGGATCCCATCTGTGCAGCACCTAACCTTACTTTGCTCACAGATGTATCCCAGGAGTAGGATAGTACCACCATGACCAACACAGTGGTGTTGCCCACTCTGCCCCCGGGGTGTGACACTTGTCCCCTCCCCGGGGATAACTCTGTCCACCCGGACAGCAAGCCACAGTGATTACTGACAGCTGCCAGGGATGAGAGCCAGGCCCCAGGCCTCTCAAAGCTCTCCAACCACTGTGGCTGTGGAGAGTGGGGGGCGGTAGCCCCAGGTGCTGGGCACCCTTTAACCACTCTCCCTTCCACCAGGTCAGGGATGACAGCCTGAACCTGGTCCTCCCCTCTGGGGCTCTGTACCCTCCCTCCTGGAGCGGTACCCCCAGAGTCCAACATGGTCAGGGTGCTTACAGAAGTCGCCCTGTACCATTCCTCCACCAGTGCAGGGCTGTTAACCTGCAACTGGCCCTCCAACCTGGGGCCTGTACCTTCCGGTTGGACTAGGGCCCGGGGTGAGGCTTCCCTCCCCTGCCCTCCCTTCTGGGGTCCAGCACCCTCCAGCTAGGAGTGGCCTCCTCAGAAGACAACATGGTAGGGGCACTGTTATCAGTAGCCCCTCCCTCCAGGTCCGGGGGGACACCCTGAACCTGGTCTTCCAGCCCAGGGTCTGTACCCTTAGACTGGATCACTGCCTGGCAACCCAGGACTTCCTGGGGGGCACACCTACCCCCCACCAGGTCAGAGTTTAACCTCTGCACCTGACCATTCAACTCAGAGTCACCACCCTGAAGTTGAACAATTGCCTGGCACGCCAGGACTTCCTGGAGGGCACACTGACCCTCCACTAGGTCAGAGTTTAACCTCTGAACTTGTCCATTCAACTCAGAGTCACCACCCTGAAGTGGAACAATTGCCTGGCACGCCAGGACTTCCTGGAGGGCACACTGACCCTCCACCAGGTCAGAGTTTAACCTCTGGACCTGGTTCTCCAACCTAGGGTCACCACCCTGAGGTTGGGCAACTGCCTGGCACGCCAGGGCTTTCTGGGGGGCACACCTACCCCCCACCAGGTCAGAGTTTAACCTCTGAACCCGGTTATCCAACCCAGAGTCAGCACCCTGAGGTTGGACAACTGCCTGGTACACCAGGACTTCCAGGGAGGCACACCTACCTCCCACCAGGTCAGAGTTTAACCTCTGAGTCTGGTGCCCCAACCCAGGGTCACCACCCTGAGGTTGGGCAATTGCCTGGCACGCCAGGACTTTCTGGGGGGCACACCTACCCCCCACCAGGTCAGAGTTTAACCTCTGAACCCGGTTATCCAACCCAGAGCCAGCACTCTGAGGTTGGACCACTGCCTGGTACACCAGGACTTTCTGGGGGGCACACCTACCCCCCAACAGGTCAGAGTTTATCCCCTGAACCTGGTTAGCCAATCCAGAGTCATCACCCTGAAGTTGAACCATTGCGTGGCAGGCCAGGACTTCCAGGGAGGCACACCTACCTCCCACCAGGTCAGAGTTTAACCGCGGAGCCTGGTTCCCCAACCCAGGGTCACCACCCTGAGGTTGGGCAATTGCCTGGCACGCCAGGACTTTCTGGGGGGCACACCTACCCCCCATCAGGTCAGAGTTTAACCTCTGAACCTGGTTATCCAACCCAGAGTCAACACCCTGAGGTTGGACAATTGCCTGGCACAGCAGGACTTCTTGGGAGGCACATCTACCTCCCACCAGGTTAGAGTTTAACCTCTGAACCTGGGTATCCAACCTAGAGTCACCACCCTGAGGTTGAATCTTTGCTTGGCATGCCAGGACTTCGTGGGGGGCACTCTCACCCCCCACAAGGGACATACCGTCCCCAAGGGTCACACAAGAGTCTGGTTGGCGCAGGTCTCCCGACCTCTGCCCATCCGACAGAGTCTGGGTTTCCCCCAAACCAGAAAAGGTTTCACCTGGGTCATTCCTGGGGGGCTCTGTTCTCAGAGCTGTCCCCTGACTCTCAAGGTCTTCCACTGGGGTCTGAAACCCCCTCTCAACCCTATGTCTGGACTTCTGCACCCCCTCACTAGGAGGGGTACTGCCAGACACCAGAACTGTTGGGATGCTGGCTAAAGTCACCCCCCCAAGTTCTTCTGACACTGCGGGGCTTCCCTCAAAAGATGGCCCTACGGTACAGGCTAGGCTTCCCTCCTGGTGTTCCCTCATGGAACCCTCTAGGACCTGGGACCTACCTGGGACACTACAATCCTTTCCCACCTCACTCGGTTGGGAACCACCTAGACCACTCCCTTCCGGAGCACCCCCAAATGCCTCTTCAGACTCTCTGGTACTCACCCAGAAGTCTGCCTCCATTGTAAGTTCCCTGGGGTCAGAGAACTCACACTCCACCTGGTGTTGGCGTAGCTCTGGAAAATAAGGACCAGACATATGCTCTCCAGCAATTACATCATTCTCCCCTTCACATGTATTAACCACAGTACCCTTCACCCAACCATCCAGTAACTCAACCTTGGAAAAGCACTCTACTTCACCCTGCTGAGACTGATGAGACAGTATCTGTCTGTCCCTGACACTCAACCCATACTCTTCTGGGATGTCTCTACACTCTATATCCAGGACGTCCACCAGGGGGGAACCCTTTTCTCTGTCACTCTCTGCTAGAGTCAGTAAAGTGTCCCTCCCCCCAGTAGGAATATGACTCCCTGTGCCAGTTCCCCAATCCTTCTCAGGGACCCTGTGCATAACGGGAACTACCTCATACCCTTGAACTGCCTGGGGTGTGTCAACTCCCTTCTTCAAGTTGGGCACCACATCTCTGGGCTTGTGCCCTTCTTCAGCAGTACTAGATGCAAGATTTTTGCTGCCACCATCTGAACTGGACTCAGCCCTTCCGGCCTCCAGTTTCAGCTCTTTACAGCTCAGCTCTTGAGCTGCAATCTTTTCTTCTTCCAGGGCTAAGAGTCTTTTTGCCTCAACCTTTGCAAGATACTCCTCTAATTGTTGCTCCTGTCGCCTTTGACCTCGGAGCCATTCATCTATTTCTGGGTCACTGTCCAACTCTGAGTAGACTTCCTCCTCATCTGAGTAGTCTTCCTCCTCATGTGCGTAGTCCTCCTCCTCATCTGAGGGGTACTTAGTCATTTGGTTTCTTGCTGCCTTTCTCTCTGCCCATCTTTCCTCCCCCCAGACTATGTAGTGATGGAGCATCTCCGCCTTAGTAGATCTCCTTGCTACAGGAAGGCCCCATTTTCTGCAAAGCTTCCTTAGGTCAGCCTTAGTGAGGTGGTCAGTACGAACAAAGAATGAGCAGGTACACAATCCCATTCTGATAAGATCTTATCAGCAAAAAACAAAATTCAAAGTCCAAAATATCAATAGTATATCCAGGAGGACATCAGAGAACCAAAAGCGAAAAAGATGAAAAATCAAGTTGACCTTCAACTGTGGGTAGGTAGTGAAATACTTAGCTACTGTATGTCACTGCACAAACACAAGTCCTATCCTCACCGCTGATCACCAATGTTAGAAATGGGGTTTTTGGTTGGCAGTCAGGTTTCCCTCTGTCCAAGCAAGAACCCTCACTCTAGTCAGGGTAAGTCACACACAATCCAAAATCAGCCTGTGCTCACCCTCCGGTAGCTTGGCACGAGCAGTCAGGCTTAACTTAGAAGGCAATGTGTAAAGCATTTGTGCAATAAATCATACAACACCATAGCATAACACCACAAAAATACACCACACAGTGTTTAGAAAAATATATAATATTTATCTGGGTATCTTCAGGTCAAAACGATCAAAGTGCAATACGAATTTGTAAAGATATCACTGAAAAGTGATAGAGAGTGTCTTAAGTCTTTAGAAAGTAAACAAAGTCTCTTTCAAACACAAAGTACCTGGTTTCTGGTGGAAAATCTCCTCAGAGGGCCACAGGAGAAGAGGTGCGTGGAAAACTGGTGTGTGCGTCGATTTCTCCTCAGCACACACGGACTTGCGTCGTTATTTTCCACGCGGGGAAGTCGGCGTCGTTTTCCGGCGCGTGGACAGTCTCTTTCTGTGGATCGCGGGGATTACCAGATGTCCCGGGTCTGTGCGTGGATTTTCCGGCTTGTTCTCCGGCTGCGCGTCGGTCTGCGGGGCTGCGCGTCGAAATTACGATCTCACGGCAGGCGTTGCGTCGATTTCTCCTCTAGACTTCGATCTGCGGGGCTGCGCGTTGAAATTACGATCTCACGGCAGGCGTCGCGTCGATTTCTCCTCTAGAGGTCGGGCGGCGTTGTCCTTGCGAGGCCGTGCGTCGGATCTTCGATCGTCCCCAGAGCGTTGCGTTGATCAGCGTCGGAGTGCGGCGTTTTTCTCGCCGCGAAACAAGCTGTGCGTCGAAATTTTCGGCGCACGGAGCGTCCAAGTAAAAGAGAGAAGTCTTTTTGGCCCTGAGACTTCAAGGAACAGGAGGCAAGCTCTATCCAAGCCCTTGGAGAGCACTTTCACAGCCAGACAAGAGTTCAGCAAGGCAGCAGGGCAACAGCAAGGCAGCAGTCCTTTGTAGAAAGCAGACAGGTGAGTCCTTTGAGCAGCCAGGCAGTTCTTCTTGGCAGGATGTAGTTTCTGGTTCAGGTTTCTTCTCCAGCAAGTGTCTGATGAGGTAGGGCAGAGGCCCTGTTTTATACTAAGTTGTGCCTTTGAAGTGGGGGTGACTTCAAAGAGTCTCTAAGAAATGCACCAAGCCCCCATTCAGTTCAATCCTGTCTGCCAGAGTCCCAGTAGGGGGTGTGGCAGTCCTTTGTGTGAGGGCAGGCCCTCCACCCTCCCAGCCCAGGAAGACCCATTCAAAATGCAGATGTATGCAAGTGAGGCTGAGTACCCTGTGTTTGGGGTGTGTCTGAGTGAATGCACAAGGAGCTGTCAACTAAACCTAGCCAGACGTGGATTGAAGGGCACAACAAGATTTTAGTGCAAAGAAATGCTCACTTTCTAAAAGTGGCATTTCTAGAATAGTAATATTAAATCCGACTTCACCAGTCAGCAGGATTTTGTATTACCATTCTGGCCATACTAAATATGACCTTCCTGCTCCTTTCAGATCAGCAGCTGCCACTTCAACAGTGTATGAGGGCAGCCCCAATGTTAGCCTATGAAGGGAGCAGGCCTCACAGTAGTGTAAAAACGAATTTAGGAGTTTTACACTACCAGGACATATAACTACACAGGTACATGTCCTGCCTTTTACTTACACAGCACCCTGCTCTAGGGGTTACCTAGGGCACACATTAGGGATGACTTATATGTAGTAAAAGGGGAGTTCTAGGCTTGGCAAGTACTTTTTAAATGCCAAGTCGAAGTGGCAGTGAAACTGCACACACAGGCCTTGCAATGGCAGGCCTGAGACAGGGTTAAGGGGCTACTGAGGTGGGTGGCACAACCAGTGCTGCAGGCCCACTAGTAGCATTTAATCTACCTGCCCTAGGCACATGTAGTGCACTCTGCCAGGGACTTACAAGTAAATTAAATAGTCAATCATGGATAAACCAATCAGTAGTACAATTTACACAGAGAGCATATGCACTTTAGCACTGGTTAGCAGTGGTAAAATGACCAGAGGTCAAAAACCAACAACAACAGGTCAGGAAAAATAGGAGGAAGGAGGCAAAAAGTTTGGGGATGTCCCTGTCAAAAAGCCAGGTCCAACAGTCAACATGAAGGGCACTGAATCTTGTGTAAGTATGACCCTTGGGGCCACGAGAATTAATATTCTGAATGGTGATGCTAGCTAAGAAGTGTGTGCGAGAATGTTATATTATTTTAGCAGCAAACAACAGAAACACAGCAGAGAAGATTCTTCCATTCTGCTGTCTGGTGATTGATGTGTAGTGAGTACCATCTGGCCTTGCACCAAACAAGTTTGGAAGGAAGGAGGAAGCAGAAATGGTTACAGTTGCTTCCCTTTAGAACACTTCTCTGACAGAGGCATTGTTCTTGCTTTAGAGTGCAGATACCAGCGACTGCAAAGCTCCTCCCCAACTCTTTTCATAGAGAATCATTGGGGAGAAAGGTAGAAAGGGACCAGGGAATTTGAGAGGAGCAAACATGTTGACTGATTGCTAGATAGTTCAGTCAATACAATAACCACGAGGCCATGAGACTGATAGCACACGTAGATATGGTGTGTGTTATAGGCCTCATAGTAATTGCATTGGCTGAACTATTAGTACTCTCCATAAGTATTGTATGCAAAGCAATCTAACTATTTGTGCATACTTCAGAAACCTGACAGGGCTGTAGTAAGTTGATGACGTCCCCGCATGTCTCTTCTAGCAATATAAGTATGTATGACAGTCCCGCAGGGCACACCCATAAGCCAGAAACACCGTCCACCATGGCTGGGCTGAAGGCCTGTGGATGGGCCTTTGTCATTGGTGGGACTCCCACTACTGTCTGCCCCACCCTGGGGCACACAAGCAAAAGAGAGAGGATGCCAGGATCCCCGTGGCATATGGATACCAGTAACCTAGGTAAGTGCTGATGAGGGGCCTGATTACGCTGACCTTAGCCACACTATCAACACCTGGTACAGGAAAGGCCATTCTCTTGGACAGTTTCTTCTTCTGGTGACTCAGCTCCGCGGATATCATTTGCCCTGATGTTATGAGAGGGAACAGGTGGCTGCTTGAGTGGAGAGGTTCATGTGGTTAAGGGATAGTGGGGCGGAGATGTCCACCCAGAGGGAGAAGGTCCCCTTGAGTGCTTGCAGCCTGCACCTGCCATGGGAAAGGGCAGGCCTCGCAGGGGCGCGTTGATAAATTCATCAACCCTCCAATGACCCATGAAAACGAACCCGCCTCCCTCAGATCTTTCTGCAGGCCATTCAAGACTCCCACTCTTCCTTGGAGGGGAAAATCAGAGAGCTCCAAATGGACGCCACACTTCTACATCAGGACCTTCATAACACTGTGGCAAGAGTCGCAGAGGATCTGACATCAGAGATCAAGGACTCCTTGTGGACCTTGTAAACTATGGTCTCAGATCTAAAAAAACTGGTTCATCAGCTAAAGACATGGGCGGAGAATGTGGAAGGTTGGTCCTGCTGCAACAACATCAGAATTTTAGGAATACCAGAGGGACCTGAGTCTGTCGCTACAACATGTTTTATAGTGACCTGACTGCAGACATAAGTCTCTAAAGATGAAATTCCTGCTTGCTATGTGGTTTAATAGGCCCACAGACCACTGGCTCTGAGGCCACCGGTGGGTGCACCCCATTGATCTTCAACTTCGCAGAGAGAGACACCATACTTAGGGCCTCCTGAAAGCAAGACACATTGTTGTACATCTTTGCACGAGTTATGATATTCTCAGACTACACCTGAAAAGTCCAACACATGCGGTGTATGTTCCCAGAGGTGAAACAAGAAATGAGAGCCA
Source organism: Pleurodeles waltl (assembly GCF_031143425.1). Lineage (NCBI taxonomy): Eukaryota > Metazoa > Chordata > Amphibia > Caudata > Salamandridae > Pleurodeles > Pleurodeles waltl. Next base: position 820,372,239 of record NC_090443.1, on the reverse strand, counting down.
TGCAGATACAATATCTGTTGCTTTTTCCAGCCTTCCTAAAGATGATTTTCAACTATACCACCCTTTTCTTTGATGCAACTGAGGCCGTATGGTTGTAACTCCCCGACACGCACCCCCACATGATGGTTCCTAATGAGACCCGACCACAGGGTCACACACATTTTTTCACATGGAATTATAATAGCCTACGGGACCCAGTGAAGGGGAGCCAGTCTTAAGGGCATCCAAACGCTACTGAGCAGACATCCTTCTCCTAAAGAAAACACACCTGCGGGCACTTGGTTCCCCCTTTTTGGCCTGGATGGTCTGCACACAGGTGTTCCATGCAGACTTCATGAGAAGATCACAGGGGTGGCGGTGTTGGTCCACAATCGGCTGCCACTAAAGGTTACTCAGGTGTGGCAAGACAATAGCAGTAGCTGGACTCCTCGAAGGTCAACCGTTAACCCTGCTTTCTGTATCTGCCCCTCCATCCCTCATAGTTGACTTCCTCCAAACACTAGGAATGTTGATTGCCCAGTTCTCACCAGGACCCTGTATCTTGGGAAGAGACCTGAACAGGGTGGTGAATCAGAGTCTCAATTGATCCAGCAAAGGGAGATGAGTGAAAGCAACTACCCTGAGATGCCCTGAGTTTGTCTGACATATGAAGAACATTAAACCGCCCCAGAGAGATGCTGTACCTTTTATACAGGGGCAACAGAGTATTTTCACACCTAGACAATTTTCATATGCCAGGCTCGGAGACTCATAGGGTGTTGGAGACATGCATGCTGTTCAGGCATCTATCAGACCACTCTCTGGTGGAATTGAGGCTGAGGAGTGGTCCAGAAGGGTTGAAAGCAAACTGGCATCTCGATGCATGGTGGCCACAAGAGACTGAGTCTAGATCCTACATTTCCACAGCAATTGCACATTATTTAGAGCCCAATGCAGGCTCTGTGACTGCTCCAGTGATTATGTGAGATGTGCTGAAAGCCACCTTAAGGGGAGACATCATTAGTTACACATTGTATAGAAAGCAATGGCAGCAGAAAGAGGCGTCTGACCGCATTCTGATGTTAGAGAAAGAAATCACAGTGTCTTCATCACCATCCCTCCTTAGAGACTCATTACACATGCAAGTGATCCTTAAACAAATGCTATTGAATAAAATGAGGTCAATGAGGCTCACCACACAAAACTGGATCTATCTATGGGGAGACAAGGCAAGCACAACCTTACACTAGTTACTCACCAATACCATGTGCAGCTAACCCATTTCCTACCTTTGTTATGTGGGGTATCCGGGTGTCCGATGACATTGGCATTGCCCACTGCTTCACCTCCTATTACACAACACTGTACGCACGTGCAGATGAAACTGATCAGCCACCCCTGAGAGACTTTGTAGCCAACCTTTTGGTTAGCCCGTTAACGATGGAAGACAGGACCACACTCAAAGGTGACATCACAAAAGAGGAACTGGCCAAGGCTCTGACCCAGCTCCAGGTGTGTAAAACACCAGGACCTACAGGGATCCCAGCAGAATTCCTCAAAACATATTGGACACAACTCCTACACCCATTGACTGAGACTTTCGTCGCAGCTCAGGTGATGTGGATACTCCCACCATGTCTCTGACTGGCAGAACTTGTGGTCATACTCAAACTGAGGCCTCCACCAGACAGCTGTTCATCAAACTGCCCCATCGCCCTCTTGAACACAGAGCAAATATTTGGGCCAAGGTACTGGTCAGTTGGGTGCTCCTGATGGTTCACTCCTTGGTCCATCCCGATCAGTCGGGCTTCTTGCCCCACCGTGTAACGAGACATAACTTCCGTTGGGTCCACAATGCAAGGGCTCTGGCTGAGGGTCTAAGCACTTCTGTTGGACGATTTTCAAAAAGCCCTCAATTCAGTACATTGGGACTATCTGTTCTGCCTTTTGGCCAAATTGAAGTTCACCCCGAAATTCATTAGCAGAGTGCAGCAGCTGTACACTAGCCTGTTGGCCAGGGTGCTGGTGCAAAGGTCCCTCTCAGACACTTTATAGGTACATAAGGAAACTCATCAGGGCTGCCCACTGCTGCAGTTACTATTTCCCATTGCGAATGAGCCCCTCGCTAGGTGGTTGAGAATTGATGCATTACTCATGGGACTGGGTTGAGCGCTGGGTGTTTCTCACCAGATAGCTCTTTATGCGAATGATGTCTTAATATTTTTGGTTGATCTGCAGTAGTCTGGGCCTCACGCCCTTTGAATACTCCTTGGGGTCTATTTATGAGCTGTTTGGGTTTCTCTTGCCTAATGCAACGTGGTGCAAGAGCGACGCAAACCTTACATGTGATTTATGGAGCCATGCATGGCCGTTTGCATGGCCCTGAGTGGCTCCATAAATGTGGAGTAAGGCAATGCAGCGCAAGTAGCTGCATTGCCTTACTCTGCCCTGGGAAGGCATTCCATGGGTGTTCCCATGCAGCTCCCATGATTTTTGACACAGTCCCAGGTTTACCAGAAGTGGTAGACCAGGGAATGCGCCATAAGGATATGCCTTTTCAGGTGAGGCATAACAAGGAGAAATATCTTTATTTCTCCTTGTTACTTCCTTTTTCTATCCATGCTGCATTCTGCAGCACACGTAGAAGGAGAAATATTCCTTTCAGCATTGTTTTTGTGCATGAAGGTGTCCCTCCCTCTGCAAAAACATTCCTGCATGCAAGGCAGGCACCCTTGCACCGTGGTGCAAGCATGCCTGCTTTGGTGCTAGTCTGCCAAAATGGCACCAGTGCAGGGAAAAAGCAGGAGTGCGTCGTATTGCCTTAAATACAGCACATTCCTGCTCTTTCCCTGTCATGCAGTGCAGCACAGCAAGGTGACTTGCTGCGCCGCACTGCGTTATAGTCTCATAAATAGGTCCCCATATCTTTGGCGGTTTCTCAGGTCTCTATATTAATAAAACCAAATCCAGAATATACACAATTAATTGCCCTGCCTCTGCTCCAAAATGGGCAGTGGAGATGCAGACTTCAAGTGCCTTGCGTATATCAAACAAGCAACCCACAAAGGGCTTGGGAGAGGAATATCCAAATATCCAGCCTCAGCTAGATAGTCTTTTTCAAGACATGGGGTTCTTGTCCATGCTTTATTTATTCATCATAGGCCACTCCTCTAATTACAAAATTGTTATCTTGCTAAGCCTACCGTATCAGCTAAAGATTTACCCCTTCCTTCTCCCCACGGGTTTTTCAAGAAACTGGACACTTCCTGAGCATTGCCCTCTCCAAATGTTATATGTCAATGTACAATGGAGGTATTGCTACCCTGGACATGGCCTATCATAAAGCATCTCATCTGATTGTCATTAATGAATGGTGGTTCGGCACCACCTACTATCTGACCTTTGTGTCGGAACGGTGGACAATGAGGAATGTATCCCTTCCAAGCCTGCTCTAGGACAACCCCTCAGAAGACCTTCCCCACAAGGGTGGGAGTTCAGGTTTAGCATGATACACACAGGGGGTGATTCTAAGTCTGGCGGGCGGCGGAGGCCGCCCGCCAGACTTCCCCCACCAAAATACCGCTCCGCGGTCGAAAGATCGCTGAGGGTATTTTGGGATTTGCCCTGGGCTGGCGGGCGACCGCCAAAAGGCCGCCCGCCAGCCCAGGGCAAATCAACCTTCCCACGAAGACGCCGGCTCAGAATTGAGCCGGCGTAGTGGGAAGGTGCGACGGGTGCAGTGGCACCCGTCGCGTATTTCAGTGTCTGCAAAGCAGACACTGAAATACAAAGTGGGGCCCTCTTACGGGGGCCACTTACAAAGTGGGGCCCTCTTACGGGGGCCCCTGCAGTGCCCATCCCAGTGCCATGCATGGGCACTGCAGGGGCCCCCAGGGGCCCCGCGGCACCCCCTACCGCCATCCTGTTCCTGGCGGGAGACCCGCCAGGAACAGGATGGCGGTAGGGGGTGTCAGAATCCCCATGGCGGCGGAGCACGCTCCGCCGCCATTGAGGATTCACAGGGGCAGCGGAAAACCGGCGGGAGACCGCCGGTTTTCCTTGTCTGACCGTGCCGAACCGCCGTGGTCAGAATGCCCAGCGGGGCACTGCCAGCCTGTTGGCGGTGCCCCCGTCATTTTAGCCCTGGCGGTCTTGGACCGCCAGGGTTAGAATGACCCCCACAGTGTTTTGGGGTGGTCAGGACACCTAACTAGGGAACGCCCCTGTAATATGTGTACGTATTGAAGCAGGTGGGGGTTCTACAGGGCTTCAAGGCCTGGGATGTCATTGGCAGTTCCAAACCGGGAGACGTTACGTCACGTATGTTGAGTACATTTTTCCCCGACCTTCGGGAAGAGTATGACATGCACTGTAATCTATTCTTTAAGTACCTTCAATTTCAGCATGTCCTCACACTATATAAGTAGCCTCTCAGACTAAGTTATCAGACTATAATCCTATTGAGGCCAAAATCCTACTGGACAAACTGATCGCCCACTAGATATTGCAGGTCTACCACAGCCTGGTGATTAATTCAAAAGACACATTCAATGCACTAAGGAGGACAACGTAGGATGGGGACTTAGGTTCCCTGATGGACACTCTCGCCTTTGCCTGGTCGTCTTACCAAGGAGAGGCAGCGATAGCCTCCCAGTTCAGGCTGATCCAACTCAAATACCTGCATAGAGTTTATTTCACACAGGAAAGGTTATGGAAGATGGGGATGACAAGCTCATCAAAATGCCTGAGGTGTGGTACACAGTCTGGAGAGTGCCTGCACACAGTGTTGCTCTATTGGAGGATGTTGCCCTTGTGAGAGGGAGTGCCCGCATGCCTTTTTGCACATAGCAAATCAAAACAAATGTTTCTTAGCTGCTCAGCTTGCACAAATTGTGTGATCCTCGCAAGCAAATTCACTTTCCGGCATATTGGTTTATTTCATAACAAATGGAGGTGCATTTAATATGGCTACACAAAAGCATTAATTAAAATCTAATAAATATCACTAAATTGTCACTTATTAAAATTATTAGGCAATTTGTACAAAATTTGAACCCTATATGCCAAACATAAAACTTTACTATAACAATTATTTCTAAATTGTACATGACAGAATGAATTCTTTATGTATGCTTAACTTGTAATAGATGTGATAATTCCCTATGTCAGTGGTACTTATTGTATGGACCTTGGAGGAATGGAATGATAAGCTGCCACTCTCAGAATTTGAATATGTGATTTGCAGTTCCAGGCTACTGATGTAAGCACATTTGTCCCTCCCTGTCTAATGTTCACCTCTCTAAAAATGGATATGGGTTTGAAGGAACTAGGACATGTTTCCACACACACATTTGTCCAATGGCACTACTAAGGGTGTGCAAAATTCATGTAATCTGCTTCCGCGTAGTTATGCAAAAATTCAGATAAATTATGCAAAGTTACACAAAATTACATGCAAGTTAGCCATGCTGCCCAATTGGGGGATGCGGTTCAGCATGACTCAAAAACATTGGCAGAGTCAAAAGGTACTCAAGGCGAGAGCTATTGGCTTTGCTAATGCTTGTTTGTTAAGGAGCTGATGCAACTTTAGGCCTTCTAATTATCAGTTGCACTATGACGTATCTGCACGCCAATAAGGAGTCGATTATGAGTGCCCGTAGATCAGGTTTGATAGTTATTGCACCACATGACAGTGGGATGTCTGCGTTGAAGGGTGTGATTGTTTATGTGCGGGAAGGTGTCCCTTCCTGCACATAAACAATCACTAGTGGTGCTTTGGCACTTCTGTGTGTGCTGCGCAATGCAGCACACACAGAGGTGCCAAAGCGTCATTTTCAAATGATTGTTTATATGCAGGAAGGGAAACCTTCCTGCACATAAAAAATAATTTCTGGCATTTTGCTCTTTCCACGCATGGAAAAGCGTTAGATTTTGGTACTGCCTCAGGTTTAGGAAATTTCATAAATCTGAGGCAGCGTCAAAATGCAATGGGTGTTGCTGTGGCACGCCCACAACAACACCCATTGCACGCCCCTTCCCAGCATAGCGCTGCGTGCGAAGGGGCCGTATTTACAAGGTGATGTTAAGCCACAAAAAGTGGCTTAACGCTACCTTGTAAATACGGCGCAGTGCTTAGCGCCACAGGAGTGTCACAAAAAGTGACGCTCCTATGGCGCTAGGGGCCTATAAATACGCCCCTAAGTGTCTCCTTTTTCTTTGGGTCAAAATGTCAACGATAACCTCTCTATTTTGCTTGTACTGGATACTCATTTTTGAAGGGGAAGTATTTGGATGATAGCGGTCACCCCTATTTTGGATGGACAATATGCTGGTTATTTCAAGTGTATACAGACAGGATATGAGCGAACTTTGAATTGTCTATTGTGTGTTTTCTATTTTTTTTCTTGCATCTTTGCACAAGCACTCCCTTTCGGGTACATTGTATATAAAAAAGGAGCAACCACTGTATTTCAGATGATATGTATTTATTTCTGTTTTCAAATACAATTGGAAGCGTTTTGCATAGACATCTTCTTTTGTTGTTTTCTATGCTATTTCCCCTCTTTTCCCCGAAGGATTACTTGCTCACTGTATAGGATTGCGGTATATTAATTGAGTAATATACTCTGAGTTTTTCCATAGGACCATTTTGTTATATGGACTACAGAATACCCAGGTCCTGCGACTTTTTGGGTTTCACCATTGTTATGTAATGGAGTTGCTTGAGCTTGTTGGCAAGAGGCAAGAAGGAAAGAAGAGGAATCTTGCTAAAGAAAGAAGAAGCGCATTTCCCATGCCGCAAAGCTATGAACGACTAAAGCAGTGATCCAGCAATAATGTCAACCATTGCTTCTTTAAAATTAGGAGGTTCACTGTAAGATAAGGTATGCAATTCTGGCAAAAATTGTCTCTCTAGCCGCAGACGCTGAAGACAGAACTCTTCAGGATAGGAACTACTAGCAGCCAGCAGACATCATCTGCTTTGGTCATTGGACTGTACACAGCACTGGTGGAAGTGTGGCCTGCACACTGTAAGTGTTCCACCAGGCCCTGCCTTTTGAAGGGCTACCTACACAGATGTACCCTGATGCGAGGGTACCCGTCCTACAATTAACCTGGCCACATTGAAAGAATGCATTTGTCCTTTTCTAATGGGAAACCTATGAATGTTGTGATAATTGCTAGCACTGTTGTGTTCCATCTGCAATGCAGCCTACTCGTCCATCAAGTTAAGTAGGTGAGTGAAACACCACAGCCCCCTCTCAATCTCACACCATGGTTTATACCTCAGGGACAGCATGTTAGAATCTCACTGCCGAACTTCAGGAAATCCATGGAACAATGCAGGAATGGTACCAACAATCTGCTTTTTAAAAGTAGTTTCTCCTTCCCTTTTTCCAATGATGAAAATCCAACAAAGTTTTTCTTACTTCACTCCCTTTTTTTTTAATGTTCCTCCCTAGAGTGACTCTTGGGGTTACTTCAGGAATGAGATGCCTTTCTTGCTCCCATGACGTCTCAAACAAAGATGTAAGAACCCAAACATTACTTCACTACCACTTTCCCTTTCAGGATGACCCTTACAATCAATATAGCCCATGTTCTACTGTGAAAGACGTCTTCATCACTTTTAGGGGCTGATTTAAGAGCCCCTAGCTCCTCCATTAGCCACATTAGCGTAATTTGTTTTTTTACACTAATGTGGCCCAATGAGGCCAAAATCGCCATGCCAGATTTACAAAGTGGTGCAGTGCTTGCATTGCGCCACTTTGTAACCCTTTGTGCGACATTATGCCTACGCCAGGCATAATGTATGCAAAGGGGACGTTCCCTGTTAAGGGGGGGGCGAACAAATGACGCAAAGAAATCTAAAAGATTTCTTTGTGTCGTTTTTTTAGCACTTTTAACGCCTACTCGAAGCAGGTATTAAAAGGAGGCACACCATTGTTTACAATGGGCCTCAATGGGCTTTTCAGGATTAGCGTCAACATTTTTGAGGCTAATTCTGCAAAGCTCTGAACTAGCGTCCAAAATGTTGACACTAGTTACCCTAACTACCACATTTACTAACTTAAATCAGGGCCTTAGTATTGTAAACCTCACTACTGACTTCTAGAGCATTTTTCATTTCTCTCTAATCAAGGTTTCCCATAAGTCTGTCATTTTACATGCACACTTAGCTTAACATCTTCTTTTGAAAGACTAAGAGCAGTTGCTCGAGTGCACTACATTTTGCCTAAAAAACAGGGAAAAGCTCTATGAGATTCATATATTGTTTTTATCAGGGAAGCCTATTGATTTTGAAATTCTATAATTAGTTAGAACAATGGATCCAGAAATACATATCTAAGAACTTTAGTTTGATTCCAACGGCAAAATAAAGAGTAAATTATAACCTTCCTAATCAATTCTCTGAATGTTAATTAACTGTAGGGAATATCTCTGTGCAATGAAGTCTAATTATAATTTTCCTACCAGGTCTCTGATTATTCGTGCTACATTTGCTTCAATCGCCAATCCATCTGCTTTGTGGCAACTGACCTTCATCAAAAATCATCATCTATTGAGCTTGATGGAAATCTACTCATGTATTTTAATTTAATGAATTTTTAAGTGCATACCACCTTTCTCAGTATTTAGTCCTTCTTTTTTTAGGTATGATTTTCGACAGTGCAGCTGTCAAACAGGCCTATTGCTACCAATACACATAGAATAGATGCTGGATCGTTCCTTCAACCACTGGCCTTCTTCAGCCAACCCTTTTCAGCCACTGGCCTGAGCCTTTGTCGACCACACCTTTGTTCAGCCTAGAGAAGCAGACATCTGTCACTTAATGCTATTGGTTGTTTCGGTTCAGCCTTCAGTCTACATTCAAGTGTTTGCATTGAATTGCATGAGTGACTGACTACTTTACAACTATACCCCTCTATGTTGGCTTACTCTTGTGCCTCAGTCTATTATGCTATCTCTAGGCATGTTAAGCATTCAACCTAGATCGATTGGCTTTGCAAATGCCTGTTTATATTTGGGTCAGATAAATAGAACTTACCATCTCCTGCACAAGGTTCGAGCTTACTTCATAGACTTCAGGAAAAAATGGATCCGTGCCCTCAGTTGCTACATTTTGACTTTACATTTTGCGATGTGCCGTCGCCATTGCGGGTAATTATAAAAATTAATTCAAGCCTAATTCTAGACTTACATGTCACAACTTTCTGCTTCAAAAACTACAGTGAAGGTGATGTATTTTTGTACTCTAGCAGCATAACGAAGTAATCAAATGTAACGCATTATTATTATTGAGTAACAGCCTTCCCTTTTCTAAAATATTTCAACTGTCGCCTATCACATAAACCCATGTCTGGGACTCTGTTAATTTGTTACAGGCGGGGCTATGATAATATATTGAAGAGCAGGACGTCTATTGTACAAATCCCCCAACAACCGGTTAAAGGCCTCCTTACAGCTTATTGGCACTATCTCAGAATATTAGACTCATCCCAGTGCGCATCCGATATAATTCCTGCAGCAAAAACCTATCTAAGGAGGCACTTTTGTTTTTTGAAGCTGATCTAGTTGACAATGCAGGTTAGCTGATACTGCTCTTCAAATATTATATTATGGGAAGCCCTTCATGTCAAAACTACAGAAACCCATATAGGATACATCCTGAAATACATAGCGTGCTGCAAAATGAATATGGCACCCACCAGAATAAACGTAATATGTGTTAAAATAAATTTGATATCTGGCAGAGTGAATCTGACTTGAACCAAAACAAATATGAAACCTGCCAGAGTGAAAATGCTACTTAGTGATTAATATGAATAACACACACTCCGAATTTAATAAGAGAGATGCTGAAATATATATCAATCATACTGAAATAAATATGGCCTGCACTGTAAACAATAAAGTAGTCACTGAAACCTACACAATATTCATAAAAAGAATAGGACATTTCTTAAAATGACTGACATATGCCAAGAGGAGTATGGCATACATTGTAATGAATATGACAGGTTGAAATGAATATAAGGTACTGAAATGAATATATTAGATTCTGTAAAGAATATAATGCACATCAAAACTAATATTTCATACAGTGACATGAGCATTACATGTTGAAATGAATATGAACTGCATTGAAATTAATATTACCCAGATTGCAATGAATGAGATATACAGAAATGAACAGGAGATGATTTAAAATGAATATGGTTTGTGTTGAAATTAATATAACCCCCATTGAATTCAATTTGACATGCCTTCAAATGATTATGACCACAGCTGAAATTGTCATGACATTTGTCAAAATGAATATGGCATGCATTGAAAGTAAAATGATACATATTCAAATGAATATGATATATGTTAAAATGTATAAGTTGCATGTTAAAATGAATATGACAAGTGTTAATGTGAATATGACTTAATTTGAAATAAATCTAACAGTGATTGAAAGGAATGTAACACATGTTAAAATGAATATAACATGAGTTTAAATGAATATGAGCTTCATTGAAATAAATCTGACATGTTTTAAAATGAATATTAGCAACGTTAAAATTAACATGCCATTTATCAAAATGAATACGGCTTGAATTGAAAGTAATAAGGTACACGTTGACATTATTATGATATGTGTTGCAATGGATATAATTCATGTTAAAATTAATATGATGTGTTAACATGAATGAGACATCCATCGACTGGAATACAACACATGCTAAAATGAATATGATTTGGATTGAAATTAATATGAGCCCCTTTGAAATTAATTCAACATGCCTTAAACGGAATATGGCCAATGCTGAAATTAAGATGAAACGTGTCAAAATGAATATGTAATGCTTTGAAATTAATATGACACACATCAAAATGAATATGGCATTATTGAAATGAATATGACTTATGTTGAAATGGATATGACCCATGTTAAAATTATTATGTCGGGTGTGAAGGTGAATATGACACCCATTGAGAAGAATATGGCATTAATTGAAAGGAATATGACACCTGGTGAAATTAATATGGCCCTGTTGGAACTGGCCCTTTTTGCAGGGTCACTCCCAAAGTTTTTGCCTCCTTCCTCCTAATTTTTCTGACCTGTTTTTGTTGGCTTTAGGACTCTGGGCACTTTACCACTGCTGACCAGTGCTAAAGTACATATGCTCTCTGTGTAAATTGTATTGGTGATTGCTTTATCCATGATTGGCATATTTGATTTAATAGTAAGTCCCTAGTAAAGTGCACTAGATGTGCCCAGGGCCTGTATATCAAATGCTACTAGTGGGCCTGCAGCACTGATTGTGCCACCCACATGAGTAGCCCTGTAAACATGGCTCAGACCTGCCACTGCAGCTGTATCCGTGTGTGCAGTTTTAAACTGCCAATTCGACCTGGCAAGTGTACACACTTGCCAGGCCCAAACCTTCCCTTTTAATACATGTAAGGCACCTCTACGGTAGGCCCTAGGTAGCCCCATGGTCAGGGTGCAGTGTATGGTAAAGGTGGGACATGTACTGTTGTTTTTTACATGTCCCAACAGTAAAAAACTGCCACATTCAGTTTTCACTGTTGCAAGGCCTGTCTCTATAATAGGTTTAAATGGGGGCTGCCTTTAAATATCCTTAATGTGCAGTTTCCCTTGTAGAGCAAATAGAAATATGGAGTTTGGGGTCCCTGAACTCACAATTTAAAAATACACCTTTTAGTAAAATTGGTTTTTAAATTGTCTGTTTGAAAATGCCACTTTTAGGAAGTGGGTATTTTCTTGCTTAAACAATTCTGTGACTCTGCCTGCTTGTGTATTCCCTGTCTGGTTCAGACTGACAGTTAGGCTGTTTGTGAATCCCCTCTAGACAGTGACTCAAAGGGAGCTGAGGTGTAGCCTGCATATCCTGATGAGCCATCTGGGCTAGAGTGGAGTGAGGAGTGGTTTTTCATCCCTCAGCCCTTCTCTTCTTCTTTAGTCCTCATTCTTTACTTCTCATCTATCACGTTTAGGGCCTATTTTACATTTTTTGTGGAGAGAGAACGGTGGTAACTGTCAATTGGGCCAACAGACATTTTAAAATTTGGAGGTTGACTCCTCCTCCTGGGCAACATGGTAATTTTGTCCATCTCCCCGGCGGAGGACAGGCCTACTGCCAAAATATAAAGGAGGCCCTAAATGGCCTACTTCTTCCTCTAACCTCACTCCTCATCCCTCACTAGCCATCAGCCATCCTCAAATTCCCCATACATAAGTTAGCTCTCACTTCTGATTTCTAATAATCACCTCACATTCCTCACTGTGCATCACTCAATCTACTTTTTATGTTTCATCCCTTCACCTGTCATTTGATCCTTCACATCATTCGCCCCTTATTCCACCCCTTTATCTCACACTCTTTTCTATTCACTCCACATCGCTTATTTGTCACACTTCATTCCTCATCTCTCCCTATTCTTCTTTCCTCATCTCTCACTGCTCATACCTCCCCCTCTGAGTAATACATGGAATGGACAATGATGATAGCTTAAAATGTATACCACACTGTCCATTTTAGGGCATGCTGCCCCCTTACATCTCATGCCTCAGTTTTCATTCCTCACTTGTACCCTCTTGACCTCACTCCTCTTTCCTCACATCTCATCCTTTTTTTAATCAACCATCATTCCTCATTACCATCCCACATTCCACAATGTTCAGCCCTGATTTCCAACTACTCATCCTTCATTTCTCATTTGTCATCTCTAATCCCTCACTTTTAATCGCTATTTCCTCCTGCCTCAATCCCCAGCCCTCACTCTCATCCTTTCTCACATCTGTCACTCGCCTTCTTCTCCTCCTTCACTCCTCATCCTCACAACTCAAACCTCCTCCCTTATTCCTCTCATCGATCCTCCTTTCCACTCATTCATCTATCCATCTTTCACTCAGCCATCTAATCATCCATCCTTCCTCTCTTCCTTTGTCCCAACCACTCATCCATCCACCCATTGACTCTTTCTCTCATCCATCCATCCACTCACTCATCCACCCATGCTTTCATTCCTCTGCCCACCCACCTTTTCTTTCATCCACCCTTCCTTTCACTCATCCATCCATCACCCTTTTCATTCATCCATCCATCAATCCATTCATCCATCAACCCTCCATTTCAGTCTCTCACCTATTCTTAACTTATCCATCCTCTCTCATCTATCCTTTCTTTTGTCCTTCCATCCTTTCACTCATCCATCCATCTTTTCATTACATCCATCCACCCTTTCACTGTATCCATCTGTCCATCCTCCTTTTCATTAATCTCATCCATCAATTCACCCACCCTCCCTTTCACACAGCCATCCATCCTTTCACTCACTCATCCATCCATCTTTCCTTTTTCTCACCATCCATCGCCCTTTCACTTATACATCCATCCACCCTCCCTTTCATTCTTTCAACATTTTTACTCATATATCCATCCATGCATCCACCCTTTCACTCGCCCATCTATTTTTTCACTCATCCACTCATCCTTTCTCTGCCAAGTTGCAGACAGAAGAGACCCATCAAGAACTCCACCCTGCTGTAGCTTCTAAAGTTGGGAGGGGGGTTCACAAAGCCCCAGCATACTTCCTTTCACTCATCCATCCCTCCATCCATTCACCCATCCATCCTTTTGCTCATTCAGCTATCCATCCTTTCATTCCATCCATCTATCCACCCTTTCACTTCACCCATCCATCCATCCTTTCACTAATGCATCCTTCCTCATCATCCCTCCACCTTCAGTCATCCATCTACTTGCCCTTTCAAAAATACATCCACCCTCTTTCATTCCTCTATCCATCCTTCACTTATCCATCATGCACACTTTTATCCATCCATGCATCCACCATCCCTTTCACTCATCCATTCATTCTTTCACTTATCCATATTTTCTCTCATACATTCATCCTTCCATCCACCAATTCACTCATCCATCCACCCTTTCATTTCCCCACCTATCCATTAGTCCTTTCACTCACTCAACCATCTACCCACCCACCCTTTCAGGTTATGAGCCTTTGTCTGCCAGGCTGTGGACATAAGAGGCCCATTAGTAGCTCCACCCCTCCTTTAGCTGCTAAAGCAGGGGGTTCACAACACACTTGCCTCCAGTCCCTCATCCCTCAGTAGTAAGTCCCTAGCTCTTGGACCTCAGCACTCACTCTTCTTCTCACCCCTCTTGGCCGTAATTGCTCATTCTATCTATCTTGTGATTCACCCTTTCTCCTCACTTTGTGTAATGAGTGAAATTGACTAACAATGATGTCCTAAAATGTACTCAACCCTGTCTATTTTAGGATACTCTAATCACTCATGCTGCTGTTTTCATTCTTCATTCCTTATCACTCATCCCTATTTCCATCTTCCTTTTCTTATAATTCACTGATGACCCCTCATTCATCAAACCTCTCCTTAACCCTTATTATCACCCATCAGCTCTTATTTATCAGTCCTAATTCCTGACCCCTAATTATTTATGCCACACTCTTCTGCTCTCACATCCATACCTCATTCTTCATCTTTCATTCCTCACTTCTCATTCTTTTTTTCCTCATTGTTCTTCATTCCTTGCTTCCTGTTCCTAAACTTTATTTTTCACTTCTCATTCTTCATCCTGCATCCCTCACCTCTCATCTTTTCTTTCTCAGCCCTCCTCACTCACGCCTCAGTCCTTACTTCTCATGCCATATTCCTTGTCCCTCACTCTTCTCAGACTTTCTTTGGTTTCGGGCCTCAAACCGCAGTCATCATCCCCCAACTTTTAACTCTCACACCTCATTCTTTACCTCCCTTCACTTACTGCTTGTCCTACAATCCTACTCTCTTACTCTTCATCCTCAGTCATTACCCCTTGTCCCTTAATCACCATTCACACCTCTGTCTTAAGCTTTCACTCACCATTTCTGACTTTTTAACTCTCATCCCTTTCTCCTCATTCCTCATTTCCTCTTCCTTTATCCTTCATGTTTGTTTTTGTGTTTTTACTCTTCAGTCTTTATTGCTCCTTTACCTCTACTAACCTTTAAACTCTAAAAGAATCCTTACCTCCCGTTACCTCTATGGCCACATAAAAAAATACTATTTACAAAGATACCTACCTGCATGATAAAGTACTTTGTAAGAAATGTAAAAATACTTATCTGCACTGTAAATGGATGCATGTAATGGATACATTGTAAAAGCTGGTTCTTTGTTTTATATTTTGTTTACTGTGTGATATATTAATTTTTGTTAATCTATTTTAGTCCATATCATATCCTTTCACACTATGGGCCTCATTATGAGTGTGACGGTCTTCAGACTGCCACACTCGCAGTCAGGGCCGCCGCTGTTGCAGTGGTCCGACGGCCACATTAAGACTGCCAGCACCACCAGGATCCATGATCCCGGAGTCCCAGCGGTTGCAGAGATCATAATCCGCCAGGGCAGCGATGCATGACCCTGTTCTCTGCCAGCCTTTACATGACGGTTACACCGTCATGAAAAGGCTGGTGGAGAACAGGTGCAGGGGGCTCCCTGCACTGCCCATGCACTTGGAATGGTCCGTGCTGGGACCCCCCTGCTCTGCACCGTCGCAATGTTCATTGTCTGCTTTGAAGACAGTAAACATTGAAAGGGTGCTGGTGCACCCTGCAGGCGAAAGCATTGCCGCTGGCCCGATTATGAGCTGGAGACAATGCTGTAGCCTGTTTCCTTCTAGGCCTGCAGGTGGAAACCGAGGTTTCCGCCCACCGACCTAGCAGGAAACTCTTAATAGCTTTGGTGGGGTGGTCGCCATGAAGGCAACGGCCTCCCTGTCGGGAGTTGGCAGACGGGCTTTCCTGTTTGCCAAACTCGTAATAAGGCCCTATGTAATAACAATTTCAATATGTAATAATAATTTTAAAGCAAACCAAGATAATTTCAATGCAAGCCATATTCATTTAAACAGGGGCCATATTCAGTTAAACACGGCTTGTGTTCATTTCAATATGTGCTTTGTTCATTTCAAAGCATACTACATTTATCTCACATAGTTTCATATTCATTCAAAAATCAGTCATTCATTTTGGTGTGGGCCATATTTTTTTCACCAGGTGTCATATTCATTTGAAAGTGGTTGATATTCATCTTAACATGTGTCCTATTCCTTTCAATGAATATCATATTCATTTTAATGGATTTCATATTCTCCTTAACCCTTGTCATAATAATTTTAAGATGGGTCATCCATTTTGACATAGGTCATATTAATTTCAATATATACAAGATGCAGTTCGATGTGTATCATATTAATTTCTAAGCATAACATATTAATTTTGACAGGTTTCATTTTAATTTCAGCATTGCTCATATTCATTTTAAAGCATGCTGAACTAATTTCAGTAGGGCTCATATTCATTTCAGTTCATGTCATATTCATCTTAGCATGTCATATTCCTTTCAATTTGTCTCATTAAAATTAACACATCATTTTAATTTTAATATGAATCGTGTCCACTGCAACATGTATCACAATCATGTCAATGTGTATCATACTACTTTCAATGCAAGCCATATTAATTTTGATAAATGTCATGTTCATTTTAGCATATCTCGCATTCATTATAAAACATGTCAATTTTTTTCAATGTAGCTCGTATTCATTTAAACTCCTGTCATATTCATTTTAACATGTGCTATATTTCTTTCAATCAATGTTATTTTTATTTCAATGGATGTCGTATTCATATTAACACTTGTTATATTCATTTTAAGATGCAACATATCCATTTTAAAATATATCATATTCATTTGAATATGTATCATATTAATTTCAATGCACACCATATTCATTTTGGCAAATGCCATGACAATTTCAGCTTTGGTCATACTCATTTGAAGGCATTTCATATTAGTTTCAATGGGGCTTATAATGATAATGGAAGATGACATGTATGTAAATGAATATGGTGCGTCTTAAAATGCTTCTTTTACATATAGAAATTAACATGGCCTGTGATGTAATTACTTTGACAAATGTATAAGTGAATATGACATATGTTGAAATGAATATGGCAGACACAGTAGTCTACATGACACACATTAGAAGAAATATGACTTATGCTAAAATTAATATGGCACCTTTGCAAATAAATATAATCTACATCTAGATTAATATGATTTACATTGAGATGAGTGTGACTACTATAAGATTGAAAAGAATATGACATTTGTTGAAACCAATATGGCATGGCTTGAAGGTAATGTGGAGCATTGAAAACTATTGGGCATAAGTTGAAATGAATGACACATTAAAAAGAAAATGACACCTAGTCAAGTACATTTTGCGTATCTAAAAATAATATGACCGAGTCTGGAATGAATATCACATTGTTAAAAATGAATACAACACACATTAAATACCATGCAATTAAATACATATTACATCATTTGAAACAAGTATGAAACATTTTGAAATTAATATGACCTACATTGAAATCTGTATGACACATCTTAGCATTTATGTAGCACCTGCCAAACTAATAATAAAGTCCAATTAAGTAAATAAAAAATGTACTGAAATAATGATGGCATGCACTGAAATTGATGTGCATTTCACATACTTAACTATGAAGTCCTGTGATAAATATGACATGCACATAAAAGAAAAGAGACCAATACACTGGATCAGCAACTACCTAGATCAATAAATATTGATGAGGTGGCTGATTTAGCAACACTAGAAAGCACATGACATTGAGGCCCAATCAAATCACAGTAGAAATCTAACAGGAAAACCAATTCCTGAAAATGCTCAGTCCTTGATATTTTTGCCCTTATGGAGCATGGCTTTAACAAGTGCATCTAGATTTTGTTTTATGCTCATTTTGCTTCTTTGTTTCTTTGGTGCAGCATTATCAGATGATCTTGTGGACTATTTCACTTCTTTAAAATCATGCTTTTTTGCTTTAGAACGAGCTTTGATGTCTGTTGATATTAACTATTTGGAACACCTGCAGAGAAAACTGGAGAGCCATTTGGACATTCTAATTGCCATATTAACAGCCTACAATCTTTCTGGAATTTCAACCATCCCTGTGAGCTTAATTTTGGAAGAGTTGTGTAGATTCACTTCTGTTTCTATTACAAACATTGAAAACAAGATCACCAGTTTGTCACCTGTTTCTGCAAGTACTTTCCGTACACTCGTCGTAAATCAAGGTGTAGGAAGACCAAGGTCAGTTCAGTTTTATTATTTCTTTCACACTATTTTGCAAATAGCTCCTTATAGCCTATTTTAATTCTGTTTCTGCAGGTTTCTTGTTCCAAAAGAAAACATTGAGTACCTATGGGAGATTGGATTTTCATGGGCATCAATTGCATCATGTTTGAACATAAGTTCCTCAACTCTTTACCGACGAAGAGTAGAAATGGGTTTGTGTACATCTTCTGAAAATAGGTTTACCAATATAAGTGATGCAGAACTTGATCAACAAATCGTAAACATTCTAAGTTCAACACCTGATTCAGGAGAAAGTTATGTATGCGGAAGCTTGAGAAGTAAAGGACTAAGAATTCAAAGATGGAGAGTGAGAACTAGACTTCATCTTCTTGACTCTGTTGGTAGAGCAATTAGACAACGTACAGCTATTCGGCGAAGGGTGTACCATGTGCAGGGTCCAAATTATTTATGCTAAATCATTTCAGATGAATCTATCTGTCTATCTATCTATCTATCTATCTATCTATCTATCTATCTATCTATCTATCTATCTATCTATCTATCTATCTATTTATAGGTTGCTTATCTCCCAAAGAATGTGAATGGTTTACTTTAACAATGTATTATAAGTGAATTATTCAGGCCAGAGCAAGAAAAATCTACCAAAATCTTTGGCCCGCAGCAACAACTCTGAGCTTCAGATAATGCCCTGTGTCCGGGGGTTTTGCACCAAGCCCATGTGCCCATAGAATCCATTGACCGTAGCCTTCAGCCTTATATAGTAATCTCTATAATCCTCCAATCATATTGCACATGACTGTGTTTAGTGTTTAAAAGCATTGACCTTTGTAGTATTATTATTTTCTGTTGTGCTCGTGTGGTTTTGTTTGTTGTAGTGTTGTTGTGCCATGTTTGCTGCTTTGCTTTTATTATGTGCTTTTGAGCCATTTTCAGATTTTGTTATTTTCTGCAATGTTGCTGGTTTTTGCTGTGTTCTTGTGTGTTCCAGTTGTGTTTATATTGTTACACTATCCAAATGAGTGGGTCTGGACACAGGGACTGCTCTTGGAGACCATAGTGAGGCTGTACAAGGTTGAATGCAATCCAGTCAGCACTCAGGTCTTGCAGACTGGCTGTACACTGGGGCCCAGACTTACTTTTCTTTCACACAACGCCGGCACAAACACAGCTTGCTGTGCTTTGTTGTGCAAATAGGAGTACGCAGAAATGCTCCATAATTACAACGAAATGGGGCATTCCTGCTCTCTCCTTTCTCTTCCTCTGGTACACTGTGCACAGCCTAGCAACAACGCTGGCACCCTTGCACCAAAGTGCGGGGTTATTTTTGTGCATGAAGGAACATCTTCCTGCACAAGAATAATCCTTACAGGAATATTCCTCTTTCTATGTTTTCTGCCTAATGCAGCACAAATGCAGCACAAATGGAGGGATGAATTAACAAAGAAAAATAATACAAGTTTTCCTCGTCTTTGTCTGGAAGGTGAACCAGGTTTACAAGTCTTTGTAATGCTGTGTTTGAGTCATAATACATGGGTGCACCCACCTAATGCGTGCCCGACTGAAATTGACACTATGCCCTGCTTTGCTTTACTGTCTATTTACTAAATCACACAAAGAGGCTTTGTATGGCCTAGTAAATACCAAAAATGATTTTCCATTGGGGCTGTGCCACAAAAGTGACATAGCCCAGACGCTAAATCATAGTAAATCTAACTTGGTGAATCTCATGACCTTCACTCTGAGAGTAAATTCTATTGTCTGTGTAGTTTCACAGTGAAGGAACATGACACAAGGTATGGTTAACAACCACATAATGCGTCCAGTGCCTTCTGACGGCTGAAACAGTGGGAAATGGGTGATCAAGCTGGGATTCATCAAGAAAAGAAGTATAAAACCCCACAAATTGCTGGTGTCTTGAATGAATATACGTATAGACAACACTGTATTTTCACTGTTAACAAATAAATTGTGAGAAGATCAATTATTTATGATTTATTAGTGTCATTTCTGACAATGTGAGATGGTATGCAATCAGTGATAATAATCAATGAATTTGTAATGCTGTCACATCAACTATGGGGTCACGGTTACTGTAATGAATTCCAGGGTGTTTTAGATTAATTTTATGGTCACGATGTACGACCATTACAGATTACGACCCACAATTTGCATATTTTTGCAAGTAGCAATCTGTAATGTAAAACAGTATTTGAGACACTGTTAGCAATTCAATTTCAGCTTTATTTCGGTAAGACAATACCATAAAAGCATACCGACACAAATCATACATTTCTAAAAGAAAACAGAAGCAATTTGATAAAAGCAGTAAAACCAAACCCATCATAAGATTAAAAAAATAAAAATCCAGGACTCCCCCAAGGTCATACAATACAATTAGATAAAAGAAAAGAATAAGCAATTGATCGATTAAAACATTGTAGAAATACACAGTACACATCACTTTACAAAACACCAAGAATATTATAGAATCACCATAAATACAATCTGTGTGCACAAAACAAATGGGATTGATATCTGACTGTTAATAGGAGTGGCCGTGTACTGGCAAGAAAGTTCACTTGGTCTCTTGAACTATAAATACGCACAAATAATGATCATTGTAAAAATAGAATTTCGTGCTTTTTTTGTAAGACATTTGTCCCTAGCATACCAAAGTGCCTCTAAGAATCTTGGCAATGTGCCTACCACCATCACATGTGGTCTTGTTTTGCTAGTTTTTAAGAGCTGAGTGAGAATCTCTAATGCCCAACGATTTCTTTTTCCCATACATGCCTATATTCGGCTGAAGGCCAAAAAGAGGCAAACAATCAAGTATTACAAAAGACACATTATTCCAACAACAATAAATATTCATTTAGCGACTAAAACCAACTGTCTGGATAAAAGCAAATATTAATCTTAAAAGCTATAAATAAGAATCAATTACAGTATTACATTTTTATAAAGCCCTTAGAATTTGCCTCCAGTGCCATCAGGGACTTATTTTGCTTTGGTAGGTGAGGACTATTTAAAATAAAATGAATAAATAACTGAATCCTAGAGCCTTAGGCCCGCCTTGTCTCTGATAAATGAAATTGCTAGTAAAAACCGGCTTAAACCAAAAACAACATATGGTATCGTACTAGATCTCAAGAATCTTGCTGCTTCATTATAGTTCCTGATTCCAACGTTCCTGCAAATCGGTCGAAGCCATTTCCTCCTTGGTTTATCATAGGCATTGCAGTTTAAGAGGACATGGTCCGTCGTTTCAGGAGTCTCCATATTACACAGCCCACAAATCACCTCTTGTCTTCTCCCATTGAAGGGGCCCCATTTAGAAGTAAAAGCCTTAACCTGGAGAGTCCCATATCGAAGCTTCATGAATAAAACTTTTGCTCGTCTAGGTTGGATAGTATCTATCCATTCCTCAGCATACGGTAATGGTTTAATGTCCAGGAAACTTAAAGTAAGTCTGCCTAGATCCTTGCTGTAGAGAGGGCTGTTTAAGGTAAAGTCCCAAAATACTTGTTTTAGTTGAATCTTCGATTGTTTTGTTAGTGTATGTGGTTCTTCCCAGTAAAATTTAAGGCCAAGAGTGTAAAAGCATTGTCTTATATAATGGAGCCACGGGAGGGAAATTGCCTTGTCCAAGTCTATAATCTCAATTAGCGCTTGCCTATAATGGATTAATTCAGGGGTAGACCAGAGTCTACACCAGTAGAGCAAGGGCCTCAAGGCTGCCAATTTACCTATTTGTTTCATGTTAATATCATAGGTTAAAGGAATCAGTGGAGTAGATAGAGGGAGACCCAGAACCCCCCTCATAAAATTATTTTCCTGGGTAACCAATGGGGTTAGGTTTGTGAATCCCCAGAGTTCAGCACCATATAGGGCAGCAGCCTGTGCTTTGCACCTATAGATCTCAAATACTGGTGAAACAATACTAGACCTTGAACATTTATAATTTTTGCTAATTGCCATGGAGCTATGCGCTAAGGAAATAGCAGCTTTGTTAACATGCGGTGCCCATGACAATTTAGCATCAAGGAGTATCCCTAGATAATTGAAATTTGTTACTCGTTCCAATGCCTGCCCTCTAATCCGAATGTTTCTCTTAAGTGCTTTATGAGGGTTAACAGTCAGGTATTTGGTCTTGTTTGTATTGATTTCTAATCCCTTCAGGCTGCAGTACTCGCTAAATTTATCTAATAGAGTTTGCAAGCCCATGGGAGTTTGAGATAATAGGATGGTATCATCTGCAAAGAGGAGGGCGGGGACAGGATCACCGTTCAATCTTGGTGAGTCATGGTTGCTTTGCTTCAGATATTGAACCAGATCATTAATGTATAGTGAGAAGAGGGTTGGGGCAAGCACACAACCCTGTCTCACCCCCCTCTTAATAGGTATTGAGTCTGTCAACTCACCCTTAGGCCCCCACCGAACCTTTGCAAATGTATTTTCATGTAGTCTCTCTAGCTGGCTCGAGAGGTTCCCTGGCATACCCTGTTTCCCTAGAGCAGCCCATAAGGAGTCTCTTGGGACTAGATCAAAGGCTGCGCGCAGGTCCACAAATGCGATGTAGAGATGGCCTTTCGTTAGTCTAGTATATTTCCACATTAACGTCAATAGCCTAAAGGCCTGATCGACTGTGCTCGTCTGCTGTCTAAAACCAGCTTGGTATATAGTCAGTATGCTGTTTCCATCTATCCAGCTGTTAATCCTATTCAGCAGCTGTCTTGCATATACTTTTTGTGTGACATCTATGAGGCTGATAGGTCTATAGTTCCCTGGTTCATCCCTGGAACCTTTTTTGAAGACTGGGATTATTTCTGCCCCTTTCCATGTCTCGGGCACAGGACCTCCCCTTAATATAGCGTTACTTAAAAGATTTAGATAAGGTGCCCAAATTTCTAAACTATGTTTAAACAGGTCCCCCGGGATCTTGTCCAAACCGGGGGCTTTCCCCAGCTTGATTGCTTCAATGGCGTTCACCGTCTCCTCCAGGCTAAATTGTAACTCGGGAAAGATGCCCTGGGTGGCTAATGTTTTATGTCTTGAGGGATAGAAATCAAGGCTGGGGGGATCAGAATAAAGGTGTGTAAAATAGTTAACCCATGTATTGGGATCTATATGATGATCAGTAGAAATTTTCCCCTCTTTGCTACCATGGGTAACTATTTTCCAGAAGATCCTAGCATCACTGGTTTTTGCTGCTTCCAGGAGATCTTGCCATTTTTGATCCTCCCAGTTACTTTGGGCAGTTGCCAGGGTTTTCTTATAACTGGCCCTTGCCTGCTGTATGGCCAATTGGTTCTTTTGCTTTAGAGCCTCTATCAGCTCTCTTTTCCTCTCCCTACATTTGGTAGTGTACCATGGGCTGCTTGGGGTAATCTGCACCTTCTCCTTTTTGGGCTTGTACCGTGGCTGTTTGGTCAGGAAGGGTCTTAGTGCAATACTCATTGATTGGTGGATGGCCGTGATGGGGATATCAGTAAGTTCATTTTCAACATAAGGGTCTAGGAGATTAGAATATGTATGGTAAATATTTGTCATAGTCTCCAGATTGCCTATTATTGCAGGCCATTTTATATCCCGTCTGTTGTTACTGAGGAAGGGTTGTATCTCCACCTTATTATGTTCTACATATTCCAAATCCAAATCTAGGAGGTGGGCGCTAAGTTCAATTATTAACGGGAAGTGGTCGCTTTCCCTTCTTTTATCTAAGTAATTAATCTTCCCCATGTACTTATACTATGTAAAATATAATCTATTTTCGAGGTAGAGTTGCCTCTCTGGAAGGTATCCAAATTAAGGCCTCCTTCACCCACTCTACCATTACATGCCCTCAGTCCATGTTTTAATGTAAGGCCCATAAGTTGCAATGCAGCCACTGTGTCTGGGACAGTTTTTTCTATTGTTAAATAAGGGATTGCTCTGGCTCGATCTTCTTCTTCTTCTGCTAAATGTTCGAAACCAGTTATGGGTTCATAATTACAATTAAGGTCACCCCCTATCATAATTGTCTCTCCTCCGGGGATCTTTTTAAGCAAGTCGTCTAATAGAGTTATTTCAGGCGACTCCAAGTTTGTCCTTCTAGGTCTTATATATACATTGAACAAGTGGGATATTATCTTATTTTTTCCCCCCATTACCAACCATAAAATGTCATCTGACTCTGTGGTTTGCATACGTATCTCAACATTTAGTGAGATTTTCACCCAAACAACCAGTCCCCCAGACGGTCTCCCTCTAGCAGCTGAAATTGCACTAATAAAGTAGGTTTTATATCCTAGCTTATACGGCGGGTCTTTAAGCCAAGTCTCTTGGAAGAGACAGACATGGTATTGATCAATATAGTCCTGCCATTCCGGGTCTGTAAGCTTATTTTTTAAGCCTGCTACATTCCAGGAGATCATGGTGATAGGACCCCTCCCGTTTGGGGTTGTAACATTAGAAGTAGGGCTCAAATATGCTGCCGAGTCTTTCCTACGGGGCAAAGACTCCACTATAATCCCTGCCCCTGTAACATGAGGATCAGACCCTATGGGGGGCTCTCCTACTGTTGGGTCCCCAATTAGTCCCACTTGTGCCTGATCGATCGGGAGTAGTCAATCTACTCTTTCAAGATTGGAATCGTAGTTTCTCCTTTGCGATCCCTCCATGACATTATACTTAGGCCTCGGGACTAGGGGTTTGGTAATGTAAGGATCCGAACTGAACCTCATCGCATTGATCGTGGGGGCGGCGGTTCTCTGTTCCATGTCAATCAGGCCTCTGGATAAGCTTCCATCCTTAAATGTTAATGCAATAACATCATGTTGCCCCATCCCTCCTGAGATTCTTTCTGCCCTCTTTATATCTGAATGAATTATGGATAGACAGTGTCTTTTAGTCCTAATCCAATGTGTAAGCTTATTCTTTAGGGAATCTTCGTCTTCACTACTATCTATGGCCAATTTTGGGACATTTAACAGATAGACAACATTGGTCCTACTGAGAAACCTATCCCCCACAGAATGTCGATTCCATGTAGTATAATGTTTACGGTCATGAGATGCTTGGGGATGGGTGATCTGGGTAAGCTCCACATTCCCCTTTTGGGGCCCTTTTACCAAGCAGGATTCTCTTCGTGGATTCCCTGTTTTTTGCCATATATCACTTGCATTACTTCTAGGGTAATTGCGTGGACCAGTATTTTCCCTGTTTACCCCTCTCGTATATCCCTGCGGTTGCTGTAAGATCTTAGCTATAGCTGGGGTAGGGATGGGGTTAGTATTTAAATTTTGAGAACGTGTGGATCTGCCTTGTGGCTGAAATGATATAAGGGGGGTCTCCTTTTCGCACTGAGCTTTGTGGGTACCCCAACCCCCCTCCTTTTCCACAATATCTGATAGGGTTCTTACTTCAAGTTTCAGGTCCTTAACTTCCTGTATTAATCCAGAGAGTAGGTCATAGAGGTCTGCTATAGTTCTTGTTTTATGTTTTGGAGGATTCATTGGTTCTAAGTTGCATGGAGAGATCCTCTCTCTAGGTAACTGTACAATTGGAATAGTTGGATATATCTCATTCAGCAATTCCCCCTCTTGTGTATTCTGTGCTTTATTACTATCAAGTTCTGCCAAGACTGCATATTTATTGGAACATACAACTTCACACTCCTGCTTGTGGCCCTTCTTCCTAGTACTATCTATGGTGCATGGATGTCTAAATCGAGTTGTAGCATCCTTAGGGCTACCAATCCTAATATCGGGTGAAACCTCCCCCTCTTGCTGACTAATAGTCTCTGTCACTATATCTTCCTCTAGTTCAACTTTTTTTGTGTAGTAAGAGGTAATCTTTTTATCAGGTCCCTCCCGGATAGTGGCCCTACTACATAATAAAGACTCTACCTCCTCAATAAGATCATCAATTTCGTCTATAGTGCAATTCTCGCCCGCATTCCTGAGTTTTTTTGTAATTTTCTCTTTCCCCCTTGGGGGTTCTGATGCCTTACGTTTTCCCATGCTTTGGGCCACCTATATGATACTTCAGCTCTAATGAAACCAGAGCACAAATATGTATTTATGGACAAGAATAGAAGTAGGTCTAGTGGGGGTAAGCCTAAATGATAGATACTGACAATGAATATGACAAGTATTTAAATAAAGGTTTTTACACTCAAAAATTACAAGTAAACTTCATGCAATAAAGTAGAGAGGCAACGACCCGGCCCCACTTCAAATCTAGCAGGTAATAATGAGAGAAGCACTATGCTGGGGAAGGGTGAGTTCCGTCCTAAGGCCCTCTATAAAAGGACCTTTTTTTTTTTTTGGTGTAGGTATTGACACAGTACCTTCAGGCGGCCAGCTACTTGTGAGCTGCCTAAACCGAGCGTCTTGTTGTGAAAGTTAGGGGGGTGGCCCTGCCCTGCCTCTTCCTGGCAATGACGGGCAAGGACGGGCCCGCCCTTGGCCCGGGCGCCGCCCGGGCGCCGCCCGCGCGCGTCCCGCGACGGCGGGAGCGCTTGAAGAAATTTAAAGGGCTCCTGCCCTGACACACCTCTGAACGCGCTACCCGCGACGGCGGGAGCGCTTGAAGAAATTTAAAGGGCTCCTGCCCCGGACACACCTCTGAACGCGCTACCCGCGACGGCGGGAGCGCTTGAAGAAATTTAAAGGGCTCCTGCCCCGGACACACCTCTGAACGCGCTACCCGCGACGGCGGGAGCGCTTGAAGAAATTTAAAGGGCTCCTGCACCGGACACACCTCTGAACGCGCTTCCCGCAATTCCCAAATGGGCTCAATGGACCTGCCTTATTAATGTTCATGAGGCAGATTGCAATTTGCGACCCATTTGGGAATGGCCTCACTCACAGGGATGGTGGCCTGCTGGGGTCAGCAGACCACCATGTCTGTGACTGCTTTTTAAATAAAACAGTTTTTCTTTTTTGAATTGCCGCCCGTTTTTATTAAAGGACAACAGCATACTTTAAGCGCGATGCGGAAGAGAAATGCTCAGCATTTCTCTTCCGCTCCAGAGGAGGGTGCAGGCAGAGGCATGAAAGGAAAGGCCTTTCCTTTCCTTTCCTTTCATGTCTCTGCAAGCATTTCTGCAAGCAAACTTAGCGCCATTATCTAGGCCCGCCTCCCTCCTGTGCACCATTTTTGCATGGGAGGATAAATAGGGCGCTAGGGCCTTTGAGTAATTTTTTGCCCAGGAACGCCTACCTTGCATCTCATTGACGCAAGGTAGTTTCCCGCTCGCAAAAAATGATGTTAACTCCAATATTTTGGCGTTAGACTACTCTAGCATCAAAATACAAATATAGAGTTAAGTTTGCGCTGAATTAGCGTAAAAAAAAAAATGACGCAAATTCAGCACAAACAGTGTATAAATCTGGGCCTAAATTTCATACTCTAGGACCACTCTCAGAGAAAGCTATTGTGAGCCTTTTGTTTATCTTCAAGGGTGGGGTTTACAGTAGGAGAGAGTCTGCACTCTGCACTATACTTGGTCCACCAGAGAAACTTGTCAGTGAAATAGCTGCGGGGAAGGTGTTGTGTATAGAGAAATGGACAGTGAGATCTATTTTGCAAATACCTGTTTTTTCTCTGAGAATCTGTTTAAATGAGTCCAATTGAGTGATCTGGTATGATCAGACATCAACCAAGTTTCAGTGTAGAGGGCTAATGGAGCAAAGAGAATTAACAAAATTCAGAAAGTAGGGAAACATGCTAAGAAATCTTAGAGAGGACAAAGGTTTGTACCACTGATCTGAGGGTATTTTGTGGAATGATGCATTTAATGGCTCCTACTAGCCTGGTTTGGTGGTGAGCATTTTTAGCTTGGGAATTGATGTTATTCTGTAAGTTCATTTTTCAAAGTGTCAAGCACTCATTACAATTGTTTTCAGTTCAGCATATTATTTACATTTAACCATGTTTTCCCTGGAGTTGTGCATGTCAATGCAGAGAAGGAGGTGAATTCAGTTTTCAAAGTGTTTAGTTTAAGGTGGCGGTGACAAATTAATGATTAAAGGAATTTTAGTATCTCTGCCACTTCACATATTGTCTTGTAGTTAGGAGACTTTTAAACAGAGCTGCCTGTTCATATTGAGGCAACAGGAGATGTTTGAATGATTGAGAAGTAATGAGAGGTGTTTTGTGTATGCTTTAAAGAGAGTCAGGGAAGAATTGGACTGTTGGACTACTCCCTGGTAGTGAGACTAAGTGGTTTGACAGTATGTTTGTCAGTTTTATTTACAGAAATCAGTTTTTCTCAGTGTTGGGGCACAGTTTCTCAACCACCGTTCAATTGTTTACAAAAGGCTAGCATGATAGAATCTATTAAGTAACTCTGTCAAACTGGGACCAGGATTTTGACAGCATCATCTGCTATTTGTACCACAGTGGTTGTTGTGCTACTGCCAACACAGAATTCTTGATTGAAGATCATCCAGGGGCAGTTTGCATTTCATTGTTAAAAGGCAGTAATTATTTAATTATGTAGCTTTCCAGGAGTTGGCTAGGACATCCACATTGAAAAATAGTCAGAAATTATGTAGGTTTTCTGAATTGGATCACTTGAGCACAAGAATGACTTGGCTGATTTTTACATTTTCTTCCACTATGTGCTGCCTTACGGAGATTGACTAGGATTGTTATGTGTGGACTATACGCTTCATTAGCTTGGCTGGTATAGAATGGCAGAAGTAAGAAGAAGGTCTTAGTTCAGTATCAGTCTTTGTCAATTCTGTCTGCTTTATCTCATACAATGGAGACCATATCTATGCGGACTTGCAGACTAGTGCGAAAGAGAGTATCTCATGAATGTCAGGTATCAGAGTTCTATTTTTTCTATTTTTTCCTGGAAGAAGGTAGATAATGTTTCACAATTTGTTCATTAGTTTGGTAATGATCTTCTATTCAGGATAGAGCTGCATGTGTCTCTGAAGTTTCTTGATCAAATCATTTGTTTCTTTTTATTGACCCATTACAAATATTTTGGTATGTAGAAGGGTAAAACATAGTGGGAGATGGTGAAAGGCGTCAATCATAATTGGGTTTTGACTCTTAATGCAGCCAGTTTTGAGTATTGGGAAGTTGTGAGTCGAACTTTGACATGCGTGGGTGCTGAGCAAATGTCATTGAGTCATTGTATAAGGTTAATTTGTGTCTCACCAGTGACGACCAAAGACACCTATGAAGATGCATTTTACCACAGAACGTATTCAGTTTTGTCTTTTCCATAAAAATGATTTAACTTCTGGGCATTCCTTATCTTCTGGATAATTTCTTCCTAGTGAGAAGATGATGAGATAATAAGAGAATGTCTGATTTGACCCCACCTTTTCGTCTGCAAATGTAATAATCATCAATCAATGTTTACAGTACTGCTTTCTGGGGACCAAAACACATGATGAGTGATTTAGTTATAGTGGTAGAGGCCACAACAGGAGATTTCCCCCCTATATCCGCCTATAAATCCAGTCAATTCATAATGAAGGTTATAGTGCCATTTTTCTTTCTAAAAAAAGTATGAAATATTTATTCACCATTCTAAAGATTTTTTGTTTCATTTATCAGGCACATTGACAGTAACCACAAGCTGATACGGTGGAGGTTTGTCTTCCATGGCTGCATCGATGGCTACAGCAGAGCAATTATATATGTGAAATGTTGCACTAACAATCGTGCAGGCACAGTTCTTAATCTTTTCAGAGATGGAATATCCAGATTTGGACTGCCATTGAGGGTTAGGGGAGACATGGGTGTTGAAAACATTGATGTTGCACGTTACATGGTACATAGAAGAGGATTAAACAGAGGAACTTTTATTTGTGGCCGAAGTGTTCACAATCAACGTATTGAGCGATTGTGGGCAGAGTTAAACAGAGTTGTTGTTCGTTATTTCAAAAATGTGTTTCTTTGGATGGAACAAAATGGAATAATAGATATTCAAAATCAAGTCCATCTTTTTGCAATGCACTTTATTTACCTAAAGAGACTAAATAAAGCAGTTGTTGAGTTTGTAAACCAATGGAGTAATCACCATATGCGTACAACAGGGCATTTAACTCCTTTACAGCTATGGACCGCTGGCATGGTCAGTGCTACCTCAATGTTAGACACCTTCTGTGAGGGAGATGATTATGGGGTTGATAACTATGGTTACACATTTACTGCTGAAGGAAACAATTGTGTACAGGTCCCAGAAAATATTTTAATTTTAAGTGAAGAAGACATGGTGGCATTAGAGACTTTAATAGATCCTGACACAAATGATTCTAATCATGCAGTAGACATTTTCATTGACACATGTCATTTTCTTGCAAATCTGAATTATAATGTAGCCAATGATTAAAATCTAATTCTTTTGTTCTGCTTTTCGATATACTCCAATGTCTTGTTTTCTTTTAAAAAATATGTTTCTTGTTTCTATGCATCACTGAGCAAGGTATATAGCATTTTCTTTACTAATGTAAAAATTACACATTTTGTATAACACATTTGAATATTTGTGATGTCAATGATTGCATTCAACACTGTGGAGTTAGAATTACAGTACCAATTAAGAAATTGTTATTAAACTTGGTCCTTGAGGGTCTCATTAATCAAAATAATAAACTGTGGTAACCGCGACCTGGATAGTAAGCGGAAACTCCTTTAAGCTTTACAATGTTGGTGCAAGTTGCGATTGTGTGTTTCAATGATCACTAAACATGCAGTAATTGTAAATATATTCTGAGTGCAAAGTCAATTTCAGATTATTGTCAGCAGAAGATCTAACTGAAACACATGCCTTTCATGGTACCATGACTGATGACATGTTCTACTGATGCAGAAATAAAGTTAAATCAAATATCTATAGTCTGCATAACTCATTAAAACTATGAGGACAATGTCCAGGCACTCTAAATTAAAATAAAACACACAAACATACAAATGTAATAGTGCACCTTAATGGCTTAATGTATTGGCTTGAAAGGACTGGGCTTTAAATGGTCACACCATGGAATTTATAACAAAAACATTAAAATCTGGGTGACTGATTGAAGGCACAAGCAGGGCATTTGAGCCCAGAGAGAGTAGGAAATATTTGTCTTTTCCAGTCGTGATTTTATGAACTGGTGTTTGGAGACTCAAATGCAATCAACCAATTAATCAAAGATATAATTTGTAAAGCTCAGCACTATCACCCCTGAGGGTATCTGGGTGCTGAGGGTGCTGTTTCTTCTTTGAAAAGCCATGTCTTGAGTCTCCTTCTAAAGATCACCAGGGAGAGAGCTGTTCGGAGGTCGAGGAGAAGGCTATTACAGGGCTTGGCTGCTATGTTGGAAAAGGAGCGACCTCTGTTGCGGCTGAGATGAATGAGGGGTGTGTGGGCGAGATTTAGCGAGGTGGAGCATAGTTGTCTTGCTGGGACATAGAAGCTCAGTCGATGGTTGATGTAGGATGGCCCTAGGTTGTGGAGAGCCCTGTATGCTAGTGTGACCTGCAGATATTATTTGAGTCGGATACATTGTCATACATCCAAATTGTCGGGAATGGAGTATAGATTCTGAGCTTTGCTTTTGTAAGGGTGTGTTCCTATTTCACTATTCTTTAAATTATTTTTTGCTGGTTGTTTCCGTGATACTTTTTGTCAGAAATGATCCTCCTTGAGCGAAGGTGATACCATGTTTTGGCCTCTCCAAAATGGGAAATGATTCTATGTCTTGCACGATACCTGCTTGTCAAGAAGACACCATTGAATGTTTCCTATTGAAAGACACATTTTTTGCAACTACTGTATCCCACACATATACCAGTATTATCCCTATGCGCATTGTTAAAGGTATGTAATTTATCCGATTGCCTATTTGCATTGTATTCATTCAGGTGTTTACTTTCATCTGCTGCCGGAAATAGTGAAAGAACACATTGTTAATGCATTTTCCTGAGAAAAACATTCAAAAGCTTCTTGGAGTGCTCAACAACTAAGGTGACCCTTTTGGAAATGTCCTCAGAAAGTGTTTACATGCACCTTAGTTGTACATACAGTGATGAAATCCTCTTTTTGCTGCAAGACAAACTCTTGTTTAAAATGATAAGGGGGCATTAGAAATAGATCTTACATACTCACCCCATTTTTTGCTGCATTTACTGCTGTTTTAAGGCTCTGCACAATACAACGCTGGTGTCAGTGTCCAGTGTATGTGCTCTGAACCCTAAAACATTTATAATTGTACTAATCATTCGCTGTCATGCTAAGACTATAGTTAGTGTCTGATGTAGAAACTGGACCCATGGCATGGAAATGTAAAAGTTAGTTGAGGACTGAAGCACTAATTCTACCCTTCACTCAGTATAACAAAGGAAACAAGACGTCAGGGCTACTATTGTAACCTGACTGCTGCAGTGTAAAACGTCCTGTTAAAATAACCCTTTTTAATAGGTAAAATCCTCCTTTTTAAATAATAGGAAGTCACCTCTATGTAAGTGCTGCTGTCAACAAATTAGAGTGCATGGTATTTAAAAAAGTGCCACATGTTGAAAATTAACATTGCAATGTCACTATAGCAGCAAGTCCCTAAGGCCCTCATTATGAGATTGGCGGCAAATGCCACCTACTGCCACAGCAACAGCCGCCAAGATACATTCGCTGTGGCTACTGACCATCCATGGCATTATGACCGTAGCCGGAATCACGCCAGCATGCCAGCGGGATTCCGGCTACGGTCATGGCTGAGGACAGATGGCGCTGCTGCGAGCAGCAGCACCATGCCAGCAAAACACCACCTACCGTATCAAGTTACATGATATGGCCTGGCAGTGTTTTGCTGGCGGATGCTTCTGCTGGCAGCAGCGCTGCAACCCGTCTCCTGTCGGAGGACCCCCTGCAAGCAGGTAAGTTGGGTTCCTCGACTGGAGAGGTGTGTGGGGGGTGTTGTGTGCATGTGTGGGGGTGTGTGTGACTGTGTTTGAATGCGTGCATGCGTATGTAATGCGTGTGTGCATGAGAGGGTGTGTGTGTACGTGCATGTTGTGTCATGTGTTTCGTGTGTGCCTGGATGTACGTCCGTGAGTGTTGCTGTGAGTGTGTATGAATGTATGCATGCATGGGTGAATGTTGTATGCGTGTGTGTATGTGTGTGTGTATGTGGGGGGGTCAGGAGGAGGAGGGGGCGGAGACCCCTACCAGTGCCAGGGAAGGAATTTCCTGGCAGTGATAGTGCCTACCATCATGGTTTCCGTGGTGGTACAGAACCCACAGAAACCATTGCGGTGGGCGGGGTCAAAATGCCATGGGCGGCCTAGTGACGGCCGCTGGGCTGGAGACTGTAGTCTCCAGCCTGGCAGTCGTTACCGCCATGGCGGTCGGTGTGTTAACTTGGCGGTTTGGCTTTGGCCAAACGGCCAATGTCATAATAGTGGAGGTATGTACTGCAAGCCTGTTGGCGGTAATACCTCTACTATAACACCGACCGCCAGGGTTATAATGGCCCCCTAAAACTTTTTTTCATTTTGGAAGGTTTTGCTGTCATATATATAAGACCATATTGAATTCTGATTGTTAATAAAAAGAAATAATTGCCTGAGCTGTCAGAAGGCTTAATAGCATTAACCTTTGCAAACTCCCAGCCTGTGCTCAAGCCCGGGAGTATGTGTGAAAAATGTCCAAACGGCCTCCCAGAAGCAAACAATAGGCTGACCTGAATAGACAGAGATGACTCCTAGGAATCCCACAGAATATTCTGAGGGTAGGTTGTGGACATCATATTGACACTGTAATGTCAAGTCCTGCTTAACAGCTCTGTTGGGAAACATCCCCAACCATGACTCCTGAACAACGAAGTCGTGAAAAACGAAAGTGGAACAACGCTTTCGTTAACCACAACTTCGTTGTTCTGTGCCTTAACCACGCATGTGCTGAACCACACACATGCGTGGTTAAGGCACAGAGGAAGGGAGTCCGCATAGTCGGAGGACGCAATCAGGTAAGTGGGGCTGGGACCGTTTTAGGGGCAGGGGTGGGGGTCGTTGTAGTTTTAGGATGGGGTGGCGGGCCAGGGTATTTTTAGTTTTTAGGGGTGGGGTCAGGGGGCAGGGTAGTTTGGGTTTTAGGGGGTTGGGGGGCAGCGGTAGTTGTAGGGGCAGGGTGTGGTTGGGGGGTTCGTGGTATTTTTAGTTTTTGGGGCGGGATGGGGGTTGGGTAGTTTAGGTTTTAGGGGGATGGGGGTTGCAGTAGTTTTAGGGGCGGGGTGTGAGGGTCGTTATATTTGTAGTTTTTACGGTTGGGGTCGGGGTAGTATAGGTTTTAGGGGGTGGGGAGTGTGGGATTGCGGTACTTTTAGGGGTAGGGTGGGGGGGTCAATGTAGTTTTGGGGGTAGGTGGGTCAGGGAATTTTTTGTTTTTAGGGGTGGGGTGGGGGGTCAGGGTAGTTTAGGTTTTAGGGGGTGGGGGTTGGGTAGTTTTAGGGGTGGGGTGGGGGGTCATTGTAGTTTTAGGGTTGTGGTCTCGGGGTATTTTTAGGGGCAGGGGTGGGAGGTAGTCTAGGTTTTGGGGGGTTGCAGTAGTTTTAGGGACGGGGTGGAGGGTTGGAGTATCTTTCGTTTTTAGGGGCTTGGTAGGGGGCGTGGTAGTTTAGGTTTTAGGGGTGGGGGTCGCAGTAGTTTTAGGGGCAGGGTAGTTTAAGTTTTAGGTGTGGGGGTTGGGGTAGTGGTAGAATTGTTTTAGGGGTGGGGTGGGGGGTTGGGTACCATTGGTTTAGGGGTGGGCAGTCAGGTGGGGGGAGTTGCATGCTGGAACCACGCATGCCGTTCCACGCATGCCTTTACCAGGAATGCCTCTACAACGAAAAATCATTGTTAAGGCATTCGTGGTAAAGGCATTTGTGATAACAATGCTGTTGTTGTTCTGACCGCGTTGTTTAGGCATGCATGGTTCCAGCATTCGTGGTTCTGACACCTATTCATTCTGTTGAGCCACATCTAACATTTGACAGGAAGAGAACATGATGCCAAGACAATTCTTGTGTATTTGATGCCTTTTAACTCAAAGACTCTGTTTGTGACTTACCAGGCAGCTGTCTCTGGGTTTGTTGTGGTACAGTGAGTGCTTTGAACTGGATTTTAGTGTTACCACAGTATACCCCCAACTCACATGCCCAGCCTCAGAGCCCAAGTTTAGTGTGGCCAAAGACCTTGGCCACCATGAGTTTGCCCTGACACATTACATTTTTGGCCTGTTTACAGTAAGGCAAACAGGAACTACAGCAGAAGTTGGTTGGTCATGGCCTGGGA
Organism: Pleurodeles waltl; assembly: GCF_031143425.1. NCBI lineage: Eukaryota > Metazoa > Chordata > Amphibia > Caudata > Salamandridae > Pleurodeles > Pleurodeles waltl. Next base: position 820,336,768 of record NC_090443.1, on the reverse strand, counting down.
GCTATTACTCTATTGGTCATAGAGGAACTAGCAGTATCATAGAGTGTTCCCCACCTACTTGCTAGTGAACCTTACAAGACTGGGCCCTCATCCAGCCTTCATCAGAAAAATACTAAACTTGCTAAAGGATGCCAGGCAGACTGAATATGCTGCACTTGGTTTCCGTGGCCTGTGAGAAGGACCTGAGGAGTTTGGATCAACTTCCTCTTGAAACCCAAGGATAAAAAGGTCTTCTAGGATTATGAGGCTGATCCTCTGGGTAGCTCCAGGAACATAAACAAGCTGAAGAGGACATTCTTGTGAGGAAATCCATTTGAACAGTAGCAACTGGACCTGGACTGGAATTTGCTGTTTCTCTCAGCCAGACACCCTGATAGTCTACAACTACTCCACCTGAGGTCTGGTGGACATTATCAGTGTATTCCTGTGGTTGTTTGCACACCCCAAGACGTTTGTGAAATTAGCTCCAGAGCTTCAAGGGGACTGACTGCAAAAACTATTTTATTAGCAGTTCCACACTGTCAGATTGAAATTCCTCAGAAAAATGTAAAAGTTTGGACTTGGAAAATATTTCTAACTTTCCTACTTCCATGTCCTAGCAAGGCCAATCTGCTTGGTGTATCCAACTGGATGAGGCGGCCCTGCTGTCAAAACATACAACACTCTTTTATCTGATTAAATTCCTCTCCCTTTTGAGGCAATGCCCTCCTGTGAAGGGCTCTGGTTGTCAAATCTCTCCTGCTCTCTCTGTGTCTACCTTTATGCGCTTCTGGCAGGAAGGAACTGAAAAGGCTGCTTTAGTAATCATAGTTCTGAATCTTTTCCTTTTGTATATAGACATCAACACAGCTACAAAGAATTGTAAGTACTTCCATACCCAACTTCTTTGTTAAATGCCCTCCATTTTAGATGCAATGAGTCTGTAAATAGTATGGTAGGGGTCATCAATCTCACATTGGTAGTCACCATCACCACATATGCTATCTTTGCCAATGATTACTAAAAAGTTGTTCTGAATCTGTGGCACTGTACTTATTCTACAGTCATAAGGGCATAGTTTTCACTGATGCTGGCCTCTTAAACAGGGGTAGGGTTGTTTTCCATCTATGATTAAGTCAAAAAGGGTCAAAGGGACAAGGGAAGATGTCTTGTTCTTCTGCTTCAATGAGAACACAAACAGAAACAGGACCAAACTCTTCCCACCTTTTCACATATAGAAAGAGGCAAATGCTTCTTTGAATTGTTTTTGCAGGATCCTGCACAAAAACAGTCTTGCCCATAACGCAGAAACACTTGTGTCATGGTACAAGGGTGCCTACATTGGTGCTAGGCAGCCACATGTGTGCCAGCATTGAAAGACTACCAGAGTGCCATATCTTTTCAATTTGGCCCTCGTCACCTCCCTCCCATTCATGCAAAACAGTGCAGAAACTTGCATTGGTGCACTATGTTACGTGAACTCTTAGTAAATCTGCCCATAAATCTGAGATCTGAGACTGTTGATCTTGTGGAACAGTTGCGTCATCCCCTTTTCAACTCTGGATTGTGGTGTGATGCTGTCTGGAAGGTGCATCCTACTACATGGGTCCATGATGTGCTCCATCACATTTTTTTGCAATGTATTTGCTAGGGCACACAGACTACAGCTTAGCTATAGGCAATTTATTAAATAGTTTGTGCATACTATTTTGAGAGGTACCTGTGGAAGAGTCAATTTTTTTCAGCCTCTGGCATACAATTGGAAATGTTCTTTCTTTGTGTCAGCTTCCCTGTTAGTGTGGTTTGTATTTTGAATGCCTGACTTATCTCATCCATTCAGTCCTCTCCCTTAAAGAGCCTTGACCCCTTTGACTTCTCCGTTTCCCCACCTCCTTGTACACTTCCATGCACCATATTCTCCCTTCATCCCATTCCTACCTGGATCTAATCTCTGCATTTAATCCTCTACATTTACATCTGTACCCTGTCCTGGTATTGTTTGCTTAACCCACCTTGCCATGGTAAGAACTCTAGTAGACTTCTCTTCATGGCCTCACCTCAATATTGTGTAATTTCTTTCTTCCACTCCCTTGCCCATACTGGGTGTATCCCCTGCAGTCTTTTTTCCCTTTCTGTCTTTATTCTTTGTTTGTGCCATTCTCTACCTTATACCATGCTTTGTCCTTACTTTGCTGTGTTTTTGTGACTGGACTCCTGGATACCCTCATGCTTCCTACCTTCCTTTTGCACGAAAATGCCATTTCCATCATCTGTCCCAACAAAACCTGATCTCTGTCTATATGTCTCCCCAGCTACACTCCTCTTATTCAATTGCCCACCTGTTCTCTCTCACCATTGCAGTCCGTTGCGTACCTCCACAACAAGTTACTTACCTTTGGTAATGCCATATCTGTGAGAGACTCTATCTAGCCACATATTCCTTACCTTACAATACTCCCTAGTTGTCACACATGATCTGGACATTTTCAAGCAGTACCCCTGTGTGAATGTTGTTGGAGTCATTTGGCCCTGTGTCAGCATCCTCCACACTGGAAATTATGTGTGCTGTTCCTATATAGGTGCCACACCGGCATGCGGACGTCCCTACCATTTGTGACTTGCTACGACAGGAGTGTGGAGCCACGATGAAGACTGACACCTGGTCTGAAATTCTAAGGACCTTAGAATGGTGACCCTCAGACTGTAGTCAGTTTACAGTGCGGAGAGGATGGGAAGGCCAGTTAGGAATCTGCAGATAGAGGGCCATAATTATGACTCGGTTTGCATCGACTCAGTTTGCATCGATCATGCACCAAGCAAAGTGGTGCAAGAGCGACGGAAACCCTGGGCCAGATATTTGAAGCCACACAAAGCCACTTTACGTGGCTCTGAGTGGCTTCAAATGTCAGAAGTAACGCAATGCAGTGCAAATAGCTGCTTTACGTTATTCTTCCCTGTGAAGGCGTTTCATGGGTGAAGGAGAAGGGATTAGGATTTGCTCCTACAACATTAGCTAATACATTTGCAATAGAGAATGACATTAAGGATTTGTTTATGAAGGTAAGGAAATTATTTGCAGGGAAAGAACTAATAGTTAAAGATAATCAGTTTAGGTTTTAACCTCCTTCTGTGTGGACACAATCTATACAAATGTTAGGAAAGGAAGTAGAGACATTTAAGAGAGTAATAGAAAAAGGGGTTGAAGATCTCTCTGCTAAAAAATTGAGGAATAAGAACAACTTTTCTAAGAAACACAGAGAAGCCCTGAAACCGCTTGAGAGCTGTGATAGTGTAATGATCAAACCAGGGGACAAAGAAGGAAGTAAAGTGGTTATGGATACAGATGATTGCATGAGGAGGATGTACGCTTTGCTAAATGTAGCAGCACTTTATAGGAAATCCAATAGGGAGGTGTGGAAGGCTCTAGTAGTAACAATCAAAAGCATTCTAAGGTTAGCTAAAGACAATGAGTTAATCATGTCAGGATGAATATGATTTTCTTAATAATGAACACCCAATATTACATTGCCTATATGGGTTACCCAAGATTCATAAACATATCTATGATCCCCCTAAGACTAATGGTCTCAAGTCTGAGTTCCCTTAGGGACCCCCGCAGCAAGTATGAAGAGTGTTTTTTGAACCATTAGTCTTAAAACACCCTTCGTACATCAAAGATGCAGCTGATATGATTTGCAAAATTTAAGACAGCCACATGGTGTTCACTGACCACAATGCAAGGCTGGCAGAAGAGAACATCCTCTTCCCAAAGGTATCCAGCTTTTTGGATTTCCGGTCCAGTGGAGTGGTAGTGAACATGCCCAGTTTGACTCGAGAGGTGGAGGCGTGCACCACAAAGCTCTCCGGGGTGAGGTGCTGAGTAAGGAAACTGGGGTCCCCAGGATCGGAGCAATTGTGGTGGCCAATTGTCTCTATGCACATGAGCCCCTGTGCAGGACTTGGACCAGGCCCTGAGTAAGACATCACTACGGGCTTACTAAAGGTAAGTAAGTGTTCAAATGGGGCCCTCATGGCTGAAGCACTTCTGCCAAGACATTTGTCTTGACTGCCACTGTAGGTCCCAAATACCTTAGCTGACCTATGCACTACCATAGCAAATGAGGCACCCTCCTCTGGAGATACTAGTGGCAGAGACCAAGCCAGATTTTGATGAAGTGTCTAACCCACTGGCATCTGCCAGTTCCCAATACCAGTTGTCCTCAGTATCATCTTGGGTATGCGGGAATCCATACGTTTCCTCAGACCCCTCCCATTCATCTCCCCCTCCAGTCCTGTCGAATGAAAAAGGTACTAGCTCTGACCCGGAGGGCATGTACTCAGTTGGTGCCGGAACTGGTGTTGGACGCCCGTCCAGCTCCATATCGGAGTCAGGAGTGACGATAGGGATGGTGCCACCGTGGGTCAGAGGCGGGACTGTCGGTACTGGAGCTGGTGCCTAGGAAGGTCTTGGTCTCACAGTCAACTCTACTCGAGATCCAACACTGGATCTATAGGCCAGACTGGCACCAAGGGCAAAACTGCCAGCCAGGATCTAGTGGGGGCCATTCCTGAGTCTGGGGGGCCCAAAGGTATTCCTGAGGGACCGGGCCATTCAAATATGAGGTGCATGGCCGGAGACAATTTTTTGCAGCTGAGTAAGGGTCATTCCAGCTCATGGAAAGTCAATAATGCACAGAGCTGACCCTATCTCAGGCTTTGCTTAAGCATGTGACTTAGGCTGCTGATTCTGCTGTGCCTTGCGTTAGTGCGTTTAAGTCGAAGATCTCTTTGGCTTCTTGGATCTCTTCTTGCAGTGGGACTTTCCCAATGACTTTGAACAGGACTGCGACCGTTGGGTGTGGCTCTACGAGCAATCCCAGAACCTTCCTCGCAACCAGGGTCTTGAGCGTGGTGGCATCATCCAACATTAGAAGCAAAGGTTCTTGAGGGAACGGTCCTTTAGTACCTTTGGGTGCATTGCACAGCAGTCCTCGCAGGTCTTGGAGTCATGGTTTCTCTCCAAGTACCACTGACAAACCAAGTGTGGACATCTGCTTGTGACGGGCATCACATGGCTTGAAACCAGTATTTTTCTTTGGGGACATCTTGTCAGACCAGGAAAAAAATCTCTTAAAAAATGTTTGACAAAAAGTCAAGGAATAAACATTTAAAAGTTGACTAAGTTAGCTCTTCATGGATCAGCGCTATCTGGGATGGAAAAGAAAGAAGTGAAGTGAAGGTTGGCTCCTATGTAGACACCATGCATGTAATTTCCATTGTGGGTGATGCTGACAATGCCAATTTGGACCCGAATTACACCAACTACCGGCATGTGGGGGTGTCGCTTGAAAACATCCAGATCCAGTCTGACAATTCTAAGGTAAGGAATTTGCAGATGGAAATCTCTCTCAGATTTTCCAGTTGCTTGTACTGTTCCCTGACTGTGCCCTTCCCAGACACCTTGTATGTGCTTTTACCTCTTCCATCCTGGCCCTACTGAGTCTGTACTATTTTAATTTCTAATATTCTCAAAACACTCCATCTTCATTGTTGTATTACTGTCATTAGCCCCATTATCCCTTGATATTCTCTTTGTGCTATTTGGTTTATATATTTTGCATGTCCTCAGCCATACGTGGTCTGGAGACAAATCTCTACTATTTGATACATCCTGTAAAAAACCCTTGCTTGTTTTTCCTTGAGAGCTCCATTGTCCCTGTATTCTGTCCCTTGCCGTACTAGCTGAACACCCAGGCACTCTACCCACAAATTATCCTTATTTTGTTCAGTATTTCTTCTCCTCCTGCTGGACCACCGTTTGTGACCCCAGCTGTTTGTCTCTACCCACCTATGCACCTTACATGTGCCATTCTATCTCCTGATTACACTACACCAAATTATCATTAACATATCTTATTAACAGTGAACCGTGAAATATTCCCTATCTGCCCAGAAGGACACTCAGAGACTGGCTGCATGGGTCACAACACCATGACATTTACCCTGCTCATTAGTGGGTTCTCCACCTTGATCTAGGTTTCTTCATTCATGTAGCTCAATGCCAAACAAGCCTACACAGGTGGGCCCCTTCTCTCCTTGCCTAAGCTAGAGAGATAAGTCACATAACATTTAGATATTACATCATTTTACATATAAACCTTACAAGACTTCTATGCAGAGTTCAAACTTGCAAGGTCTAAGAAACTCTGGCACTGATTTATACTTTTTGGTGCAAAACTGCACCAACTCAGTTTTGCACCAAGAAGTTTTGCACCGACTTGCACCATTTCTGTGCACCAGCCGAGCACCATATTTATGGAATCGTGCAAGCCGGTGCAAAGGGTAGGCTAGCAGAAAAAAAAAAGACTTTAGTTGGGTTGGGCTGGTAGTATGGAAGATGGGGTTTTTGCACCAAAAAATGACGTTGGGCAGGTTAGAGTGAAAAAAATGACTCTAACCTGCCTAGAGTCATTTTCTGACGCAAAACCATCCATACCACATGAATCCTGTGTTTGAAAAGACAGGAGTCATGCCCACCACCCAATGGCCAGCACAAGGGACCAGGGTCCCCTGGGCATGGCCAATGCACCCAGTGCCATGTAGGGCGGCCCATTTCAGGGCCCCCAATGGCATTTAAAAAAATAAAATAAAATATTTACCTGTACTTACCTATGATGGGGTCCCCCATCCTCCGCTGTCCCTCTGGTGTGCGTGCCCCTGGTACCTGCGGAGGGCACCTGTGGGCTTATTGCATGGTGTTCCACCATGGAAACAGGCCCAAGGTCCCCTAACGCCTGCCCTGACCCAGGCGTTAAAAAATGGGTCAAAGCAAGCTTTGCACCATTTTTGACCCCTCCTCCCTCCCGTGCACCATTTTTGCATGGGAGTATAAATATGGCGTTAAGGCCATAGAGTCATTTTTTGCATGGGAACGCCTACCTTGCATCTCATTAAGGCAAGGTAGGTTTCCACTTCCAAAAAATGACTTTAACTCCATAAATTTGGCGCTAGACGGGACTAGCACCAAAGTATAAATATGGAGTTAGTTTTGCACCGAATTAGAGTAAAAAAGAAATGATGCTAATTCGTTGCAGACTGAGTATAAATATGCCCCTCTGTTGTCTAAACTTAATGCTCGCAAGTCTTGGACATCTTTATGGATAACTGTGTCAATGAGCTGTTGATTTATCACCTTCATCCACCCAGTTGAGGTGGGCTGCCATTCATCTGACTGCATGCTTAAAATTCAATAAAGTTAATTAAAAAAAATAAAATCACCTTCACAAACACTCTCATATAGAGAATCAGTCCATCCTTCCCTTACACTGTGAAGAACTCCCCTCTCATCTGCTACTGCTGTCATTTGAAGTCCGACAGCCTTCCTCCCAATAAAACCACATCATCAAAAAGTCACTCATTTCTTCTTTCCTTCTATGCGACTCATTCACTAATTGTCTTATCTTGGCTGAGAAGAGACTGGCATTTAATTCCTATATCTATAACTGTTAAGCTTGACTTTCTGATTACTGCTTTCCTCCATTGGAGCAACCCAGTTTCCTAAAGAACATGCAGGACAGGTCGTCTGGTGTGTACAACACCATACAAGGTGCCTTTGACTAAAGCAATATTAGACAATGCCAAAGCCGATGTAATTACACACAATTTCCTAACTTACCATATTAACTAGTAAGTATCACTACTACTCAACACAGTTCCAATATGCTAGTTAATCAGGTACCACTGAAAACTGAACAACAATCCACCATTCAACATTGTATATTTTCTGTTTGGTCAAGATATACAGTAGTTGTTCTATCCAATGCTCAAAATAAGAATGATGAAATGCAATCCTGGAGGCAATCAGCTGGAGACCATGGCACCATTGACTTGTAGGACATAAGAGTCAAAGGAATGTGCATATCTACAGCAGAAGGTCCTCAACTCATAACATTTTACAGACGTACCTGCAATGCTAGATGTAATCCTGGGAAAAGACCTGTCACTATTTATCTTTTTGTGCCAGTGGCATTTCTCATCTAAGGTACAATTAAGCAGGAGAAAACTGATTTACATCTGTTAAATCAATTTTTTGGTTCTATTCATTTGTAAATCCTTCCATTAACAGAAACAGCTTGGTGAAATGGATTAATAGAAGGCTAAAAGTTACAACCTCAGCTGCAAATGCACTTTAAGATTTTTTTCACCTTACACCAACAGAACAAAATCAGCACACCTGCTGCTCATCATGTGCTCAAAAAGCATTATTTTTGAAGCAGTTTGGCATTACTCAAGCAAACAAAATTACCACAGTGGAGTAGAGAGGAAAGGTCTACTGAGCTATCCAGAGAGCTAAGTGTATGGAGCAGCATTACAAGGTCACCCAACCCAGGATAGACAAATGGGGAATCATGTTTCAATACATTTGCTCACCTACCAGAGATGCATCTAACTGAATCATTGTTTGTTCTGTGGTACAGATTTGAGTGACTGAACACCAACTTTCCATTCCCTTTCCCGAAAGAATTATTGGGGAGAAAATTGTAAACAGACCTACAAATGTGGGCCAGAGTTTGGGAGAGCAATACAAGAGGACTGGTTGCTTGAGGGAGATGCTTCCGCCCAACTGCAAGCTTTCAAATGCATTCAGTGGCAAAATATGAACTGGCCTAAAATAGTTGGGGAAAATATCAATCATTCACTAATATAAACCCCCAGAAACTGCTCCTATTATAGATGTAGTTGTTATGTATGGTTTAGGACAATTCATTACCAATAGCAGGGATGTGTGATATAAAACGTCCTGGATTTTTCCATTTTTTAAAAAACTTTCTAATATGACTGCAGAATTTATATTATTTTCCCTTATTCTGATATACAAGGATTGTGTGATTATTGTATATATTACTAACCTATTATTCTAAAACATCAATAGCTGTGTATGGCTGGACTGTCTAACTCATACAACTCTGGATCTAGGTGAGGATAACTCATTGTAGACAAACGTGAGAGACACCTATTGTTTTACCTGTTCTGTGACGGCTGTGTAATAACCAAGATCCCCAAGGAGCTATATGAATCTTTGTGGGTGCAACCTACGATTTGGGAGGGTTCACAACAGTGCAGTAGGTCCCTGATGACCACTCCTGGTGGGCTGAACAAATTCCACAGTGGTGGGAACTGCCACACAGGTCTGCTTGAGATAACTTAGTGCACAAACTATTCTAAAAGGCGATATGCACCTGCCCTTGTTACTGTCCCTAGAGAGCCAAAACCCAGAAAGATGGAAACAGCTGGGAGAAGAGGACTAGGATGCAAGGCACAGTAGCTCAGTAGAGTAATTGTACCTGTTCTGTGAAGCATACATCTTTACATATGCATATATACATCATTATCTTTACTAAGCAAAGCAATGGGTTGGACGATCAGTTATTGTGCTGCAGGCCATTTGATGATTTCATGGCTTGCACCCCCCATTACACTACATCCCTGAGAAGCCTGTCACTGCTTGCCATTGCAATACCTGAGAGTCAAGTGTTAAAGCCATAAGATGATGTACCTCCGGACATCAGAGGCAAATGGCCACAGGCCTCAGGCCCTGTAGCCCCTGAAACCCTGTAGCCAACAAAACATTGTCTGACACTGACGCAAGAAACAATAAAAAGATAAAACGAGAACTCTGTTGATATGAAGAACTTCTATTTATGGTCAACCAATGTAGAATGTATTGGCATCGGAAATGTATGAAAATACTTTATTGATCATTGCAACAACAAACATTGGCAAAGATTTAGAAAATATAAGGTCCTTAGCAGTCTTTTGTAATATACCATGATAAACAAATCAGGAAGGGAAAGAAATGTGCTTTTCTAAAGGCACAGAGACATGCTGTAGGAAGTTGGCTCTGTATGCACTATTTCAAAGTAAGGAATAGTATGCACAGAGTCCAAGGGTTCCCCTTAGAGGTAAGATAGTGGCAAAAGAGATAATACTAATGCTCTATTTTGTGGTAGTGTGGTCGAGCAGTAGGCTTATCAAAGGAGTAGTGTTAAGCATTTGTTGTACATACACACAGGCAATAAATGAGGAACACACACTCAGAAACAATTCCAGGCCAATAGGTTTTTGTTATAGAAAAATATATTTTCCTAGTTTATTTTAAGAACCACAGATTCAAATTCTACATGTAATATCTCATTTGAAAGGTATTGCAGGTAAGTACTCTAGGAACTTTGAATAATCACAATAACATATATACTTTTTACATAAAACACATTTAGCTGTTTTAAAAGTGGACACAGTGCAATTTTCACAGTTCCTGGGGGAGGTAAAGTAATGTTAGTTCTTGCAGGTAAGTAAACCACCTACGGGGTTCAAATTGGGGTCCAAGGTAGCCCACCGTTGGGGTTTCGGAGGGCAGACCAGGGGGGTTTTGTAGGGCACCGGGGGGGACACAAGCTCACACAAAAAGTACACCCTCAGCGGCACTGGGGCGGCCGGGTGCAGTGTGCAAACACGCGTCGGGTTTTCAATAGGTTTCAATGGGAGACCAAGGGGTCTCTTCAGCGATGCAGGCAGGCAAGGGGGGGGCTCCTCGGGGTAGCCACCACCTGGGCAAGGGAGAGGGCCTCCTGGGGGTCACTCCTGCACTGGAGTTCCGATCCTTCAGGTCCTGGGGGCTGCGGGTGCAGGGTCTTTTCCCTCTGCAGGCGTCGCTGTGGGGGCTCAGGGGGGACAACTTTGGTTACTCACGGTCTCGGAGTCGCCAGAGGGTCCTCCCTGAGGTGTTGGTTCTCCACCAGTCGAGTCGGGGTCGCCAGGTGCAGTGTTGCAAGTCTCACGCTTCTTGCGGGGATTGCAGGGGTCTTTAAATCTGCTCCTCTGGATACAAAGTTGCAGTCTTTGTTGAACAGGGCCGCTGTTCTCGGGAGTTTCTTGGTCTCTTGGAAGCAGGGCAGTCCTCTGAGGATTCAGAGGTCGCTGGTCCCAGGGAAAGCGTCGCTGGAGCAGTTTTCTTCTGAAGGCAGGAGACAGGCCGGTAGGACTGGGGCCAAAGCAGTTGGTGTCTTCTTTCTTCTTCTGCAGGGGTTTTCAGCTCAGCAGTCCTCTTCTTCTGTAAGTTGCAGGAATCTAAACTCTTAGGTTCAGGGAAGCCCTTAAATACTAAATTTAAGGGCGTGTTTAGGTCTGGGGGGTTAGTAGCCAATGGCTACTAGCCCTGAGGGTGGGTACACCCTCTTTGTGCCTCCTCCCAAGGGGAGGGGGTCACATTCCTATCCCTATTGGGGGGATCCTCCATCTGCAAGATGGAGGATTCCTAAAAGTCAGAGTCACTTCAGCTCAGGTTGCCTTAGGGGCTGTCCTGACTGGCCAGTGACTCCTCCTTGTTTTTCTCATTATCTCCTCCGGCCTTGCCGCCAAAAGTGGGGCTGTGGCCGGAGGGCGCGGCAACTCCACTAGCTGGAATGCCCTGTAGCGCTGGAACAAAGGGGGTGAGCCTTTGAGGCTCACCGCCAGGTGTTACAGCTTCTGCAAGGGGGAGGTGATAGCATCTCCACCCAGTGCAGGCTTTGTTACTAGCCACAGAGTGACAAAGGCACTCTCCCCATGTGGCCAGCAACATGTCTCGAGTGTGGCAGGCTGCTAAAACCAGTCAGCCTACACAGGTAGTTGGTTAAGGTTTCAGGGGGCACCTCTAAGGTGCCCTCTGGGGTGTGTTTCACAATAAAATGTACACTGGCATCAGAGTGCATTTATTGTGATGAGAAGTTTGATACCAAACTTCACAGTTTTCAGTGTAGCCATTATGGTGCTGTGGAGTTCGTGTTTGACAGACTCCCAGACCATATACTCTTATGGCTACCCTGCACTTACAATGTCCAAGGTTTTGCTTAGACACTGTAGGGGCACAGTGCTCATGCACTGGTGCCCTCACCTATGGTATAGTGCACCCTGCCTTAGGGCTGTAAGGCCTGCTAGAGGGGTGACTTATCTATACTGCATAGGCAGTGTGAGGTTGGCATGGCACCCTGAGGGGAGTGCCATGTCGACTTACTCGTTTTGTCCTCACCAGCACACACAAGCTGGCAAGCAGTGTGTCTGTGCTGAGTGAGGGGTCCCCAGGGTGGCATAAGCTGTGCTGCAGCCCTTAGAGACCTTCCCTGGCATCAGGGCCCTTGGTACCAGGGGTACCAGTTACAAGGGACTTACCTGGATGCCAGGGTGTGCCAATTGTGTAAAACAAAAGTACAGGTTAGGGAAAGAACACTGGTGCTGGGGCCTGGTTAGCAGGCCTCAGCACACTTTCAAATCAAAACATAGCATCAGCAAAGGCAAAAAGTCAGGGGGTAACCATGCCAAGGAGGCATTTCCTTACACAACCCCCCCCCAAACGAAAGAGGATGAGACTAACCTTTCCCAAGAGAGTCTTCATTTTCTAAGTGGAAGAACCTGGAAAGGCCATCTGCATTGACATGGGCAGTCCCAGGTCTGTGTTCCACTATAAAGTCCATTCCCTGTAGGGAGATGGACCACCTCAACAGTTTTGGATTTGCACCTTTCATTTGCATCAGCCATCTGAGAGGTCTGTGGTCAGTTTGAACTACAAAGTGAGTACCAAAGAGGTATGGTCTCAGCTTCTTCAGGGACCAAACCACAGCAAAGGCCTCCCTCTCAATGGCACTCCAACGCTGCTCCCTGGGGAGTAACCTCCTGCTAATGAAAGCAACAGGCTGGTCAAGGCCATCATCATTTGTTTGGGACAAAACTGCCCCTATCCCATGTTCAGAGGCATCTGTCTGCACAATGAACTGCTTGGAGTAATCTGGAGCTTTTAGAACTGGTGCTGTGCACATTGCTTGTTTCAGGGTGTCAAAGGCCTGTTGACATTCTACAGTCCAGTTTACCTTCTTGGGCATTTTCTTGGAGGTGAGTTCTGTGAGGGCTGTCACTATGGATCCATATCCCTTCACAAACCTCCTGTAATACCCAGTCAAGCCAAGGAATGCCCTGACTTGAGTCTGGGTTTTTGGAGCTGCCCAGTCCAGAATAGTCTGGATCTTAGGCTGGAATGGCTGAACTTGGCCTCTACCTACAAGGTGTCCCAAGTAAACCACAGTTCCCTGCCCTATCTGGCATTTGGATGCCTTGATAGGGAGGCCTGCTGATTGCAGAGCCTTCAAAACCTTCTTCAGGTGGACCAGGTGATCCTGCCAGTTGGAGCTAAAGACAGCAATATCATCAAGATAAGCTGCACTAAAGGACTCCAAACCAGCAAGGACTTGATTCACCAACCTTTGGAAGGTGGCAGGGGCATTCTTTAAACCAAAGGGCATAACAGTAAACTGATAATGCCCATCAGGTGTGGAGAATGCTGTCTTTTCTTTTGCTCCAGGTGCCATTTTGATCTGCCAGTACCCTGCTGTTAAGTCAAAGGTACTTAAGAATTTGGCAGCACCTAATTTGTCTATCAGTTCATCAGCTCTAGGAATGGGATGGGCATCTGTCTTGGTGACAGAATTAAGCCCTCTGTAGTCCACACAAAACCTCATCTCTCTCTGTCCATCTTTGGTGTGAGGTTTGGGGACTAAGACCACTGGGCTATCCCAGGGGCTGTCAGAGTGCTCAATTACTCCCAACTCCAGCATCTTGTGGACTTCCACCTTGATGCTTTCCTTAACTTGGTCAGACTGTCTGAAAATTTTGTTTTTGACAGGCATGCTGTCTCCTGTGTCCACATCATGGGTACACAGGTGTGTCTGACCAGGGGTTAGGGAAAAGAGCTCAGCAAACTGCTGCAGGACCTTCCTACAGTCAGATTGCTGTTGGCTAGAGAGGGTGTCTGAATAGATCACTCCATCCACTGAGCCATCTTTAGGGTTTGATGAGAGGAGATCAGGGAGAGGTTCACTCTCAGCTTCCTGATCCTCATCTGTTACCATCAACAGATTCACATCAGCCCTGTCATGGAAGAGCTTGAGGCGGTTCACATGGATCACCCTCTTGGGGCCCCTGCTAGTGCCTAGGTCCACCAGGTAGGTGACCTGACTCTTCTTTTCTAGCACTGGGTAAAGGCCACTCCATCTGTCCTGGAGTGCCCTGGGAGCCACAGGCTCCAGAACCCAGACTTTCTGCCCTGGTTGAAATTCAACCAGTGCAGCCTTTTGGTCATACCAAAACTTCTGGAGCTGTTGGCTGGCCTCAAGGTTTTTACTTGCCTTTTCCATGTACTCTGCCATCCTTGAGCGAAGGCCAAGTACATAGTCCACCATGTCTTGTTTAGGCTCATGAAGAGGTCTCTCCCAGCCTTCTTTCACAAGAGCTAGTGGTCCCCTTACAGGGTGGCCAAACAGAAGTTCAAAGAGTGAGAACCCTACTCCCTTCTGAGGCACCTCTCTGTAAGCGAAAAGCAGACATGGCAAGAGGACATCCCATCTCCTTTTGAGTTTTTCTGGGAGCCCCATGATCATGCCCTTTAATGTCTTGTTGAATCTCTCAACAAGGCCATTAGTTTGTGGATGATAGGGTGTAGTGAATTTATAAGTCACTCCACACTCATTCCACATGTGTATCAGGTATGCTGACATGAAGTTGGTACCTCTGTCAGACACCACCTCCTTAGGGAAGCCCACTCTGGTAAAGATACCAATGAAGGCCTTGGCTACTGCAGGGGCAGTAGTCGATCTAAGGGGAATAGCTTCAGGATACCTAGTAGCATGATCCACTACTACTAGTATGTACATATTTCCTGAGGCTGTGGGAGGTTCAAGTGGACCCACTATGTCCACACCCACTCTTTCAAAGGGGACCCCCACCACTGGAAGTGGAATGAGGGGGGCGTTGGATGTCCACCTGTCTTACCACTGGCTTGCAGGTGGTACAAGAGACACAAAACTCCTTAACTTTCTGGGACATGTTGGGCCAGTAGAAGTGGTTGACTAGTCTCTCCCACGTCTTGGTTTGTCCCAAATGCCCAGCAAGGGGAATATCATGGGCTAAGGTCAGTATGAACTCTCTGAACGCCTGAGGCACTACCACTCTCCTAGTGGCACCAGTTTTGGGATCTCTTGCCTCAGTGTACAGGAGCCCATCTTCGCAATAGACCCTATGTGTTCCAGTTTTCTTGCCATTGGACTCTTCAGCAGCTTGCTGCCTAAGGCCTTCAAGAGAGGGACAGGTTTCTTGCCCCTTACACAACTGCTCCCTTGAGGGTCCCCCTGGGCCTAAGAGCTCAACCTGATAAGGTTCTAACTCCATAGGCTCAGTTCCCTCAGAGGGCAGAACTTCTTCCTGAGAAGAGAGGTTCTCTTTTTGTTGTTGTGTTACAGCTGGTTTCCCAGCTGACTTTCCTTTTCTCTTGGTAGGCTGGGCCCTTTTTCCAGACTCCAGCTCTACTTTTTCACCCTGAGCCTTGCACTGTGCCCTTGTCTTGACACACACCAGTTCAGGGATACCCAGCATGGCTGCATGGGTTTTCAGTTCTACCTTAGCCCATGCTGAGGACTCCAGGTCATTTCCAAGCAAACAGTCTACTGGGATATTTGAGGAGACCACCACCTGTTTCAGGCCATTGACCCCTCCCCACTCTAAAGTTACCATAGCCATGGGATGTACTTTAGTCTGATTGTCAGCGTTGGTGACTGGATAAGTTTGTCCAGCCAGGTATTGACCAGGGGAAACCAGTTTCTCTGTCACCATGGTGACACTGGCACCTGTATCCCTCAGGCCTTCTACACTTGTCCCATTAATTAAGAGCTGCTGCCTGTATTTTTGCATGTTAGGAGGCCAGGCAGCCAGTGTGGCTAAATCCACCCCACCCTCAGAGACTAATGTAGCTTCAGTGTGACACCTGATTTGCTCTGGGCACACTGTTGATCCCACTTGGAGACTAGCCATTCCAGTGTTAGCTGGAGTGGAGTTAGAAGTGGTAGTTTTCTTGGGACAGGCCTTGTCTCCAGTTTGGTGTCTAGGCTGATTACAGCTACGACACCAGGCCTTTTTGGGATCAAAGTTTTTACCCTTGTACCCAAAATTGTTTTGTGAAGAGGCTCTGGGCCCACCCTCCTGTGCAGGTTTTTGGGGGCCTGAAGAAGACTCTTTACTATTTTTGTTTTTGGATGTCTCAACACTCTTCCCCTGGGGAGGTTTTGTGACCCCTTCCTTTTGGTCACCCCCTGTGGTAGTCTTGGTCACCCTAGTCTTGACCCAATTGTCCGCCTTCTTTCCCAATTCTTGGGGAGAAATTGGTCCTAGGTCTACCAGATGCTGATGCAGTTTATCATTTGAACAATTACTTAACAGGTGTTCTTTCACAAATAAATTGTACAGCCCATCATAATTATTAACACCACTGCCTTGAATCCAACCATCCAGTGTTTTCACTGAGTAGTCCACAAAATCAACCCAGGTCTGGCTCGAGGTTTTTTGAGCCCCCCTGAATCTAATTCTATACTCCTCAGTGGAGAATCCAAAGCCCTCAATCAGGGTTCCCTTCATGAGGTCATAAGATTCTGCATCTTTTCCAGAGAGTGTGAGGAGTCTATCCCTACACTTTCCAGTGAACATTTCCCAAAGGAGAGCACCCCAGTGAGATTTGTTCACTTTTCTGGTTACACAAGCCCTCTCAAAAGCTGTGAACCATTTGGTGATGTCATCACCATCTTCATATTTAGTTACAATCCCTTTAGGGATTTTCAACATGTCAGGAGAATCTCTGACCCTAGTTATGTTGCTGCCACCATTGATGGGTCCTAGGCCCATCTCTTGCCTTTCCCTTTCTATGGCTAGGATCTGTCTTTCCAAAGCCAATCTTTTGGCCATCCTGGCTAGTTGGATGTCCTCTTCACTGGAGTTATCCTCAGTGATTTCAGAGATGTTGGTCCCTCCTGTGAGGGAAGCAGCATCTCTGACTACTATATTTGGAGACAGGGCTTGAGAGGCCCTGTTCTCCCTAGTTAGGACTGGTAGGGGGGAATTTCCTTCCAAGTCAATATCTTCATCCTCTGTGTTGCCATCCTCAGAGGGGTTGGCCTTTTCAAACTCTGCCAAAAGCTCCTGGAGCTGTAGTTTGGAAGGTCTGGGGCCCATTGTTATTTTCTTTATTTTACAGAGTGACCTTAGCTCCCTCATCTTAAGATGGAGCTAAGGGGTGGTGTCGAGTTCCACCACATTCATCTCTGTACTAGACATTATGCTTCTAAAAGTTGGAATACTTTTTAAGAATCTAAAACTAGTTCTAGATTCTAATTCAAACTTTCACAAAACTTTTAAACTCTAAAAGGAAATGCTAAACAGGGACTAACACAAGGCCCTAGCAGGACTTTTAAAAATTTAGAAAAATAGCTCAAATTGCAAAAATCAGTTTCTAATGACAATTTTTGGAATTTGTCGTGTGATCAGGTATTGGCTGAGTAGTCCAGCAAATGCAAAGTCTTGTACCCCACCGCTGATCCACCAATGTAGGAAGTTGGCTCTGTATGCACTATTTCAAAGTAAGGAATAGTATGCACAGAGTCCAAGGGTTCCCCTTAGAGGTAAGATAGTGGCAAAAAGAGATAATACTAATGCTCTATTTTGTGGTAGTGTGGTCGAGCAGTAGGCTTATCAAAGGAGTAGCGTTAAGCATTTGTTGTACATACACACAGGCAATAAATGAGGAACACACACTCAGAAACAATTCCAGGCCAATAGGTTTTTGTTATAGAAAAATATATTTTCTTAGTTTATTTTAAGAACCACAGGTTCAAATTCTACATGTAATATCTCATTTGAAAGGTATTGCAGGTAAGTACTCTAGGAACTTTGAATAATCACAATAGCATATATACTTTTTACATAAAACACATTTAGCTGTTTTAAAAGTGGACACTGCAATTTTCACAGTTCCTGGGGGAGGTAAAGTAATGTTAGTTCTTGCAGGTAAGTAAACCACCTACGGGGTTCAAATTGGGGTCCAAGGTAGCCCACCGTTGGGGGTTCAGAGCAACCCCAAAGTCACCACACCAGCAGCTCAGGGCCGGTCAGGTGCAGAGTTCAAAGTGGTGCCCAAAACGCATAGGCTTCAATGGAGAGAAGGGGGTGCCCCGGTTCCAGTCTGCCAGCAGGTAAGTACCCGCGTCTTCGGAGGGCAGACCAGGGGGGTTTTGTAGGGCACCGGGGGGGACACAAGCTCACACAAAAAGTACACCCTCAGCGGCACTGGGGCGGCCGGGTGCAGTGTGCAAACATCCGTCGGGTTTTCAATAGGTTTCAATGGGAGACCAAGGGTCTCTTCAGCGATGCAGGCAGGCAAGGGGGGGGCTCCTCGGGGTAGCCACCACCTGGGCAAGGGAGAGGGCCTCCTGGGGCGGTTGCAGGGTCTTTTCCAGGCGTCGGAATTTCAGAGTCAGGCAGTCGCGGTCAGGGGGAGCCTCGGGATTCCCTCTGCAGGCGTCGCTGTGGGGGCTCAGGGGGGACAACTTTGGTTACTCACGTCTCGGAGTCGCCGGAGGGTCCTCCCTGAGGTGTTGGTTCTCCACCAGTCGAGTCGGGGTCGCCGGGTGCAGTGTTGCAAGTCTCACGCTTCTTGCGGGGATTGCAGGGGTCTTTAAATCTGCTCCTCTGGATACAAAGTTGCAGTCTTTGTTGAACAGGGCCGCTGTTCTCGGGAGTTTCTTGGTCTCTTGGAAGCAGGGCAGTCCTCTGAGGATTCAGAGGTCGCTGGTCCCAGGGAAAGCGTCGCTGGAGCAGTTTTCTTCTGAAGGCAGGAGACAGGCCGGTAGGACTGGGGCCAAAGCAGTTGGTGTCTTCTTTCTTCTTCTGCAGGGGTTTTCAGCTCAGCAGTCCTCTTCTTCTGTAAGTTGCAGGAATCTAAACTCTTAGGTTCAGGGAAGCCCTTAAATACTAAATTTAAGGGCGTGTTTAGGTCTGGGGGGTTAGTAGCCAATGGCTACTAGCCCTGAGGGTGGGTACACCCTCTTTGTGCCTCCTCCCAAGGGGAGGGGGTCACATTCCTATCCCTATTGGGGGGATCCTCCATCTGCAAGATGGAGGATTCCTAAAAGTCAGAGTCACTTCAGCTCAGGTTGCCTTAGAGGCTGTCCTGACTGGCCAATGACTCCTCCTTGTTTTTCTCATTATCTCCTCCGGCCTTGCTGCCAAAAGTGGGGCCGTGGCCGGAGGGGGCGGGCAACTCCACTAGCTGGAATGCCCTGTGGCGCTGGAACAAAGGGGGTGAGCCTTTGAGGCTCACCGCCAGGTGTTACAGCTTCTGCAAGAGGGAGGTGATAGCATCTCCACCCAGTGCAGGCTTTGTTACTAGCCACAGAGTGACAAAGGCACTCTCCCCATGTGGCCAGCAACATGTCTCGAGTGTGGCAGGCTGCTAAAACCAGTCAGCCTACACAGGTAGTTGGTTAAGGTTTCAGGGGGCACCTCTAAGGTGCCCTCTGGGGTGTGTTTCACAATAAAATGTACACTGGCATCAGTGTGCATTTATTGTGCTGAGAAGTTTGATACCAAACCTCCCAGTTTTCAGTGTAGCCATTATGGTGCTGTGGAGTTCGTGTTTGACAGACTCCCAGACCATATACTCTTATGGCTACCCTGCACTTACAATGTCCAAGGTTTTGCTTAGACGCTGTTGGGGCACAGTGCTCATGCACTGGTGCCCTCACCTATGGTATTGTGCACCCTGCCTTAGGGCTGTAAGGCCTGCTAGAGGGGTGACTTATCTATACTGCATAGGCAGTGTGAGGTTGGCATGGTACCCTGAGGGGAGTGCCATGTCGACTTACTCGTTTTGTCCTCACCAGCATACACAAGCTGGCAAGCAGTGTGTCTGTGCTGAGTGAGGGGTCCCCAGGGTGGCATAAGCTGTGCTGCAGCCCTTAGAGACCTTCCCTGGCATCAGGGCCCTTGGTACCAGGGGTACCAGTTACAAGGGACTTACCTGGATGCCAGGGTGTGCCAATTGTGTAAAACAAAAGTACAGGTTAGGGAAAGAACACTGGTGCTGGGGCCTGGTTAGCAGGCCTCAGCACACTTTCAAATCAAAACATAGCATCAGCAAAGGCAAAAAGTCAGGGGGTAACCATGCCAAGGAGGCATTTCCTTACACAACCCCCCCCCAAACGAAAGAGGATGAGACTAACCTTTCCCAAGAAAGTCTTCATTTTCTAAGTGGAAGAACCTGGAAAGGCCATCTGCATTGGCATGGGCAGCCCCAGGTCTGTGTTCCACTATAAAGTCCATTCCCTGTAGGGAGATGGACAACCTCAACAGTTTTGGATTTTCACCTTTCATTTGCATCAGCCATCTGAGAGGTCTGTGGTCAGTTTGAACTACAAAGTGAGTACCAAAGAGGTATGGTCTCAGCTTCTTCAGGGACCAAACCACAGCAAAGGCCTCCCTCTCAATGGCACTCCAACGCTGCTCCCTGGGGAGTAACCTCCTGCTAATGAAAGCAACAGGCTGGTCAAGGCCATCATCATTTGTTTGGGACAAAACTGCCCCTATCCCATGTTCAGAGGCATCTGTCTGCACAATGAACTGCTTGGAGTAATCTGGAGCTTTTAGAACTGGTGCTGTGCACATTGCTTGTTTCAGGGTGTCAAAGGCCTGTTGACATTCTACAGTCCAGTTCACCTTCTTGGGCATTTTCTTGGAGGTGAGTTCTGTGAGGGCTGTCACTATGGATCCATATCCCTTCACAAACCTCCTGTAATACCCAGTCAAGCCAAGGAATGCCCTGACTTGAGTCTGGGTTTTTGGAGCTGCCCAGTCCAGAATAGTCTGGATCTTAGGCTGGAGTGGCTGAACTTGGCCTCCACCTACAAGGTGTCCCAAGTAAACCACAGTTCCCTGCCCTATCTGGCATTTGGATGCCTTGATAGAGAGGCCTGCTGATTGCAGAGCCTTCAAAACCTTCTTCAGGTGGACCAGGTGATCCTGCCAGTTGGAGCTAAAGACAGCAATATCATCAAGATAAGCTGCACTAAAGGACTCCAAACCAGCAAGGACTTGATTCACCAACCTTTGGAAGGTGGCAGGGGCATTCTTTAAACCAAAGGGCATAACAGTAAACTGATAATGCCCATCAGGTGTGGAGAATGCTGTCTTTTCTTTTGCTCCAGGTGCCATTTTGATTTGCCAGTACCCTGCTGTTAAGCCAAAGGTACTTAAGAATTTGGCAGCACCTAATTTGTCTATCAGTTCATCAGCTCTAGGAATGGGATGGGCATCTGTCTTGGTGACAGAATTAAGTCCTCTGTAGTCCACACAAAACCTCATCTCTCTCTTTCCATCTTTGGTGTGAGGTTTGGGGACTAAGACCACTGGGCTAGCCCAGGGGCTGTCAGAGTGCTCAATTACTCCCAACTCCAGCATCTTGTGGACTTCCACCTTGATGCTTTCCTTAACTTGGTCAGACTGTCTGAAAATTTTGTTTTTGACAGGCATGCTGTCTCCTGTGTCCACATCATGGGTACACAGGTGTGTCTGACCAGGGGTTAGGGAAAAGAGCTCAGCAAACTGCTGCAGGACCTTCCTACAGTCAGATTGCTGTTGGCTAGAGAGGGTGTCTGAATAGATCACTCCATCCACTGAGCCATCTTTAGGGTTTGATGAGAGGAGATCAGGGAGAGGTTCACTTTCAGCTTCCTGATCCTCATCTGTTACCATCAACAGATTCACATCAGCCCTGTCATGGAAGAGCTTGAGGCGGTTCACATGGATCACCCTCTTGGGGCTCCTGCTAGTGCCTAGGTCCACCAGGTAGGTGACCTGACTCTTCTTCTCTAGCACTGGGTAAGGGCCACTCCATCTGTCCTGGAGTGCCCTGGGAGCCACAGGCTCCAGAACCCAGACTTTCTGCCCTGGTTGAAATTCAACCAGTGCAGCCTTTTGGTCATACCAAAACTTCTGGAGCTGTTGGCTGGCCTCAAGGTTTTTACTTGCCTTTTCCATGTACTCTGCCATCCTTGAGCGAAGGCCAAGTACATAGTCCACTATGTCTTGTTTAGGCTCATGAAGAGGTCTCTCCCAGCCTTCTTTCACAAGAGCTAGTGGTCCCCTTACAGGGTGGCCAAACAGAAGTTCAAAGGGTGAGAACCCTACTCCCTTCTGAGGCACCTCTCTGTAAGCGAAAAGCAGACATGGCAAGAGGACATCCCATCTCCTTTTGAGTTTTTCTGGGAGCCCCATGATCATGCCCTTTAATGTCTTGTTGAATCTCTCAACAAGGCCATTAGTTTGTGGATGATA
This sequence comes from Pleurodeles waltl, assembly GCF_031143425.1. Taxonomy (NCBI): domain Eukaryota; kingdom Metazoa; phylum Chordata; class Amphibia; order Caudata; family Salamandridae; genus Pleurodeles; species Pleurodeles waltl. The sequence continues at coordinate 820,314,553 of NC_090443.1, read as the reverse complement.
GGGTGTAGTGAATTTATAAGTCAATCCACACTCATTCCACATGTCTTTCAGGTATGCTGACATGAAGTTGGTACCTCTGTCAGACACCACCTCCTTAGGGAAGCCCACTCTGGTAAAGATACCAATGAGGGCCTTGGCTACTGCAGGGGCAGTAGTCGACCTAAGGGGAATAGCTTCAGGATACCTAGTAGCATGATCCACTACTACTAGTATGTACATATTTCCTGAGGCTGTGGGAGGTTCAAGTGGACCCACTATGTCCACACCCACTCTTTCAAAGGGGACCCCCACCACTGGAAGTGGAATGAGGGGGGCGTTGGATGTCCACCTGTCTTACCACTGGCTTGACAGGTGGTACAGGAGACACAAAACTCCTTAACTTTCTGGGACATGTTGGGCCAGTAGAAGTGGTTGACTAGTCTCTCCCACGTCTTGGTTTGTCCCAAATGCCCAGCAAGGGGAATATCATGGGCTAAGGTCAGTATGAACTCTCTGAACGCCTGAGGCACTACCACTCTCCTAGTGGCACCAGGTTTGGGATCTCTTGCCTCAGTGTACAGGAGCCCATCTTCCCAATAGACCCTATGTGTTCCAGTTTTCTTGCCATTGGACTCTTCAGCAGCTTGCTGCCTAAGGCCTTCAAGAGAGGGACAGGTTTCTTGCCCCTTACACAACTGCTCCCTTGAGGGTCCCCCTGGGCCTAAGAGCTCAACCTGATAAGGTTCTAACTCCATAGGCTCAGTTCCCTCAGAGGGCAGAACTTCTTCCTGAGAAGAGAGGTTCTCTTTTTGTTGTTGTGTTGCAGCTGGTTTCCCATCTGACTTTCCTTTTCTCTTGGTAGGCTGGGCCCTTTTTCCAGACTCCAGCTCTACTTTTTCACCCTGAGCCTTGCACTGTGCCCTTGTCTTGACACACACCAGTTCAGGGATACCCAGCATGGCTGCATGGGTTTTCAGTTCTACCTCAGCCCATGCTGAGGACTCCAGGTCATTTCCAAGCAAACAGTCTACTGGGATATTTGAGGAGACCACCACCTGTTTCAGGCCATTGACCCCTCCCCACTCTAAAGTTACCATAGCCATGGGATGTACTTTAGTCTGATTGTCAGCGTTGGTGACTGGATAAGTTTGTCCAGCCAGGTATTGACCAGGGGAAACCAGTTTCTCTGTCACCATGGTGACACTGGCACCTGTATCCCTCAGGCCTTCTACACTTGTCCCATTAATTAAGAGCTGCTGCCTGTATTTTTGCATGTTAGGAGGCCAGGCAGCCAGTGTGGCTAAATCCACCCCACCCTCAGAGACTAATGTAGCTTCAGTGTGACACCTGATTTGCTCTGGGCACACTGTTGATCCCACTTGGAGACTAGCCATTCCAGTGTTAGCTGGAGTGGAGTTAGAAGTGGTAGTTTTCTTGGGACAGGCCTTGTCTCCAGTTTGGTGTCCAGGCTGATTACAGCTACGACACCAGGCCTTTTTGGGATCAAAGTTTTTACCCTTGTACCCAAAATTGTTTTGTGAAGAGGCTTTGGGCCCACCCTCCTGTGCAGGTTTTTGGGGGCCTGAAGAAGACTCTTTACTATTTTTGTTTTTGGATGTCTCAACACTCTTCCCCTGGGGAGGTTTTGTGACCCCTTTCTTTTGGTCACCCCCTGTGGTAGTCTTGGTCACCCTAGTCTTGACCCAATGGTCCGCCTTCTTTCCCAATTCTTGGGGAGAAATTGGTCCTAGGTCTACCAGATGCTGATGCAGTTTATCATTTGAACAATTACTTAACAGGTGTTCTTTCACAAATAAATTGTACAGCCCATCATAATTATTAACACCACTGCCTTGAATCCAACCATCCAGTGTTTTCACTGAGTAGTCCACAAAATCAACCCAGGTCTGGCTCGAGGTTTTTTGAGCCCCCCTGAATCTAATTCTATACTCCTCAGTGGAGAATCCAAAGCCCTCAATCAGGGTTCCCTTCATGAGGTCATAAGATTCTGCATCTTTTCCAGAGAGTGTGAGGAGTCTATCCCTACACTTTCCAGTGAACATTTCCCAAAGGAGAGCACCCCAGTGAGATTTGTTCACTTTTCTGGTTACACAAGCCCTCTCAAAAGCTGTGAACCATTTGGTGATGTCATCACCATCTTCATATTTAGTTACAATCCCTTTAGGGATTTTCAACATGTCAGGAGAATCTCTGACCCTAGTTATGTTGCTGCCACCATTGATGGGTCCTAGGCCCATCTCTTGTCTTTCCCTTTCTATGGCTAGGATCTGTCTTTCCAAAGCCAATCTTTTGGCCATCCTGGCTAGCTGGATGTCCTCTTCACTGGAGTTATCCTCAGTGATTTCAGAGATGTTGGTCCCTCCTGTGAGGGAAGCAGCATCTCTGACTACTATATTTGGAGACAGGGCTTGAGAGGCCCTGTTCTCCCTAGTTAGGACTGGTAGGGGGGAATTTCCTTCCAAGTCACTATCTTCATCCTCTGTGTTGCCATCCTCAGAGGGGTTGGCCTTTTCAAACTCTGCCAAAAGCTCCTGGAGCTGTAGTTTGGAAGGTCTGGGGCCCATTGTTATTTTCTTTATTTTACAGAGTGACCTTAGCTCCCTCATCTTAAGATGGAGGTAAGGGGTGGTGTCGAGTTCCACCACATTCATCTCTGTACTAGACATTATGCTTCTAAAAGTTGGAATACTTTTTAAGAATCTAAAACTAGTTCTAGGTTCTAATTCAAACTTTCACAAAACTTTTAAACTCTAAAAGGAAATGCTAAACAGAGACTAACACAAGGCCCTAGCAGGACTTTTAAAAATTTAGAAAAATAGCTCAAATTGCAAAAATCAGTTTCTAATGACAATTTTTGGAATTTGTCGTGTGATCAGGTATTGGCTGAGTAGTCCAGCAAATGCAAAGTCTTGTACCCCACCGCTGATCCACCAATGTAGGAAGTTGGCTCTGTATGCACTATTTCAAAGTAAGGAATAGTATGCACAGAGTCCAAGGGTTCCCCTTAGAGGTAAGATAGTGGCAAAAAGAGATAATACTAATGCTCTATTTTGTGGTAGTGTGGTCGAGCAGTAGGCTTATCAAAGGAGTAGCGTTAAGCATTTGTTGTACATACACACAGGCAATAAATGAGGAACACACACTCAGAAACAATTCCAGGCCAATAGGTTTTTGTTATAGAAAAATATATTTTCTTAGTTTATTTTAAGAACCACAGGTTCTACATGTAATATCTCATTTGAAAGGTATTGCAGGTAAGTACTCTAGGAACTTTGAATAATCACAATAGCATATATACCTTTTACATAAAGCACATTTAGCTGTTTTAAAAGTGGACACAGTGCAATTGTCACAGTTCCTGGGGGAGGTAAAGTAATGTTAGTTCTTGCAGGTAAGTAAACCACCTACGGGGGTTCAAATTGGGGTCCAAGGTAGCCCACCGTTGGGGGTTCAGAGCAACCCCAAAGTCACCACACCAGCAGCTCAGGGCCGGTCAGGTGCAGAGTTCAAAGTGGTGCCCAAAACGCATAGGCTTCAATGGAGAGAAGGGGGTTCCCCGGTTCCAGTCTGCCAGCAGGTAAGTACCCGCGTCTTCGGAGGGCAGACCAGGGGGGTTTTGTAGGGCACCGGGGGGGACACAAGCTCACACAAAAAGTACACCCTCAGCGGCACTGGGGCGGCCGGGTGCAGTGTGCAAACATGCGTCGGGTTTTCAATAGGTTTCAATGGGAGACCAAGGGGTCTCTTCAGCGATGCAGGCAGGCAAGGGGGGGGCTCCTCGGGGTAGCCACCACCTGGGCAAGGGAGAGGGCCTCCTGGGGGTCACTCCTGCACTGGAGTTCCGATCCTTCAGGTCCTGGGGGCTGCGGGTGCAGGGTCTTTTCCAGGCGTCGGGATTTCAGAGTCAGGCAGTCGCGGTCAGGGGGAGCCTCAGGATTCCCTCTGCAGGCGTCGCTGTGGGGGCTCAGGGGGGACAACTTTGGTTACTCACGGTCTCGGAGTCGCCGGAGGGTCCTCCCTGAGGTGTTGGTTCTCCACCAGTCGAGTCGGGGTCGCCGGTTGCAGTGTTGCAAGTCTCACGCTTCTTGCGGGGATTGCAGGGGTCTTTAAATCTGCTCCTCTGGATACAAAGTTGCAGTCTTTGTTGAACAGGGCCGCTGTTCTCGGGAGTTTCTTGGTCTCTTGGAAGCAGGGCAGTCCTCTGAGGATTCAGAGGTCGCTGGTCCCAGGGAAAGCGTAGCTGGAGCAGTTTTCTTCTGAAGGCAGGAGACAGGCCGGTAGGACTGGGGCCAAAGCAGTTGGTGTCTTCTTTCTTCTTCTGCAGGGGTTTTCAGCTCAGCAGTCCTCTTCTTCTGTAAGTTGCAGGAATCTAAACTCTTAGGTTCAGGGAAGCCCTTAAATACTAAATTTAAGGGCGTGTTTAGGTCTGAGGGGTTAGTAGCCAATGGCTACTAGCCCTGAGGGTGGGTACACCCTCTTTGTGCCTCCTCCCAAGGGGAGGGGGTCACATTCCTATCCCTATTGGGGGGATCCTCCATCTGCAAGATGGAGGATTCCTAAAAGTCAGAGTCACTTCAGCTCAGGTTGCCTTAGGGGCTGTCCTGACTGGCCAGTGACTCCTCCTTGTTTTTCACATTATCTCCTCCGGCCTTGCCGCCAAAAGTGGGGCCGTGGCCGGAGGGGGCGGGCAACTCCACTAGCTGGAATGCCCTGTGGCGCTGGAACAAAGGGGGTGAGCCTTTGAGGCTCACCGCCAGGTGTTACAGCTTCTGCAAGGGGGAGGTGATAGCATCTCCACCCAGTGCAGGCTTTGTTACTAGCCACAGAGTGACAAAGGCACTCTCCCCATGTGGCCAGCAACATGTCTCGAGTGTGGCAGGCTACTAAAACCAGTCAGCCTACACAGGTAGTTGGTTAAGGTTTCAGGGGGCACCTCTAAGGTGCCCTCTGGGGTGTGTTTCACAATAAAATGTACACTGGCATCAGTGTGCATTTATTGTGCTGAGAAGTTTGATACCAAACTTCCCAGTTTTCAGTGTAGCCATTATGGTGCTGTGGAGTTCGTGTTTGACAGACTCCCAGACCATATACTCTTATGGCTACCCTGCACTTACAATGTCCAAGGTTTTGCTTAGACACTGTAGGGGCACAGTGCTCATGCACTGGTGCCCTCACCTATGGTATAGTGCACCCTGCCTTAGGGCTGTAAGGCCTGCTAGAGGGGTGACTTATCTATACTGCATAGGCAGTGTGAGGTTGGCATGGCACCCTGAGGGGAGTGCCATGTCGACTTACTCGTTTTGTCCTCACCAGCACACACAAGCTGGCAAGCAGTGTGTCTGTGCTGAGTGAGGGGTCCCCAGGGTGGCATAAGCTGTGCTGCAGCCCTTAGAGACCTTCCCTGGCATCAGGGCCCTTGGTACCAGGGGTACCAGTTACAAGGGACTTACCTGGATGCCAGGGTGTGCCAATTGTGTAAAACAAAAGTACAGGTTAGGGAAAGAACACTGGTGCTGGGGCCTGGTTAGCAGGCCTCAGCACACTTTCAAATCAAAACATAGCATCAGCAAAGGCAAAAAGTCAGGGGGTAACCATGCCAAGGAGGCATTTCCTTACACATGCTCCTTGCTATCAAATGAATTTGCAGAAGAAAAAGGCCATTGAACTATATGAACTTCCATAAGAGTATCACATGCACCTTGCTATCAGATGAATTTGCAGAAGCAAAAGGCCCTTGAATTTTACAAGCTTCCACAAGACTTTCACACCTTCCTAGACAACAGCATGGTCAATCCTCTCTATCTAAAACACATGCTACTACATCAAATATGAAAGCTAACTACTCATCATCAAAACATGATTACTAGGCCCGCCCAAATCCCGGTGAATTCAGTATCCCAAAGTCCATGTTTGTTTTAAATTCTTCATAGGACATTGAAAGAGGGAGGCGCAACACATTTCCACAGGTGTTTGCCTCTGGGAACATGGACACTTGGACTTGGCTACTGCATACATGAAGAAACTCTATTGATGGTTGAGGGTTGAAGCCAAGTGGTGGAACTGTGTTAGCACCCGTTACAAAACACAGAGGGCCTGATTACAACTTTGGAGGAAGGTGTTAATCCGTCCCAAATGTGACGGATATACCACCAGCCGTATTACGAGTCCATTATATCCTATGGAACTCGTAATACGGCTGGTGGTATATCCGTCACATTTTGGACAGATTAACACCTCCTCCAAAGTTGTAATCAGGCCCAGAATGTCTTTTATTTTGGCTTGACATGCGAGTTCTAAAAAAAGGAAAAAAGGTATGAGTCAAAATAGCAAAATAAGGATTAGTGCAGCAACTGTGATTGTTTTTATTCCATCTGCTAAATGAATACTTCAGTGACGGTTGATACATGATTAATTAAAACCCCTCATGATTTGCTATGCATCATTTCAGAAAAACTCATCAATTCTAGATTATTTGCTGTTAACAACAGAGAAAACGTCTAGTCCTGGCTTGAGCATATGTTACCATCCGCACAAGCCTGCTCACCTTCCCCTCCCCTTAATAGGAGACTTACTACTGCTCAACATGTAGTAGGCATGGGTAGTCCATGTTGCTAGACCTGAATCTTACACATTCTCTGCCACTTCAAACACACGCTTCTTTTCCAAATAATGCTGGCATGCCAATAAAGTAATCTCAAAGACTTGGGACTGGAGGTAACTGCTACCTCCGCTGTGCAAAGGCTCTGCTCTGTTAGAAACACACACAGCACACCCATTTATGCACCATATCTATTTTCATTACTTTTCCTCGATGGACAGCACACCTTCCTGCTGAACTGGAGATACCTCTGCTGCTTCAAACTTGCCAACACTTTTGTCACTGAACCACTGCTTATTGTGTAAACCCATTTTTAGTTTGAATCTAGCAAATCATAAACAAATGAAAGGAATGGAAAGATAGAGTAAATGAACTGTGAAACATTGTAAGGATCAATGAAGAAAGTGAGAGATTAAGAAAGCAACAATGATGAAGAAATCATGCGGTGGCGTGAGATTGTGAAAATACAGAGTAAGATAAGCAAGGGAGGGACCTGGTGGGATAAAAAGAATACTGAACTAGATAAAAAAAATCAAGGCAGTGAAAAAAAAGGAAAGGGAGAAATAATATTTTAAGAAAAGAGAAGTGAGGGAGGAATGCCGGCAGTAATACATGAAAGGCAAAGTTAAACTGGTTTATCAGGCGCTCAGGCACTGCCATACTAGCTAGCTTGAAACGGACAGTGTGTGCCCATGTTTTCTTGTTCTGTGGACCGCAACGTGCCAAAAACAAAAAGTTAAAGAAAACAGCCCACATACTGTCCCTTCCAGGAAACCATCTGGCATTGCCAAAGACCCTGACATTCCAACACTGATTAATGTATGTAGAACTGATGAATAAAAGAAAGGAACAAGGTAGGTAAACAGTGCTGACAACAATGAAGGCAAGGCTAGTATACATTTCAGCTGAGTGGACAAAAGAGGAAAATGACGGTAAAAGGCTTAAAAATTTGAAGATATGGATGGAAGAGAGTGTTGCTACATTTATGAAGAGCATGAAAAGAAAGAGTAAAATAAAGCAGTGTGGAGGGAAATATCAATGGAAGGACAAAGGATGTCTTCACAAGTAGTGGAAGGAATTAACTAAATGTGGATGACAGAAAGAATAATAGCATAAAGGATGCAAACTATGAAAAAAGAAAGGTGATGATAGAGCAAAGAGTGTAATATAGGGAGCATATAATGTAAGAAAGATATAAATACTGTTGTGAAGTAAGGAGAGAGTGGATGAACGAAAGAATGGGCTCAGATGCGAGATACCTTTAAAAAAATATATGTGCCTTGAATCTTTAAAATTTGGTTCTACTAAATCCTTTCCCATGTGACTCAAACTGTATGATATTGTGCTATTTGTTGTATTAGTTCCTGAAGTCCACAAAGTCCATGTTGAACAGCATTGTTTTTTCACCGTATTTCTTTATTCATTTTAATTATAGGAGTACATGAACCATGATTACAATTGGGTAGCTACCTTTTACTGCGTTGACACTTCAGTTAAGCTGGAACACCCTTGTCAATAGTCATATCACACAAAATTAAGTTGAGAAAATGAAATAATGTTTGCACATACTTTCCAATTATGTACACATTTATCCTTTTGTCCTTACAGTGGATTTTACTATGTGAAAATGAATCCAATAGGTGTGTCCTTCTTTTTCTCTCTATACTATACAGTTATCTTTAGGAATTCTTACATACCATGCTTGCTATAATAGGTTGTTTTGAATTGTAATTTCAATGGCTGTCTAGCCATAAATTGAACTATAATGGAACACTTTCACTTGCCTTTGCAATCTTGTAGGTAATCTCTCCAGTAACCAATGATGTGTTCTTCCTGTATCCGGTAGTTGCTGCCTGAAGGACTGAATTTAATGTTGAACATTCCATTAATAGTATCAGTGGTGATTTCTTGTTCCATCCAAACGAATGCCTCTTCAAAAATATGTTTATGTATTTCCATGGCCTGCAACACGCCCAGAGTTTTTAACCCCTCCTTTAATCTGCAATAAAGAATACTTAACTATAATTAGTCATACTACTGGTCAAATTATAATTTAAAAGTAATTCTAAAATTAACATGTCAATGATACATCCAAAAGTCCTTCTGTACCCTATATTCAAGCTGTGTTCATAAAAAGTTCAGTCTAATTAGGGTAATTTGAAACTAGCTGCTGGAGACCACTGACAAAGGTCAATTCTCTTTTTCCTGAGGTCTTGTGATAATTTCCTAGCAGCAAGGTAGCACACAACCTGCAACCTTTCTTCAAAAAGCTGAAGAGGATAACTAATCAGACTGACCATGTACATTATTAGAGGGCAGACTGTGTGAGTTTTTGAGCCTTTTGGGTATATGGACAAGTAGAAAATATCTGAACTGCTGTATGTCTAGGTCCCACCCTGCAGAGATGGCACCTAGTGGCTGACTAATGCAAAAGTTGCTCCGTGTTCTGTGGTTGTGAGCCCACTGCTCTTCAGAGACGCTTGGTAGATTGAGGGGTAGATATTTAGCACGGTTGGGATCAGTGGCAATCCCAAATTGGCTAAACAAAGACCATGTGATGAGGCAAGAAAGCATGGCTCAGTGATTTCCCTGAATTAAATCTACAATTTCTTGTTTGCCTCATGCTCCCCATTAGAACAGAACATACACATTTTGATGAGGAGGGCATCTGCTTCTGGTGGTGGAGCAAGGGCCCCCCTTAAACACAAGCACAGACTCTGGTCTGTTTTGTACACTGAACTGCCTGACATTTCCAGTCCGACCACAGATAGCTAATTAGTAGAGAGTTAACACACCTGTGTCCTGCTGTATCTCCCCTTGCCACCTAAATAGAAGCTTATTCAGCAGAACAAAGTATCGAGCAATTTTATCACCGCTGCCTCGAGCACCAGGGACACCCATATATCCACAGAGGAGATCTAGCCCAAGGAAAGCATTGACACTTACAAAAGAGAATTTGATAATGATCCTTCAACAATTCAAAAAAGAAGTGAGTGAAGAACCTGAAGTAAAACTTAACACAATCACTAAATGATCTCAAGTCTGAATTCAAAAACAAACTAGATGAGCTTCATCATGATGTCCACTCAGTGAGGATTTGGATTATAAATGCTAAAAGCTAAGTTCAGATTCTAGAATACTGGACTGACCACTATGGTGAAACCGCTAGCCAAGTCCAGAACTTCTGACAAGCCACAATACTCAATTGCAAAAATCCTAAAAATGGTTCCCAAAGGGCAAACATCCACATCTGAGAACTGGAAGAAGGTGTGGAGAGAAGCAATTTGGAAGCCTTTGTAGCTAGCACATTCTCATCTATTCTTGAAAACGATCATCCAGATGTTACACATTGATTGTGTACTCAGAGTTGGCTGCCAATCACTCACAAACCTGAGATGATGAAAGGATATCCTTGCAAAACTACAGTTTAAAGGCAAAGGAGGCCATCCTCTAGGTGGCCTGGGAAAAGGATACCATCCCTTTTCAAGAGGCCACATTTTTCCTATCCCAAAATATTGCACTGGCAACCTTAATACACAGGCAGCAATTTAGAACCATAAACTAAAAGCTATGTGATGTGCTGAAAACATGTGATGTACTTTGACTTATCCATTCGACTGTTGTTCGACCATAAACAAAAATATCACCTGTTGAAGAGGTAAAACCTCCCACAGAGGTCACCCACACAGAGGGAGGTTCCCCTCAATGACTAAGAAGTGAAGATGGCAGTTAAGGTGCTTAAGATGCACAAGGCCCCTGGTGTCAACAGGTTTACAAGTGACTTCTATAAGGAAAACTTGGCAGTGTTGCTACCATACTCCCCAGCCTTAGTTATTGGTATCGGCCAAACAGCAAACATTCCCAATTAATGAGTGAGGCCCTAATTACACTAATCCTGAAACCCAAGAAAGCTCACAGGCTCTGTGCTTCTTACAGGCCAACAGCCTTGTTAAATCTTAATACCAAACTTTTCTCTATAGCTTGATGCCACAGCCAATACAACCTGCCCAGTCAGGATTGATCAATTAAGACACACACAAAATAACATTTTGAGAATTGTCCAGCTGGTTGGGAAGGTCAACAAGAAGATCCGGTCATTTGTTAGCCTTAGACACTGAGGAAGACTTCAACTGGGTGGCCTGGGTCTTCCTCTTGAGGACTCTAGAGAGGTTTGAATTTGGTCCCTGATTTATAGTGATGGTTTGGCCAAATTATAATAATCCTACCGCCTACATCCTAGTTAATCCCAGAAGATCGTGGGAGTATACATGTGTAGAGAAACAGGGAATAGCTAGCCATTCTCCCTGCTTTTTTATGCTCTTAGCATAGAAACCTATGCATCACATAATAGAGTAGAGAGGAAGGTGGGAGGCACAACCTTTGGGTAGGAGTTTCACAAAGCATTCTTGTTTTCTGATGATGTCCTCTAATCTCTTACTGATCCCTCAAGATTGCTCCCATGATTTAAACAACTTTTCGCCTGATTTAATGGAGTATCAGGCTTCAAGGTAAACACAGCAAAGTTCATTACTTTCATTTTTTTCAACCTTACACGATCTTTGAGGAAGGTTGGTGAACTAGCAAAAACACCCAATATGAATGGACCAATAAGACAAGCAAATGCCTGGGTGTTAAATTGACTCCTAAGACTGGGAACCTTTACAAAGCCAACGTTACTCCACTTCTACATTCTACATGACAGGACTGCCGGAGACTGTCCCCTCTTTATCTATCTTGGTTGTGAATGCTCAAGTCCATTAAGATGACCTTTCTAGTTCTCAATCATTCCAGGCACTTCCTGTAATGGTCTGCAGTGAATTGTTTACCTCCCTCAAACAGCTGGACAAACGGCTACACTCACCTATAAACATATGCGACTACTGCAATATGGGGGGATTGCCCTACTGGACATGATCTTATACTATAGAGCAGCCCAAATAAGGGTGATAGTGGACTAGTCTGTCTGAGAAACTGTGAAGCATTTGCCACATATGGAAAGGATGTTGATAATATGCTACATTTGGGACCTAACACAGAAGTCAGGATCTGCTCGGCCACCAAATGCACGTTTATGTACTTCCAGAAAGACAACTTTCACAGGCTACACACGGTTACTAAGAAATCAGCATTGGCAACATTTCCCTCCCCACACACACACTCACTGCTTTCACAGAGCATTTACACCTGCACTAGAACCGAATCCCTTTGATAGCTGGTGGAGGGGGGGGGGGTGACTTACTATATGTTATGTTTCACGGGAAAGAGATATTCTAACCGTTGATGCCTGCAATAGTAAATTTCATGTAAATGATAGAGAGCGTTTTAGATACACACAATGACATCATTGGGTTCTTAAAGAAATGGCTTCTAGGGAGTTTGAGATCTGCTACCATTTGAGATGTCTGTGCGGGAGGCAGGAGAGACTAGGGTGAGGACCACCTTTCTAAATCACCTCTACTAACGTCTGTCCCAACTCGTACTCTACCTTTGCAAGCATTTTCCGATGCAATCTCTGGCCTTAGTGAGACAGAACCACACAAGACTACCCTATAGCGTGACTCCCAAACAATCTTACATACACGAGCAGGAAGGGGCGCGCCTTATAAGGTGATATTTGATTGATACCTATATCCTGCTAAGTTTGGAAAACAAGCCAACACTCTTTAATGGAGAGGTTGCGGATTAGTAGGAGACTTTAAACATATATAGTGGGAAAGTCCTCATGTCCCTTTCCAGAATGAAATCCTTGTACAAATTGAAGTGATACTTGGCTATCCAGTTCCAGCTTTACCTCCTTTGGTGAGACTGCACTCTAACTTCTTTAAGTAGCAAAAAACTGCTAATGAATTGAATATGTGGAATTATTTGGGGGCAGATAAAACAACACCAGCAGCCGAGAGGAATAAAGTGGACCCTCCACCTGTGTCAATGTGGCATCACAGACTCTATTCGGACAATGGCAAGACAGTTCAATGTCCTTGTGGATGCATTTAAAATGAGGCAATTTGGAGCTGCCCTTACTTTTGTGTCTCACAGACACGAGCCCTGATTCTGTTACATTTTAGAACTCATTTTAGGTTGCAAGGCGTTGAATATAAGTCTTCTACCTCTGTAACTCAGTTGTTTATGCTGATGCTCATTGTGACTATAAAGGGAAGGTAGCCGGTGCATATTTTCAAGTGCATTTTCTAGTTGTGGGAGTTGGAAAAGAGGGGGAAGTGTGGTCCGTGGACTCTCTTTTTAAATCTTCCTGGATTTTTTTCTCTATTTTGAATTGTGTTGGGTGGGTCAAACCAAAGGGGATTGTTGGGATTCCTGTAACTTTTGTTAGCCGTATATTTACATCCTGATGCTGTAGGACTGCATAAGTTGCACTGCAAAATGCTGCTAAAAAGACTGAAACAAAGTAAATTCAATATATATTTGATAACAATAATGTGATTGATTTCTGATTCTATCATTTGGATATTCATGGAAATGTGATTATGTATGAAGCCAATAGGATAGACAGTGATTTACGGTAATTACATTTTTAAAATGAGATAGGGGGTCATTACAACCCTGGCGGACGGTGTTAAAGCGGCGGTAATACCGCAAACAGGCCGGCGGAACAAAAAAGGGAATTATGACCGTGGCGGAAACCGCCAACATAGACAGCCACTTTAACACTCCGACCGCCACGGCGGTACAGACAAGCAGCACGGCGGTCACCGCCAACAGACAGGCGGGAGACAAAGTACCGCACACAGTATTACAACAGGCCAATCCGCCACCTTTTCCGGGGCGGATTCTCCGTGGATAAAAACACGGCGGAAACAGCTTTTGCAATGGGAAAACGCTCACCTGAACACACTCCACGAGGAAGGAGGATACCATGGAGCCGGAACTCCAAATACTCCCTGCGATTGTGTTCCTGCTCCTCTACGAACATCAGCAACGGCGGGGCCGAAGACAACGGTGAGTACTGCACCTACGACATAGGGGAGGGCGGAGGCAAAAGTCAGGGACTCACACACGCAACACCCCCATCCCCACCCCGACCCTCGCACACTACAACACACACACCAATGCATAACCAAACATCACAGGAACAACCCCCAACCCCCCCCGGAAGAATGCAAAGACAAAAGGAAATGAAGTACAACCATTGTAATGTATCAAAATACAGTAAGCACATATATACATAAATATATACACATTCTAAATATATACATCACGATTAGTAGCGCAGGTATGCACATTTCAATGTCCGTGGACCACTGGGCCCAAAATGCATGGGCGAGGCCCACACACGATACCTGTCCAGAAACGGAGAGAACACTGCAGGGGCATCAGATAGAAATACAACAGGCACCTCAGGGGGAAGGGAAGGGGGGGCACCTCAGCCGGATGACAGCACCACGCTAGATCCACGACGGGGCTCCATGCCCATTGATGTATCCTGGGGAGTGCAAAGCCACAGTCTCACAAGTCTTTGCAGTGGGTGGTTTGCCCACTGTTTTATCCTGGGGAGTGCAAAGCCACAGTCTCACAAGTCTTTGCAGTGGGTGGGTTGCCCACTGTTTTATCCTGGGGAGTGCAAAGCCACAGTCTCACAAGTCTTTGCAGTGGGTGGGTTGCCCACTGTACCATCCTGGGGAGTTCAAAGCCACAGTCTCACAAGTGGATAACAGTCTACATTGGTTTTGGAGGGGGACTGGTGCCCACAGTGCTTCATCCTGTTAAGGACAGACGGAGTGGATGCTGTTCTCCACTGGTTCTAGAGGGGGACTGGTGCCCACAGTGCTTCATCCTGTTAAGGACAGACGGAGTGGATGCTGTTCTCCACTGGTTCTGGAGGGGGACTGGTGCCCACAGTGCATCACGCTCCCCATGACGGTCCCAGTTCCGTCACTGCCCCTGCCGCACATGGGCTGACGATGCTTGAGTTGGCGGTGCTTGCCCTGTTCAGCGGTGCTTGCCATGTTCAGCGGTGCTTGCCATGGCGGTCTTTGCCCTGTTCAGCGGTGCTTGCCCTGTTCAGCGGTGCTTGCCATGGCGGTCTTTGCCCTGTTCAGCGGTGCTTGCCCTGTTCAGCGGTGCTTGACTTTGCTGTCTCTGACCTGTGCAGCGGTGTGTGCCATGGTGGTCCCTCATTGCCCAGCGGAGCTGTGGCTGCCGGGGCCCTCCTGGGCACTGACTCTGGTGGTGGTCTCTGGACCAGTGATGATTGTGCTGCCCTCCTGGGCACTGACTCTGGTGGTGGTCTCCGGACCAGTGACGATTGTGCTGCCCTCCTGGGCACTGACTCTGGCGGTGGTTTCCGGACCAGTGACGATTGTGCTGCCCTCCTGGGCACTGACTCTGGCGGTGGTCTCCTGACCAGTGACGATTGTGCTGCCCTCCTGGGCACTGACTCTGGCGGTGGTCTCCGGACCAGTGACGATTGTGCTGCCCTCCTGGGCACTGACTCTGGCGGTGGTCTCCTGACCAGTGATGATTGTGCTGCCCTCCTGGGCACAGACTCTGGCGGTGGTCTCCGGACCAGTGACGATGGTGCTGGTGGTGGCGTCCTGGGCAGCGGGGAGGATGGCGGCCTTCTCCGCCGTGCTGCTCTTCCCAGACTTTGGCGACTTCTTCTGCCCCTTCCCCACCTTGGGAGGAGTCACAGCTGACTCGACACTCCCCCGGGACCCTTGTGTGAGCGGCTTTGCCTGCAGGAGTCTTCACCCTCTCCCGTCGGGCACTGTCTAACTTCTGGTGCTTCACAGGGGGGGACTGGCAGTGCTTTGGCTCCGTGTCACACTGGCTGCCCTGGTGCCCGGTGCACTCCACATACCTCTAACAGCCACCACTGGTACCAGACTTTTTTTGGCTGAGGTGCTACTACGGGACCTATGAATTGGAGGGGGGGGGTGGGACAGAGGTCAAGGTTGCTCAGGAAAAGTTTCTGACGAACACTGGGACGGGTAGCTGGAGGAGGTCTGGGAGTGGAGGAAGAGGAGGTGGTTGTAGGAGGTGTAACTTTTGATGCTTTGGGTGCAGGTGCAGGTGCATGTTCTGGAGGCTGACGTGAGGTGGATGGATGTTGGGTGTGTGTGTGCCCGCGTTTGTGTACTTTGGGAGGGGGCGTCACAGACACACTGGGAGAGGACACAGGGGACGTGTAAATGGTAGTGGGGGTGGTGAGTGCAGGTGAGCGGGGTGTGGTGCTGGGTGTTCTGGTGCGAGTCCTAGTGGCTGTAGTGGTAGTGCATGCAGGTGAGAGTGTAGACGAGACTGGGAGGGAGAAGAGAGACGAGGAGGAGGGGGACACAGTGGAGGCAGTGGATGTTGCTGTGTCTGTATGTGGGTGATGCTTGTGTGAGTGCCTGTGGGATGTGTGGTGCCTATGTTTGCCTGAGCTGCCCTTGTGTGTTGACGTGTGTGCAGGCTGGTCTGATGGTGTGCTTGGGATAGGCTGAGGTACAGGGGATTGGGTCTGGGTGGAGGAAGTTGGAGGGGGGAGGCTAGACACAGGGACAATGGCTGCCATCAGTGCTGAGGCCAGAGATTGCAGGGTTCGATGATGGGCAGTCTGACCAGAATGAATGCCCTCCAGGAATGCATTAGTGTGTTGCAACTCCCTTTCTACACCCTGGATGGCATTCACAATGGTAGACTGCCCAACAGTGACTGACCTGAGGAGGTCAATGGCCTCCTCACTGAGGGCAGCAGGGGTGACATGGGCAGGGGCTGAGGTGCCTGGGGCGAAGGTGATGCCCACCCTCCTGGGTGAGCGGGCACGGGGCGAACGCTGAGGGGCTGCTGGGAGGGCGGTGCTGGTAGGGGGGGTGGCAGCTGTACCTG